>NW_024387291.1:1233718-1833718 GCF_900408965.1 Simochromis diagramma | reverse complement strand
AATCGAATCTAAAATTCATGACAAAGTGCGTTCAAAACAAAAACATCTCATCGTCTTTTCTTTCTATTGCTCTTTTCCTCCATCTGTAAAGGCAGAGGTCAGGAGGACCTAAACGCACTAGATAAAGTTGTTACTTTCAAATAACAACCATGTAATTACATTTGATTGTTGGCAGCCTTTGTTTTAGGGTTATTATTAAGATCTGTCCTTATTTGTGATTAGTTTGTTAGTTATGGGCAGATTTGCATGAAAACACAATGAGAGGTGGACCTCGGCCCATCTCTGGAGTCAGAGGCAGAGCCCCGCTTTCAGCCCCCTATTGTGGGGAACAAATTCTTAGTTTGAATTTAGTAGACTGACAGCCTCTCTGCCTTTAAGGTTGGGCTTAAAACCTTTTTTTTATAAAGCACATAGTTGGGGCTGGATCAGGTGACCCTGAATCCTCCCTTAGTGACACTGCAATAGGCCTAGGTGACAGGGAATCTTTCTTCTTCAACACTTGTCTATGTGTTTATACGCCATGTAATCATTGGCTATTATATATAATCTCTCCTCCCTTCCACAAGAAGTCTTTCACTTTGTTTCCCTTCCATCATCCCCAACTGGTCACAGCAGATGAGTCCTTTATATTACAGTTGAATTGCATTGAATACAATTTAATCTTATAAATGATGCTAACTGAAGTCTGGTGTGGATCTTTGGAAAGTTTCTTTATCATTGTCGGATAGATATTTCACATCAGATCTTCAGAAATACAGATCCACCATCCACGCCATCTCTCGGCTCATGATAGGCTTTAACACCACCACAAACATGTGGTTGGATAAGCAGTGAATAAATTAGGATGGATAGATTAATAGATGGATGAAAGCTATCTTCTTGATGTTCTCAACAAAATGTCACAAATTAATCTGAATCCAGTGATTCAGTTCATTCATGGTATGAAGGGAATTTTCAGTCTTATCAAAGATAAGCAGGCTGTGATTGTTGTTGTATTTTGACCATATTTCCAAATTACTTCCTACAAACAAATTTGCTTTTCTGAAGAAAATAAACATACAAAGGCTGCTTACAGGATATTAAATCCCTGATTTAACATGTAATACAACAAGAAAAATAAATAAATGAAAGACAGCATTTCTGTCAAATCCAACCTAATGGTAGAAAACATAAAATACAGAAAGGCTCTAAAGATCTGGTCAATGTGCCGACAAAAATATCCATCAACTCCAGGGTGTCGGGGGCCAAACATGCAGAGTAGACCTCTGAGTACTGCTGATGGTTACCTGATGAATGTTTGGCTGAATAACTTTCTAGATAACTTGATATAATAGTTATGGTTATTTGATTAATAACTGCAAAATTAGCCTATTTTACCAAAACCATTTATTTCTATGCAAGTCAATGGCTGTCACGTTTTAGGAAAATATATATTGTGCATTTTTTTATTCAAATATTGGAGTGGGCAACATTGGAGCCTATCCCAGCTGTCTTAGGGCAAGAGGCAGGTATACCCTTGATAGGTTCCCAGTGAGTCACAGGCCAGACGTATGTAATAACTGCAATCATTTAATGTATTTACCACATATGCACATTTGGCTTTCAATTTTTCTTTAAAAGGACAAGAAAAATATCAACCAAAGCTCAACAATGAGACAGACATCCGTCATAATTCTCTCATCCTCTAAATGTCCACTGCTAGAGTCAAAACAGCGGCAAATTTGGAGTCCAAGTACAAAGGCAGAAGCGGAAATGTACCATAAACACGCTGACATTTCTCTAAATAAACTCACACGCATCCTCACCTCCACAGGAACTGTCTGTCCAATCTACTGACAAACAGGAACAGACGTGGCAGATTTCTTTGTCGCACACATACACGTATAAGAATAAACTGTTATCACCATAACATACCATCCCCACTCATCAAAATAACCGTCTTAAAAATATCCCCCCCACACACACCCGCACATGGAACGTGTTCAGACATGGGTGTGGGTGAGCTGGCCTCCTGTCCAGTGCAATGCAGAATAGACCATTGTTAACAGTAAGTGACAGAGAAAGGAAAACAATTAGGAAAAGTCCCCCCTGACACACACATGCACACACTTCTGATACGTCACTTTGGTGGAAAATGACACAACTCACTCATAAACTATGTGAAATAAGTTTCTGTGTTTTATTATTTTGGTCTTCTTTGTCTGGTCCACCAAACTTGCTCACATTTACGCTACGCTCCTCAGATACGTGTGCACACTCCACCACCCGTCCACCCTACATCCATCATTCTTATCAAGTTTCCATTTTTTGTTCATTCTTGTCTGTCTCCTTGTCTCGCTACGCCATTTTTGTCTCCGCTATTGTCTTCGTCCAATTCTTTTTTTCTGCCAGCGCTTTCTAAATCCCGTTATCTCTCCGCCGTTTCCTCCTCAGCCTCACACTGCTCTCGCTGTGCTGGCATCTGAAACAAAGGGAAAAATGAAAGCCTTTGTACTCCAGTGACTTTGTATTTGATGTCAGAGCGGAAGCCTTTTCATGATGGTCCAAACTGTAATTAGGGTTTACCCATACAAAGAGCTGCTGCCCTTGATGGGCCTTGTGTGGATATACAACTGACAAACTCACACCTTCAGTGTTGTCGGGGGTGGTTAAGTATCTGTGGCCCCTGACAGAGGTGTCTTTGAGCCGGTTTCTGTGGTTGCCTTGTTGTGGCACAGCTGAGTCTTCGGCTTCTAGCTCTTTAATGTGTACACTGCTTTGTATCATGCTAAATGTTTTATGTGGTTAGTTATGTTTGATATTTTTAAAGAGATTTTCAGATAATGAAAGTCAAATAAAAGGCACCCAAATTAATCAATATTCTTTTAAAAATCAGAAAATGAAGTGCAGTGCAAGAAGTCATGTTCCCATATTCTATGTGTAAAAATGTCTAAATAGAAGCAATACATTTAGCCAACACTAATTAGATCATCATCAGCATAGCCCACCCATATATCCATCACCTGCCACATGCCCGGTTGTCTTGGTCTGGGTTACAGGGGTAACAGTCTCACAAAATATACCTGGATCTCCTTCTTCCAAGACACTGACTCCAACTCTTCTGAAGGGATACCAAGGCATTCCCATGACAGCTAAGAGATGTAATCTCTTGGCTTGATTGGGTCTGCCCTGCACCCGTATCCTAGTAGGAACACCTCACCTAGGAGGCAGCCAGGAGATGCCTGAATAACTATAACTGGGTCCTTTTAATGAATGACCGAGCTCCTCATCCGATTTCTCAGGGCGAACCCAGCTGCCCTTTGGAGAAAGCTAAAAAAACCCAAACTGCCACTTTTATCTGTAATCTCATTCTTTCAGTCACTACCGGTAGTTTGTGTCCAAACGTGAGGGTAGATCGACCTGTTAATCAACAGCTCTGCTTTCAGGCTCAGCTCTCTCTCTAGTCTTGTAGGGACTTGTTCATGAGTGAGGAGAAAGTTCAGCAGGAGAGTGACCCTCAAACAAACCACATGTTGATTGTGTTTCCCTGGAGTCAGGTTAAAATCAACATTCTGCCAATGAAAATCATCTGCATACATAGTCATCAGAGAAAATGAGCTGAATACTACTGCAGTAATGTAGGGCTTTACTATATAACCACCCAGGGAACTAATGACTAAATGAGTTTTCATAACTTGATTTACTTTTAGCAGGTTGTGGTTTTGCATTTAACACATTCTGATGCTCACAAACACTGATTTAGTGAATGAAGCATAGTTGGTTTAGCATCTCTGCAGTTTAACACTACTGAACACTGAAGTGAGAAAGCTGTCACAAGTCAAAGCTTGAACTAAGGTGTTGCATTTTTTTTTCTCTTTTCCCCTGTCTTCATATATAAAATATAAGATTTAAAAAAGTAATGTAAAAGCATTTTTAACTCATACAGGGGAGGGGGTCAATATGGGGATGGACGATATACAAACAAACAATTTATCTTTATTTCCCAATATACAGCAGGTTAAATGTAATTGTGTTTTTTTAGTTTCGTTTTTTTTAATGCTTCCCTAAATGCGTCTTTTGTGCTGCTAACGTACTGCAGCCAGTCTTCAGCACTTGTCGAGTACATTTGATTCTGTAAATTCCTGCAGTCACAGCCTTACTTTGCTGATCTTCTACTTGACCTTTAATTTAAACCCAACGTCTTCTCAGTCAGGCTGCATGAGTGGCTCATGGTGTAACTTTACACTGTTTGTATGGCTGTGTTTAGACTGAGTCCTATTTCATTATGATCATGTTGCTGCAGCAAGGATTACTGATGAAAGAAAAGGTTGGTCACCCTCATGGTATGTTTCAGCGTTCATTGATTGCTCTTATTTGAATTTTGTAGAAATTATTTTACACTGGGTTTACAGGCTGTTTCTGGGATTTGGATCTAAGGTGTTTAATAAAATACTATATACCCCCTTTGTGACTTTAGAAATCTTGGAGATCTCTAAACAAATCAGTCCAATGGCATCTGTCAGACAGAGGTAAGTGGGAAAAATGTCTTCCTTGTTATGGTGTATATTTGTGAACAGAAACCAGCAACTGCATGGAAAACATATTCAACAGTCAGATGTCAATGCATACTTCTACAAGCTTTGATAAGGTATTCCCAAGGAACTAAACACAGGCCCTTATTGCTATAAATATTGCTCTGTGGTTGTCATCAAAAAACAGTCAATTTTCTTCTCCTTATCTGGAAAGTGTAAAGCACTACAACCTCTTTAAAACTGTCAGTTGCGGTTCAAGGAAAGGAGTCTCCGCTCCTACTTTCATGTGTGTTTTGTGTTTTGTCTTTGCCTACATGCAGCATGCAGCTGTGCCTGCACCAATTGCACATTTACACTTTAAACAGCAACAGATGCAGGTTAGGATGCCGATGTGTTTGTGGGTATCAGTCTGAAAATGTACCCATACACACAAGAGCGAAGACAGAAAGAGATCAACTTTCACTTTCAAAACATCCTGAAGAGGGAACACATGCACTAATTCTTTAGTGATGCCCTTAGAGAGTGCATGAAGGATAGAAGTGAGCCAAAGTGCATTTATCCCCTATCAACAACTTGATGGGAGGAGGATCCTCTTTCACTCACAAACCACTACCACCACAGCTTTCAACACACTGAATGGTAGACACTGGTATAAAGGCCCTGCCTATACAACCCCAGGAATTACCACCTCTTTTGCTTTACAGCAAATAAAGAAAAATCACATATTTGACATAGATTATTGTATCTATGTTAACATTTAGAAAAGGCTTGTGATTTGCATTTCTAAAACAAATACCAGCACAAATTGAATATATCTTAATAGTTTCCAGTTTAAAAAAAAGAGTTTTTGCGGTCCTTAATGAGCTGTTTCACCTGGCTGATTGAAAGGAAGCACGGCCCCAACGGCAGAACTGTCAGGTGAAACAATGGAGGGGATTGTAAAGCTGCAGTGAGACAGAAATCCAACACAGAAAATGACAAAACATGGTGGTTGTTATCAGTCAACTGTGTGCAAAATCTGGAACGAGCATAAAAAATCCGAACGGTTGTGAAAGAAAAACATACGGGTAAGTGGAAGACAAAGTCAAGTGTCAGGACAGAAAACTAAAAGCAAGATGCCTTGAAAATAGGAGATGCAGAGCAAAAATTAAAAGAGTCTGTATTTGTTATAGAGCTGTAAGAAATAGGCTGGATGGAGCGGGATTTATGAGCCATAGAGGAAAGCTAAAAGTTAACCAGTATTAACTTCTAAATGGAAGAAAACAAGGTTTCACTGGGCTAAAGAAAGGCAGCCGTGGACTGTGCATCGGCCAAGAAGATAATGTTGAAACTTTAGTTTGATGCTGTTCAGTGATTTTTTTAGAAAATGACTGATCAAAAACAAGAAAGATTAATTTATGATACAAAGCTGCATGTCAGGTAAAGGACCAGATGTAGAGGTGTACTCAGATTTTGAACACTGTTCTCATTTTGCTGATGCAAAGTTTGGTTATAATGATGCACCCTACCACAGGCCAAACAGTCAAGCTCTCACAAAACATGACATTATGGGCTATAAGATGTTGGGGATGTGACGAGTGACTCCACACTTGAGATTTATTGAAATAAAATATATTTTATCAAACCTCCTCCCCCCCAAAAAAACTATTACAAAAAACCCACAAACAGTAAAGAAGGTTGATCTCAGGTGGAGTGGAAGACAGAGTGAGGTGTTCATTTGGGTCAGCTTTTATAGCCTAAAGGTCCAGGTGAGCATCAGCTGACAACCCTCCAATGTCAACCAGTTATCAGCCAAGAGTAGGCCAGGACTCCCACAGGGACAGAGAAAGGGCGTGATGCTGAGATTGAGTTGAGGCAGCCAGGCTCACCCTAAATCAATTATGTCAGTCAAGACATCTGCAGATGTGGACCACATATAGGCCAAGCACTGCTGTCTGGGTCCTGTGTATAGGTAAAGTCAATGTGGCGAGGATGGCGGACTTCTCATGGTATAGGTTCACAAATGGGAAGAGCTGCCTAACTGGATTTGTATTTCATTGGCCTTATGATATGAGATACAATAGTGAAGTTTTTAGCATTGTTACCAGCCACCTATGTGGAGTTTGTCCCTGTTGTACAGTTCAACAATGTCCTATATTCCTCCTACAGGTCAAAAATATGCAAGTTAGGTTACCTGGCGATTCTAAAGTGGCAATAGATGTGAATGTGAATATCAGAGGTTGTCTGTGTCTCTGTGTGAGCCCTACAACTGGTGCCATGTGCAGAGGGTACACTCTGCGTCTCACCCTGTGGCAGCTGGCATACACTCCAGCAGCCCCACAAAACTGAAGTGGATAAGCAGAAGAAAATGGGTGGCTGGTCTAATGAGACTAATACGGTCAAATCCTTTCAAAGTACAGTTTATTAAAACCCTTTTCTAGTGCACTAAATACATATCCTGTTTCAGTTCTCACAACTGGTTTTCTTTTCAAAGACAATAGCTTGCATGAAGTCACTTGGACGTCTGATGAGTTAGCCTGAAGTCGAAAGTTTTTAAAGTTTCCAGCTGTCAAGTAAAGCAACATACAACTCACTGCCTTTTTCTTCCAGCTCTGAATGTGAGCACATATTATAAAATCTTATCATAATAAACAGACTTAAATGCTCACTTCTTTCCTTGCATCGTGGCGATCGTGGTTCAAGAGTTGGGATTTAATCGGAAGGTTGCCGGTTTGAGCCCCGGCTTGGACAGTCTCGGTCGTTGTGTCCTTGGGCAAGACACTTCACCCGTTGCCTACTGGTGGTGGTCAGAGGGCCCAGTGGCGCCAGTGTCCGGCAGCCTCGCCTCTGTCAGTGCACCCCAGGGTGGCTGTGGCTACAACGTAGCTTGTCATCACCACTGTGTGAATGACTGAATGTAGTGTAAAGCACTTTGGGGTCCTTAGGGACTAGTAAAGAGCTATACAAATACAAGCCATTTACCATATTGGCTTTGTTCCTGCTTAATCTTGACAAATTCCACTCTGGGCTTTTAAACCTGCGTTTCAGACTGTGCAGTCATCTTATGAAACTGTGTTGACACATGGAGATAGGCAATCCTCATAAAAGCGCTCTTTCCAACACTTGAAAAATAATAACTGTGATGACATTTTGATTCACTTTTGCATGTGTACGTATCATTGTGTTTTCTATTGGATGAAAGATAACAGCACCTTAAAATAAATGGCAATCTGAGCTGCTGTTATAGAAGATGATAGTGGAAACAGAGCTATTACACCAGCTATCTGTGCCAATGCAATCATAAAGCACAACAGCTTCTTTATAAGAGGAGGTAAACATACCTTGTGCCGTTCAGCCCCAAGCAGAATGGCTTTTGTGGCAAGAACATTAGACTTATTTTTAATTTATTTAAATAAACTGAAAAACATAGTAGAGACAAGCTATAGCATGCTATGAGCACTTAGATTACTACTAGAGTTCTTTGTTAGCGCGTAACTGAAATGTTGTCTAATAACTTATCCATAGAGCGTACATGCTCAAACTTGAAGGGAAACACGTTCTCCTGAACTCTAAATCTCATCCGTGATCGTGCTCCATACAAATAAACAACTGCAACAACAACACCTGAGGGATAAACTATGAAGCAGGTTTAACGTAGGCCTTCCAGTTAACCCCTGCTTTCTGCTTCAGGCTCTGTGGATCCTCACATTAAAGTGACTATTTGACTTGTTTTCCACAATAAAGTGGGTCAGTTGAGCACCGCCCCACAATCAGAAACATTATCAAAAGAAAAGGTGATAGAGAGCTATAAAGATTATTAAAAAATATAACAAGATATAACAAAATGGAGCCTTTGGGTGCGAATAAAACAAGACTAATGCCGTACAGAGTTGTTAATATTATGGTTTAATAGAGCGGAAAAAGGAAAGCTGTGTTGAGGTAATTATACTTATTTTGCTGCTCAGTGGGCTGCATGTTACAGTTACAAATTACTGTGACTGGCTCTGAAACTTTAAAGTGTGGACATTTCATGATAACTCAGTGTGTTCGTGTCTGACTGTCCCACAGTCTAATAAAGGAGGTGAAATTAAATGCACTGACTGAATATTATTGGTTATAATTAGCCTATAATTACCCTACAAATGTAACTGGGAGATCAATACCCATAACTTACTCCATATGAGGCACAGATGTTCCTGTATACTATCTCAGCCACTAAATGTATCCCATCCCAGCTTGTTAATATATTTTGGATAGTCCTGTCAGGTGTGGTTGACTCCTGCTGTTCTTTAATCCTGCCTTTTCTAGCCACTGGTAGGATTTCTTGATGTTAGCCACTTCCTTTTTCATGTCGATGGCACTTGCTTATTCAAGCAGGGGCATGAAAGTTTCTTTTCCTCTTCCTCTTCCTCATCGTCGTCTGTCTCCAGCTGCCCGAGGCATTCTTGGAGCGGCTCATCTTCATTATATCCAAATAATGGATTATTATCGTTATTGTTGCCACTGTGTAGTCTCTGGATCTACAGCTTTGATAGTAGCTGCCATCTATTGATGTCATTGCACCAAGCTATAAGGTGCTTCTTAGTAAGTGTAGCTCAACACGTGGTGTCGAGGAACCTCGGTGATATGGCGCCAGTTATGTATCTCTCACTCCTATTCAGAGGTAGGCTTGGGTAGCATGGGGCACCTTGCCTTGTTTTTTTTTTTTAAAAGGTAATTGTAAATTACAAAATACAATAACCTTTATAAAGAAGGGAAGAAAACATGGATGGAAAGACTTTCAGATTCCATGATTACACGGGCACATTTGTACTCCTGGCTGCTTTCTCCAAAAAAAAAACACAAAAACACAAAAGTGAGGAAGAAGAGCTCGTTTACTTAGTTCAAAGCTTTTTATGATGCTCTCAATGAGTCCTACACCATCTGCAGTGTGTACGCCAGTGCGTGCTTGTGTATGCATGCGTGTTAGTGTACTGCCTTTGATGTGTACAGTAATGGGTCTGTGCATGTCTCCTGCTCTGTCTCTCCAATGACATCTGGATGGGTGTGAAACAGCTGTGTCTGCTGCAGTCCCTCTTGGGATTTATTGGTTATACACACACACAAATACTTCTTCACGTAACCCCTCATCCCTTATCTTTCCACAACATCCCACCTCACGCCACTCCCCGCCCTAACCCATCCTCCAACTCTCTGAGCCTGTTTGAAGGAAAGTATTTGGGGATTTTAAGATGCCTCTGGATATGATATCTTAACGTGTTCTGTGTCGTCATGTGGATTGTTTGTCTCTGGGACTGAGTCCATGTCTCTGTATCGGTGCATTTAAACATTTCCACAGAGACACAAAACCCCTAAAACTCCTTCTGTATCTGTTTTAAATGTGTATATGTGCGAGCACATGCATGTGGACATGCACAGTTTCATGTGTTCAGCACTCATGCACCCCCATGGCGAACATTCCTCAGCCTCTGATCTTCCTCGCTTCTCCTCCTTTCATCCCTGCCTTTCCCTCCTCCTTTTCTCATTCTCCTCAGGGCAGCCATTCATAATCAAGATCATTTTGGAAGAAAAGAGGTCTGTTGGGGGGATAAATACTATTCTTTCATCTTTTGCCCTTTTCTCTTTCTGCCATTTGGATTAAAATCAGATCCAATAATTTGCTACAGGATTTATGGGATGAAATTGGCATTATATCACGATGAATTTATTGTGTGCATATCAGTATCTACAAAACAGAATAAGTCTGATTAAAGAAATAGGGAAAAGAATATCACAAAAGCCCAAAATGTGTATCTTGATTCAGTTGTGTTAGTTAGTAGCTGCGTGGACCACGTGCACATGGATCTAAACTGTTCTGCCTCATTCAGCATTCACAGTACCATGAAACGATCTGGCAGAAACAACAATGACACAGCCACACCTCAACCACAGTCAGGTTGATCTGATTAGCACACGCTCTGTCGGTCCCTGACATCTCCTCCTTTACTTTGAAACTGTCCAGAACCAGCTAAACAAACCAAGCTTCCCCTTGGAAGGTTATCCCTTTCCCACTTTCCAAATCTGTCCTCCCTAACTTCTAATTCTTTTCATATGAGTGGACCAATAATGAGAAAATTTTATAGCATGGCTAATGCTATTCAAAGTTTTACTGCTTCATCCAACAGATGCTTAATGGAGTTCAATTCCTGGCCAATAAAAACTGCAATAAAAAAGAAGTGCAATAAACAGCAATAAAAACATTTTGATGTTCCTGGAACAATATAGAGATCAAACATCTCTTGAACTGATGTGGGATCGCTTCAAAAACACATTTATAACTACAACCCCAAATCACAGTGTTCTTTACAATCTGTAAAACATCATAAAAATGCATTCTGTAATATATGCACCACGCCCTCAGATACAGAAATAACTTTCTGTGGTCCTGTGCAATAATTCTGGAGGCTTTCTGAAGGTCCTTCGAAGTTTTCGTTGGACATCGGCTGCTTTTTCACTCATTTATAGCGTCCAGTCCTTCTGCCTGAACATTTTCAGAGAAACACTAACCTGACTGACTGAACACTGGATGAACCAACCAGTGTTGTGTCTACACATAACAGATAACTTAGCAAATAATTTATTTTAAACTGTAGTGACTGACGAGCAGATTTACTGTTACTAGCAGCCTGATACAAAAACACATTATTTGTTCTGATTTCTTTTTAATCTCTGAAAAATGTTACAGTTTGACAGGCATAACAGTGTGCTTGTACCAATTAGGTGATGAGTTGTCAGGCACAAACTTGGCATATCTCAGCATGATGTGCAGTGTGTCTTTAATATATTTGAGGAAACTGGGTGAATGGAGGACGAAAGAAGATGTGGCAAGCGTGAAAAACTATCAACAGCAGATGAACAGCATCTGAAGCTCTTTTAAAAATAACAAATAAATCCAGAAAAGATCCAAGAGATGCATCTGGCCCTCCATGGTTCATTTAAGGTTCACCAAAGCCACATCAGAAATGGTCTCAGTGTAAAGGTGGCTGTCAAGAAGCCATTCTTAAGGCAAAGAAAAAGGGAGAAAAGGCTGAAGTATGCAAATTTAAAAAGTACCATCAGATTTGGATCCACCATCTAGAAAGCATCTGATTGACAACACTTTCATTTTTCAGATAGCCAATGATCTAAAAAAAAAAAAAACTCTCAATGCAGTAAAAGCATACCTGGGTAGAAAAACACATGGACCGGCCTCCCCAGAGCCCGGACCTCAACATTATTGAAGCAGTGTAGGTGATTTTCAATTTCCTAATAAAAGAGATAGTTAGTTAGATATAGTTAATTGTTTAAATATAGTCTAATATATTTTGCTTTACAGTAATTCTTGTTATTTAGGTGAACAAAAATAAAAACATTTTAGATACGTCCAAATTTCTGACCTTTAGCGAAACACTGGACTTTAAGAAACCGACAACACATCACACTTTTTAAAAGTTCATGCCAAACAAATAAAACCTTTTTGTCAAAGCAGACTGAACCAAGACATGAGCCTGAAACTGTAATATTTGTTACCATGGTGTTTTTGTTTTAGCCATAAAATCTGAATAATCTAATGTGCCTAGCTGCCAGCGGACTACTTGAGTGAAACTTAGCGTCCTCATGTGAACTCTAACCTAAGAAGTGTTTTTATAAGCTGACTCTGAGTAGTTAATAGTCACGTCCTTCTTAGTAAACACTTGATACTCTTAAAAGCCCGAGATGAGAGCCGTTTAGAAGATAATGGGGTCTCATTTTTCTCAAAGGTCACACTTTTTGTTTGTTTTATATTTTACCCATGAGTGCACATCTGCCTGACTTCCAGCACACACACCGTGATAATGTGATGCATGGCTCTTTGGGAGGAACATTTTATGTTAAAGGTGGGAGGTGCCTGACAAACTGCACACTCTCGTGTACCACAGTTTCTATGAAACAGCATTTCTGTACGAGCTAAACTTTTTATTATGTGATTCATGGGAACACAGTATACCGAGGGAGAGAGGAAGTGATCGACTAATTAGAAGCCGGTGTGTGTGTGTGTGTGTGTGTGTGTGGTTTGTGTCTGATGGACTGCAGCTCCCGTTATAGCCCCAGTGCAGAGATTAGACTTGTCCGTGAGCTGATTAATATTCCCCAGAGACGTCGGGTGAGGTGGGGGAAATGATTATGGGATGGACAGATAATGGAAAGATAATGCCTCCATGGATCACACTGTCAGAGCAGAAAGAGAGGGAGGGAGGGCAAGGAGCAAAGGGATGCAGGTACAGCAGGCAAGCCAAATGGAGAAAAAAATGACTTTTCAAAAGATTTTTAAAGTGCTCTGTGAGAGGAGGAGATGCTGAGGAGGGTGGAGAGGAAGCCGTGAGAAGATAAACAATGGCTTTTGGATGTTTTTACCCCATTTTCTCTGTTTGTTGCAGAAGAACTTGATCAGTCTGCACAGGGTCCTAACTTTACTTACCATTTGTAGGCTGAATGCAAGTGCCAAAAAGAAACCAAGCCCTGTTGTCCATTGGTGGACAACTTAATCCATTCTGTTGTTATCAAAAACGTTCCAAATTACTGTGACAAACCTTGTGCATGAGGCTCTAAATCAGATTGAGTCTAACTGTTTGTCTTTCAGTCTTAATTCTGGGCACCTGGATCAATGATATCTCTTTGCTTTTCTGGTTTGTAGACCAGGCTCCATCGAACACCTCTGAGCCTAAAGAGACAGTATAAACAGTTTTGCAGAAATCTGCCAGCACGGCTGACACTATAAACAACACTAATGTAACACCTTTTATATTAGTAGCTGTTGTGATACACTAATATCTCTATTAAAAATGGCCATATGTTGTAAATATGCAATGACCAGTGTGTGGATATAATGCAGCAGACGTCAAAAATCCACACAAACACACTATTTCATACGTTCTATATGTATGTGCTGTGAGTGAGTGACACATGGACGGGGAAAAGAAGAACAGAAAGGGGGGAGAGGAAGCAGGAGGAGAAAAAAGGTGTTATAGCAGTCAAGGAAGATGAGGACAGGGAGGAAGTCGGCAGACTGGGAGGAATAAGGAGAAAAACTGGTGGAGATGAAGTCAAGCGGCGAGAAATGGAGCGTAAGATAATGGAAGAGAAGGGCCGCTGAAGAGACAGCGAAGGTGAAAGTGAAGGGGGGGGGGGGGGGGGGGGGGGGTGGATGCAAGAGGAGGGTGGGAGAGGTACAAACACTGAGGTGGAGCAGCGAGAAGGGATGTGGAGAAACAAATGGGACTGCTCTGAAAGAGAGAGAGGAAAGATGAGAGGGGAGGAGGGCAGCTGCAAAGGAGTAAACCCAGCTGGTGTTTGGCCTGGCATAAACTATGCCAACATAATAACGTCAGCCGCAAGCCGGGCTGACAAACAACGGGGATGAGCGTGCAGAGAGGGGAGGAGAGAAAGGGCGGTGGAGTGAGAGATGGGAGACAAGAAAAAAGGGTGAGTGAGGTGATGCGAGGGCACACAGAGGAGGAGGAGGGAAGCTGTTTGATTAAAGCAGAGGGAGGTCAGAGCATAGCACCGAGGAACTGCAGAGGAACACAGCAGGTTTTGTGGTAAACGACATGTCATTAGATTTAAATGTTAGAAGAACTCGGTTGCTGTTAAGACCTGCTGGCAAAAAAATGTTTCCTCAATGCACGCGCAGACATGTGGCTAAAAATATACAGGTGTAAATGCATCAAAGAGAAACTGATCAGCCACAACACACATGGATGAGCTCAGAAATGCTCGTCACCACGGTGTGTGAGCACGGATGAGTCCAGCTGAAAGTGAATGAGCTTTTTTTGTTGATTGCACGCTGTCCACTGATGTAAAAATAAGATGATTACAGTCATGTTTAATACTGAAAAAAACTTCATTTTCATAGCTCACGCTATAATATGCAGGATCCTTCTCTGAGAGCAGAGATGGAGTCGGATTAATGACTTGAAACGAGTCTGTATAACATATTGTGTTTTGATGGGGCAGCAAAATCCAATCACAAGTGGTCATGGGATATTGAGCTTGAGAAGATAGCTGATGCCAGGAGTAAATGCAGTTGATACTCAGTGAATACATTCATTAAAAGTTTGTTTCCTTCTTTTCTTAACACAAATGTGCCAGTCCTAATAAATACTATGAAGGTGACCATGCATACTGATCTCATACTCCTGGGATTAAAATTACTACACTTTTGTCAACAGGTAAGTTCGATGCACTATATAAGTAAACCACATAGTTATGCCATTGTATACAGAAGTTGCATACATATGGGGGGGGGGGGGGGTTAATAAAAACTCAGAAAACTGATCTTTTTTGCTGTCATGTATGTTCAATGTAAAGTGAAATGCATAACCGGTTTGTAGCTACAGTAGTTTCATTATATTAGTAGCCTTATAGTCTTATAACTGATTCTTATTTTTATTTGACCAGGAGCTAAGGCTCTGACCAGAACGGGCATTATTATCACAGCACATGACTTTCTGTGTACCACAAGCTAGCCGAGAATCTTATTGCCAGGAGCTCAAAGCACCAAACCCCGACAGCTCCTCATGTGGTTGGTGGGCCCACAGGGGAGGGGGCCCATGCAGCTTAACAGGGTCTGTATAGTGACCAAAAGCTCGAGGTTACAGATACAAGTAGAGGACATGAGTTTCATTCAAGGACTGGCTGGGCTCTCCCTTAGGAATAGGATGAGGATTCAGCCATTTCAGTAGAGCTCCTCCACACTGATAGGAGATAGTTGAGGTGGTTTAGGTATTAGGATGCCTCCTGGACGTGTCCCAGGTGAAGTGTTTTGGCATGTCCTACTAGGAGGAGGCCCCGAGACAGACCCTGAGGACTATTGAGGACTCAGAGGTTATATCGCTTAGGTAGGTTGTAAACGTCTTGTTGTCCCCACGGATGAGCTGAAAGGGATGGATGGATTGAGGGAAAACCAGGTCACATGTCACATGTTGTTAGATATTAAGAGTAATCAGTGCTGCTGAAGAAAACCTGGGAATGCTGAATGAAAACATGCAGAAAACCTTAGCCTAGGTTCTAACACAAGAACTTCTTGCTTTGAACTTAGCAGCATTAATCAGTGATGTAGGATTTGTCGTTGGTCAAATGTGTTACATTTGTCCCTATTAACTGGAAATTAAAAATGCCAACCCAGAGATGACACGCTAGTGGTTATGTCTTTTTATACAAAACACAGCAAGTGATGAGCCAGGGACAAGTAAAGGACCATGATTTATATAATCATTTCAGATCATTGGAGATGTAGGCAAAGTTTCCATTAAAGGATGAAACTGTACTTTTTCTGAAAATACACGTGAGCTGAGACTGGGATCATTTCTGTTGATGTATTGTATTAGCACACTGGATTTATTATTACTGCAGGACAGCAGTGACATTCCTGCTGAGACTGTTTCTGCAGATACAGTATGTGTGTATTCACCCATATCTGCCATACTTGCCTTTTCTGTCTTCGGCTTTATAATTGACCTTTTGTCTGTGTCTAGTCATCTGTGTGACTCGAGCCCTCCAGTTTGAACATTTGTGTCTTTTTGGTGAGGCTGTGTGTGCTGCTCATTGTTCTCTGTCTTTCTGGCTCTTGCTCCATCATGCTGGCGTAAGAAAATGCTGGAATTTGAGGCACTCAGTTTGTACTTCCTGTATTTTCTTCGTGTTGCTAAGGTAGCACTTCCTGTCTGGGAAGCTGGAAAACATTGCTCCGATACAAAACACATAAATGCGCCCAAACAAGCATGCACATACGTATTAGAGTTTGCCAGTGTGAGAACTTGAGAGAGATTATTATTATGATTATTGGATTTTTCCAGTTTAAGAATGCAAGTTCATACACATTCAAATGTTTAACAACGCGCTGGAAAAGATGTCCACAGTGAATGACATCATTCATTAGTTAGTGAGTTCCTGTTATAAATCCTTGCCATCACCATATGGACTACATGCCTCGAGTGAGGGTGGAGCTGACATCACACTAATACAGAAGCTTGTCAGTCACAAAGCAAGCTTCCACCAAAGCACACCCTGCTTTACTGTTCCTTTTTTAGGGACCAGGATATACATACTTAACATCATGGTTTACTCAACAAGACTTTTGAATAGTGACTGAGAATAGAGGATATGCATTCATTTAAACCTTACAGCACATGTCTGTCTCCAAGAATAGAAAAGAAATATCCTTTATTGTCAAAAAGAAACCAGGTTTACGGCACTTTTGCACTGACTTCATTTCATAGACTCCATATGGTTCTAAGCATTTCAGTAAAAAAGCGAGAGTCGGTGGTATCAAAATAAAGATAAATGTTAAATTGCTTACAGTTGTTTGATGTGGTTTTGTTCAGTCTATATTTTCGGTGCCTCCATAGCTATAAATGCACACCACAAACACCACAGCGACAATAAAAGACATGAAAATCAGGTTGCTGATGGCACAGACAGATCGAGGCGAGAACACAATCTGAAAATAGCAGCAGAGCAAAAGGAGAAAACCTTGAAGGGGATTTAATTTGGTACAATTTATTTGAACCTTTGGATTATATCTAGAACTGTAGCACTGAGATGGATTAGTACAGTTTTAAAGGGACCATGCAATTCACTTTTAAAACATGTCTATGATGCATTGCATTGCAGTAGTTCTAAATAATACTGCTTTTGGCTGCTCCCTGGTTCAGAGGGGGTAGCCACAGCAAATAGCTTTGCATATTTGATTTGGCAGATCTTTATACCAGAAGCCCTTCCTGACACAACCCCAAATGGGAATTGTGTCTCCTCCCAGGATCTAACTGAGGATCTTTTGCTTGTTAGGCGAATGTATAATCCACTGAATTATGAAGCCGTTCATTATAGCAGCTACAAATCTGATATTTACTCTTTGCTTTATAATAACACATTATTACTCGCTCAGATTTCCTTACTACTGTTCACACACTTAAATCTTTAAAAAAAAAAAGTCTTTCTTTGTTTTCTCTCTGACTCTTTTTTTTTTTTTCTGACTGTCACACCAGGTTCATGCCCCCTGTTTGGCCACAACGGGAGACTGAAATATCGTCTTGGTTTCATTTTGTCAGACTCATCTTTCTCTCTCTCTGGCCCTGACAGCCTGTGACAGTCCGTAGACTCTGTGTGCATCGCTGTCGCACACAGACTCACATTCTTTGTGTCTTACTCACTTGCGCACAGAAAATGTCATTGTCAACATCCAGAGAAACAGACAGAGGGGGAGCGGTGGGACTGCTGAGGGGGTGAGAGAAAGAGAGGATGTCAAGTGTTGACTTGTGGTTTTGTGAAAAGCCTGGTCTTGTGTTTTTAAGTTATCAGCAGAGAATGGACAAGGACTGACAAGTATAGCGGTGAAGTGCTGAACAGCTGATAGTATGTTTGAAGTGAAGCGTGCGGTCCTGGTCAAATTGAGATGACGTTTGGAAGATAAATGGTCTGGAAAAAACAAAGAAAGAGAAGAAATTCTCTCTGGGCTTTATGTCTGACCTCTTACAATTGATCCTTTTGCCACTAGAAGATTGGGATGTATTTTTTCACAGTTACACATGTTTCAAGGGGTTTTTGTCCATCTTGCTGCACCTGAGTAGATTGATTGGTAGGTTGAGGGATGGAAGGTGGTGTGGAAGGTAATGGGGAGTATTGATACCAAAGCTGGTACTGGTATCAGATCAATACTGGATGATCAATACTGGTCTGTTTTATTTATAGCCCATAGCATATTTAAACTCAGAAGTTGAAATTTGCAGTGTTACACACAAGAAATT
The DNA here is from genome assembly GCF_900408965.1 of Simochromis diagramma. NCBI lineage: Eukaryota > Metazoa > Chordata > Actinopteri > Cichliformes > Cichlidae > Simochromis > Simochromis diagramma. The sequence continues at coordinate 1,815,426 of NW_024387291.1, read as the reverse complement.
AAAAAGTTTCATTATGATTACACTCAACCTCTCTACTTTCTTTGTTTTTGCTACTGTCTATTTTAATGTGCACCACTGAGTTCACCAATCCATCGTAATGGTTATTCCCAGTAGAATATATCCTCATGCATCATCACGTTTGCCATTTGACAACAAGTTTCTTTTCTTTGCTTTTAAAGCACCATCCTCAGATATTAAAGAAAGCTGGGCAACCACTGGGATGAAAAATTCAGCGTGTGTACTTGTCCTTGATCAGTCCAAAAATTGAAGTCCAAGTCTTTTTCTTGTCTTTTCTTTCTCATATTTCACACTAAAAGTTAAAGGTCCTCAGTTTGAGACAGGGAGGAGACGCAGCCCAGCCTCAAGGGGTCACGAGCTTGTGTACTCACACTGCTGATCCCACGCCTGGATAAATAGGAGTGTTGGGCATCTGGCACAAAAGCTCTGCCAAATCAGGGTTGTGGATCCATCTATTATGGCAGCCCGTTGGGAAATAAGGAGGCAGCCGAAAGTACCTATAAGGCTAAATAAGTATGGTTTGTCTGTTAATAGATATTTGGTACATATGTAATCAGGGCAGCACTCATTTGCCAAATTTTACAAGGTTTTCATCACGTATTTTATGCCCTGTGTGTTTGTGCCGTGTGTTATAAACAGATACACCTGGCTCCTTACATAAGCTAAAGCCTACAAGGCTGCGGCACACCTCCACTGTCAGAATTTCCACTGCACTTGCCTGACAATGTTTATGCAGGCATGTGCATGTACGCACAGGGGTACACAAACACATACACGTGCAAGTTCAGTACAAGGTTCATTAAAGAAAAAAGTAACAACAGTACACAATAACGTAAAGCTGAAAATGTGCTCTACACACATCCACCCTTACTTACCTCTGTGAGTAGGTGGAGGTGTGTGTGGGTGTTTGCTTTGTTTTGTTTGCGTTCTCTTGGTTTTCAACTTGTGGATTTAAATGAATTTGCTTATTAATGTGTGACTTCATAGTTGATGTTTTAACCAAGTCCACATGCTGAATCAGCAGTTAGCCCTCTTTATTCATCCAGAGAACCCAAACAGACGCCCACACAGAAAATGGGACATCACATGCACGCACACACACGTCCTATAAGGAAAGGGGCAGGACAGGGCAACTGAGCTACGACATAATAACCACTGGGCCAGAGAGGACAACGACGGATTAGAGAGTGACAGAGAGTGCAGAAGAGAGATCAGGGTCATTACAGAGTGACAGTGCTGAGAGTTAGCTAGAGCTGATAACAACACCAAAGAGTGAGTGATGATGAAGCCGGTGGTTACAAAAAACTGCAACACTGAGGGTTTGCTTTTTCTTTGGAATGTAATCATCACTGATAATATGTTACTCGTATTTGGACATGCAATAACCACACGCATATGTACTTGATAATGTAATTCCCTTTCAAGCTAACAGAACAGCTTGAGTTTTTTGTTTTAAAGCATCCATTTTCTACCACCTATCTGGGTCCAGGTTGTAGGGACAGTCAAGGCAGACATGTCCAGAAGTCTCTGTCTCCAACCATCTCTTCTAGCTCTTCTGAAGGAATACCATGGCTTTTCTAAGTCAGTAGAAAGACTTACAGTCTTTTCCAGTGAAAAACTCACTGCACCTTTACTGCTTCCAAAAGAATTAAGAGGAAAATTAGTAGCCAAATGGTGCTAAACAAATAAACTTGACTAATTCATCATTATCAAGTGTGACTAGATTTTGGCACTTTACTAGTCTGGAGCATTTAGGTGTATATTCACAGTCTTCCCAGGAGTGGACATTCCAGCAAATCCAGCAAATGGTTTGTTTGGAAGAGTTTTTAGGAGAAAGCCTCTTCTCCCTGGACATGGAAACATAGCATAGGTTAAACCTTCTTGGCCATAAAGCACAGCGCTAAGATTGTCAAAAAAAACAAAAAAAAAAAACACAGTACATTAGGCAAGGCAAGTTTATTTCTATAGCACAATTCAACAAAACAGTGATTCAAAGTGCTTTACAGAGACATTAAAAAACAAAAACAAATAAAAAGCATTATTTAAAATGAAAAAAAAAGGAAGGAACAGTAGATAAAATCAGTAGTTAAAATGTAAGTTTTAGAATTTAAGCTTAAAGGTAAAACAGTGTGGATTTGGTGCTTTATTCAAATGCAGCTGAGAACAGGTGAGTCTTCAATAAACTGAGTGTTTCAGCTGATCTGAGGCTTTCTGGGAGTTTGTTCCAGATATAAGGAGCATAAAAGCTGAATGCAGCTTCTCCGTGTCTGGTTCTGACTCTGGGAACTGATAAAAAAAAAAAAACGGATCCAGATGATCTGAAGGATCTGGAAGGTTCATACTGGGTCAGGAGGTCACTGATGTATTTTGGTCCTAAACCATTCAGAGCTTTATAGACCAGCATCAGAACTTTAAAGTCTATCCTCTGACGGACAGGCAGCCAGTGTAAAGACCTCAGAGCTGGACTGATGTGGTCCACTTTTTTGGTCTTAGTGAGGACTCGAGCAGCAGAGTTCTGAATGAGCTGTAGTTGTCTGACTGATTAGTATAGATTCAGTACTAATTAGATACATTAGTACAAATGCCCCATACAAAGTGTTTTGCAGCCACAGGACATGGGCACCTTTGAAGTCATTGAGTAAACCATGTAACCTTCTGTATACCATGAATTCTAGAGTTAAATGTGAAACTATCTGTCTGCCTGCCAAAGCTTGGCCAAAACTGAGTTGTGCAGCAACTAGAGTGGGCCTAAAATCCTCCACGCTGATATCAAAGACTGACAAAGTCATACAGCAAACAATGTGTGCTGTATGCAGTATGTCAGAAAAGCTAAAAAGGGTAAAAAGTATCTTCAGTACGGTGATGTGAAAAAAAGAATTACCAAATGAATTGGCTACCTTTGAATGATTAATGGGGCTGAAGACTGATATCAAGCAATATGTTTTTTCCACAGTCAGAAATCAACTTTCTCATGAAGGTTTTGGATATTAATGTTCAAGTTATGAATTATGGAGTGAACTTAGTTTTTCACAGCACTGCAAAGAGTTTTATGGTGAAAATTTTCTCTTTCACTTGCCTGTAACCCAGAAACCCAGCCCAAAACGGCACCAAAACAAACACGAGCACGTGAATGTTGTCATGTGAAAGCAAGAACTGTCCTTCCCCAATTCTTTGTACAAAGTTGAAAATCGAACTGCTGTCAAAAATAGAATAATTATTATTTTTGTTGATATTTTTCTTTATTAGCGAAGCAAGGTTTTACTTAATCCTATCCTTAGTTTGAAAAGATCAGATCTCTTATATGGTCTTTTGTAAGACCATATAAGAGAGCATATAATTACATAATATCATACAAATATACAGCAATTCAGTTATTTTTTGAATTGCTTTGCTGTGAAAAACTTTCACCACCAAGAATGCCACCATCTCTCTGCAACTTTTCCAGCTGGCATCGGCACAAACGTGTGCAATAATCGTGTGGTCATAATGAGGATTTAAAATTTTAAATGATGTAATGCAGTAAAAGATCATTTTTAATGCATTTATAGGAAACAATAGAATAGATGTTAGTTTCAAACATGTTTACTTGGTGGAGACTTTATTTTTTAAAACACTACATACAAATACTTGTACATATAGAAACCTGGCAAGAAAAAAATGTGACAATATTTTCCCATAAAGGTTGTTTTTCACGTTAGTTGATTTGGTTCCTTTTTTTCACTATTAAGTAATCTTCATGTGATTTTTTGAAGATGCACTGTCACAAAAATTGACCGGTTTTCTTTAGAAGCAATTGAGCAAAATAATTTTGAGGTTACTGTCGGATATTCAGGATTTTAAAATTTTCAATGGTTAGATTTCTGCACAATAAGCCATAAGGAAACGTATGTGTGGGTTTTGAGGATGTGAATACAAGCAGCGTTTTGCAATGAGGGTACCACATTACAACACCTTTCCCCAAGAAACCAGATACAAATATAGTTCTGGTTAGAAAGAACAATTCCTCATTTTAAGTTACTTCCCTTCCAATTTCATGAGAAGGGCAAGTGCACAGCAGTATATTGAGAAGGGTGCGATAAAAAAGAGGGAATGGAGGCAAATTGAAATGGATTTTAGCACGTCTCAGAGAAAAACAGGACAGGGAGAAGAAATGGAAGAGCAAGCACTTCATGTTTCACTTCTGCAAACCTCACTGGATATCTGGAAATGAGATAATGCCTAGTTACTGTAACTAAGAGCCCAGGGACAAATAAACTGGTTCTTAAAATACTTCTAGCTATCATGGGGATCTGCTGGCACCAGTACAACTCCAGCTTTTTTTTTTTTTCCAAGGACTGAAAATCAGGGTTAATGAACAACTGACTTAATGTCCCGGAGCAAATAAACTCTCCACAACCATTTTCACTCCAAGCATGACACAGCCGATACCCTGTCCAGACCCTGTGAACTGAGTTCTCTGTGCAGGAAAGTTAATTTCTCAGTGGACCAAGGGGGAAAAAAGACACCTTATACATCCACCCTGAAATGACTGATTTGTGCAGACATGATGTAGAAGAGAACAGCTAGTTTAAAATGGACAGACAAATTTTGGAGAAAACACTCTTACTCTATTGATTTTCTCTCTCACAGATACAGTCCTGTAAGTATGACTTCAGCTCTTTGTAAGATAATAACAGGAAACTGTGCAAGAGGATGTGCGGGAAAACCGAATACCAAGCCATTGTATAAAGAATTAGAATGATGACAAATATGGAGCACAAGACTTTGGACATATTTGTGCAGTCTTTGGGAGGGCCTGATATTTTGAGTTTGTACATTTTTAGAAAGTGAGGTCATTTGGGTGCCTCCTGCTACAAAAGGACGTTGTTCAATTAATAGTCTGTTCCAAAGTATTGGTTAGAATTGAGCTTTTCATCATAGTGGTAAATTGGTCTTAATTGTGACCCTAAACCAAGTTGACTTACAGCTGCTGTTTTGGAAAAGATGGGTTTTTCCAAGGATACCTTACTACATTATTAGTAAGCTATTACTAAAGATGTTGTAGTTCTCTTATAAGCCTAGCCCAGGGGTGGGCAATCTCAGTCCACGAGGGCCGGTGTCCCTGCAGGTTTTAGACGTGTCCTTGAACCAACACAGCTGATTTAAATGGCTAAATTAGCTCCTCAACATGTCCTGAAGTTCTCCAGAGGCCTGGTAACGAACTAATCATGTGATTCAGGTGTGTTGACCCAAGGTGAGATCTAGGTGAGGTCCTGCAGGTTTCAGACATCACCCTGTTTCAGCACACCTGAATCAAATGATTAGTTGATTACCAGGCTTCTGGAGAACTTCAAGGGATGTTGAGGAGGTAATTTAGCCATTTAAATCAGCTGTGTTGGATCAAAGACACATCTAAAACCTGCAGGACACCGGCCCTCGAGGCCTGGAGTTCGACACCTGTGCCTTATAGCCTACGTTATCCGGGAGTTAATTGGGTCATTAGGTGGGCACCATGCTTCATAGGTGTTTCGATGATAGGCCCACAATACCTCCAGAGTCCTCATTAGCAACATCTGGTGTCCCAGGTGCCCCCCCCCCCACCCCCTTATTTGGGTCCAGGTGCTGTCTCCAAAGTCAACTAATAGGCTGTTCGCAAATTTAGTAGGAGATTTACCAATGAGCTTTTCCTTGAACGCCTACGTCCTTCATCAGCCTAATAGTTGACTTGCCCTCAAGTCCTCTGCCGCCAACCTGAAATGGACAAAATCTGGCTTTCCATGCACTTTGCTCTGCATCAGCTACTAGTTCAGCATACTTCAGGCTCTTGTATTCCTGGGCCTCTTCAACTGCGTCCTCCCAGGTCATTGTCAGTTCTACCAAGCAGGCAGTTTTAAGAAGTATGTTCAAATTATGTGATCAGGTCTAAGGCTTGTCATGATCTTTGTTGGGATCATGACACTGTTGGTTCTGTCCTGTGTGGATGTTTCAGCCTTGCTCAGCTCTGTTTAAAACCCAACCAGGAATGTTTATGTCAAGAGTTAGAATGGCACACTTAATACACTTGTTCTGGGCTGCATGTCTGTGCAACCTGACTGTCTTACAACTTACACCACTGAAAGCACAGGAGCTCAATTTTACCTGGTAAGACTTGGAACTAAATTAATAAGTATTTAAAAGTGTGGGGCTAATTGTTGTTTAGTGGCTGCAGTTTAACAACTGAAAGCCAGACTGGAAACTTCACTTTCAAATGACACGAAAATCCCCTTAACAGGAAGCTTGGCACAATGCAAATAGCTGGAATGATTAAAACTAGAGAAGATTATGTGTTGGGGCTTTCCTCCAGTCACATTCAGCTCCTCAGTTTGCGTCCATAGCAAAGCCAGGACGTGTTTTGTTGTCTTGTTAAACTTAAAAATGCATTTTCAGAATAATGCGCACATTGATGTGCATGTGTGTGGTCTCAGACAGAGGGTGGACTGAGGACAAAGTGTGTGTGTGGGTGGGTGGCTGGTGGTGTTAGACAAGGCCGCACATGGAGCCACAACACCCTCACAGCAAACAACAAGGAGACCAAACTACCAGCTCAGCCCATACAAACTCACTCTCCCCACTTGACAACACTATTGTGGCAGAGGGGAGAAGGAGACTGTGTGTGTGTGTGTGTGTGTGTGTGTGTGTGTGTGTGTGTGTGTGTGTGTGTGTGTGTGTGTGTGTGTGTGTGTGTGTGTGTGTGTGCAGACTCTGGGGTGGGGTGGTCATCTGAATTTCCTCCAGAGAGTGAAACAAATGGATTGAGGGAGATTCACTTCCCCATTGGGACAGACAGATAATATTGACACAGTCTGTCACAATGAGAGGCAGACTGAGCAAAAATTTCTGACCTGCCGTTTACTGAAAATCTGCCTGATGAACAAACTAAATCAGAGTTCTTATGATGATCACTCACAGGATGTGTTTTGCAAGTAAACAATGCAAATTCAAAACAGCACCCAATTAACTGTTGTTACATCATTGTGAGCAGATGACATCTCCTCCTTCTTCTTCCCTGAAATCCTGACATCTGTCTGCTGCGAAATAACCCAAATCACTGCCAGGATGTAGGAGAAACAGTGTATCAAGCACTCCTTCACATTACTTCTGCTGTCATTCCTGTAATTCTTGCTATTGGTCCTTTAGGGATAACTGTTTAAGCTTTAAATCCTTAAATGCACCTTTACCTGTTTTGTGCAAGACATTTTAGATTTTAATTTCAGTTGTTTGAGTTTATTTTCAATAGACTGACATGACTAAAAGCGTAATTTTATTGCTGCCAGCTTAAATAAAGCTTGATCATTTGGCAAACTGTATGAATTTCAATGGTCAGGCGCTGCTATTCAGTCAGATGCTGTCATCACAGAGACAAACAGGAGATGTACCTTTGTAATGGTACCTTCATACATTACCTTCAAAGTACACATAATGATAAAGGAAACCACAAAGATGCCACAGTGCAACAGCAGAAAGCTACCCATGCCTCCTCCGAGTGGACTAGGAAATCTGCCATCCACAGCTGTCCACGTGCATGTGCACAAGATAGTATAATCCCATGCTTATGGCTGATTTAGACTTTTGCAGTAAATCTTTGTAGAGCCAGATATGATCTACGCAAGTGGCCAATGCACTCGCCAGGAGTCAACCTTGTGCATTATGCAAGTGTTTTATATGCGATGCTAACCACAATAGAATCAAAGAAAATGCTGGGAGTTTTTTTTCCTCCTGGGTCTCCACTATTTCTCTTTTTGTGGCAAACTAAGTTCTCAAATGTTTTCACTTCTTTCCCTCACAACCATTCTGATGGTTTCAGCAATTTCTCTCCAGGAATTTGCTGGCATGTGTTAGTACTTGTATTGAGCAATGGTCATTTTTTTTCTATTTTTAAACTGTTGTGAAAATTTTAACTGGATGAGTTTAGGAGGCACTGATGGTACTGAATAGGCCAATCACTACACGCAATGTGTAGTGACATTTCCAAGGAGGTGCACGTCAGGTTACAAAGTGGGGTCTCAGGCACAATTTACAATTTACATCACCAAAGATCCTGACAGCACAGATGGCATGTCCATCTGTGAAATGCTGATTGGAAAAGGAAATGGAGTGACAGCAGCGTTTACAGGAAATGTATTTGTATGTTCTAACTTTGCTCTTCTCTGTGGCTGGCTGATGGACCAACAACAACACAAGCACGAGTGCCCCACAGACCAGTGTACCACATGTTTTGTACACTGCCCCCTCTGGCAACAGAGCTGTCTGCACACAGACATCCCTGGACTGCTGTCTGCTAGCATAAAGTATAGAGCATAATATAAACCCTGTGTCAGAGTGATAATTGTCATGACATAATTGGTATCACAAGTATGTCACCCAAGAGACTGTTTCACCTACTGTTTCACTCTCTTCACTACTTAGGTTTAGATGCTAAAATCTACTACACTTGGTTTGGCTTGTGCATATTTAAGCAAGCAGCTTTGACAAAACAGCAACTTTTGACTTCATGGGAATGAAAATATCGTGTGAAACTTCAGCGATCATGGGAGCGTAGTTCTTACTGTCCTGAATTTTGGTCAGGCAGAGATGATTGCAGAGAAGAGTGACCCAGATAATCACCATTGTGTATTTACTTTCATCGTGTAAAAGTTGCATAACTTGTTTGTTTATATTCCACATTCTGAATAAAATTACACACAGCTACCCTTTTCCACAGCCCACAGATATTTACTGTTAATCTTACTGCAAGCAAGCAGACTCCCTGATGTACTGGTTTGTGTATTCCCCTCATTCAGCCTCTAGATTTCAGGTGAGTTTCTTTTTCTTTTTTTTTCTTTTTTTAAAAAAGTTGATTAATTTTGTTAGTTTTTTGTGTGTGTCTTTAATTTCTCCTCTCCTCACGCTACAGATATGTATACACTCCTACATATCTGTAGGAGGCCCTCTACAAGGGCCTGATATCCGCTTACAAGGAGGTTATACTGCCACTCTTCTATTGAAACTTAAAGCGAATGTCCTCATATGTGGATCTAATTAATCAGGTAAAAAAAAAAACAAAGAAAAAAAACATCACTAATTCTTTGTTTTTACATTCATCAGGTCCCAATCAGCCCAAATAGCAAAGAGAAATGAAAATGCATGCCATGAAAGAGTGTGGGCATTCGAGGTTAAACACTCTTCCTGTAGATATTTATACACAAACAAATGTGTGTAAATCTTTTTAGCAAGTGCAGTCAGCTGGGACAGACTCTCTCTGAGTCACATGCAATGAAACCTGCTGTCTGTGTCCCTTCTCGCCTCAGATACAGTAATGGTGCACACAACGCAAACACACATAGTGGTGCGTCAGGAAGGTGTGTCTACTCATGTGTATACTGTCTGCATGTAATCATCTGTGCATGTTTTTCTGCTAAAACTGTGCCCTAACCACCGTGACCTCTAGATAAAGTGTGTGTGTGCATGCGCGCATCTTGTCAGGAGTGTGTCAAACGTGGGAGTGACCGCTGCGCTGTTTACACACGACGCCTTGGTGCGACCTCGGAGGTTGCCGGTGACCGTGATTGGCTGCCAGCTACCAGCTCATTAAGCCGCTAGCATGGGGACAACGTGAGAGGAGACACACTCTCCATTTGTTTCACAACACATGAACATAGTCACACACAGTCGTCAGAGGGACACCGCAGGCATGGCAGGCGGCCACGCGCACATGCCCGGTCCTGCGTGTGCGTACACACATCAGAGCGCACCGGCAGCAGAGAGTCGATCTGGCCCCGGTGACCCGGCTGAACTTTGGCTCACCCTCACTGGTTCTCTCCACCACACAACATCGCACCTAGATGCCTGTTGGCTGCTGGACCAAACCACGGGGTCATGACTTTGAGAAGAGAACAGAACTAAATCATTACAACAAAACTGGAAATGTCATGTTTTAGAAGAAAGAAGAGGTGAAGTAAATGTATGTAGTTTGAGGAAAGTCATTAAAAAATGGGAACTTTAGAGGAACTAAGAAAAAAAAATGAAAACTGAATTTTATCCTGATGACCATGTCTTTTCTTGACACCATCCAGCGGGTGTTGAAAGAGTGCTGTCAGCAAAATCACTGAGAAACTGTTGTCCATTAAAGATCACCTCAGGACAGGAGAATGAGAGGTAATCAATGAGTCTAAAGGACGAGTCTTGCCTATTAGAGCACAGGGCTTATTTTCATTCCTGTCACTAACAATATCATAGTACTCACCAAGTGAAATTACAAACTTTGAGAGCATGGCATCTTGGTGCCCTTTCTAACTGTCTGACTGCTTTTGCTGCTCCCACTATTGATTTTCTGCCACTGTACTCCGAGAACAGAGCAATTACCTTGGAAAGTAGAGTGACAGCCGATAAAAGTTAGAGTCCACATTATGTCAATTAATATCAAAGTGCAACCCAACGCAAGTATTATCCTGCAAGAAAAGAGTAAACTTTATAACCAACATGACTGATTTCTGAGCATTATAAGACTTTATTTGTTGCCAAGTCATAGTTCACAACATGTTTGTCTGAATTTGTAAGAATGAAGGAGTATTAGCATATAAATAATGGCACCTTGCACCTTCTTATTTATGTGTGCTTGAGCCGCATTTTTTTTCTGCTTTGTTATTTTGTTTGCTTGTTCTCACAGGTTGTTTTTGAGCATGAAGGGTGGATGGGAGAACATCAGCATCCACAACTCCTTATCTGTTTCTCAGAAAAACCATTGTCTTCATTTTACTCGTCTCAGTCGAGGAACAAACATGCCATTGCTTCCGCTCAGTGCAGCCTTTGCTGTCTATGGCCCACATCCAAACAAGGCCCTACACCATCTCACTCCTCCACATTTACATGGCATGTCTGCCACATTAAGTAACCTACTAGCCTTGAATGGGAGTGAGTTATAAAGCCTGAGTCTTTATTGATTTGGTGGCTGTTTACTAATGACGTTCTTTGAAGGTGTAACACCTGGTTTTTGTCCACTGCTTATAAATCTTAAGCGAACCTGGCCAATTAAGAAGCATAAGTCCATCAATCAATCAGCAAAAACAAGAGGTGGTACAGGTGGTGACCACAGACCATTGCTCTCTCCTCATCTCACATGACTGATTTTACTCTAGTGATCAGGGGGCTCTTGGATGCTATTTGGGTGGTGCAAGATACACCAACACATAATGTCCCAGACGATTCAGACTGGGGGAAAATAAATGCCTTTAACTGGACTTTAAAACTGCTTTAGCACTCTGGTCACATGAGGCCACCGATTGTAAAAAAACACAAACAAAAGAAAAAACCCAAGGCCACTACACCAGCACAGTGTCTCAGGATTCAACATAACTAACAGCGCTCAGGGTATCTTTGGATAGCACTGCATAACTGGTCATTCCAGATCTTTTGCAGGCAGCATCATAAAATTCGCCACAGCACCTTCAAGCGCTTTCTTCTCTCTCTGTGAAGAGAATAGGGCGCCAGTAACAGACTAGCAAGGTTGGGTGTTCTGGCAAATCTCAGTCGATCGGCATGGTGCTTCTGTTCCTCATTACACAAAGGAGTAATGAGGAACATTTGATGCTGCATTAAATGCAGCACAAATATATTTAAATATACATAGCAATGTTTGCTGTTCTTATAAGGATTGCTACGAAACAGTAAGGAAGGTGAAAAGAGAACATGTGAGAATGAAAGTGAAACTGAACAGATGTTTTTTCCCTTAGATCAATGAAGATCCATCTTCTAGTTTTATAATACTGTAGGAGACACTGACTGAGTTTCTGTTTCTGTCAGAGAAAGTGAAGTCTTGTGTTGTTTCACCCTGCTCCTTACCTAAGAGACCCTCCAGAGCTACAAGTGTGAAACCACAGAGTTACACTACATGATTGAGTGGGAGGTATGTAGGGGCCAGTCTGGAAGTGGGCCTTTGTGTTGGAATTCAATTAAGAACTTTCCTGGTTACAATGACCGAGGTACACCCTCTGGTTTATGTGGGAATGTTCTAGAGAAAGTGGAAAGCCTCTTTAGCCTTTCTCCTATGGTTTTACAAAAAAAAAAACATGCAATATCTTGTTTGTTACTATACTAAATATAGCTAAGCACAGTAATCTTCAAGCTTAGATTTGCAGCCCATCTCCAAGGCAAATTTGCCACATGTGAGCTATTATGAAGTGTTTATACATGTCAGGTCCTGGTAAAGGACATGCTGAGTCATCGTCCTTAAAGAAGAGAATCTGCTGACCGAATTAGCTTTGCAGGGGGAAACCCCCGTTACACAAGAGAATGACATTTAAACTGCTTCTCTTTCTTAAATCATCTTTATAACGAGTTTCCATGTTGCTGTCTCTACTTGCTATAGTTTCACAACTGTATATTTCAATGAGTTGATTGTTTTACTACCCAATTTTTTTTTCTGTTTGCATTCCAGCTCCTTCTCTCTTCTTGTTTTTTCTCGGATGCCATTTCTGCTCCACTCCACCCCCAGCTGAGCCCTCACCCGCTCCCTCCCTTGTCGTTCATCTTCTGGCCATTCCTGCACTGACACCCTCCCTCCCTCGTCTCTCTTTCACCATACGATACTCCTCTGTTGACATGGCCGTCCATGAGTTGCTATAGCAACCAGACATTTCTGCTGACCCCTACCTTGCTTTGCATGACAGAGGTGCAGGACGTGCAGTCATAGGGTGAAGATTATCGGTTCGGTCTGATTTATTGGCGCATGCACACAGCTGAACATGCACGTGAACGTGCACTTGTATTAGGCATGCGTTCACCTCCATTTAGAGACTCATGCATGCATGAACAGTCAAGTGAAAACAAAATATTCATTCAATATTTTTATTTTATATTAAAAATAACATTCATTACAGTAACAGTTGTACAACCAATAATTATAATCTCAAACAACAATAATTACACTTGAGAACCAGAGGATTTCACATCCCCCCTTTTTTTAAATAAGTTAAGAAATAAAGTTTTTCTTTTTTCCCCGTGGAGATCATTTTCTAAAAGCATTTATACAATACAGTGTTGGCTATAACTGGCTCACAGCGATCTCTAACAGGCCAGGTCTTTAAGACTTGCTTTAATGTGGATATTCATAGCAGGTTATCTAAGCAGGCATTTAGCTGTTATTCCATTCCATTTTGATCTGGCAGTAGTACAAAATGAGCAGGTTATCGATATTTTCCAGTATATTTAGCTACAGTACACGGTAGAGCACTTCTCTAAAGTCAGTGTTGTATGGTCAGTGTACGGCTACTCCAGTGTTAGATAACTTTAGACATTTTAGGATAAGAGTAAGGTTTGGCATTGAGGCCTGAGCTGCACTCTGCAGTTTCCAGTTATCACCCCAGTGTAAAAATCCAGTTCTCCACATCTCCAGTCTCAAATTGAGACCCAAACACTTAACTTCCAAGTCCAAGTCGGGTTCTCCATCTGATGAACCACAAGGTTGGAGTGAAAGGTGTTACAGTCGCCAATCAATGGCTGCAAACTGCAAAAAGAGTCGACTCTGTTTCAGCACCTCACACACTTCCACTCATCAGTCCAGATCAGCTGGACTTGTGGTTCAACCAAATAAAATCCAGTGTGTCAAACACCCTCTGGTCCACAGAGTTCATATGATTGCACTTTTATAAAATCCTTAACGCTGGATGGGCCGCGGCATCTCTGGAGCAGGTGACTCCGTGTGAAGCCGTCCATTGAAAACAGCAGCACTGTTTGCACCCTCAGCTCTGTCCACACAGTCCGGACTGTCCAACGTTTAAGAAACCCATTCTTCTGGTGTTTCCACATTCCTTTGGAGCAATGTTTCTGGCTGAAATCTTCCTGTTAGAAAGGCAAAAGAAAAGTCGGATAAGTCACATACGTTCACTGTCAGCTTTTTGTCTACACTGGTATAATATTTACCTAATAACCCTTGGGTTACAGGGTATGTTGCATATCCCTACATAATAGGTTTGCCCTTACTTTTACCAAATTTATGTTTTGTTGTTTCTGCGTATTAGCTTTTGAAGCCTGCTGCTGATTCAAGATTCTTTATTCGTCACATGCATAGTTATACAAGTATAACACGCAGCGAAATGTAATACTTGAATCTTGAATCTTGAATTTAAATGCTGGCTGCCACAAAACTTTGAAGACTAAATATGGACAAATTCCTGTATTACTAATTACTGACAGAACCCAGCAGTGGCAGATGGATTTCAGAATTTTTACATTTAGCGTTTTATCGAACAAAATATTAACACTAGTAATTAAAATAATGGCTCAATTAGTCTTGAAGACGTTTCACGTTTCATCCGAGAAGCTTCTTCGGATCTAGGGTCAAATGGTGGAGAGACCCAGATTTAACCCCTGTGGGAGTATTCCCCCAGGAGGGGGAATAGGACCCCCTAATGATCCTCTACCTAATCACATGAGCCAAGGGGGGATACTCCCACAGGGGTTAAATCTGGGTCTCTCCACCATTTGACCCTAGAACCGAAGAAGCTTCTCGGATGAGAGGTGAAACGTCTTCAAGCCATTTAAAGAAGTCCAGACGCTTTTCTTTCCAAGCTCCTTAGACTACGATGACCTGGATGACTGAGAACCTTCACAGACAATGGCTCAATTATTTTATCAGCGATCCCAGCATCCATTCAGCATCCATTTAAGACTTCCAAGTACCAGTGCACAGATTACCACCCTCACGTTAAACAATATTGTCCCTTCTACAAAGCTTTATATTCACCTCTCTCTTAACCCTTAACCCTGTCTGTCTCCTTGATCTTACCTCGCAGGTTTACATGATCATAGCTCTAATGGCTGCTTTGCTGATGCGTTTGCGGTTCTTCCTCCTGCGGCGTGGTGAAGCGGGACGAAACGGAGCTTTACGGGCTGAAGGCGAAATGGGAGCCGCCGTAGAGGAAGCTGGAAGAGATAAAACAGGCAGTAGAAACAGAATGAGTCAACTTTTTTCTGCAGTTGTTTGGCCAAGTTTGAACACAGAACCTTTTCTTGCACAAGTAAGTGAAGCAAAGAATTAACACATGGTATAGAAATTGTGCAGTGGCTCCAATTGTACCCTGCAGGGCACCAGATAACTTTGAAGCCTGTGTAACAAAGCCTGTGGCTGCCTGCAGGTTTTCCCACAGTCAGAAGTTCAGCCTTCTGACTGCAGAGCTCTCAGGGGATTGAGGAAGAATGGCAGGACACATGTGGCCATGTTGTTTAGTCATACATGTACTCTGAGCTGCTTCCTGCCTGGGAACGCGCACGAGGTAAAAACTTACAGTGGAGTTGTGTGACAGGTGGCATTTGTTTGCTTGACTGTCAAATTGCATGCAACTTGCTGGAGCGGTGGAACACGAGTAAAGAAAGAGCCGGCTAGATTTTAATGTGGATCCTGACCACGTTCCTTAAAGGTGCAAAATATGAAAAAACAGAGCACTGGCCACCAAGATATGTCTTTCCAGTAAAAACTAAAATGATTGTTAACACTGAGTACAATCCACACATCCAGGGTGGTGGTGTGTATCCAAAAATCTGTCCAGCAGTGAGTTTGCTTTTCACACCTTCCACTTAAAAATGTATTAAAAAAACAATTTGGTTTTTTAATTCAGTTTTCAAAAATGCTGTTTATACACACACACACACACACACACACACACACACACACAGACACATACACACATACTTGAACAGTACCTGTTTTAAATGTAGTTGGCTTTGGTCTCTGGTGAGGATGAAGCGGATGAAGATGAGTCTGCTCACTCGGTTCTCTCTGTACCAGCTCCAGAAGTTTCTGCCTCCTTTCTGCCTCTGTTAAGCGACCATCCTCACCGGTCACATTAGAGTCTTTTTTCTTCCCCTGATTGGCCAGCTCTGTGGTGGCCGAGTCCCCGCTGTTGGCTGAGCCACTTTCCTCCCTCTCGTTCCCTTCTTTTTGACTGGCTGTTTCAGTCTCAGCCTGTTTGTGATTTGTGACCTCTATACTTTTTTGGCTGGTCACAAAGTCTTTCTGAATGGTTGTTAATGGAAGGGTGGAGGTTTCTTCAAATTTGGGTGGCTCGGTTTGGCTGGCAGGGGGTGAGGCACTGTCTGACTGGGGAGTGTCGAGGCGATACTGCGTTCTCAGCTCTCGGTCCTCCGTTGCTCCGTGGTTGTACTGCTGTGGATAATGTGACTGATGATGATGATGATGATGATGATGATGCCTTTGCTGATGCTCTAACAACTGTTGCTGCCTCTTTGTGTGATCGGGATGATGCACTTGGCCCCCACTGTGTGATGTATGCACACCACTTTCCTCCCTGCTCCCTTCAAACCCACTACCGTGCCCCACTTGCTGTGTACTTCCCATGACACTGTGCTCCGCCCTTGCTTCAGATGGCCAGCTGCTGACCGGCCTGGGCAACCCAGGCTGGGGTATCTGATGCACCCTGGGCTGGGTCCAGTGTACAAGCTGGGTGTAACTGCCATGCTGCCACTGCCTCACCGCCGGCTCACGCTCTTCAGGACCGTAATGCTGCTGGTTGTACTTTAGGTCATCGTGGCGATGGAGGTCGGCTTTGGAGGTCTGAGTCTTGGGTGAAGGGGGCTGAACGAGCCGGGGAACGTGGGAGGACAGTGGCGGCTGTTGTGGGGGAGGTGGAGGAGGAATGGGGTTAGAGGGAACAGATGAGGAGGAAAAGGAGGACAGGCTCTGGCACCTGCAGCTGACGTGATCTTCCACTGGGATGATGGGTTTTTCATAATGGGGCTTCTTGTTAATGTACTGAATCTTTATCACCTGGCAAAAAAAAGGTGGAAAAAGATCACAAAATTAGCACAACTGATTGTGATTTTAAAAAAATCAGAAATACAGAACTAAACTGTGAAATTATCTCTGTATTTTTAATGAGGAAGTTTTTGAATGAGTAGCAAAGAGCTCTAATTGCTGTTGACACTTTCAGACACGTTAGCATTTCCAGGCTATTTGATGGATCCTAGTCAAGACTTGTTTTCTCTTTTTAAAAAGAAAAAAATGTTGATTTACCTGTTCTTTAAGCGTCATGCATAGACTCAGGTTGCAAATAAATTAACAATGTCAGTCTAAGTCACTTCAGGCAATCAAATAAAAATCACAACTCAGACCTTAGGCTAGCTTTTAGCCTTTGTACTCCTTTAAACTGGCTAATATGTTATATAATTCTGTAAATGTGCATCCAAAACCATATATTAGACAATATTAACCACTTGTGACTCTCAGTTACTCCCTGAAGTCATTAATGGGAGCTGCATGATCTGCATACCTGTAGGTATCTGGTGGAGGTGACTATAGGGACACACTCCATCCGTGGACTGTTGCAGCAACCTGAACACCGCTGCACCTCCACACATGGCGGCCACAATAAGAAGTTGGCATTGCGGCGATCTAGCATAGACCTCGTTACTTCCATCACCTCTGTTCGCACTTTACAGGCCGCCTGCTGGGCTGGCTGCGCCTCCACTGTTAGGAGAGAAGAGAGGCAAAGGCAAGGATGAATTTGTGAGTTATAGTAGAACTAGCATATGAGGTAAAAAAAAATTTAAAAAAAATAAATAAATGATTTTGAGGGATAAAAAGGTAGATGCAGAAACTTACCAAGACTTCTAATGTAGCGACCATGGGTGCCTTTTGGGAGAATATCATGCACGTCCTCTTCCTCTTCTGCAAAAGAAGAAAGGAGAGGGGATCAAAGGATGAAAGTTAGCAGTGAACTTAATAGCAGTCTTGGGTAAAATTAAACAAGCACTTTCACAGGCAACAGAAACCCTGTAACATGCAAGTCCGTTAGGGCAGTTTTTAGCCAAACTCATTGTTCACTACACAAAGGAAGCCATTTTTTTCCTCCACTAAAACAATTAGGCTATTTTCTGCTACAATTTGTCTTGCTGCTGTCAAGAATACTGTTGAGGCGAGATATGAGCAGTTAAATATAGCTCATGCATGGAACTGTGAGCGTATGTTTGCACTCTCACATATGTCGTCATTTCACACTCTACCCTCTAAGCCCTAATTATATCCCTGGGTATAGATTGCATGTGGCTACTCCGTGTGTCTACGTGCAGTACATTAATGTATGAAGTGCTATTTGGCAGCACAAATTAATTGCCTGGTTCAGACAGAGAGCAGATCGTTAGGTTCTCAGAGGCTAATTTCTCATTTTATCTGAATATTTGTCTGTTTCTAATTGGATTGGAGAGCTAAATCTTGTCGTCCTCATTCATATATTAATATCTGACTCTTTTAATTTTTGCTAGCCGGCTAATCAGCAGGCTGTGTAGCTCATTCTGCTAATTCTGATAGCATTTTATTTCATGTTAAATCTCTTTCTGAGGGCCAAGACTTTCATGTTTTTATTAAAGTGAGTACATATATTTACACAGCGATAACAAGAAACTCTTCTGCAGAGAAAACTGCAAAACTGAGAAAAATATATTTCTGAGCATAGCATAATGCTAATGAACATGTGCCTAAATGCTAACAGTAACAGTACTAGCCTTGCTAGCATTTTAGCTAACAAAAAGAATGGTAACAATAGCATTTCACATGATGGTGTTAACGCCAGTTTCACATCATAAAGCAGTCAACTCTTCAACTGTTCAACTCTTTGCCTCATTGATTTTAAACACAGCATTATTGTTTATTATTGTGTATTGTATTTATCAATACACAATAAAAGTTTATTGGATAATTTGCATTAAATACAAAGTACAGCTCAGGCTTATGTCACTCATTCTGAAGATGTCAAACAACTTTTGTAACCTATTTGTGCAGGGAAAAGCCCAAACGTTAACCATTCAGTAGTACCAGAGAAAAATTCAGTGATTCAAGTTTGGAACAAAGCAAACTTAAATAAGATAGACCTGAAGCAGAGTTCCAACATCCACTGAGTCATGACAGAATTTAAGATGCTGAACAATTAAATTTGAACACTGGCATTGCTTAAAAAAAGAAAGAAAAATAACCAGTAAAATGAGTCATTCGTACTTCGTCATCTCAGAATCTTGATAAAACTAAAACTCAAAAAATAACTGGCTTCAGCCAAAAAAGGGAAAAAATAGTTTGATCTGCCATAAAAACAAACTTTGAGTCACTTCCTCGTGTCCTGTTTCTGAGCATCCTTCCCATTGCTGGTTCCTCTCTGTGGTTGACGTTATGTCACTGTTTTATTTATGCATTATGATCAAAAGTCTGTCTATTAATATATGTATCTGTGACTTGAGTCCTCTAAAGGGTAAGACTATAATTAATTTTTTAATCACCCGCTGGTGCGCATTTGTGGGCAACTTAGTTTGGACTCTGTTTGACGGTGCAGGCATAGCGGGGGGAGGTCTGTGTCTGTTATACAAACATCCATAACTCAAAACCAAGAGAGGAATCCAGAGCAGGAGAACAATGTAGTGACCTTGTGTTGAAGGCTTCTCTCTCTCTCTCCTTTTCAGTTTGTCAAACACACAAGGTCACTGCTACTCTCTCCTCCCATCTTTCCTCTTGTCATCAAACTGCTCTGTGGGTACACCCAAATGCTTACCTCCTCCACGTCAGTCTTATTACTTTCTGTATATGTGCGTGTGTGCATGTGTGCGTTGTGGTCATTAGTACCTATTGCATCGGTCTCCTCCTGCAGAAGTAGCTTCAGGTCTTCCACAGAGGAGATGGGAGAGTTCCTCACCAGGTCGACCAGAGATGAAGGGAGTGGATCGCCCTGTTGAGACAAACACAAGCATTTGTAGTAAATCATAATAATTTGCTTGGAAACAACTTCTATTGTGAGGTAAGCCCTACGACAAATAGAACACACATGGATACATGGAGGTTTTTGAATTTCAGCATCTTTCTCAAAGTGACTTTGATACGCAAGATTACCAAGCCGCTAATCAAAGTGACATTGCATCCTGTTCAATTCAATACCCAAAAGAGAGACGAAACCCCAACAACAGATAACCCCAGAGTGAGCAGGCACCTTGTGACAGTGGGAAGGAAAAAATCTCTTTTAACAGGAAGAAACCTCTGGCAGAACCATGTGGAAGAGAGCCAGAAATGAATGATAAAAAACTAATGACTAAATGCAGAGTAGTGTATAAACTCACGGAGAATGAAAAGAGGTGAGTCAAGAAGAAACACTCAGTGCATCATGGGAAACTTAACTGATGTGTGTCCCAAATCAGGACTTCCACACCAAATACATCGTCCTTCTTGTCACATACTTTGCTAAAGGTTGAGGCATGTTTAAGTAAGGGAAATGGTGCTTCATATGTTCATATAAAGTTATATAAAGAAGTACTCCCCAGGATCTGTAAACAAACTATGATATCTGCTTTAAGGCAGTTTTTTCTCACTTTGCATGTTTGCCTATCAGGAGATAGCTCTACAAGTCAAACCTAAACTGCCCTTTTTTTCCTTCTCAATTAGCAGCGTGGATATTTTGCTAGTGAAACAAAGCTGGTGTCAAATGCCTTGTCACAAAACCTGCATGACTCCAACACCAGCACAAGAACTATATTGGCTGTTTGAGGGCTAAGGTCAATCTTGAATTGCAATTAGCTGCATGTCTTGTTTGGGAAGGAAATGCAGGTCTAGTCTGGGTTTCAAGTCCAAGAGCCTGACCCTGAACTGTGGCACAGTTATTATTTTACACAGGAGGCAGGGAGTGTCCTCTTTGTAGAGGAAAGAATGCATTCATGGGAAAACAGCACCACACATATACACCATGAATACACGGGCTCGCTGTGTTTTAAAGAGTTCGGATCTTCGATTAATTTGGGTGATTATTTCTCACAATGCGAAATGAGGAAGAGGATTGACGTGCATGAAACAGCAGAAGACAGTTGCAAATGTATCACAACAGTTACACAACTAGACAGAATTGTGCGCTGGCGGATTGAGAGAGATACGAGGGCTGGCGTACAATATCTCAGTCCTTGATCTCCAGTTGAAATTTGCTCCACTTTCGCTTCCTCCATCAAAGGAAATGATGGTTGTGATTGGTGTTTGTTGCTCCCTCCTTGGCCGTTTACCCACAAGGACTATTTTCCCCTTTTCTCTGAATCAATCCTGACCATTTTTGTTCTTTTAGTTCAGTTGCAGTCCACCAGCCTAAACCATGAAGTTTGTGTTGTAAAACAACACAAAAAGGAATGAAAAGTATCCTTTAAGTTATGCAAGAAATCTCATTATCACTTGAAAAAAATTAAAAAAAAATAGAGAGAGAGAGAGAAGTCATGTATTAATGAATGAAGTTTTAATATAAAGTACTGCACGATTTCATTATGGATTCAGCGTCGCTGTTTTTAAGGGCAGACCCTTGTGGTTTCTTTATCGAGATCAAAGGCGGATGACTCAAAAGTCATTGGCACATTTTGCTGTGGTTGGCTCTAAGTTCGCGCTATCTCCAAGCAGTTGGAATAACACTTCATAGTGTCACATGCCAGAAAAATGCCAAAACAAATCAGGCAGTGTTACGATCATGTGGATAACTCTCACAGAGAGACGGGAAAATGAAAGCAGCGAAGTAGATACGGTCTCTTTAATGATGATGAAAAAA
This sequence comes from Simochromis diagramma, assembly GCF_900408965.1. Classification (NCBI taxonomy): domain Eukaryota; kingdom Metazoa; phylum Chordata; class Actinopteri; order Cichliformes; family Cichlidae; genus Simochromis; species Simochromis diagramma. The sequence goes on along the minus strand of NW_024387291.1, from coordinate 1,793,851 downwards.
TGTGTGGCCGTAAACGTGTTTATATTATCCGTTTTATCTCCCGTGAACACTTCAACTGCAGCAGTCATCACGATCAGGATCTCTCCTGACACAGCTAGTCAGGTGAGTTTTATGTAAAACCAGACTTGTGTCTTTACAGATTTACTGTCCAATTTCTCAATGTGTCTCCTATGGTTTTGTGAAGCTTATTCGCAAATGCAAAGGTCCCCAAACTTGAGACGTTTCTTATGATTTTAACAGTAAACCGATCTTTCTGATGAGGTGCACTCGAGGGGCATCATCAGTGTGCACCCTCTCTGCTTTATTCCTTTCTACATTTCAAAGCAGCCGTTTTCAGTTACAATTCTGCACCTAAATTGAGCAGAAGCATCATTAATGTTGTTAGGAGCACCCGTGTTAGGTTTTTCCACACACACAAGTGCAAAGATTCAGATCTTCACTCTGATTATATTTGATTTGCAAGCTGTAAGTCTGGAAAAGCTATGTTAATGCTGCAGACATCTAGGAGAAGCAGAGCAGCTCATCTGTTAATTAGAAGGTTGGTGGCTCGACTGGCTCCTCCAGTCAACGTGCTAAAGTATCCTTATGCAAGATACTGAATCCTGAGTTGTTCACCGGAGTGTGAACGTTTGATAGAAAGCACTTGGACACAGACAAAGAATCCTTGTATGAATGTGTGTGTTTATGAGAGACGTTGTATAAAAGAGTAGAAGAGCACCACACAAGAATCAGTCCATATCTACCATCACAATAAAGAACCTTCCATCTCCATCTTCCACCTTCTTAGCCGTTACATGTTTTACATGTGCTTCATGCAGGCTAAATATAAGTCAATACAGACTTAACAAGCAATTGAAACCCTACCCTCCCAGGTAAGGCCCTGCTGGACTGCTGAACCTGCAATTAGCCAAATCCAAGCCTACCATCAGTGGACAAGATTTTCTAAAGCTTCAAAACAAAGCTAAGAGGCAGTGCAGTGGCCTAGCTCCCTCTCAAACTACCTGATCACAGTAGGCTCAGTGATCACTGTGGTTTTTATTTGTTTGCTTCCTTGTTGCCAAACAGACTCCCCGTTTGTCATGAATATACCAACACTGTCTCTCAGATGAGCTGACAGATATGACTGTATACACTCTAAGAATAAATAAATTAGTCAGTGTAACATCTCCTTCTCCTCACCCCCAACCGGTCACAGCCGGTGGCTTCCCCTCTCTGAGCTGGGATCTGCAACATGCTTCTTCCTGTTAAAGAGGAGTTTTTCCTTCCCACTGTCACCAAGTGCTTCATAAAAGGGGGGTTTGTCTGTATTATTGTAGGGTCTTTACAATATAAAGCTCCCTGAGGTGACTAATGTTGTGATTTGGAATTATATAAATACAACTGAATTAAAATTAAAATCAATGTTTTCCTTAGGATGATCACCTGTTTAAAGTCTATCCGCTGTCTGATCCAGAATGATTTCTTTTATCATCATTTCATAGCCTCCTATACGTTCATTTCCCCGACTAGCTTTCTGTTCTTTTGTCTCCTTCTGTCTGCTTTGTGGGCGTTGATGGCTCAGGACACCTGGATGACTTTCACGAGCCATTGGCTGACCTAGTTAAGCAAACACACATACACATACTCACAGTCTCTTACACACACAACCTCGCCCCCTCTTTTCCCGTTTATGTACAGATGCTTAACCACTTAACTGTCTGCCAAATTTGTCCAGCGAGCACTGCCACAAACTTGCACTCACACAGGCTGTTTCCACTATGCAAGAAGCTCTCATTACAGCCCTAGTGCTAATTGCAAATGCACACAAACACATGCAGGCACAAACACTCACAGAGAAATTAGAGAGCTGAGCAGTGAGACAGGGAATAGTTTCTCACTTGGACATGCAACAACCCCCTGGTTATAAAAATAAGGAACACGAATGAGAGGACAAGTTAAAAACAGTGGTTTGAGCAGAAAATCGCTCAAATCGCTCAGCACAATAAATTAAATATCCTGGCTTATACAAATCTATTTTCTGCTGAGTGTGTGTGGCTGAGCTTATGGGTTAAAATAAGCGTATATAGGATGTCACGGTCTGCGAGGAGGTCATACACACATTCGTGATAACACACTGCATGGGGCCTGTGAGGAAGCCTGGAAGGCAAAGAGCTTGCATGGAATGTTTGAGGAGAAAGGCGAAGTGTAATGGAATGTAATTATGGGGCCAGCTGACTGCTCTCTCACACACACACACACACACACACACACACGGAATCAGAAGCACAGACCCTGGAAAAAAATAAACACAAAATAACAGCAAATCTATATCTGTGACTACTGACTCATAATCACACCGTGGTATCACAACACATGCCTCCTTTTATCAAAGATGAGGCAGACTGCCAACTTACTACTAAATAAACTGATAGACTTGAAGACAACAGTGGGAACTCTCTCACTTATGCACAAATATACAAACAAGCTGAATACAAAGATCATGACCGCCACCCAACACACACACACCCACACACACAATCCAACCATGACTGCAGAGATGAGGGTACGGATGATGGATGGAGAGCCAACATGAGGACAAAGGGGAGCGGACGGGCGGGAGAAGAGATGAGCTGAGATGGGAGGAATAAGAAGGAGGAGGAGATGTGAACAAAGTGACTGCAGCTACACAAGTCTGATCATTACAGCAAGTGCCACTTCTATAATTTGGCGGCTTTTAAGTGAATCTTGTGTTTGCACGTTGCGTAATAAATTAATCAAAGCGCACTGAAAACTCAAGGGAGTTCCTCTACACACACATTATTTGCACAGTAACCAAAAGGTGGAAATAATAACTTAATTAGCCATTTAGTCACTTGTCAAACAAAATTGAGAGATCGTCTTTCCTCTCAGCTCCTCACTTGTGAGCTGCTGCTTCTCTTTGTCTCAGTAGTCTTGTTTGGATTTTGGCCTGACAGTTTTGCCCAAGCAATTTTAAACATTTCACTCCAAATACAGTTGAATTAATGATAAAAATAATAAAAATAATAATAGACTTCAACCACTCAGGATAAGTCTTCACTATGTAAGGGGCTAGTAACCTGTTTCAAAGTAAAAGCCTGACTGCTATTTTATTAACTTCTTTTTTATCTTTATGGGATTGCTCAGTAGGTAGAGCAGTGGCCCCATGATCAGAAGGTCAGGGATTCAAATCCACTGAACGGCTACCCTGAGGTATCCCTCAGTAAGGTACTGTCCCTGCACATTGCTCCCCAGGTGCTAGATTGGTGGCTGCCCATTGCTTCACTGTGTGAAATGCAGAGAGGCATTTCCCCACAGGGATCAATATATTATTATTATTACGGTGGCCCTGAGAGGTCAAAAACACTGTAACTTAAGAAAGCATCACCAAATTACAAAATACTGCAAAAGTAAACTAAACTATATTAGAGCTGGACCCTCCAATGGTAGCCCACAAAACAACGGCGGCATCGCAGTGGCTACTGCCATCTTTTATATACAGTCTACAATATTTCCATTATTTTTCATTTTCATTCTGCATTACATAAGACTGACTTTTCTCTAAAAATGAACTGCACAGGCTTACAAACAAATACTCTTATGTGCCACTGCACTTTTTCTATTTGACACACATGCACTCACTCAGAGGCATAACCCCTCTGCAGTACACACAAATACAAAAAAACACAAGCACATATGTCCGCTAACACATACACAGCTATGCCCGGTCACGTATCCAGATGTGCACACACACCACAGAAATACACACACCGCTACACGGGACACAAAGTCCATGAAATCCCTGGCAGATTAGTTGTTGTTCTTATGTAAAATGGATCAAGCCGACAGGCAGCAGCAGCAAATCATCCCCACTCGCCCGCAGAGACAATAGTCAGACAACAACCTGTTCAGCAGCCACCAATCAGCATCTGTGATTTGAACAGCAGAAGATGAAAGAATTAAGGTCTGACCTGATGCGTGGGGGCTTTTGTGTATTTGACTCCAATTCCATTTAAATGGATTTTTAAGAAATGAAATGTAACAACTCTGTGTGTGCATTCACACTTGTACCTGTTTGATGCATGATGATGCAAAAGAAGTGACAGTTTGACTACATTACCCTTTAACAGCAGGCAGAAAAAACAGTTCTTGCCAAATAAATTAAAATAAAGATTTGGGGTTTAACTGATAACATCAACCTGCAATGTCACGATGTAGCTGGATTACCTCCGTGTGATTGAAGTGTTTTCCAGCAATAGATGTGACCAAACTAAGACAGCCAAAGACTTCATTTTGCAACGAGTGGGCCAAACACTGAGAGATACACTGACTTAACAAGTAAATTCATAATGCTAATAAACCCAAGTGTGCTGGCCTACAATCTAGGGGCCACAAATCTAACTCCCACCGTACTTGGGTTCAACACAGTGAAGTTACTGAACCTCTGAAGCAGTAGCACACTGTCAAAGGTGAACTGTGCAACACTGAAGCCTTCGTTTATTCAGAGTAAATGTTCTAAGTGTATAAAGGAAGACTCCATTTGTTGGTTCCAACCCTTACAGGATGATGTGGTTTTGAGGAAGAGAACCTGAGATTGGTAAAAAGGAGATCACACAAAATTTCAGGTCAACTAAGGTCTAGTCACACTTTCATTCACCTCAACGGTGTTACAACACAAACAATGTATATACTGCATATATGCATGTACTGAGTTGCCTTGGACAGAGCTAACCATGTAGGAGGCTATCCTGAATAGAAGTGTTAACACAACTAAGTGTGACATTCATGCAACACTGGGCTAGATCTTTTGGCATGTTAACTGTGACACTATATTTCTTGTATCAACTTAATCGTTGAGTTTAAGCAGAGCTAAAAATGTAGCTTGACCTTATTAAAATAACACTCACGGGGGTGTTTAGAAGGTGCCAACATTTTTTGTGATTTAGATGTGAATTATTTTTTTCCAGGGCTCCAGGGAAACAAATGAATGACACTGCGAAACACTTGTGCACCATCTCGTAAGGGGAAGTCCCAGCTGGTTAAATATTCTTGTGATCATGATTATGTGCTAAAGTGGTCCACAGCAAGTCCAAACAATTACAACTACTACATATGGCCCTGCGACAGACTGGCGACCTGTCCAGGGTGTACCCTGCCTCTCGCCCTATGACAGCTGGGATAGGCTCCAGCGCCCCCCGCGACCCTGAAAAAGGATAAGCGGAAGCGAATGGATGGATGGACATATGTATAAGATATTTACACATTATGTTTTTGTGGGGTTTTTTTTACTGTAATTATACATGTACAGTCTTTATTTGGCCAACTATGCATTTCTGTTCGCAGAGATATACATAGCAGCTGGAAAAATGGGTATCCTTAAAGAATCAATTATATAGAAAGATGATTTTAAAGGTGTGGCGACAGAGGCCCTTGGTGTATTTGCCATGACAACAAAAACAACAGCTATGTTGATGGATGGATTTTGGCTCCAACTCTTTAAAGACTGGTATAACTCCTGATGCTGGGCCACTAGCCAAGGCCCACCCTCAACCTGGCTTCCCCGCTCTCTCTGTGACACTGTTACTCTCAATACATCGGGAATATGACCTTCTCAAAACGTGACAGATAATGCACACGCTGCAGAGGCACAGAGAGATAATTGAACAGACTCGTGCACAGGTTCACCCATATAAACACACAAACTGTAGATTTTCTCTTTTACTTGGCCCATAATGTGTAACAGGAAACATCCACCAACCGTTCGCAAAATCACCTCAGGGAGTAATATATGTCAAACACTTACTCACAAGTCAAGAATTCACGTTGGCTCACTATGTGACATATCAGAGTCTGAACATGAACTCACAACCGTGTTGACGGTTATTTCACTGATATTAGATCCTACCTTTGGAAAACTGTATTCTCAGGTTAGTAACGATCAGAATAAGAAAGATATCCCTGCCAGTCCCATCCAAAACATCTACGTGCTAATGGTTTCAAACTCATGACCTTTTGCAGGCTTCTCAGTGTGTCCTGGATGTCTCACGGGTGACCCTAAAGCCAACAATTTTTCCCACGCAGACATAATGTTTAAGCCTTTAAATAAAAAAAACGGACAAAAGTTTTGCTACAAATATAAAATACCAATCTTAAATCAAAATTAATTTTGTTGTGGTTGCTTTTCAAGACAGATCACCTCGGTCTTACTACCTCCATCATCCTTAAATCAACAGTGCGATTATATTGATTCTTAACCTGTGTCCTCTCGTAAATATTTACCAGCAAGTCCCACAGTCTTACCTCAGCGCTGCCGAGCCGGAGACGGGCCGCCAAAAGCGCAGCCAGCAGCAGCACCAGGACCCAGGACCTCATGTTTCCGCCCAGCCAGAGGAGCCGCAAGCGACCGGCTGGGCATTTAGCACTTCGGTGTCCAATCCCCCGACTGCACCGAGCGTCCTCCCGGTGTTGTGTGCTGACCTCTGGTGCAAAGCACGCACTGTTAAATATCCCAAAATGTGTCACTGCCTACAAGCGCCGCTTGTCCAAATGTTTGCTCACGGTGACTCACGCGCAGGCTAGACGTCTGACTCTGTCCATACCGCTTTTTTAGAAAACTCGGGAGACGTCAAGGGTACCTTACAGTGCGCTAAGTGCGTAACGCCGGGTGTTGGGAAACAACAAAAAATGCAGCTACACAGTTCCTGTTATATCAGCATGTAATGCAAAAGACAGTCCAAATAACGTCCTCCAAATATGCAAATAAAAAGATTCGTGCGCGTGTGCCAAGGTGTTCGATTCGTCCACTTTCTGGATAAGAAAAAAAAATCCAGTAAAACTGATTAAATCGCAAGTTCTCGCTCCAAAACTGCAGTTAGATGTAACAATGATGCAACTTCATGGTAACATTTTGAGCCCCACATCTCCAAAGGTCCGTGCGTAAAAGTTGGTTCACCTTGGACTTGCGCGTCGCGCGTAATTCTCTGGACTGTGCTGTGAAATAAAAGTCAGATTGTTCTTATCCCAGCGCGTTTATCTCACTGCAAAACCCGAGCGCGTTTCTCGTTAATAGCTGCTCTTTTATGTCTCGTGCTTGGCTGCGTGTCTGTTCCTCCTCCGGGCGCTCGCACGCTCGTTCATCCGCTGGATCAGGTTGTTCTCTCCCGTCGTGCCTCTCTCCTCTCTGATTGCGACTCGAGCGGCGAGTCGCTTTTCCGAATCGAAACAGCTTGAAGTTTAATAATCAAGCTCGACTGATGGAATGAACTCGTACCGGAAAGCATCTTATTTGAAATTTAAAAAATAAACTATTCGTGTTTTGATAGTCATTCAGCCTCGTATTTATCATGATATAGTGATATTCTACGTGGGAATCCACTCAAATCACGAATTTCCACTAAATTCTAAGACACAGCGTTTCATTTATTAATATATACGGCGTGGGAAAATTTTATTTTGAAGGTTTCCCTGCGGAAGTCTGTATCTTTTTGTTGCCTAGTTGCAATTGACGTAAAAGTCGTAAAATTTTCTCCGGGGGTTCGGTTTTCTCTTTTTGCCACCTTCTTATTAGTCGCAAGGAAACCCAAGAGCCTGTGGGTGCTCTTAAAGGGAAAGTCTGTACTATAATAGATCGAATATTATTTTCCATCTGAATAAATCTCAGTCTCAGTCTGTGTTCATAATGTCAAACTGTCATATTTGGTGACAAAGTCTTTACGCCATATATTAAAATGCAGCTGTGTGGTTCAACTGGGGAATTTTTCCTTTCATCTCAGTGATAATCCACTGCGGCACTTTTAGAATATGAGAATGAGAAAAGAGATGTGTTCAGCAAATTCAGCCCGCTTTATAAAGTTAAGAGTCAGAGCTCAAACAAACAGTTTCACTAAAAAAGTCTAAGCATTTGCTGTAATCTGGTTGGATTATAGTTTAGATTGAACGATTGGGGGTGGGGGTTAGCAAACAGCACAAACCAAACAGAAGCAGAAAGTCCAGACAATCCTTTGATTGCATTTTGAAAGCACTTCACTGGCTGCGCTGCTTCAGTTGTTTAGACAAGGTGAACTCCACCTGTTACCAAGATAGAGATGGACTGTCTGTCAGACACATTAAAAAAAAACGACAAATTCAGATTTCTTGCTCTACCGAGAATGTCAGAATGTGCAAAATATGCAAAACAGCTTGGTTTGTCCTCACACACTGCCGCAGCATCACGACAAGCTGATTCTTATCAAGTTTGTTTCACATGTTTTCAAAAGGACTGCAGGCAAATTATTTTTCATCCTGCTGAGATAAGCCGTCAGCACTTTGAATATCTAAAAGTACTAGTAAGATTTACATTATCCTCTGGTACAGAACTTTACCTACAAGGCTTTAAAGATGGACTATTATGGCATGTTTCTCTTTTTCTTTTTAAAAAAGAGCATCAAAGGGCTTTATTTTACTGGCCTTTAGAAAGTCATCCTGCTCTATTGGGGAGAAAAAACTATTTTTGTTTTGAACTGAGAAGCTTGGTGACTTGAAGATAAATGCACTCTCGCTGTAGACAGTGAATGTTTTCCAGGAAGCTCATTTTGGGGTCATGGCTTGATGGACCACTATGGAAGCCGGGAGTCACGTTAGATTCTTCCTCACTGCTGAGGGAAGACAGAGGAAGCAGGCATCCCTCTTTAGCTATTCTTAGACCGCATGCACACACATGCACGTATACTTACACACTAGCAAATTGGCAGACCTTGGGATCACTCTGCTGTCAATGACAGGATGAAGTGTGACCTCTCAAATGTAATAATGAAAGCATGGTGCATATACAGTTTGTGTGCATGTATCAACTTGAAAGCGTATCACGTTTACAGCGCTGCTTGCTGTCAGTTCTGAAGGTTCAGCAAAATTCCTGGTATGTCAGACAGGAAGGATACAAACCACACACACGCACATGTGTTTGAGCAGGTGAACTACTGCAGAACAGCTTGCACAGCTGTCCGTGACACTGGGAGACACAGATGTGCAAATACAGCCTCTGTTGTTTGTGGCATCTCAAAGCCAGAGGAGGCACAAACTCACCTGCAAAGTCATTTTGATAAGACAGTGAAACAAAAGCAACAGAGCTGCACTGAAAATATACTCAATTCAATTCTATTTATTCAGTTTTTTTATATAGTGCCAAATTACGACAGTCACCTCAAAATCTCCGAAAGAAGTCTCAAGTGGACATTCAAGGTACTGCAGCTTTTTGACATTTTAGCATTTTGTGTGTTCATTATGAATTGGAAATAAATATGTTTACTGGAGGATCCACATTCACGTGGTTGCAAAAATAAGATCAGACTAAAGAAAACCCCTCAAAAACTGAATACGGACAAAAAAGACTAATTCATTTCCTTTGACCAGCGGCAACAAACAAATAATCAAAGGAGGTTTCAGCCTCAAATTTCGTAGCTGAAGTTGATTTAATTCAAACAGCATATCTGGTTTGTACCACATGAAGGTTATCGTACCATTCGTTTGCTTTCACTCTCACACTCTCTTTCTTTTTTTAAACCTTGCTGCACATGTGAGTCTGTGTAAGAGCGTTAATTAACTTCCTGTCTAATATCCTTATCTAATTAAAAGGGGAAATTTCATCCCCTCTCTCCTCTTGCTGACTTCCTCTTTCACCACAGCCAGTTGTAGAATGAAGAAAACACATGCTGCGCTCCTACCAAAGTTCAAGCTCGTGTCAAAGATTTAACACACAACATTGGAAGCTTGTCCTGCTGCTATCTTGGCGGGCTGTCTCATTTAGGGCTTATTGAATGTTAACCAAGGTGATTTTCCTGTTATATCCTATAGGATCAAAAGTTGAGAAGTTTTGTTGGGATACACGAGTTATCGTTAAAAATCTCTCCTTTGTTTAAAGCCAAGTGGGGTCACAATGAAGAAAAATGGGCAAAGATAAACTCTGAAGTAGGCATTTAGGATCACTGAAGACTTATACTTTATTTTCATCTGCTCTAATATCTGCTCTATTTTTAACTCCATAAACTCATCCTGCACAGTGAAATATTCTGATGTATTTCCATTCTAGTAAATAAAATGTTCTAATTATTGTTATGATGAACTGATGCATTCAGATGGTGTTTCATTAGCCAGAGGACTGCGTTATAGGATGAAAATGGAAGAAAACTGGAAATGTCACAAAGTGGACTTCAGCGAATGGCTAGCTTTTGAAGCTATCCATAAAACAGCTAGCCATAAAACATAAAAGCCTATCCCCATAAGCTTTTACGTTTTATACAGACTAGTACAGAATCAGCTTTGGTCTCTTTGTCTAATTTTTCCTGCATGTCAGCTATCGTTTGGGGGAAAATTACAATAATTTGCAGTCTTAGGGGTAAGGTTGATATAAGCGACAGGTGGCTGCTGACAGCTCTCTACTAGACATTGTTTTAGCTAATTGTAATTGTAGTCACTGAAAAAGACCTGTCACCCATGTCTGTGGTATTTGTGCCTTGTGAAGCATTTTTAATTCCATTATCTTTCCAATAATATAGCAAGTCATTATCATTGTGTGAGCAATTAGCAGTGAGTGATTATAAGTCGGAAGTGTTAGCATTGCTAACACTAAACTTCCCAGAGAACTAAGCTAGCTAGTGTTACATTTACCTCACCCTCTCTTGTGCGGTAAGTATGAGTCACATCTGGTATTTTTTTCAAGGTTTTCATGAAGAAGAAAAGGAAAATATTTTATTTTGGGTCCCTATTTTGTATTAGAATTGGTGCTAATCAAATACTAAGTGTGCTCTGGAAAAAAAAGCGTACCCATTGACATTGTCACAGCTCTGTGAATCACTTTACAATTTTTCTTTCTCAAACCAAGCTTTGATGAGATCGAAAGCGAATGAGAGACCGCTGAGTCAAAGCGAGGGAAGAAGGAAAAGGCAGGAGGATGCTGAGAGGAGAGGAAAAGAGAGGGCGGGCAGCTGCCTCACAGCTGTATTGTTGTGTGAGTTTTCCCAACATCAACAGCAGGGGAAGTGGAACAGAGCAGCTAAATATGCAAACGGCACAATGAGGCAGCGAGTGTGAAGCAGCTGTAGAGCACAGCCGTCGCCAGGTCCATGAGTATGAAATGCTGAGGACCGCCTTCGCTTTGTACAGGAAGAGCTGACAGAGCGTACACACTGCTTTTCAGACAACAACCCCACATAGATAACATTGTTGCTAATCTGAGCATCTCTTTTACTGAGAGAATATTGTGTTAATGAGACTTTGTGAATCTTTTGATCTTTGTACAGCCAAGAAACAACACGTGTTTCCCTGTGCAGGTAACACTGAAATCTCACCAACAAAACTCATATTTGGCTCAGTGGCATTTAAAGATGAGCCTAAATAGTTGAATGTTGGGGAAATTTATTCTAGATTGTTCCTTCCTGCAGGGTGGCATATGCGAGGGGGTATAGCTCAGTGGTAGAGCATTTGACTGCAGATCAAGAGGTCCCCAGTTCAAATCTGGGTGCCCCCTGACAGACTATGGCCGCGTGTGATTGGCACACTTTGACCCCACATTTAGATGTTAAAGGCACGATAGTACCTCAAATCAAGCTACAAAAGTTATGTTTCTCCTTTAGACACTCCAGTTTCTGTTGCACAGCCTACCAGTCTCTCACAGGGAGACAGAAACCAGCCGCTCAGACATCCACAATAAATTTATAATCAGCAATTAATTTAATGAGCATGGCTTTGGACTGTAGCAGAGAACCCACACAGGCACAGGGACATGCAAACTCCATTCAAAAAGGCTTCATGCAGCCAGGAGATTCAGATGTGACAGAACTAATGACCGTGCTTCTAAGCAGCATATCTGACATTCAAACCAGATGGATTATTATTAACATATTTGTTTGTTATCAGACATCTGTGAGTTCGGAGAAACAAGTTTGCAAGTAGTGCATACGTGACATTTAATCTCTGCCAAATGTCCCATATAAAAACAGCAGCAACAGTAACAATAGTACATTAATGGGGCGATCGTGGCTCAAGAGTTGGGAGTTCGCCTCGGTCGTTGTGTCCTTGGGCAAGACACTTCACCCGTTGCCTACTGGTGGTGGTCAGAGGGCCCGGTGGCGCCAGTGTCCGGCAGCCTCGCCTCTGTCAGTGCGCCCCAGGGTGGCTGTGGCTACAATGTAGCTTGCTGTCACCAGTGTGTGAATGTGTGTGTGAATGGGTGGATGACTGGTTGTGTAAAGCGCTTTGGGGTCCTTAAGGACTAGTAAAGCGCTATATAAATACAGGCCATTTACCATTTAACCCCCTACCTTAGATTGCTTGCCACCATTAGTATATGAGTAAGCTGGTGAATGTGATTTATCACATGTTGTGTACTTAATCTAACACGTAATTACATAACACTAGTACATAATACATTATGAGTGTGTGTGTGTTTGTGTGTCTCTTGATAAATAAATAAACTTAACAGTGACATTTAGAGGTGATCAAGTACTCAAGGATGAATGGAGGATTTGATTGCTGACTGCATGAGAGCTGTTGGGGTGAAAGGAAAGACTCTTCATGTGATAATTGGTCATCTTGGCTAATGCAAAACAAAACAAAAGGAAGCCACGCAGTAGATATTTTTCCTTATTACCTTAGCAACAACAGATGCAGCTGTTTTTTAAGGGTTTTTTTTCTTAGTGTTTATTTTTGGACTTGTTGTGTTACCTGATAAGTGATAAACTTGTGACATATCTATTGACGCATATGTGCCACTTGCTTTTATTTGCAGTGTCTGACGGCAGCAATGTGTGATTTCCTTCAGAAATGGTCCGTGTCACCACCATCATCACTGCTATCCTTATTGTTGTCATTGTTGTTTTTTTTAACCTACATCCTCCATACCAACTTTTCATTATGTTCCTCTTTCCTTCTCCTCCTCCTCTTTGCAGCGTTATTATAAAACAATTGTTTCCACCAACAGGTTCCTGCCTATCCATATGTTCCACCGCAGTCTCTCTTCCTAATCCCATAATAGCAGTGAAAACCTCGTGTTTGCCATGTAATCATCTGAGGCCAGCTGAATTGCTAGAAAGGTCCGATCAAATGTGCTGCTTCAGTCCTCTCCCTGATTTTTATGAGTGAAAACACTCGCTGTGTTCCCAAACACAGCTGCCTGCCGAGTGAACGACTCTCAGCAAGATGATCAGACGCCAGTGCTCAGTTTACTCATCACTGCTGATGTTTCTGCTGTTTCTGGTTAATGAAGTGCTGTGCTGGTCCTGCTTCACCAGCTGTGCCGGTTTTCTCCAAGGCGTGCCGGTTAAATAGAATTAGGCAGGTTAAACGTACGAGAGTGTGCTTTCAATATTTAATAGCGTCGTGTGTTTGCTTTGTGTTTTTATCACAGTTATCTTTCTCGGGCAAAGAAAAAAAGAACAGTAAATAGTATACATATGGTTTAAGAAGGTCATACTCTTTTTCTTGGCTCGGCTTGCAAACCAAGAAAAAAGTTCTTTGTTCTACTATTATAAACAGTATTACAACAACAAATGAAAAGTAAATAAATTAATAAATAAAAGTACAGTAATGAAAACATTTAAATTGGAGCTCGTTTTGTTTGTTTGTTTGAGGTAAATTTCTGAGTAAATCAATTAAGTATAACTCAGTGATCTTGGACTACATTTTTACTGCTCCAAAACTACAAATGTGGCAACTTTCTTTTACTCTTAATTGCATGTTGCCAACAGTATATGAAAACATAGGATTAAAAAGTTGACTTTTTAATTGCATCCTTTGCAAAATAATGATCTGAAATCTGCTGACTGCAGTTCCTTCATATCAGTCACAACACTCTTGTACTCTAACTGAGCTCTTCTCATGGTTTTTTTTTTAACTATAAACAGGTCACACACATTCATCGCAGTGTTTTCTTCTATACCTGAGCATCTCATCTAGCATTCACACACACTCACATGCTGATGGAACCACTGAGCTACCTGCTGACAGTCACTAAGTATGATGAGGTTTAGTTCAGTGGCAGAAGGTTTTACTGCTTATCCTATATTGTATTGCGGTTATAGTGGGGGGTAATATACAAAGTGATAAAGTGACTTGAAGAGAAAATATGAGTTGTTCAGCAGAGTTAATGCACTTGCTGATTGTGTTTGGGGGTATAGCTCAGTGGTAGAGCAATTGACTGCAGATCAAGAGGTCCCCAGTTCAAATCTGGGTGCCCCCTAAGCCATCTCAGTGGAGGGAAAATAATTGTTCAAAATGCTTAGAAGCAGCTGTATAGGAAATTCTTTTACTTATGTATTAATCACATTATTTTATTGTATAATGCCTTGGTGCCACTGGATTTTAACAAGTCTCACACTCATACATTAAGACAAATGGTCAAATTCACGACCTTTTTGCTGTGAGGGAACAGTGCTAACGACTGCAGCACTGCACCCTTGTTGCCTCTCACGCCACCAGTGGCGTTTAAATATACTGAGCAAAATAAAACAGAAGCAGAGTGTGTGAAGATCAGCAGGGTAAACTATAACAAACTGTTCTGTTAAGGTGCTCATCAGGGAGTGGAAAGTGGTGATAACACTCATTAGTCTGGTTACAATGAACTGAAGTTGGCTGTTAATTGTTATGAAAAGGGTTTCAACAGAAAGTTCAATTGTAATTAATCAGTTACAATCTGTTGACTTTACATTTTCTGAGCTCTTTTATGAGACTTTTATGCTACTTCTGCAGAGTTCCACTGACTACAATGTGGTGCTCACACTGAACATAAACAGTAGTGCACTAATGCAATGTTCTTATGGGCTCTATTTTACACAGTATGATGGCATTGGTCAGGTGGAGTCCACCTGCCCAAATCTAGTCACAGCCCCACCTTATATACCCAAGATATCTTGTGAGTACTGACGAGTGGTCAGCATTTAGCCCACCCAACATTTGCCGGTACACTGACTGAGTCATTAATGTCAAAAATGCCAAGATTTATCCCTAATGTGTGTCTGCTATTGCAGTTGGTGCAGTTGTACAAATAGAACAGAAAAAGAAGCTGGAAAATGTTACCAGCAACAACTTTCAGGTTTCTAATATAGGACCTGCTGTGATAGAATGCGATACAATATAAAAAGAAATTCACATTTCAAAGTGTTTGACCACTCACGGATAATTACGTTCAGTTCAGTTTTATTTTTATAGCGTCTGACAGGTTGGAGGTGTAGGGAGGGAGAATGGGGAGGGAAAAAAACTCAAACCCTTTTGAGTTTAAGTTTTTTTTCTCCCCGTGCTAGGTTTTTGTATTAAAAGCATCTTGGTTAAGGTTAGGGAATTATTGTGCATTTGGGTTAAAACATGTTAGTTGACAAATGACCATCACTCTCACATATACTATAATCTAGTTTAAAAGACATCTTGAAAATAAATCAGCCAGATGAGCAGCTTTGTTTTTACAAGAACAGGGTGGAGCTGAATTCTGGTCATGGCAGATGGAGGCCCCGCCCCTGAGCCTGGTTCTGGGGTTTTCTCTGTATTATTTTAGGGTCTTTACCTTACACTACAAAGCACCTTGAGGTAACTGCTGTTTATAATTGGTGCTATATAAATAAAATTTTGCATCACATTGTTTTGGGTCTGCTTGTCAAAGGTGCAACATGATGGTGTCTGTTTCCCACAGTTTATACGACCCTTATTATTCCACACCTTTAAGCTTTTTTCTAATAACCTTCTAAGGTGCTGATGCTCCAGACGCAGGTGCAGAAGTGGCTTCATGCACACAGACACACACAAACACACACACACGTAGACACTTTGATCTGAGAGGTGGATGTTCAATTGGTGGGAATTTCCCCTTATATCGCTGTAGGAGGCTCTTCTTCCTTTACCTTCCAAGAAAGTAAAACATCTTCTATTCTTGCTTTCGTCTTCCAGCTCTTCTGAAGCTCGGTGAGATTGCCCTTTGGGGTTGGAAGCCTTTCACACTGCATGTTCAATTTTTTTTCTCCTTCTTCTTCTCCTCCCTTTTGCAGACACGCTCAATCCAGTCGTTGTTCGTAGTCTTGTGATCCTTTCTCAGTGAAGCCGAGTGTTTTCCATAGGTCTCCTATAAGGTCTTTGTGTCACACTTCAAGCAGCCCCTTTAAGCACTTCCACGACACTTTGTTGCTGACAAGTGCTTATAGGATGAAGTGGAGCTGCCAGCTGTGAATGAGGCTCACTGTCTTTATCCAGAGTAATGAATGTGAAGTTTTCATTCGAGCAGTGCTTGCAACACCTCATCTACAAATTAGCCCTGTGACAATTTGACATGATTTTTTTGTTGTAAAGACAAAATGATGGTCTTGAAAGAGGGCGCCATTCTTCCTCCCTTCTCCCCTCAGGTGGAGAATTTCCTCCCCGAAGGCCAAAATGTGAACTTGAGAAGAACAAAATTAGATTTAGCAAAGAATTCACACGCTCTAGCTGCAGTGGCCTCCCGTCTTTTCAAATTAAAATAAATACTTAACTAGTATCCAGCTTTCAAAATCACATTTGCACTAACTCACTTAACAAAGACAGCGTTTGTGCAAAGATGCATAAAGAAATTTAAACCTGTACTATATCATTATTAAATGGCTGTGGTGTGAAACATCATCCCTTACATAGCAAGAGTTGGGTTTAAGTTAAGGTTGCTAAGGTTGTGGTTAAAGAGACTGTTGTATAACTGAAATGTCACAGGTGCAATCTGTGCAGCAGCCACGCAGAACCAACTGTTCTGATAAAAGCTCCTGCAGCAGAGTCACTTTCTTTCCTCTCCTTATTCTTCATTCATTGAAACATAGTTAAAAATGAGAAGCAGACTGCACCAACATCTGAAATATCTCAAAATTTTCCTGCACCTGCATTTCCCATGTTTCCAGCAGTTAACCTTTTGATTCTTTTTCTTTTTTTTTTCTTATGATGAACGACTCTCAGTGAGGCGCGACCGCAGTTCTTTCCAGCTAGGAGTTATTTTGCCATCGCGAGCTCAAAAAAAGCAACAAAAAAAACCTCTGACTCAAGTTGTCAGTTTTTAAGGAAAGCGTCATGAGTGCCAGAGAAATAGCACAAGATGGTGCGAAAGATGAACACACAGTGTATGAAAAGTGCGCACACAAGATGCAAATAAATATGACACACACCTCGAAGGGAAGCCACTTCCCTGAAAGTTGCCATCTGGGGAAGTTCTCGTGGTTTTTCTGTGTAAATTTACACAGTTGTGGCTTTTACAGAGTTGCTAAAAAAAAATCTGAACTGAGATGTGGAGCAGAGGAAATGCGTCAGCACAGGAGAAATGCTAACCTCTCAGTACAAGCTCATCCATTCACGCACTTGCATATGGGGCCTGTGTGTGTAAGGGTGTGTACGACCCTGTATAGTTAGGGTCATTGTCTTAACAGGCTGACTCTCATCTGGTCAAACTAGTGAATGCTATAAAAGCTGTTATGCAACTTTTTTTAGGTTAAGGCTGTGCTAAGCCACTTTTTTGTTCTGTTTATTTAGAGCATTTTTTAAAAAGATTTGTTTGATTTGGTCAAAGTAAAGATCTATGATAGTTTTCAGTGTTAAGCCAAGAAGGCAAACACAAGCAGTAACCTGCTGCCCCAGACATCAGAACCACACTACTTGATTTAAGACACAAAATCAAATAAACTCAGGTTCAGGCAGGTCTTGCATATTGAATTATAAAGACTTGGAAAGGACATAATGTAAGATCTTAAAAACACTGTCATAAAGAAGAAAGTAAATGTAGTTTTAGAGCTGAAGAGCTGCTCCCTGGCTTATTTTAATACAATTCAAAGATGACCTAAAGGAATTGAGAATGGACTTGGGAGTGTATTTGACTGATTTTGAAAACCCAGTATAGGGTAAGTGCAGTCTCTTTTTCCATGTGCATTGCATGGATTCATTCACTTAACCCCAATTTGATTTATTTTTCCATATATAGGCGTGTATCAGTCATAGCTTGATTAACATGCCTTGTCCCGTGCAGGACACTTCCAAAATCCAAATGTGCAAAACTGTTTTCAAAGGTAAAAAAGACTATTGTAATCCTCAATAATTCAACAGGTTAGCATGGTTTTCGCTTTCATACAGCCTTACAATAGTTAGAAGTCTTATGGTTCCCAGAAGAGAATCAAAAGTTGGAAGTGGAAGCAGGTGATGTGGATGATGAAAGATGCAGAGGTAGGAAGAAACAGAGATAGAGAAACTAAAGGAGAAAATGACTGTGAGATGAAAGTATCTCCGGTATGCACCTTCACCTAAAGTCTAACCAGACAAAACACACACACACACAACCTAGCTTATTTCTGCAGTATATGATAAGGTAATAGGAGCATTAGGTTTCCACTCTTTTCCCCACAAACATTATCTGATATAGGGGGCTTCCTGATCCCTTCACTCTTTGATATTTATACTTCACAGTGCATGCTGCTGCGTGCTGGTGCACATGTGTCCATGCCAAAAGCAATATACACCTTATAAAAGTCAGTCCTGCGCTAAGGTGTGTCAGTGAGCCGGGTGTGTGTACATTTCTGTAAATGCACACACCTGATTCAAGGGATGACTTGCTTTATTTATGAGATAGATAGATAGATAGATAGATAGATAGATAGATAGATAGATAGATAGATAGATAGATAGATGTAAGTCAGCGGATCACAATAAGTCAAGTGGATAACAATTTATGATCTACACAATTTTTGTTCTTACAAATTAGCATATCATTATCTTTTAGACATATTGTGATGCAAGAAAAAATAGTGACACATACACAATAGTGAATTCTTTATGAAGGGGAGATCTGCGAAGTCTTATTTCAACTTGTTGAACTGCAGTGATGCCCCGGGGCTGCTATATGCGACATTCTGCTAAAGCCTTGATATGAAGGTCATCTCTGAAGAAATGCTACTCACAGCTTGTTGGCTTTGCAGCTGATCTTGCAGCTGCTACACAGGAGCAGCCACACTTTTATGTGAAAAGATCAATCCAGCAGCATGAACCTCATTCACATGCATCACAGTTAGAGCCTGTGCTGCTGTATTAAAGTAATCTAGAGAATTTATTGTGCAAAGTTCTTTAGACACCCCGCATTTCTTTATATTTTCCTAGGAAAATGGCAAATAGGTGCTGCGACTTAATGAAACACGGGGCAAAAACAGAGCCTGTACAATTCAAACAAGCTTGGAAGGAATATTAGTATGACGCTTTATTCTTCAACACACCCTGAAGCTTTGTTGTTAGTTCTTTATCTATCCAGGTATGTTTTTACCGCTCTGCCAGTGTGTTTGTGATTTTGTCGTAATTATTGTTGTGCTGAAAAATGCAGCCATTGCAAACCGCACACTTTTGGTGGAATCTGATAGAAACATTTCTGGATTCATATTTCCATCAGTCTTGTCACAATCCCCAACACCACCTCCCCACTGGCTGAAATGCAAGCACAAACCATGACATATCCTCTGCCGTGTTTAACACATAGAGTCACACTCATGGTTGTGCGTGCCTCCTGACCACTTTCATACATATATACAACTGGAACCACTAAATCAGACCTGTTGCCACTGATTTTCAGTCCAATCCCTGTCTCTCTTCCTTAAGAATGTGCTCTATACAACTATATACTATTTGTCTATAATGGTGGTGGAATAGCATCATAACAAATTGCATGTGAAGAGTTCAAATTTCAGTCAGGTTGTATTTTCAGGCTGGATGTAGTTCTGTGTAAGTGTGTGTTTAAAGTTGGATTGACTTCCACTTCCTCCGTTCCTGTCATATCCACTAACCTCACTCTTTCCTGTTTACATGAGGCGACTTCCGCCTGAACATCGGTAGAACCTCTCTTCTCTCTTTCTCTTTAGATCCAGATAAGTCCCTTAATAATAATGAAGGTTGATTACAGTAAGAAGGCTATTTTCTGGCTCTTTTGTCCCCCTGAGAGAATTGATCAATGAGCAGGAAGTTGAAAGTTAAAGCAGCTCAAATGGCCAAATTTTCTTTCATCTAGCTTCCTTTCATAATGGTTTAGTGCGTAATGCGCATAAACACACACACACGCTATTATGAGAGCCTTCTAATGTCCTGCCATGCAGGTGTGTGTTAATCTTCTAAATCCAATAATAATGGCAGTCCTGATCTTCATATGAGCCGATCAGGATCAGTGGAGCAGCTGTACAGTATGTGTTTACACATTAATAGGCACACAAAAGTATAAAAACACACATATAAAGTACTGTATTACAGTACTTTATATGTGTGCGCTCCATCTTAGAAAGAGTATGTTAGAAAGAGAGGTGGGGCCTTTTTTGTCTTCATAATCCGTTAATTGTAAGACAATTTAGCTCCTTTTATACTGGAACATATATATATTACAGGCTTTTTAGCGTTTCATTAAACTGTCTCACATTAACAGAAGACTCCTTTTTTAATAATGTGATAGTATTATACTAATAGCAATAATATCATCAGTTAATGTGCAGTTTATTCTGACTGACCAGTAGAATAAACTAAAGTTTTGTAAAGCTTGAATTAAACTAGAATTCCCTCCCAAGACTGAACGTCATCTTTAGCTGTATTTTTAGATCTAAAACGCTTCCAGCAGATAACCCACGCTGCTTCACAAGAAACTGGATCATTTTTATGTGAATAATTCTCTATGAAGGTGAGATCTGCAAAAAATACGAACAAGGTGAAATAAAAAACAGCCTCTTACGCCATCAGTATCATTGCTGTTCTATAAAGTCGCAAGCAACACAACAAGGACATTTATGCTGTACACCTACTATGCATATTTCAGAAAACACACACACACACACAGGTTTCCATCTGGTGAACTTTTTAATCATCACTTTTGAGGACCACCCTTTCTCTAGAAGCCTTTTGTCCCCATAATGTCATGATTACCAGAACACACACACGCACACACAATTGCAATAGCCCACTGTATGGAAAGGACTATTTGTTCATAATAGATGGGGGGGAATTACAGCACTGAGACAATGGAAGAAAAGGTGAGAATCAGAGGCAGTGACATCACTTGCTAAACCTCATAAATATTTCAACGTGTGAAAGAAAGAGGGACGATGAAACAAAGAAGAATGATATCATACATCTCAAAGGAAAAATATAATAATACATTTATTATAAAGTGAAAATCATGGAAACTGGGAGGACAGTGATAAGAATATGAGCAAAACAACTGAGTGACATTACAAAGTACAGAGTGAGAAAATAGTGCTGATTAAACAAGGATAGGACAAGAGAATGGTTAGACAGAAGACAGTAGATGTGATGGAGAGATGATAAAAAGATGAAAAAGAAGTCAGTAAAATCAGTTAAATATTATTTATATAGCACTAAATCACAACAACAGGTGTGTTATATTACTATATTACTACTATGGTAAAGACCCTACAATTACAAGAAATAAAGGAAGGTGGAAATTACTAAAGGAAAAGAGAGATCAAAGTGATGATGATAAATGATGCATTAAAATGCATAAAAATAGTGTGTATATCCAGTGTATAGTGTGTAGTGGAAGCAGAACAATGTTTAGCAATCCATCTTTTTACATCTGTGAATCAAACATCATCTCAACCTATTCGAGTACAAGAGCAGCTTTTACAATAACGTGCTGGTCTTCGTGATCTGATCGGCGAACCTTACAGCAGTGCAGTGCCTTGGAGATGTTTGCCAGTGTGGTCATCAACTCAAACTACTCCAGTCTGTTTATCGACATCCTGCCTCTAAGTCTGCTTTCATATTGAATTTATGCTTTGAGAACAATTCTTCACAGAAAATCAGAGTCAGGGAAAAGGTCAGCAGAAACATGCGCACATCTCTTTTTGGGGTTAGAGTTTTTGAAGCTTCTCAACTACTTGACAACTTACAAAAACGGAGCAACTTAGCAAATTAAGTTCAGCAAAGCATGGATAATTTGTTTTATAACAATGCTATCAACGTTTTTTAATGGATTTCTTAACAATACGAGTTGCATATTCTATCATCACCACCATGTCTTTGTCCTGGTAGTCAGCAGCCAAGTTCTTATATGATTGTTCTGTTCTATATGTCCTGTACATATAATCATTAAGAACACTGTTCTAACATCTAACCAGCGCAGTAGGTTATTATTATCCAAGAATATATGATACATGAGACACTAGGGTTGTGGAAATAAGTGGGAGTGAAACTCTAGTAGTAATTGTCAAGGTAAGCTAGCAAATGGAGCCAAAGGTTGAGTTCTAATCACAGTTCAGCACAAAGGATGGGTGCTGAAATGTCACAGCTGAGCTTTGGTTTCCAAATGTTTGAACACACCACTCATTTCTTCTGCTCAGCAGCTCTCAGTGGGCAGCATTCAATGAAGAGATTACTTGCTAGTGATAGAAGGAGGAAGCAATGTACTGGTAATATGTACTGATAAAAACTAATAATGACTACTCTGTGTGCTGATAACACTTGAGACAGGAGGGTCTACACTCTCTTTACTCTCACCCTCATCTGTCTTGTTCTTAAAATCCCACTTAACCATCACCAAATAGTGATGCCAGTCCAAAAGGCATGGTCCCAGTCTACCAGACTGTCAGTCTCTCCATGGTTATGTAAAATGACTTCTCTGCAACTCTTAGCAGCCTCCTCTGCATAGCTTTGTAGAGATGTCTCAGCAAACACAGCTGCTTCTCAAAGATGGAAAAGTTGGTGAAAGGAAAGAAGAGCAAAGAGAAGAGAGGAAAGGAAGCAGGCCATAAAGGATGTAGGGAGGGAAAAAAGAATCCAATTAAATGGAGGGAGCGAAAAAGTGGGAAAAACAAGCTGCTCATTAACCCTCTCAAGGCAGACGTTGCAGATTTGCAACAGTTAAAAGCTAAATACCTGATTACCCCACATACATATTTTATGAGGTTTTTTTACTCAGAAGTACCACTGCAGGTATTCTTTTGTGCATTAGCAACAAAAACTTAATTTGAGCCTGAGAGGGTTAAGTGAAGGCAGAGAAAGTAACACTGCACCTCTTTCAGCGGTGCTTTGGTGTGCGCTTCCGTGTGTAAACGTGTGCATATCTCTGTAGCTGCATGCCTGATGTTACGTGTATTTAGTCACAGCCCGAAGGCATGACTGGGAGAGTGACTAATTGTGCCGTCTGCTTAGCATAACACACATACATGCACACACAACGAGATTATGCAATCGCCATCAGGATAATCTCTGTGGCCTGGTATTTTTTCCCCCCAGAGGATGACTATCGACACGTCTAGATTACTCGCTCGTCTGAAAATCCTTCTCTCTTTTTCCCTAATCCCTGACCTGTACTTACATTACACCATCCATCCGCGTATCCATGCCTTCTCAGTCCATTCCCATGCTCATCCAGCTCAGAATAACTAACCTGACACAAACTACTTGTTCAGCAAGGTGTTAACTCACAGCTGTCATCTTGTAGTGCAATATTCAAAAGAACTTTGATGTAGCCTCGTTTCTTTTGTTTTCTTTTGCAACAGCTTAGTTTCATTATGGGGATCATTAAAGTGTTATCTTACCTCTGATGTCACAAATAAAAGCTTTTTGTAGTTTGCTGACTCCTCTGTTTGATGTGGAGTGAAACTCTGTGGGTGATCGTGGCTCAAGAGTTGGCAGTTTGTCTTGTGATCAGAAGGTTGCCGGCTCCGACAGTCTCGGTCGTTGTGTCCTTGGGCAAGACACTTCACCTGTTGCCTACTTTTGGTGGTCAGAGGGCCCGGTGGCCCCAGTGTCCGGCAGCCTCACCTCTGTCAGTGCGCCCCAGGGCAGCTGTGGCTACAGTGTAGCTTGCCATCACCAGTGTGTGAATGTGTGGATGACTGAATGCAGTGTAAAGCGCTTTGGGCTCCATAGGGACTAAGTAAAAAGCGCTATACAAATACAGGCCATTCTTTTATCATCAGTCACACAACGCCAAGTTTGGAGGGAGCAATATCTGATTGCTATCGATTTCAAGGAAGAGCATGACACGTAGCAGGAGTGCACATGAACTATATTCCTAAAATAAAAAAGATTGGGGGGGTTTTAATCAGGTAAGCCCCTGAAAATATTTCTGAAATGTTGAGTTTGATGTTATGATGTCTGTTTTGATCTTGCATTTTTCACATCAAGGCCATTTCCTACAACACCATCGCCTGCATCTCCTGCCTTCACACTGTTACCTTTCTGTTCCACCTATTTTCTAAGGAAAATTAGCAAAACAGTGATGGTCCTGGTTATGTGACATTGCTGGGGTTAGGGGTTGGAATTAGCTACAGCTGATGATCTAGGGGTTAAGATTTAACATCGACTGAGTCGTTATGCTTAAAGTAGTAATATTTGAAGTTTTCCTTGAGGGTGGGTGTAGAGAAAAGGCTATGTAATTATCAAATACAGTACACTAATTAACATTACACTTAGCCAGAACTGGACTTTACAGTACCCACAGCGTGGTTGTTCGTTTTACACCAGCATACTGCTTGTTCTTCTCACACTTATTAACCTTTGTGTCATGAGTCAGCAAAAAATGTTCTCAGCACAGTTTTGGATGGTCAAGGTGTTCACTGGAAAGCTTCAATATTCATGTAATTTGAATCTGAATCACAAATTTAAATGAGTCTGCAGTACTGAAAATGCATTTATGCCAATAAAACACAACAATTCTGTATCAACACCTGACAGTGGGCCTGCATCAGCCAATCACAGCTGTTCCCTGCACCCTGCAGTGTGAACAATTAAGGTGAAGAGCTTCTCCCTTGAAGTGAATCTTCATCCACTGTTTGGACATACTTTGGATTTAGTGCAGGCAACTTTAAACAAGAAGAAATCATATGCAAAGAGTTCTGTGTGTTCGCAACACAAGGCAACACAAGGCAACACAATTTAATTATTCGAACAATTGAATTGCACCGTGATGCTACTTGTTACATTACGTTTGTGTTACTCTGTAAATCAACCTCTTATAATTATCAGAACTTTATAAACCTGAAGCTGCAGTCCCACACACTGATAAAGCTCCATCTTAATGACCATACATAAGAGTTTTCTTTCACTACTACATACTAACTCAAAGTGGACAACATAAAGCAAAGATGAAAACAACACAAAGAGACTTTAAAGCGATTGCCATGATTCTACTTTAGAAACATGAACACTGACTGCTCATCGCTGCTTTTGTTACCTGTTCAGGATCAGGGTCTAGGTGCTGGACTGGAGTCTGCATTCACTTAGCATTATCATCACTCTGGGTTTTTGGCTAGCTCTGTGTTAGCATGCTGTCTGTGCAGATGCTTGCAAAAAGGCAAAGTTGCACTACTAGTATAACATAGTTGTTTCTGTCCTATTGGCAATTTACTCTTTAAAAACACCCTCTTACTGTTTTGTGGAATAAGAATATTACTAATATCCGTATCTCTCGTTCTCAAAACTTGAAGACCACATCAGCATTTCTGTAATTCATATACAGGAACTAAAATTAGCTGAGTGCAATGGTGCATTGAGACATGTTTAACTTTTTTTTTCATTCTATCTGCCTGTTGTGTGGACAATTGAAGAGCCTTAATAACACAAGCAACAACATAATTGTAACTTAAATGTCACTGAACAACTGTGCAATAATGTGTTACCATTACTGCATTATTGCAAAATGTGTAGTGGAGTTAAAAATCAACAAAGAGGCTGGGCAAGACAGTGTCATATTTAGAGAATACACATTTAAAGAGAAACTAAAATACAAATACAGATTCCTCTAATCATTCCTCGGGGTTGAGATACACATAAGTGTCAAATTCAATTTATTTTTATTTTAAAAAAACACCTTACTTCTAGAGTGAGCTCAGCGAGCTCAAAGTTAGAGAAGGAGTCACTGCAAGTCGATCTGAATGACCACCATTCTCTTCTGATGAAATGTTCCTTCGGGGTGGGAGCGGTCTGATCGAGGATGTCCCCATCCGTGGGGCAAAAAGGGGTCACTGGGTAAATATGCTATCATCTTAACAGTCACAAGATCCGAACCTAACGGAAAACACATGAGAGATTTTGTGCCACAGCGCTCTCTATTAACAAAAGTGTTTAACGTTAGGGTAAGGGTTACTGTGTGAGTGTGCATGTGCTGTCCTTGAGGTGTGAGATAAAAGAGTGTCAGCCACAGTTCAGGTAACACTGAAGAAGAGAGCAACAAGGGAAAATCAAAACACTGGCAGGTGGTCCCACACACAGAGCGGGCAGTTTACTGTGGAACAGTTAGCAAGGACAATTGGAAACTGCAAAGCAGTGCAGATAGATATGTGGAGGTGACAGACTGGACAGGAACAAACAGGAGGTACAAAAAGAGTTCAGTTACTAATTGCACCTATTCGTCTCTCTGCTAGTGCTGTGCGATACTGCAAATGTCAGTATCGATCCTATGCCAAGTAAATACAGGGCCAGTACTGATACTTTTGAACTTACAAAAGCAGCTTATGTAGGGCCGGGCAGAGTGGAATCACTTATGAGATGAGTCATCAGCTTATAAAACCTCTCAGATTTTCATGTATTTTGAAAGTTTTGAACTTTTCTCTAAAGCAATTTGGGTCTACTGATGTTTTTTAAATGTGCTATAAAAAGAGCTGACAGTCAACACACAACGATGTAGACATTTTTATACTCCATGTTTAAAAAGGTAGATTTCTTTCATTCACAGTAAAATAACTTATTTAACACAATTCAATGGTCTGAATATGTTATTTGGATGAATATAGCCTATAGGTAATACATCTGCCAAAGTAAACTAGGATGATACTTTATCCTTATCAATAATTAATGTTAAAGTGTGACTGCATGAGAGGAGCTGTGTTTCCACACACTTAAGACTAAGATGACAGAAACAAACTAAAGTATCAATCCTATTATGCTCATATCTGATCCCAATACCAGCATTGGGATCAATACAGCTTTTACTGTCTGCAGCTCAGTCTTTCCCACTTAAGACGGGGGGCGTGAAGGAGTCATGGCAACAGACATTTAACAAAATAAGGCTCGTCTTCTTGTGAGCTGTCATTTTAAAGAGGCAAATTCGGGGGTGGGGCACTGCTACATCATTCTGTTCCAGCTGCTACAGCTGTGCTTTGCGATCTTTGTCAGACGAGCAGAAATAACTTTTATGATCACTAATGTGGATGATAGACCAGCTACGCTAATGTGTTCTGCCTCATTGCTCCTCCAACCAACCTTCTCTGTCCTGTGCTCTAGATTTAAAGTGAGACATCCTTCAACATGTCATGCTGAGATGCACTTCTTCAGATCAGACGTATGAGAGGGAAGACAGGATAATAGCTGACATTTATTTTCTTTTATAAGGAAAACATGTAAGCCGTGTTCTACATTCAAGTTAGTGCAATGTGCAATGGGCTTCTCACAGAGTGATTCCTGTAATGAGCAACATGAATGCTTCAGAAAATGCTGACAGTCTAAGGTTTGTGATAATGAATCAAAACACTGAGGGCTGTTTCCATGGCTTTGACTATGTGGTTTTTATGCCATTTAAAGTTGTAATTTAAAGAGACTAAATGAAGGAATTGTTAAAAGTGGTGTCAAGATAATGAAAGTCAGCCAAATATTTTAAGTAGCAGCAAAACATGTGAACAATGTTTGGAGGTCATTTAAAAAATCAAACTCTCTCTGAGGTCGTGACCCAGGCAAACATGAATGTCTGGCCTTTGCTTCGCACTCCACATCTGGTGGATTTGTTCTTGTAAATCTTTCCCCCTCACATACTCAGACACTCGCGTCCTCTCATAGTCTCCCTCCATCAGTCGTGGCCTTTCATGTATCAATGGCTCCATTGATAGGCCTGCATGAGTCTGTCTGGGTGGATCCTGCTTTTGGGATTTTAGTCCTCTGTTAGACATCCTTACCTAATGTTTCCACACACAGACACACGCTGTCCCTCTGCTTATCTACCAACGATTCTTCTTTACAGTCACTGGGTTTAATGCAAGTGCACACTTTTTATGTCCAAAAGATAAAACCAAGTCATAAAACCTGCAGTTCCATAAACGGCCACACGAGGTTTGAGTCCCTTTGGACTCCTTTGTTAAAATGACAAACTCTACAGTAGAAATGAACACATTTCCTGACAAATGTAAATATTAAAAGTTAAACACAAATATAGCATGAATTGCATGAAATCTTTGCTGCAGTTTGGGAAGTGAAATTGTCGTATTTTGCTTTTACATTACTTTGCACTAATTAGTAGCTATCTCTATGTAAATCCACACAGTTTATTAATGTGCTTGGCTAACCAAGTTAGCTAGCATTTACTGATAATTTAATACTCCACCTTCATGCATATATGGTCATTTCTGCCTCCAAAAAACTAAAATGTTAATAGACAAAATACTAAACCTCGGTCCACAAAGCAATGGGTAATGACATCATGGTGGTTACTTTCATCCTTTATAAACAGTTAATAACTGAATTTTTTTGATACAGTTGAGCAGTTAGAAAAACTGCAAACATTGTTACAAGAATCGCAAACAATGAATGCATATGTTTATGATTCTTTACGATGAGCCTTTCGATTTATTTTTATTTTTGTTGCAAATGATCCCTCTAAATACAAACAGTGTTGCTGTTCTATCCCTTTATCGGGCAGGCTGTGGCAGAACTCCAGACATGAGCTCATAAGGAGACTCCCTTTGTTGTGGTGGGGAGGTGAGAGGTGAAGATTTGTGGTGTCTGCAGCACCCAGGTGGAGATGCACAGTTTAATAACTTGTATACCGTCGTGACGCTCAGAAACACACCCACCAGGGTCTATGCGTGCATACACTTGCACATCTGCATTCATCCATAGACTAGTACTTCATGTGTGCAAAGGTAACTCAAACACAGTGGAAAAGTGGAGGAAAGTTTGGTGACCTGAATGCTGACTGTTGTAAAGGAATGTGTGTCGTGAATAGACAATATTTTCCACTTTCCCAAACACACATTCGGCAAAAGCCCCAAAAACCTGCAGCTGCCCAGTTTCCAACAGCAAGCTTGTGGTGTTCGTAGGTAAATTCCAGGTAGAATCCTATTTATACTCCCTCGAGTCAGTATGGTTAAAAAATAATAATAAATTGTCTCCTTTTAGTCACACACTCTCTCATGCAATCATCAGACATATGTCAAATTTTCCCTGGGTATTGTCTCAACACATTTTACAACCCACTCTTCCCCTTGATGTTTCTAAATTGCCGTCTCTGTGTATGTTTACTGATGCGGTTGTGTCTGTCATTAGGGTACATCTTACTCCAGCTATTCATAGATTAGAAGAGGCTTATTGTGATGCACCCCGTGTTTCTTGTTCACACCCCGTCTTTATTTGCAGTGATTCATGGAGTTGTGCAAGTATGAATCTGAAGATGACGTTTACCTTCTGTATACAGGAGGTGAGTGACAGGCTTATGCAGCGTGCAGTTTTCTTTTTCCTCTTTTATCTAAAAGTCAATCTTGCAGAAGAAGAGCTCTGAAAGAAACTAATGATACCCCACGAAACAAGAGAAGCAATGCAAACCTATTCCAAATAGGCTGAGGCAGTGAGCCAATAATGGCTTTAACATGGTACATTTCCTCAGTTTACAAACTTGATATTGTGAATAAAATACGGGTTTATGAGTTTTACATGTAGCTGTCGTTTCCTTTCACCTTTCTCTGTATTTTCCATTTTTCAGCTTCTTTTTTTGTGAGCAAAACATTGAAAAAAATTCATTAGCTCTAAATGATGATTTACTGTGACATTGATGGTGCAATTACTTAAATGTTTAAGCCATTCTTGACGGCGTAGCTTGCAGATACATACGTGTAGCGGCTTGTAAAATAAGTCAAACTGAGAGGAAATGCTTACACCTTCTCCCTCAGTTTAAAAAAAATGAAGCTAATTATTTTCACAGTCAGTGACTTTGAAATAACACTGAGGTGACCTGTACTTTTCTTCCGGTATACTCATCCTGAGGACAATCCGAGGAAGCGGAGATGGTGTTTCTTAATGGGGGTAGGTCCAAACAAATAACAACACTGATCTCCTTTTAAGGATTCTTTCCTCTTATTGCGTGAAACCCTTTGTGCCACTTTTCTGTCACGGTCTGTCCACTATGGTGTCGGTGATAAAGAAAATTCCCCACTGGTGAAATAGTAGGGAGGCTCTGGTTAATAAGTGACAGTATGTGGAAAGGACTTACTGGTCTCCTGTAACACAAAAACACACAAACAGACAGTGTCTCATTTTTCTCATTTGCTGAGGTCTGTCTTACTTAGACACATGAAATCACACACATAACAGTGAGTAATGTCTTTCCTCATTGCTCATTAGACCTTTTTAAAGCAGTAAAGGTAACATTGACACATTCATAAAGACCATCATAAAGTTGTGTGTCATAGAAGTTTCACTCAGCAGACTGGGGTTAGACTCCATTATGGAACCATTGCTTTTTGTTTTACCTCCTGATTTCAAACATTGTATTTTCACTCTGTATTTACTTCATTTGCTGCTTTTTTTAGGAACTAAAATCACTTAGCTGGGTGAACAGGAAGGTCATAGTTTGGGCTAGCATAGAGCTTTTCACTATGTTAACCACATTAAAAGCCTACCAGAATTATTGAATCCAACACTGTCTACATCAGCGGTCCCCAAACCTTTTTGCACCATGGACCGGTTTAATGTCAGATGATATTTTCACAGACAAGCCTTTAAGGTGTTGCGGTGTAACTTTATTAGCAACATCCTCCTTTCTGCCCCTTAATGCTCTCTGGTTGCTTTGCTAACGCGTAAATATTTCTTTCAAAATAAGACACACAACTACAACATGGGAAAAGACCCAGGGAAATCGAGTTAACGATAAAAACCCTGAAAACCATAAACACACCCGAGCCTCAACTCTCGAGGCCTGGTACCAAATGACTCACGGACCTACCAGTCCATGGCCCAGGGGTTGGGAACTGCTGGTCTACATGTACCATGGTCCTAGGGTTTTATGTTGTTTTTTACCTCTTCTTTGTTTTTGATAGCGCTTGCATAGCGATAGCAAGTTCAAATCTGGTCAAACTTTGTAGGGGTCATGTTAACAATCCACAGAAATGTGATCAATTGATCAAATAGAAACTATGATTCTTACAAGTGCAGTGTCTTGGGAACATTTAGAAAGAACCGCATGATGATTTAAAATAACACATTTGCCCTTTCACCTCTCCTTAGAGGCCATTAGATTGATCTATTAAAGTAGCTGTTTGCTATCTGTTTCTTTCTGCCACTGATTGCATTGATAGCACAGAGGTATATATGAAGACTCTAAATATCATGTTTTTGACCTTTTTCCTCTTCTTCAAGGTCAAATAAGGCCAAACTTTTATAACATGTCTTTTATATTTAAAACTGTGTTTAAAATTCTACTGTTTTTGTGTTGGCAACATTTAGGAAATGATAGTTTCCTAAATAGTTTCCATTTCTCATCTGCCTGTTTTTCAAGTTGACCCCAAAATGCGTTATATCTTTAAAGAAAGTACAGTCAAGAGAAAGAGCTGGTTAGAAAAAGTACAGAAATTGCATAATAAGCTCAACTTATTCATTCCCCCTAATTTACCGCTTTGTCCGTGTTTTCTTTTTTAGGCCTCAGTTTGGTTTTTTACTTATATTAGGCTTTTTTCTACCCATTGTTTGCTTCTTCTTCTTGTTATTCAGTAGAGCTCCTTGACTTCTCATTTTTGGCTAGAGAAATGGCCAAAATTGATTTTTAGATTTCGAATACTCCGCTAAAGAAAAACTATACCAATAAAGTAAAGATGCTCTGTAAAACCAACTCTGAGGACCTTATTTGATCCAATTTTGATACAAAAGCACAGATTATTTCAGGTCAACCAGAAAACAAGAGAACTTGTTAATCCTGTACCATCCATCTGTCCCCAGATGGAAAGTAAGTCCTTTACCTTAACACTGCTCCTCCTCCTCCTCCTCCCTGGCTGTCATTACTCTCAGACTTGTCTGACTCACCTTGATGACATCACCGCAGTGAGGTCAGTGTCCTGCTAGGCTGGGAGCGGATTAAATCGGTGGCCTGTGGCGGTTGTTGCACAGGTCTCAGGGTAGCTTAAGTGTGACTACATGCGGTCACTCTGTGAGGCTCAGCAGATTAAAATGTGTGCCACGCTGCTGGTGATGTCATGAATTTGAGCCCTGCACCTGACCCACACCACCTAACATCCTTTTTCTTTACTTTTTGCACAGTTTCCAAAGTCATCTGTTTAAAAAAAAAAACAACAACAAAAAACTGATTTTTAAGAAAACATCTTAGTTAAAGTCTTCCATATGAAAATATGGGTCAATGTTATTTTGCAGTTTTGCATTACTGTGTGTCCCCATTACATAATGTGCTGTCAACACTTTTAATCTGAACAACTTCAAATGAAAACACACAGCGGGGTAAACACCCACTATGTGTAAGTCAGTTGTTTTTGGGTATGGGGTGGGGAGAAGGGATCCCTTTAAGTGAGAACTGTTTGTTGGCCGCTATGAAAAGAAAATCCATCCTGTTTTTGCACATTCCAAAAATTCCAAAGGTCATACTTGGTCATTAGGCTCACAGAAAAACAGATCGGGAGATGGAAATGCCCCTTGGTTTTCTCAGGAAAGACCATACAAGGGAAAAAAAGAAGAAAATAGCAGATGCTAACATGGCAACACTAGTAACAATGCATCGGAATTTTCTTTTTATGTTTCATTGTTTGATCCATCAGGGGAAACTCCACCGATGTTTCATGGTCATCATCGCGGACGCAGGAGATGAAGCAGTTTCGGCAAGTCATGGGACAGGACAGGAAAAAATATTGCAATCATGTTAATTTATCATTGTGTTTATTTCTGATAGCATTCCATGCAAGTGCAGTAATCAGCTGCTTTTAATTCCTCTGATAATGAAGTAAACATAACTTCAAAGAGAACATCAGTGTTTGGCTGAATTCTGGATAATCTTTCTAAATTGGGCTTTTTTTTCATATATGCTACAAAAAAGAAAAGAAAAAACAGCCAAAAACGAGTCTGTTGGGATGTTTATATTCTCTTAATCATATGTGTGCAGTCAGTGCTGCAAATTCTTACTCCAGCATTGCAAACGCTGCCACACAGGTGGGGTCCAAAGAGGTCTAGACTCAATCCCAAATCTAACCATCTAAATTTAAGTGTCTCACCAGACTCTGTGCCATGAAATATTTACTGAATGTGACCCAGAATAAATGGAGCAAAGCCAGTGAGCCAGTTCAGGCAGACAGTGAGCTGCAGACACTCACATGACTGTTCCACTGCAACGTACGTCCAAAGCACATTTTCAGCAAAGGTGTCCTCAATCAGCTGTGCTTAGACACTGCTGGGTACAAGCTGCAGTCCCTCTTCAGTTCGCCTTCAGTTTCAAAATGATGCCCCACTCCCTTACTGCATATAGGCAGGTTTCTAAATCCTCTTGATTTGTAGGTGTGCTGTACTGTGCCAAACTGCAAATAGGCATTAGAGATCGTTCAGGGTGCTAAGATCCTTCCTATAGGTGCCTCAAGTGAGGTGTTTCAGGTGAGTCCAGCTGGGAAGAGGCCTCAGCACAGACCTAGGACATGCTGGAGAGTTCATGATTATTTTGGTAAATGCCCCTGAAAGACCAGGAGGAAGTGCAAGGAGAGAGGGAGGTCTGGACATCACTGTATAAGTGCCAGAAGAGATGGATATCAAACGCATTGCAGAAATAGATATTTTGCCCTGGTTTGAAGGTATAACAAGTCCACAAACGTGTGTAGTAAATTTCATGTTTTGGTAAAAATAGCAGTTTTCACACACAACATGTAATCAGCATCACGAGAGTACAGTCTGTGCATCCAATGCCCTGTAATGGATTTAATGCCCGGATCTAGATAAGAAGTTGAGGTGATGACTCAGACTGTGTGTGTGTGTGTCACCATCTATAGGTGTGTCCCAAGTCTGTTTAAAGATTTCACTCTCTCTTTCCCTTTTTGGCTCTGCCCATGTGACACCCCCTCCCAGATCTTCCCTCCATCATGTCCCCCTTTTCTCTCATAGTCATCCCTCTATCACTCTCGTGCTCTCAAAAACAAACCCACCCTACACACACACACACACTTCTGGCTGAAATCAGTGAGTTGGAATGCAATCAGAAATAGAGTGAGTGAAATGTGTGTGTGTGTCTGTGTGTGTCTGTGTGTGTGTGTTGCGTGTGTGTGTGTGTGTGTGTGTGTGTGTGCCCATGACGTCAGCTGTTTGTTTGCGTACTGTGGTTGTGTCTGGGGCACCAGCTTCTTGGTAGATAAGCAGGGTGGGAGTCTGTGTGTGTGTGTGTGTGTGTGTGTGTGTGTGTGTGTGTGTGTGTGTGTGTGTGTGTGTGTGTGTGTGTGTGTGTGTGTGTGTGTGGTATTGAGGGAAAGAGGGAAATGCCAGACATGAAAGTGCGCATAAAAAAGGTTTTGTTTAAAGTCAGTGGGGCTGGCCTCAGGAGTGATGGTCTTGTCAACTTTTATGGACTCTTCATTGTTGAGCGACTGATGATTGAGTGTATTCCCATGTCTCTGTCTCTCCTGCTCTCTCACCCCGGCCAAAGGAAACTGCTGCATAATGAGAACACACTCTGAGACAATGGGTTCAACTGGCATAAATACACACGCGCGTGCGCACCCATGCAAGACGCGTAAACATGCGCCATAACTGCCAGAGCTCAAGGGTCAGGGGTCGGGCCTGTGCTCCTGATAGTTTTCAGACCTTCTGAAATTATTTATCAAATATGGAACAATCCGGACATACCAGTAGCATTTCAGAGGTTGGTTTTTTTTGGTCACTTTTCCTTAGGTGACTTTTGGAATAAAGAATTATCCCTCTCCCACCTTCCCTCCCCTGCTTGGACCTGGTCTGCCCAGTGATAAGGTCAGATTAGATTTATTTTTGGGCTCCTTGCAGTATTGCAAAGAGTACCAGAGCCCTGAGGGTTTCGCTTAAAAGCATTTTGTTGTGTTTTTTGGGACTTTTTGCCTGTCACGTGTGATGAAGACACTCAGAGGGGGAAAAAAGAAAAAGAAAAATCCAAAAAATGGCCTATTTTTTTGAGTAGTTTGACCTTGATCTGGTTGCATTACCTGTTCCTGGAGCTGCAGTTTTTCTCTCATATTGTCTTTTAGTCTTCTGTGTGTACATTTTAAAAGAAATGAACAAAATAGAAGCTGCATCATTAAATCAAGAGCACTAGTACCAATTAGTGTCACATATCCAGTAAGCATTTCTAACTATACCAGCAGCCATTCTAACCTGAATTGATATAAAGCAGAATGTATTATTCTAACTAAGGCAGGGGAAATAGATGCAGTGATGCAAGATTACACATGGATAATAGATAAGTGTTATCAAATGTTTGAATTGCCCTCACACCTAACCAAAACAAATAAATCGACTGTGATAGGCAATCAAAGAGTTTAGTGTGCTTTTAAATAACCTGTAATAAAACATGAAAGAATATTTTGGAGATTAAAGATTTCACAGAGAGCCGTGTGTGCTTATGAGTAGTTTGTCTGACGTTCTCACTTAAGTGGAAATCTGGATTCCATGTGTCCTTTTCCTTTAAACTCAGCTTTCAGTCTTCAGTCTGCTATTCAATTCAAACGCATAATGCATGATACAGTATAGATTTAAATGCTGTTCTAAACGCTGCAAACTGCAAGATGATGGTGCAACAGAGACATTAACTTGCGGCAGGCCTGCTCAGCACGTAAGTTACTCGCGGAGAAATGGCGCCACCGTGTGGCAGCATGTCTGAATAGCAGCTTATGGAAAAATAGTCCCGAAGGAGCACACTTGTCGCCGCTAGATGGAGCCATTCGTGTATCTGTTGTTTGCTACCGCTGGAACGAAACCGGAAACGGTTTCAAAGTGTGCCGCATCATAGCTGCAGTCGTGTACAGAAAATAAAATAAATAAATAAACAGCTTTAAAAAGGCACTCTCTGAACAAATTTCCGGTCAAAATATCTCTTTAATCTTGCCATTTTTCTTTTTAAAAAACAATTGAAACAACAAAAGGAAGAAACACGAGTTTGGGTTAATTATTATTAATTTTAGAACATAAATGATAATCTGGATGCATAGAATAATATGTCTCTCAACTCTGAGAGAACTAGACGGATGTGGTGTATATTATTCAAAGCACACTTTAAATGGATTTTAATGTTTAGCCCACTGTCAAACTTATATTCTCTTTCGGAAGTTAGATATGCAGAAAAAAAATGAATTTACATTTATTTTCGTTGTTTCGTTGGGCGACCTCTATTTTGCAAACCCTTACCGGAAGTGTTTCTCTTCTTCGCTCTAGCTTGACTCCGCTGCTGTCAACATTTGTTGCGGTGAAACCTCCGAGCTGTCACAGCAAGCGTCTGTTGAGCCCAGTCATGCCATCTAGGTTTAGACTTTACTTGTGGAATTCGTCATGAACCAGGCTGCTATTTTGGGACTAACTGAACAGAGTTGAACAAAACGGGCATGTTTGTTTAAGTTCAGTCTCCGTGCGGATTAATATTTCTGGTTAACCGTCTTTGCTGTTCGTTGGCGTGTTTTTTTTGTACTATTATTATTTATCTGCGACGGACTGAACAGTTTAACGAGGTAAGTTACGGGCACGGGGTTAAGGAGTCCAAGTGGTAATTCGTGTTTTTTCAGTTTCTTAAGGTTGAATTTTGGACTTTTCGTGTCTCCCTGCATCTCAGCTGCGCTTCAGGATGCTTTTGTCCGTTGGCTGCCCGTTTAGTTTAGCGACTACAGTTTATTGTCAACATTAGCTGCCTGCAGCTCCTGCTCACTCTGAAAGCATGTGGGGTTAGCTGTCTGCTGGAAATGTGTGTTAATTTAGCGATGAATGTAGTTAAACAGCGAAGTTAAATGTCAGCGTGTTATATGTAGGCGGAACTGGTTTGTTGTAATGGGTGAATAACTAACCTGCCATACTTTTCTGCATAGGCTGCTCTGCTAGTCCCCATAAGACCACTACTTAACAACTTTATGAGGGAGTGTTTATGTCTTATTACCATTTTGTTATTATTATTATTATTATTATTATTATTATTATTATTATTATTATTATTAGTTACATGACATGAGCTTGGGCATTGAGGGCTACTTTAGCCATACTGAGCTTGGTGAAGGTGCACAAAAGGTTAAATTTCACAAAAAGCAATTATTTTTCTGTACTTCGATTAACGAAGGGCATGCTGGGACCACCAGGGAATATTTAAGGCCCTCAGAGGGTGTGTCAAAGAAAGGCAAGTGCAAAATTGGCCAAACTGGCGATAACTGTTTTGTTGTAAATAACATGTTTTAACCTTATTGCCATATTAAGTGTGTTGTGTAGGGAAGCATTGTTACATGTACTGGCTAAACAGGTGTTTATCTTTTGTCTCATATCAACCACATCACAACACCAGAAAGAAAAAAACTACTGGGCTTGTCTGTCGTTACGGTATCATACTATTGTCTTTCAATATGTAACCACAGTTTTTTAATTAATTAATTAATTAATTTATGTATTCATTTTTGTAAAGGTATGTTTAGGTATTGCAAAATCTAATGAAGTGCATAAATCATCCCTGCGGAATTTTCTTTTTGTTTTTGTTTATTTCATGTAAGGATCATAGACTGTATGTAAAAAGTAGATGTAAACACTATTAAGACGTGACTAGTGAGGGCTTGATCCGACAGAGCAATCAAGGGACCATTCACTCTGCTAGGGTAGCAACCCCTCAATCTTTAAAGCACACCCTGCTTCATCATCCTCAATCACTTTTAACTAGAGTGTAGTTTACAAAATGAATACCGTGTTGTATTCAAAAAGTCCCCAAACTGCAGATTGAGATCATTAGTATATGCGTGTAGTGTTTACTGTGGTTGCATCTTTGAGATATGTTTACCATAGACTTTTCCACAGTCTTATTTCTTTTTACTCTCAGAGCTGTTGTCTCCTGCTGGAGTTTAAGAAGAATGCTTCAAAATGAGTTAGCATTTTCTACTTCTGGTTTCCTTAGCCTGAAGTTAACATTTTTAATTTTTTTAGAGGTTTTTAACTTTTGTGATCAAAACACACAATATCTTGATCTATAGGATGTATTTCAATAAATACACAATCATGAATATTGAAGCCTTAAGTGTTTTTGTAAAGGCGTTCACTAACAAAGGACCATGGAGACATTGAGCACAGGGTCGTAGTGAAGTCATACAACTGTCATGTAGTAATTTTCTAACCTAACATTGGTCTTTTACTTTGGGGATTGCAATTATGTGTTAAAAATCAGGGTGGGCTAGAAAAACACATCATTCCTGCAGCGGTCTATATTACAGATAAATGCTACTATTAAATGGGGGGAGATTTTGGCAACATTGTATCAATAATTAATACAGGGACAGCAGATATTAATATTTTATTAAATAAATTTAAATACTCTGGGAATACTATGAACAACAGGGGTCATCTCACCATCCTGAGATAACAATAATTCGGCTTAACCAAAAAAGTCATCCAACACTGGACACGAGTAAAAACAGGGCAGCAGGAAAACTCTGTAAACGGCTGCAGCCTAATTTCGACAAATTTGGATCAGCGCAGTTCATGTAATCCAGCTGTTGTTCAGTGTAAGGGAAGTTAGACTTTTTTTACAGTTAAAATTAAAATTGTGATTTTTTTTTATGCAATCAAGGGCTTGATTTGGAATTATTAGTATGGAAATGGAAGGAGATTAATTCAGAAGATCTTTAAAATAAAGATTGTTTCAACACATTACTTGAAATAAATGAGTTTTGTGTGAGGCTGGAGGAAAGCAGATGGGCCTGCCTGAGAGTCTCGGGCAGGGATGGTAAAACAGCTTCGCAGCCCTGACAATAAAGTTTCTTTCATGCAGCAGACTATTCAGAGAGACACTGAGAGAATGAACATTAATTAACTGGGTCACATTGTTGTAAACAGACCTGGTTAGGTAGCAACTTAGCTAAAAAACTGTGCTTAATTATTTTCTCCCCTTAAACTTTACAAAGAGATTGTGGTCCTTTTGTTAGAAGGCAGTGCACACTGATGACTCATCCGCTCTCTGTGAGTGAGTCATATTTCACTGGCACGGTACTAATGTTAGCCACAAACCATGTGCCAGGCTGGTTTGGTTTGATGAAGACTAATTCTCGGCATTCCTTTCTTCCCCCACTCCTTCTTACCGTACCATTTTCCCTTCATTTCTACACTTTCTTCTTCTTCTTCTTCTTCTTTTTTCTGAATTGTTTCAGTCATTCATAAAAGTGTGAAATCATAAAAGTGATTTCACACCTTCTCCATCACCAGCCAAGCTTTCATCTTTGTTGTTCTGCCCGTTCTGTCTCTTCTTTTCTCTCCTGTGTCTCAGTGTCTTTGTCTCAGTCTGCATCAGCTCTTACTCTTCCTTTCACCCTCTACATCTTTGTTGTTACAGGCCGTGTCAGCGTTCCTTCTTTGTCGCTGTCCTGACAGTGAAACAGTGCCCCTCTTTGCCCAGCCCTGAGCAAATAATGCTGCTACATCTCAATCTCCACTCTTTGATTTTGTCCAATAGAGATTCCTGCCGTCAGCTTTAAGGGCTCACATGTGTTTTTACATGTGCTTGTGCTTGGGCTGTAATGGTCCTGAACCATTTGGCTTGCACAGTTCAGTTTGGTATGACATTTCCTCGCTTTTATACACCCTGTGAGTCATACTGTTACTGAAATATAGAAGTCTATTTTTGCCGGCATACTTGGGTTTCTGGAACAGACATTTGAGGCTTTATCTGCTAAGGCTGTCTATCAGCTGCTGATAGACAGCCTTAGCATGCTAACAGGAGTGGTTGTGAAAGATGGACAGTACTTCCACTTTTACTGAACATTTATGCCTTCATTTACACACAAACAAGTTTGGTGTGTGTGTGTGTACTTGGTTCTCAAAATTCTTTGGACCTGCCCCACTTCAGAAGCTGAAAAAAGTTCAAGCAACACACTGATTATTGATTATGAACCACTAACTAGCTTAGAGTTCTTTCTTATAAACAGTAGGCTTGTTATGACAAACTAAATACCTGCACCCAAGACAATACTTGATATTTTAAAAAAGGGTCATTAGTGTCTCCATAGCGTAGTGGTTAAAACATTGGCTTAGTGAAGTGAAAGGTTACTGATATTTTATAAAGGGGTAATTATTTCTCCTAGGTCATGCCAAAAGTATGGCACTGGGTGTGTTAACATTTACAATAACTGTTTAATACTTCTGTGTTGATGTAACAGGAGATTTACTGGCCTCTTCAATTCCTCTTTAAGAGTTATTTAGTGTTGTGAACGTCAGCTGGTTCAACTGTTAGTGAGGGAGGGGCTGTGTGTCTGCAGCAGTACCGTGTCAAGTCTGCTGCTATCATTGCTGTCGCAAATGGGTGTCTAACCTGATAATAATTCTTAGTTTTGAATAGTATCTGAACCTGTTTTAATGGAAAGTAGCAGCTTTTTTTGGCCTTAATGTTACAGGAAGAACTGGAGTAGCCAACTGCAGTGAAAATGCAGTGCCATGATCCCAAAACTGAAGCACATACCAAAAGTGTTTTTTTGTTGTTGTTTTTTGCTTGTGTGATTATTACAGCTTAATCAA
The DNA here is from genome assembly GCF_900408965.1 of Simochromis diagramma. Taxonomy (NCBI): domain Eukaryota; kingdom Metazoa; phylum Chordata; class Actinopteri; order Cichliformes; family Cichlidae; genus Simochromis; species Simochromis diagramma. The sequence goes on along the minus strand of NW_024387291.1, from coordinate 1,753,192 downwards.
CATACTGGCCTATCACAGATGTAATAGTTTTGCCGTATCCAGGAAACCACATTTTCATCTATTGAACCAGATGTTTGGTGACCCTGGTATATTTTTAGCCCAGATCTTAATTCAATTTACTGCTCAGACGTCTCTTTTAGATAAAACTGTGAAAGCAAAAATGCTCATATTGTTGAGCCCTGCTTACTATCATCAAATCCTGTGTTATGTTTTCCACAACACTGTTGACCCGAGGAACACTATAAAAATACAAGTAATTCAGACTTTACTGATATCAAACCCTTCATGCCACTGCCACTGTCTCCACTACATGTAGCACAGCAGGCGTCATAGCCGAGCAGGGCGATGTTGTGGCGAGGCGACGTGTGAGCTTTGTTCCAGTAAATTTTCTTCTTCTTCTGCTTCTTTTGGCTTGTTTTACACTCTAAGAGACGATACTAATTATATGAGTCAGTATATTTATATGGGAATTTCTAACTCTGACATTCTGACATTTTTGAATTATTTTTGTTGGTGTCGAATCATCCAAAACAAATTCTTTATACAGCTGTTTATAAATGATTCCAGTACAGTAAATCCTGTGATGGGATGTGAGACACCAAATGGATAACTGGTGGATTTCCACACTGTTTGGGATACTATGTCATTTCACTTTTTCATCTTTCATTTGGACTAAATGGCTGAATGTGATGCACTTGTCACTGTTGTCCTTCTTCATGATTGAGGCAGATTTATTTCTGTGGGAGCTGTGCAGTTTGTGCTGCCTATTCTTGATGAAAAGCCGCTTTTGTGTCTTTCTGCACCTGATTCCCACAGGACCTGAATCAGGCTTCTCTGTCTCTGATGGGGGGGGATGTTCTCATTCTCACATTTGTACATTATTAGCTTTCCATACTGCACATTCTCATGGAGGAATCAGACCTCAATGACAGATCCTGTGTGCAGTGCAAGGGTGACCAAGGCAGAACATGTTTTCTCAGCAGCTCTTTAGAAGTGAGATGCTTAGAAATTAAATGAAAGGCCTCAAATCAGTCACGCGGGCATTCCAGTACAAAAACAGCTCTCTCAGTTTACAGCATGAACAGACTATTGTAAGATGTAATTGGGTTTTAGATCAAGCGGACTGGACGACAAGCCCCAAATAAGGAAAGTAAACCTACACAAGAATGTGGGACGCAGTCAAACACGGCTGCAGTGTTTCAGTGGAATGAGCAAAAGAGGAGGGACATCTTGGTGCAGCAGTGTCCTCTGTGTGGGGTGGGGGTCGGTGATGTTCAGGAGGAGAATTGTGCTGAGCTAGGCTCCACTGAGATGCCACTTAAAGTGTAAGGGAGGCTTTAGGGGAATTAAGTTCAAAATACTCCCCCTCTCTACGCTCTTAGCTTAAGCCTCTTGACGTATTAAGAAGAAAGAAATGTAAATGTGTGTTTCCTCAGCAGCAGGTCCAGGCTGCTTGCACTGTTTAGTCTAAATAAACATGACCCTTGTTTTTCTGTTTTGTTCTAATGATGGGATCTGCAGATTAGATTGTTAGACATGATGGGATTTAAAAAGAGCTCTTACCTGTCACATGCTACAAGAGCCCCTCCATCTAATTTAAATTTAAACAGCCTGGTTGTTTGATAGAGAGAAGAAGGTGCAAGTTACAAAAAATAAACAGATTTAATATGCATCTTCATAGTAAAGATGTATTGGAAATGTAGCTGTCTCTGCAACAGAGCAGTTTCAGTATGATGGTGTGTTTTCCTTATTCACAGTAAACAGAACAGGCTGGCTGTAGCAACCACCACAGGGGCTGCAGGGCGTCGTCAAGTACAGTGTTGCTGTTATTGGCTGTTTACATCAAAACGGTGTGGCTGCTGATATTTACTCTTTTCTCTCTTTCAGTCTTTCACCCCCTCGAGTCTTGAATCAACAGACGAGCAGAGGGTGACAAAACTAGAGGAAAAGTATGTAAAGAGTTTGTGTGGTGTTGTTGAGCATGTTTGCTGGACAAAGTTTGTTTGTAAAGCAAGGTCATGATTTGTAAGTAATGATATTAAACAACAACAACAAGGCGATCGCCCATTTTTTTAAAGTGAGGGTTTCGGCGCGCATATGTCCTCGTGCATCAGCTTCCTGTCTGTTAGATGCACAGACGCAGCTTCCCTTTTTGTCATCTTCTGCCGCTCATTTCAGTTGCACAAGTCTGCAGTGATCGCATCCCCGGCTAATGACATCAAGGCTTTTATTGGATGTCAGCTCTGATTGCGTTAAAACTTCAGAGACAGGAAGGCTGCTTTCATGAGAACAGTCAGAAGCTAAAAGAAAGGATCGCAGAGAGAATCTAAAGGCTGGTGGATTTCCTGGGGGCCTCTACTTGTCACTGAGCTGAGAAACGCCCCGTGCAGCTAGCATTTCTAACTTTCAGCATCCTGTTACTGTCGAACGCCTCGCTTTATTCAACAGATTGTCTGGAACTGTAGCTGCAGGTATGTACTGGTGCTCTTCTTTTGGTCTTATCAGTGATGTGCAGCAGGAAAGAGGGTTAATGTGGAGTTGAATGTTTTGACCCCATCGTCAGAGCACTGCTCGTGTTTTGTGTTTCTGTAATGAATTGAATGTGTAACAATAAACTTGCTGCAGGAGCTGTCAGGCGGTAAAGCTGCTGCTAATTATCCGCACTGTAAGAGCACATCGTGGACCAATGGGATCACTTAGCTTAAGATGCTTGTTACATAATCTTTACGATGCCTGCCGTGCTGAAAGTTAACCTCATAGATGTTTTGTAACAACATAGAGCTGTTCAGATCCTTCTCGCTACCTGTGATAGTCTCTGAAGATTTTCTGAACTTTAAGTATGCGGGGTCTGTTAAGGTATGCATCTGTGTGTGCATGTGTGTCTGTCTATCATGTATTCTATACTGTAAATGTGTCTGCACTGTAGCGTAATGAAAGTGTATGTCCTTGTTTTTTAAGCTTTGCATGTACAAATGCCTTCATGGTGTTTTGGGGGGTTTATATTTACTCTGTAAATCTTGGTGCTGTTGAGTGTTTGTGCAGCAGGACCGATTAGCTGGATTACAGGCAACCAAGATTAACCAAAAGAGCATCTGTCAGTGACATACTACTAATATTACTTCTACCACAACTACCGCATCACTATTACTGCTACTGTGCGTTTCACTGTGCTGCTGCTTTACTGTTTTATTGTAATAATAATGCCACATTCTTAAAGGTGAACATATGGTCTTATTTATTTAATGTGATTACAGGAAATATCATTACTGAAACATGCAAGTCCTAAAAGATGCATTGAGCTGCCAGTTTGACTTACTGGGGTCACCAGTTCTTGACTCCCCGTAGAGATATTTATGAAATGAACGAGAGAAAAGTTGATGTGAAAATGAAAAAATGTGACCGAGGCAAAAAAAAAAGAAAGAAAACATTGCTCAGACATAGCAGATGGAAATAGCCACTGCAGTCATTCACTGGTTTGTGAAGTCCCATTTTGAATTTGAATTGGCATTATAGTATTCAGTAGAGCAGGGCGATATGACCAAAAATATTTATCACGATATACATTTGAAAATTTGCGATAACGATATAACTGACGATATAATTGACACTAGACAAAATACTTTACAACTCCACAACTTTATTAGTAAAAAAAAAACCCCATCAATGTATTTTCACTTAAACAAGCAGCTGTTTATGTGCATTAAAGCTATATAAAAATTTAACAGTGCAAATGCAAATTCCTTGCTGTCAGTTTAACCAAAAGGCATTTCCAGTGGAAATTGGCCGACATATCCTCAGCATAACCATGTATAATATCCACAAAACTTAAAAAGAGGTTATACACACACGATATGGTAATATTATGTTGAAGCACAGTACGTATCACTCCGCGAGGCTCCTGCCTACGATAGCCGTAATGCTCCAACAATCCATCAAGCGGTGCGGCTTCGTAGCTTAGCAAAGTTGTACTAAAACGTCTGACAGATTTTCGAGCACCGTGTACGACATAAAATCGTTTCGAGGTCAGTAAACACAACCAGAATTCATACATAAGGCACACGGGATTATAAGGGGCACTGTCGATTTTCAGAAAAATCAAAGGATTGATTTTAAGTGTGCTGTATTTTCCAAACAACACGGTAATAACAGCGGCCCGCTAGCATGCTCTACCAGAAACAGTGCTCTGTTGTGTATCTGATGGACGAAAGCTAAACCAGTTCCACACCACTGAAGTTGCAGCATTTTTACAAACCAATTCTGATTCATCCGTTTTATTCAACGATCCGCTTTTGCTCTTCTCATTCTCCGTCGCCAGCACGCTTTTTCCTCCATGTGCGTATGAAAACAAAGGCACTGCGCATGCGTGTTTTACCCATATTCTAGCGCGATATTTCATTTTCTTATCATTGCCCAACATTATACCGGTATTACTGTGAACGGTATGATATGGCCCAGCCTTACTATTCAGTCTCTGTGTGTTCTGGAGCTAGAATTGGGTGTATTTGAATAAGAGGGTGAGTTTATCAGCAAGCTTCATTAGTAAGCTGTGCCCAGAGGCGTATTGGAGTAAAGATTATTTGATGGTTACCACGCAGCAAGTTGTTTGTCAGAAAGTTGAATTAAAAATGCTCCAAAGGGCAACAACACCACAGACTTCTGTGGGAGGTCCAATTCAGTGGCTCAGAATTGGACCTGACTCCTAGCGGAAAGCTACTAGCCCCCTACTACATCACTGTTCTATATGTCTTTCATATTTAAAACTGTCTTTAATTCTTGAAACTGTTTGATTGTGCTTTACTCTACACCTTCACATATAACACTGAAGTCTTGTTCCACAGTATCTGTACATTGACAGTCACAGTTTATTTTTTCTCATCTTTTTCTTGCAGATGATTTCTAACTTTTAAGCCAAGCATATTGAGTTATATAGAAGAGGCACAATTACTAATTATATTACTAATTATATTGTGGGCAATTTCTTTGTTAGCGATGGTGTATTCACTCTATCTAAATTAAGCTGGCAAATGAGGTTACTGTAGGTGAAAACTGCAGTTTTATGTAGGCCTAAGGATTATGTATTAAGAGTAGCTGAAAGCAATCTAAACACAATGCAGCAGTGTTTGCTGTGGACTTCAAAACACCACACTGAAATCCTATTCCACTGCTCTGACTAGGTCTGCTGATTACAGGGATTATCCAATTTCAGTAACTCTTTTATGTATATTGAGTAAATTGAGACTTACTATTTTTCCCTGTCTGTGTGTTTCAGTCATGTCTCGCAGAAGTTCTCGCCTGGTTTCTGGTGGCTACTATAATTCAGATGAAGAATCTGACTCAAGCAGCGTGACCAACATATCTATATCCTACCGTGAAAACCCTGTTAAGTAAGTTACTGGTTTCTGTGCCCTTGTGCTTGAAGCTTTTTTTCTACATTCTGATTGTCAGTCTGTAATGTAACCCTGCCTTTCTCTCTTACCAACTTTTTCTTCTTCAGGGTTTTCAAGAAGAAGGCCGGGACCCGCAAGCCCGCCTCCCGTACCTCCAGCAGAGCCAACAGCAATACTAGCTCCGCTGCCCCTGACACACCTGTCACTCCAGGTCAGTATGCTGTGACGGTGCATAAGTGGTAATGACATAATATCACAATCTGAAAGTTTTCAGAGTAGGTTAAAGAGAAAGTTTCCAAACTGTTGCCTATAACAAAGCTCTGGATTACTTCTAACCCCTTATCGGTATTTTACTGACTGTCAATTATTTAGTTACTCTTTGTAATAATGGACACAGATGGAGTATTGGTGTAAGGAACCTAATTTATTTATCTCATTTTCTGCTTCTTTCTCTCATCTGGCTCTTAGTCCCATCTCCATTAACCATTGAGAGCCAACCTGTCATGAGGACCGTATCTTTCACCCCATCCACAGCCACCCCGCGGCCTGCCCTGACCCCATCATCATCATCAACCCCGAGGCAGACACCCCCTCATTGCCACCCAGCATCTCCAGGAAACAGCTCTCCTGCAGGGCACTGCAGCTCTAGCAGGCTAGGATTACAGTTTAGACCCAGCCATAAGGAGCTGAGTCAGAGTGGCGTGGACAGCTCAGGGTACTCGTCCTCTGAGGGTACTTACAGGAAGCCCATGGCCGCCCCCTGCAGCACTGGTAGAGTCAGCAGTAACACTGGGGATCCCAATACCGGATACAGAAGCAAAATCAAAAGTGTCTTCAACAGCCTTAGTGGTGAGTGTTGAAGTTTGCTTGTGTTTGCGTGTCTTTGCGCTGCCATGTAATAATCTCTTTGTTCGTGTTTGTTCTTTTGGCAGACTCAGCCCTGATGCTCAGTGCGACAGTATGTGCAAAAACACATGACGTGGCAGCGTTAGGTATGGTGTTTGTATATGATCATTGTTACTTCTTGTAGCTGAAGCTCAGTATGGATCTACATGTGCCTGTGCATTATATACAGACCCTACATACTTTTTCTTAGTTGCTGCATGTGATTTGGCTCTAGCTTATCAAAATCCCTGCAAATCAACATTCCTTCTCTTCCCCGCAGCTAATTCTCTAATCAGCAGTCGCATGAAGAAGGCTTGTGGTGTGGCTCTCCTCCTCCTCCTCATCTTACTTTTATGTAAGTAACATAAACGAAATCGAATATATTCTGTGTTTTCAGAAAGCCGCTGTATTTTCTTCTTGATCTACTTTCCTGAAGACAGTACAGTAATCTTCTATGAGCTTGGGGTTTCCCCTCAAAATTAGGCGTGGTAGGTTCTGCCACAGAGGGTTCTTAGACTTGCAAAGCAGCACTGCTTAGTCTGCTCCCTGCATCATGTGGTGGGGTTTTACTCCCTTCTCCACCTCATTGTGACTGTATGAGTCACTGTAAATGTCAGTCACTACAAGAGGCTTTCACTGTTGAATATTAGAGTTGGGTGATCTTGCTTTGTGTGCTTCTGAGTGCTGTTGTTCAGGAACTATCCCTTCTGTTTTCTCCAGGTCTTTGGTTGTTCCTTCCCTTGCTCACCTCTTTCATCACCCGCATGAATGTCACAAAGAGCCCATCACAGACACAGCCTGTTGTCCCTGCTACTCCTCCTCCTGCCCAACCCAACAACATCTATTCCAAACCTGTGGTGGTAGGGCTCTGCAACTGACTGTTTTTCTTGCTGGTTAGATTGATGGGTGCTGGATCAATCTAACTGTCTGAGTGACTAAGTAGATTGATTAATTATAAATGACAAACTTTTATAATAGTGCTCAAGCTCAAATCTTCAAGGCCTGCACGAGGGGTTATTTAACAATGCCAAACCACAGCAGCAGTCGTCTCAAGGTGTAAAGTTCAAATCCAATAATACAGAGAGAACTCCAACAGATGGCAGAGGCAGCCATTTGCTCCCAATACAATACATATTTTTAAATGAAATCTTGATATTGTTTAAATAATGGTAATAATGATATGAATCATTCTGTAGTTGTTTGTTTATATGCAATTGATAGTCCTGTCTCACTATATCCGTGCACTTGTATTTTAAATTTTATTCATTTATCCAAAAAAAAGCAGACAATGAGTTAAAGATGAATTTGACTGTTAGCAATCATTGTTGTTTTCTTCAGTGTAACCTGGTATTATAGCGGCCCAAGCTTGAGATTTGCTAGTGTAGTATTTTCCCAGCACACATTTGTGGATTTTTAAAGGTTCACAGAGTCTGTTTTCTCCACTGTGGGTGGTTTACAAATTGAAAGTGAAAGATCAGCAGTTTGATCCTGAGAGGAGACACAAATCCCTTGGGGGATCATGACGGATCAAAAATCAGCCAGCAAAGCTACCTGCTGTGGTGGTGATGAATTGGAAATAAGAGAGCTGCTCAAAGGTGCTTTTTACTGTATTTTCTTTATAAATCTTTATAAGTGCATCACGTTCTCAGTTAAAAGAGTTACAGTTTGAGAACAACGACACTCTCATCAATGTCATTTCTCTCTTACCAAGCTACCTTTGGTTGTTCTCTTATTCACAAGGGGTTGCGACAGCAGGCAGCGCCACATGTTTGATTCACAGGATATTTTGCACCAGTTACCCGTCCTGACACAAACCCAAATGCAGCCACCTGCAAATGTGTAAAGCGCTACACTTTGGAGCCCCACTGTTCTCTAACCAGCTAAACAGAGTCAACAAGGGATGGGATTTATGATGTTTATGATCAAAACTTTGAGACTTAGTTGTAAGTCCTTCAAGAAGTTCACCGGTTCAGGGACCTCTCAGTCAATTCTGAAGCATTTTTAAAGGTCAAAAATATATTTAATGTAATAGCTGTTCTGATTAAGCTTGCTGTTATGAGACTCTTAATATGTTTGTATGAAAATGTGGGTTCTTTTTTGTTGCAGTAATAGTTTGTTGTTTTTGTATTTTCAAACAGGATCCTACCATTGTGTCTGCTGTAGTAGATGAAAAGATGCAACGTCTTCTGGTAACAAACCATTTCCTTGCAGTCAGAAGTAAAAAAGTCTGCACCCTCCCTCCACACACGCACATGCACAAACAAAAATTAAGCTGTCTAACCATATCAGAATAAAACAAAGGAAAACTAAAATAAATGCATTGGTGTTACTTTGAGACCTTGCATGTTGATCTATTTTGAGGTGAAAGTGATGTGTTGCATCTGTTACAGTTGGAGCTGCAGATGAAGCAGGAGCTGCTTCTCTCCCAGGTGAGAGAATCTCTTTCTGGTAAACCCTGTGGGTGGTAGAGCTTCTGCCCACGGATGTCAGAAAGGAACACAGGCTAATAGTAACAGGGTCAAAACTCAGGTATGCTAGAGTGACATCTAGTGGTTGACATCTAGAGCAAATGCAGAGGTTTGTTTACTAACCTACAAGCACTCGGGAAGTGCAGTTGCTGAATAATTCCCCAAAGGCATAATTTCTGATTTGAAGCTAATTTATTTTAAAGAAATTTTAATTTGATTTAAGGTGAAGAAACAACAAAAAGGCTTTCTGATAAACGGGTAACCATGGTTAGCTTTTAGGATGAACATATATGACTTAAAAACCTGGCTTTAAAACATGAGATCTAAAATTTATGAAAGAGACAGCCTGGTATCTATGAGCTCACTTCACCTATCAGCACGTCATGTTTTCCTTCACTTGTTTTTTCTAACAGATGAAGGAGAGACTCCAGCTGGAAATGCGCGATATGAAGGCCAAGCTTGAGGCCACAGACTCCGACAGTCGGCAGCATGTGGAGCAGCAGGTCACAAGGTTGAGCAGCCGGATGGCAGATTATCAGTCAGACAGCAGCACTGCTGCTGCCACCCTCACCCTCAGAATCCAAGCTTTAGAGGATCAGAATAATAAGGTAAAAGTCCTGATAGGTTCAACTTATCTATATTTAAAGCAACCGAAGCTTAATGAATGCAGTCTGGAACTTTGCCTGGGTTTTATGCATAGTCTTTTCTCTTGCAGTTGGCCCAGGAGTTGTCATCCATCCAGGTGATGCCTCCTCCAGCCCCCTGCCCTGATCCTACCAACACACCCATACACAATCACCTCACACCTGAGCTCCAACAGGCCATGGAGAAGTGGCTCACTGACCTCATCAAGGTAACTAGTAGTAACTGTATGTGTGTGTGCGCGTATGCTGCTAGATATGAGTTCTTACACCTGTCAATACTTAATAGTATACTCTGTTTGTGAATGTAAATAAGGAGCAGGATGCAATCAGGCTCAGCAGCAGTGGAAGCTGCGCAGACTGTGGACGTCCCATGGCTGATAAAGTGGCTGACTTTGCCCTGGAGACTCAAGGTCAGGAATGTTTGGATAAAGATCAAATTATTTTTGCTAAAATTCAGTGTGTGCATGTGTATGTTTGCTGTTTTTGCACCCAAAAAAACACTTTTTAAATATTTAGTTATTGGTTGTTTAATTTATTTGCCTGTTGATTTGTCTTCTGTAATTATTCTAAATGACATTCATGCATCTTGTCATCAGTCATCAGCAAAGATTGTTGTCATTTAATCTTACACTCTATAACATATAGAAGATTAAAAAAAGCATGTCTTAACTCTTATTGCCCTGTGTGTGTGTGTGTGTGTGTGTGTGTGTGTGTGTGTGTGTGTGTGTGTGTGTGTGTGTGTGTAGGTGCCAGTGTGATCAGTACCAGGTGCTCAGAGACGTACCGTATTCGTTCAGCATGTGTGACCCTGTTTGGTTTCCCTCTTTGGTATCCATCTGAAAGCCCGCGCACTGTCATTCAGGTACAATGACCATCAGTTTGCTTATCTGTCCCCTTATTGTCATTTTACCCTCAGGGCTTTTCACTTTAGACTGTTAGCCCTTTCATTTTTACTAACTACATCTCCCGCTGTCTTCCTTCCCAGGGTTACCCAGTGCTGCTTCCAGGGAAATGCTGGGCGTTTCATGGTGTCCAGGGAACACTTGTGATCTCTTTGTCCCACCCCATACGGATAACTCATGTGACACTGGACCACCTGCCACGCTACAACTCTCCCACTGGCCGAATTGACTCAGCACCCAAAGACTTTGAAGTTTATGTGAGTGCTTCCAGTGTAGAAACAGTGTGGGGACACATGACTGCCTGCGCTTGCTTAAAAAAAAAGAAAAAAAAAAGCTGCCTGCAAGTCAACATGAAGCAGGAAAATAACCAGTAGCCAGCAGTCAGTTCATCATTAATGAGAGTTTGTGAGCTCGTGGGTCTTAATGACTCAGATCAAACATAGATACGTGGAGGGAGCAGGGAGGGTACTCGTGGTAAGGAAAGAGCGAACCCACCAGGTCTGTTTGTCCTCAGCCAGAGCATCACGTACTTTTTAGGATACACAGATGTACTACAATATCTGTCAGACGTAAAGATGTGAAATTATACCTCAGAGGCAGCATTTGTGGTTGAGACATTTAAAGCTGCTGCTAAGTCATGCTGGTTCTCAAGTACACATGCTTACACAAATTAACCAAAACATCAGATTGAACTGCACACAGTACACATGTGATCACATTTCCAGCAATAACTCAAGTAACAACACACGCTCTGCATTTGTCCACGGTGACAGCACACACTGGATTTTAAAGCTTTAGCATTTTGGCCTCTGCCATGTTGCATTATTGGTGTCAGAAGTAAATGTATATGGATGAAAGCTAGCAAGCATGGTTTGAAGCTGGATCTTAACCTTGTACAGCCTGAACCATGACATAAAAATATTTTTTATTTATGTATTTATCTATTTTTAAATGGATATTAAATCTTCTGAAATATGAATTGAAACAGTAGAGAAATATCAGTTTGCATATACGAGTTTTCATATGTATCAGTTTTGCTTTGTCTGGAAATTTATTCAGGTGTTTGAAGACAAAAATCCCATTGATCATGTAGAGATTAACACTGTTAAGACTGTTTCACTCACCTTAACTGGACCACAGCTGTTTGTAAAAGTAACCGTGCAGCTCAGATAATTCCATGAAAAATCCACCAAAGGCACCAAAAGAGCACACACATCTCTAAGTTTAAGCCTTTACAGTTAAAGGTTATCACACTCCATACACTTGTTGTAAAGGCCGAAAGTAGCTGCAGGCCAAAACTACCTTTGTACCATTGTGCTGTAAATTTGCGCTTTTTAGCACAGGAGCCAGCTTCAAGTGTAACCTTGAGCAGCTGCAGTTTTTTACTGAATTTCCCACAGCAGAGTTTTCTGCTTGACAGACACGCATACCTGCCAGTTATTACATTCATTTTCTTCCACTTCCTATTAAAAAGCCTCGGCACAATGTGATAGGTACAAATTGTAACTTTTCTGATATTTGTAGTTCATGAATTTGACTTGTTTATTATTTCACTTGTCATTTTTTAAATGTGGATGATCTAAATCTGCCATTTATCAACCGTAGGACCTAATATAGGAGTACTGTATGGAATTAAGTCTCAAAGAAAAACTTTGTGAGAGTGACATAAAGCCAATTTTAATATTGAAATCTGACCCAGGTGCCATTTGTCTCTTTCCAGGGGATGGAAAACGACACAGAAGAAGGAACACTGCTGGGGACGTTCACTTACGATGAGTATGGAGAGCCAACGCAGACGTTTAAGATTCCTGTGAGTTCAAATGAGCCCATCTTAATATTTACCGCTCATTATATTTACAGAGCACGATCAGACTACTTCTGCTTCTGTATAAAGTGTAGTAATCATAAGTGTTTGTCTTACACTTAGATTTTGTTGTTTAACTTTCTTTCCTATCTTTTCTTTTCTTCTCCGACTCACACAGAATCCGAGCGACATGGTTTACAGAGTCGTGGAGCTGAGAGTTCTCAGTAACTGGGGTCACGTCGAGTATACGTGTCTTTACCGTTTCCGTGTGCACGGAAAGATCGCCTCCACGTGAGACTTCAGACTCACTCGGAATGACTTGAAGCTTTGCTGGTCTCAGGGCCAAATGCTACTGAAAAAGTGTTTTAGTGTTCACACGCACAACTCTTTGTTTCAGCTGTGTTTTACTGGGGTTTTTCTAACCTCTTAATATTAAAGGATAAAAACGTGCACGATCCTTGTTGTGCAGTGCACATTTGCTTTTGCTTTGACAAAAGTCTACATGGAAGTTTAAGGTTCTGGCAACTTGCTTTCAATTATATGATTGTGCCACAAGATCATTTTAAAGCTTTTCTTATTACAAACTATTATTATTAACAATCTTTTTTTCCTACTTTGCATGTGTACAGCGCTCCATCCCACCTGAGAGTTCTCTGGTAAAATAACATCTCTTTCCGTTTTGTTGCTGGGAAGCCACAGAGGAGTTGAGTGTTCAACACCTTGCTCAGTGGCACAGTGACAAGTCATAGAAACAGTCTCTTATCTTATTTACTTGTCCTGGTTTCTATAGCTGGTTATTAGCTTTATTCATCTTTCCATCTTAGACCACAAAAGAAATGAAGTGACGTTAATGAAAGCTCGTTTCTAACACGCTCTGTTCATTCATAGGTATTTAAATGAGTCTCAGTATTTTATGTTTTTACAATTAAGACAGAAAATAATCTAGTTTGTCTAGCGCTCAGTCACATATGTTGCCTGATACCTGAACAGGTTGAAAACACTGTTTTGTTTTGTTTTGTTTTGTTTTGTTTTGTTTTGTTTTGTTTTGTTTTGTTTTGTTTTGTTTTGTTTTGTGCTTCTTCTTTTTTTTATTTGGTGGAAATACACAGAGGGCAGCAGTGAATGTTTTCTAATCAGCAGTGCTTGATGTTCTTAAAGGAAAATGTAATTTCATATCACTATGAAAGGTAAAATATGCAGCTTGGTAACATTTCCTTTCAGCACGTTTTGACACATCAGTGTGGATTTTCCTTCTGGTACTTGAATACTTGAAAAGCTGTTTTTCTAACCTCTTTGACAGACGTCGTGTTGAAGCCATGACAGCTTTGTTTTTTACTCTGTACATAATGCTTACATTTGTATGAAATGTTTAACCAGGATAGAAAAAAGTGCTATTTATGCATAAAACAGAAATTCTTTTACAAATTCTTTTTGCTCCGTCCATTTTGTAGGACCAGCTCGAGAATCATTTTGAATTATTGTCAATTATTATGTCAGATCTTTGGATTGTGTCATTCAAAACCCAGAAAAACACAATTTCACACAATGACAGAATTTTTGTTTTTATTTGTTGTACATTTAGACAGAAGATGAGAGAAAGTATCATTTACAGAATGACATGAAATGTTCTTCCTGATTTCAAGCAGTTCAGATTTGGATAACTTAACAAAGGGTCAGGTTTTCAGAAGTATTATTATTGTTTGTGTTTTGTCTATTTAATAGATGCTGATATATACAAGTTGTTAAACAAAGGAGACACAGTGTCATTAACACATGTTTTCAAAAAGTAATGTTAAAGTGAAATGAAGATATATTTTTGCATTGATGGCTGTTTTATAAATGATTGTTTACATTCCTAAAAAGCTTAATAACCACTCTCCTGGTGTACTGCAGGCTATAGATAAACTGAACATTGTAGACAATACAATACACGCAATAATACACGCTAATGTTGTTAAATGTGTTTAACATGTTCACTTACAGTTTTCACTTTAATCCTTAAATAGCTTGATTTTGCATAACTAAACATTCCAACATGTGTCTAATAGACTCACATTTGCTGAAGCATTGTTTAAAAATGTAAGTATTGATGGGAGCCTAGAGCCTACACCTCAGAGTGTATCATTCCTCTTATTTGAACAGTGTTAAGGTTTAGGTAGATCAATCAGGTTCATTTTCTCTATCCTCAAATGTTAAATTGATCGATTGATTGACAATAAAAAAACGTTTGTTTTCTATTTGGATTTTAGAAATCTCGTCTCACACGGAGCCCTAAAGTTTTCTGCAGAGTATATGACTACATTTTTGTCTGTAAGCCAAATTTGGATATTTGAGTTCTAAAATAAAACAATGCAATATGTCTTTGTTGTACTTATTGTACATCCAGTGAAGCTCATCGTGGTTATTGACAAATTTACTTCCTGTTCCTGAGTCGAAGATATGAGAGAGAAAAATGTCAGGTTTGCATTCAAGCATTTAAAGGCATAAAGCAGCTACCAGTAGATTTTTATTAAACTGCAGAAAATACCAACAACTTAGTATTATGGTTAAAAATGAATTTTTAAATATTGCTGATCACTGTGCAGGTTGCAGCTCAGCTTTTCCATCACGTTATCAGCCGCTCTGCACTCTTGCATCAGTTTTAGTCTCAGCTGATTTTGGGCAGCTGCTTCGTCCGGATGAGAAAAGTCAGAGGCTGAACAAAGCTGCTCATGGAGAGAATCCAGTAGGCCACACAGGTGACAACTGAATAGGGCTTGAAAGAAGTGGGACCAAGCTGCCTCAGCAGGTATTCTCCAATGGGGGGGAGGTAGTGGACGTTGATTATGACCAGCGCAGACAGCACTATTTTGAATGCTCGCTTTTTAACTGGGTGGACCTCTTTTCTGCTGGGTCCTGACTGGCGGAGAGACTTTAGAATCAGGGTGCTGCAGGTTGTTACGACCACAGTGGAAAAGCTTATGATTGCTAGTATCACATTCCACTTATACCCTGCAGAGACTTTGACCAGAAGGCAGCAAGCAGCAGTGATGGCACTCCCCATCAAGCATAACGACAGCCGCAGTTTGGGATCCTTGAGCCGCAGAAAGAACAGAGGATGGCAGACTGCTACGTAGCTGTCCAAACTCAAAAAGCAAAGAAAAAGCGGCCCCCCTCCCTGGTTTAAACCCCACGCCAGGAAGCTAGTGGCCTCCATTGACTGATTAAACCAAAGATTAATGTATTCACCCACGACTGTGATACAGAACAGCATATCGATTACTGCCAGGTTCAGTGTGAAGATCTCTGAGGTAGAGCAAATACCAGGTTTGCCCAACAGGAGGTAAATGACCCAAGCATTAGTTGGTAGTCCTAGTGGTGGCACAGTCACTACTGTGGGCAAGAAGTACCACAAAAATATTTCAGTCGCTGCCGTGGAGTTTCCCATGTGTCTGCGTTGAGCTCTGTCAAAAACAGAAGATATTTTACAAATTGAAATTTCAACGAAATACTAAAAATAACTAAAACACAACACTGATACATTATTACCTTACAAAGTCTTAACAGCGTGAAATACACTGGGCACTTGCTTCAATTCCAAAAAACAAATCTTTCTACTCTAGACAGATAATGACTTCGACTCATCTAAACAAACACTGCTTCTTTATTTTGCATGTCACATCTTATGCCAGGTGCTGTTTTGCACACTTTGTTTCGTTTAAAGAAATGATGCAAATTCACTCTATCTGTCACGTATTTACCAGCTCTACTGTTATCATAGTTCTGTTTTCAGCTTCTCATTTGTTTAGGTGATGTGGTCTCCTGTGAGCTGAACAACAACACAGTTTGATTTAACCCACCGTTTGCTGAAATCTATTAACAAATAATCCTGATTAATTAGTAGAATCTAGACTTTTAACAGTCTCATACAGAACTGTGCAGTGTTGTTTATATTGTGCTATGAAAATGTGATATTGGTGCAGTAATTTATAGATATATGTGCAAAGAACTGCAACAAGCAGTATGTAAGAAAAAAATAGAATTTGTACAATTATAACAACCTTGTCAATATTTGGTATGAATGAACTCACATAAACTAAAACTACTAGTTTTGGACTGTGTGCAAACATTCTTAAAATACCATTTTTCACTAGTGGTGAGGGAAATTTTTGGCACTCATAGGTAGGTAGGTAGGTAGTTAGATAGATAGATAGATAGATAGATAGATAGATAGATAGATAGATAGATAGATAGATAGATAGATAGATAGATAGATAGATAGATAGATAGATAGATAGATAGATAGATCTTTTGGTCAATCACTACTGGGAGAGGTAGCAGTGGTCTTGAGTGGATTGTACACTGACTGTCAGACTGCAGATGTTGAGGGCCAGCCTCTTCAGAGACGGTTCTGTTAACCTTATTTTACACTGGCGAGCATCAGTAACTGTCTTTCCGATACTGAACATTCACTTCTATTCACATTAGTGTTTCAACATAACAGTCAGATATGACGTTAGCTTCTCTGTCATTAGGACTCGAAGGATAATGTGCAAAAAATGTGTCAACTGTACATTTTGTACAGAGGTTGTCTAATAATTTTATGTTGGTATTACATAAAGGTAAACGATTTGCATATATGTCATATATTAGTCGAATATGTAAACATTAACAAACATATAGGATAGTTAGTATAAACGAGTGTTTTTCATGGCTTTGCAGGCTCATATTCCCTAACAGCGTTACCCTTTTTAAACTTTGTACAGGCAGTTCAGTAACACCTTGCATTAGATTTCTCATTGATGCTTACCTTGCATCACCTGTTTACAGTGTACAGTTGCATCAGTGAGATGAATATTTCACTGCAGTTTTACTGTAGGTAAATTACCCATAGGAACAGACCTGGGATCAGCTTGACTTATACACCCTATGAGTCATAAATGAAAAATATGAAAGCACAAACCTAGAGAGGCAGCTTGGTGCAACTATAAGACCAATGTCTTTATAATAATGCAACAGCTGAGAATATGTTATGCAGCTACACAACTTACATATATCATGTTCACAGTACAAAATAAGGTAAGTTGTTCAACAACTACAGACCCCTGATGGCACTGCATCTAGCCTGTATTTCATTTATGTTTTATCTCTGAAGCCCATATAAGTACTTTTTAATGGACACAATAACATTTCAATCTAGCTCAGCCAAAACAGGCTGTATGTACGCTACATATCTGAGTTATCCAATCGCTGAAGCTGTCTCTGCATCACTGGCCAATCACAGCTTGACATGACATGATTTTGAAAAGACGTCGTAGATGTTCGTCCAGATTGGCCAAACACAAAAGTGACGTTAGTCCTTGTGGAGCATGTTTATAAGTGAACTGCTGGTAATTATGGGAACATCCTGCAGTAAGTGGCGAAGACCAGGACCACAAGACAAATCAAAACCTTTTAAGGTAAGATATCTTTGTGTATGTTTCATCTTTAGATTTAGGCCATAAGCAATGACATTGGGCCACTGTGTGGAATCAAATAGCAATAAGTTCCTCCATGGCTCTATTATTTGGGTGCTAAATGTAAAATTAAAGTGTATAGCAAACGAAAAGTTTCAAGCATCAGAGTTTTTAATCAGGTTATGAAGGGCATTAGAAAGACTAATAGTTCTTGAAACAACACAATTCTCTGGTGCAAAAACATTTTGAAAAAGCAGATCTGTGGAATGGGCATGCCCTTCCATCTATTTTTTTGTTGGCTGCTGGTTTTCAGCCTGTTTTCTTTAAATACTGAACAGTAAAACCTAATTGGTCTTTCTAACAACCTTCCAGCTCCTTTGTTCTGCAATGTCCAACAACACTCTGAACACTGCCTACAATCATTCTGCAAACTCTACCAATCCCAGTGCGGTCCACATTCGTCCGCTATGGTACGAGTTCCCAATATGCGCCGTGGCCCCTTATGGCTACATTTTCTACTATGGAGTCAAGGTGTTCAACCTGGCAGTAGGGACTCCGTGTAACATCTTGGTCATCTGGCAGATCATTACCAAGAAAAGCGACGCTTTCACATCTGACACCTTTATCCTCAATCTGGCCATACTGGACGCCTACTTCTGCCTCATGACGCCCGTCGACCTTGTCAATGGGTTATTGCTGAATGACAGCAGCATCTGGTACTTTAAGCGATTGGCATATGGAATCAAAGACTTAGCGCCACTCTTTCTGGTGAGTTTTTCATTTGTTGCACTAGTGTATCAGATGTTTTCAGATAGTCTGATGTGCGAAGAAGTCAGACCACTGGAGTGTTTTTTGTTTTGTTTTGTTGCTCTCCCAGTTCAATAAAAAGCTAAAGCTATAAAATTATTATTATCAATTTCGTTATTTTTCAAAGCACCATGAAACACAGTCTTTCTTCTTGTCTAACAACCCAGGTGTGTATTTGTCTGGACCGCTACATGGCTGTGGTCCACCCCGTGCTCTTCGCTGGCATCCGTGACAACAAAATCCGAATCGGGATTTCTGTGGTGGTGTGGGGCCTCATATTGGCTTACGCCCTGGTGAAGTGCATCCTGGGACGCATGCCTGTCGATGGCGTCTTCAGTGGCATCATCCTTTTTGCGTTTGCATTGATGATCTTTTGTAACATCTCCATCATCTGGGCCCTTCGGCACTCTGTGACAGGAAAAGAGGTGATGCACCCGGTGAAGAAGAGGGCCTTCAAGATGGTGCTGATTAACCTGGCCATCATCGTGGTCAACTACTTGCCACCCGTGGCGCTCATGCCCTTTGCGTCATACTACACGGCTGTGGCGTTTCAATGTCAGATCCGCGTCAGTGTGTACTCCATCATGGATCTGAGCTGCAGCATTGAGCCTCTGCTCTACATCACAAAGATGGAGCGTGTGGAAGGCACATGCTGTGGAAAGAGTGTCTGTGAGAAGCCGCTCGATGTCACCACATAACTGAACCTCTAGTCATAAATCCATCACAAAAGTTTTTCAGAGAAGACCGTGCATGCACTGTTATACTTTTATTTGAAGAATTTTGTCCTGTGTGATCCGGAGAGCCGGTAAGAGAACAACGTCAAAGCTCTTGAGCTGGTGGACAAACCTAGCTTTAGTTGAAATGTAACCTAATTACTATCTCTTTCACTAGCTGTTATGTGGTTGTAATTCTTACTCCATGCATATGATAATTAGTAAATAGTTGCTAAATAGTTGCAATATCCAGAAGAAATACATAATCATACTACACAATTTTCAACAAACCACAATTTAGTAATTCCTTGAGTTAAAAGCAACTTTTTGAAAAACTGGAATAAGTTGCCTTATGCAATTAGAGAATGGGCTTTAAAAAATATGAAAAGAAGTGATTTTTAAATTTTAAAATCACTTAAAAGCCTATTTAGGCAGCTTTTAGCGGCGATATCATCTGAATTTCAGGAGCGGGACCACTCCTCCTGCACGCCCCCTCCGGCCTGAGGCTATAAAAAAAAACCCTTCTCCAATACCTGCTGTTCTCATTTTCATATTTTGATATTTATATGCTCATATTTTCACAATTGTAAAACCTTACTGTGGATGTAAGAGCCAAATTATGTAGATATTTTGCATCCACTTTATTGTGTAATGTTTTATTTGATTGTATTTGATGGTTTGGGCCCCAGGAAGACTAGCAACCACTGTTGTGGAAGCTAATGGGGTTTACTTATAAATAAATAAACAAATAAACAGCATCCACCACAACCAGTTGTTTCTTATTCACACTTGTAGTTTGTGTTCTCATCTACTTATCCTCTGAAGGTTTATCGTAGTTATTGTTTGGAAACGATTGTGTTCTTTCATAAATCCTCATTTGCATTCAGTAGCAGAAGGCTAGTGTTTCAGGGGTTATATCGGCTAATGGGATAACAATTCAGCTATCCCAGGACTAGCTTATGAGCACCAAGGTAAGTGGAATTAAGAGGACCTACAGGTCTTTTATTATCATCACTTAGATTAGGTTTTGCCTCTAATGGAACTGTTGACATTTTAGTTTTATGCAGTTAAGCTGTCTTTGTGTCAGGAATTTAAATTCAGGCTAAATTCTGCTCCTCACATACAAGGACTTGAATCATCAGGCCCCATGTACGTCATAGTACCATATCCCCCCAATAGAGCACTTCACTCTTAGACTTCGTTCCAAAGGCGATAGAGGCTTCATCTAGCAGGCATCTCTCCAGTGGAACCAACTCCTAGCCTGGATTCAGGAGACACAGCCTCTCTACATTTAAGATCAGACTTTAAAACATATAGTTAGGGCTGTCCTGTCTCCATCTGCTCTCTACCCTTTCCCCTCACCCCCAGCTGCTCGAAGCTTATGGCTGCCCCTCCCTAAACCTGGTTATACTGGAGGTGTCTTTTCTGATAAAAGGGAGTTTTTCCTTCCTACAGTTGCCAGGTGCACATAGAAGCGATCGTTAAAGTAAAAGAAGCTATTGGCTAGTGAGCACACCAGACGAGTAAATAAATTACTTTGAACCATGGAGATTACTCCTTGAAGACTTTAGCTAGCTCTCTGCTTTTTCCCCATTGCAACCAGCAGCAGAAACCCTCCTCATTAACTCTTGAACATCTTTTGGACCATTATAATGACAGCCAGGGGCACTGCCTGTATTACAGAGCACCGATTAAGCACTTTATTAATTAAGTTATTAATTAAGTCTTACAACAGAATCACACAGAGGGACCAATTAGTAGATGTGTAATGAGCGAGCACACAGATTATGCAAGCAAACGATCTAAACACATAACAATCGAATTATTCAGGAACATAAATAGCACAGTGTAATGATGCTATGACATAACTGAGCTTTTTGCTCTGTATTTCTGAGGTAAACTGTACATGTTTACTGGTTTTTGGCAGAGTACAAGTGTGCAATGACACTGGTGTTTTAATCTTAACATTGTTGGATTTTAAAGAATGTATTTAATACGTGATTTAGAGTAATTTGTAAACTTTAATCAGATATTTGATGTCTGAATCAAATGTTTGTCTTGCAAAAAATGAACAGAGTCACTTAGAAGTACTTAGATAACCAGCTCGGGTGTAGTCGTTCAGTCATGATTGTGCAAAGAGAATGGTGATTATTTGGTAAAAACAGCATCAGAGTCAGAATCAAAGAGCATTACATTTGACTGATTTTAGTGTGCATTATCTTCAGACTCTCTAAGCTGGCTTCAGGCCCATCTTCTGATGTCACATATCCCGGGTAAGTGGGGTAAAACTGGGGAGACGGTGGTTTATCTGGTTTATTTTCACCCGCCAACAATGGCGGCAGGAATAGTGGTATCAGCTTGGCATGAGCGTAGTCGATCTCAAAACCCTCAAAAATAAGCCCCACCCCCCAAGCGCCCAACCCATCCTCCAGGAGCCACGACACCTTCTTGGCGGCCAGCACCAGTCTCTCGTAATCTTCTTTTTCCAGTCTGAATATATCAGAGGTCAAAGGTCGGCGTGGGACTAACACAGTGAATCCAGGGAGAGTTGGGGAATGGAGTGAGAAAAGCCACATGACCTTTGTCCTCCCACACGCGCCACTGCTGCTCCTCACCACGAACAATATGTGAGAACAGCGAAGGGTGAGCCGGATCGTCCCCGAGGAAGGTCAGATCAGGGGGGGCATCAGGCAGCGGCAGTTTGGCTCGAATCCTGGTCTGGATTTCAGTCAGGCTGGAGTCACTCCATCGTGGGGCGGTCCTGGAAGTGCAGTATCCCGGGTCATGGGCGTTGTGCTCTTCTTCCCCAGCCAGATGAGGGCGCCACTCTGCGTCCAGACCACACAGGGGGAGGATACGGATCTGTAGTGAAGACACGTGTGTTTGCTAACTGAAATTTACACAGAGGGAGCTGTCTACATGCGTTTACACGTGCTGTTACAATGCATCATCAGCCTTTCAGATTGCCACTGGTTACACTTTACAGTGAACAGGTCCACCCAGTGTTCAGGCCCTCACCTGAGCAGGTCTATCTCTGTGGGGTCTGCTGACCAGCGCACACCTCCGAACTCCCAGCCTGTCACAAAGCAGCTCTGCCACAGCTCTTGCCCCAAGCAGCCAGGACAAGTACTCTGGCTCCCCCAGGTGGAAAATGCTGCCTCCTTGGGTCCCGGGGGTGCTGCTCTCCAGGATGACAGAGCCCGGGGTCCAGGGCCGAGGGTGAAGGTAGGCTACCAGCCCATCTGACTCCCAGATGACGTGACGCTGAAGAGCGGACGACATGCTGAGGAAAGGGAAGGAGAGAAATATGAATCAGCTCTTAGCTCTTCCCAATAGTCTAAGATGAATTTAGTGAAAACTGCTGTTTCTGACTACGCTACACATCTGACTCAGGCGCACGTGCTGGGTATTGGAGCACGTGACCATTGAAATTTAGTCACTAAATTAAAACGCATGATTTTAATGGAGTCATCCTTTTAATAGCTTATGTTTAACTCTGTATCAGACAGCTGCATGCCATTTCTAAAATAAATAAACAAACAAAAACCCTGAAGTAATGTCTGTGTCGTGTCAGTAAGCGCCACGCTCGCTAAATTATTTCGTTAATGCAAATAAACGTTATGCCGATAGAAACCTTTGACTCAAACAAACACGTGTGAATGTTGTCACTTGTGCTGAGATAAAAACATGTTCCTGGAATAAAACAACAGCTTTCAGAACAGAGTTTGGATTAACAGTCTGCCATTAACATGAATGTTTGCGTAACTTGAATCAACATACCTTCTAATAATAAGCCTTGTGAATAAAGTTGTAGTAAAGAAGGGCATGCGGACAACACCGACCTGCCTTCTTCTTCTTCTTCTCCTCTAAGCTGGTTGTCAAAGTTCATGTAATAAGCACAAACAGCGACGAAAGCAGCGGCAGCGGCAGCATTTAGCCACATCAGTCAGACGTGCCGACGATATGAAACTGGGACACTTGAAACCAACTTTTACACAATAAAGAAAAACACAAGAACTAGAACTCATCCATTTTCAGCTCATGCCTCAAACTTCCGCTCAGCTGACAGGAGCGGCTTCTTCTTCTTTCACCTCTCTTAGCAGTTTCCAACAAATCGGCACATTACCGCCACCCCCTGGAGACAGTTTGCAACAGCCCGTCTAGCTGTGACACCTGCTTCCTGACTCTTTCTGTAGTGCAGAGAGCACTTTTGTATGATGTCATTAAGATCCACATATACATATCTATATTTATCTTTTCTTCTTTGCTTTCTTTCAGCCCCATATTTCTAACAACGTAATATAATCAATGAATAAAGGGGTTAGATTATTATATGAAAAATAAATAAAGCCCTAAAGTGAATAAGCAATGTCCCAGTGCTGAAGTGCTGGACATTCTGTCTGCCATTTGTCCAGTTCAGGGATAATACAGACACTGGCACCTATACTCAATTTAGATCAACCAGTTAACCTATGAGGCATGACTGCAGGAGGAAGCCACACAGACAGCATGCAAACACAGGTGTAAGGACCTTCTTAATATGAGGTGACATCACTAATGACCACACCACTGTGCTATCTGAGAGAAATCAGTATTTCAGTATTATCAGTAATTAATATGTTTATGCGTAATTGAAGTGCATTTTCAGCATTTATTAAATAAAAAGTTGAAAAGTAAAAATGCTTTATCTGAGTTCAGCATCAATGCTAAAAGTGTGACTGAGACAAAAGTGCTTGCAATAGTAAATGTGCAGCTTTGGCGAGAATGCTGCAGATCACACTTTGGGGTTCATTTTTAGCCTGCAGTCTAGCAGTTTCACATCTCTGTCGGCCTCAGAGCTTTAAAAAAACAGTTTAACAGCAGCACTGTGTATTTTAATTAATTTTGTTGGTCAATAAAAAAAAAAGCATGTATATGTTCTGATGCATCTTGTATGTAAAAATGAACAGAAAACTCTTTGCAGTGTTCTGGAACTTGCATACAGGGCTTGTTTGAGATGATTGAAGAATTCCACAAACATAAATTATACAAGGGAGAAAATGTATGGAAATTCATGTAAAACAAATCAACTGTACTTGAGCTGAGAACATTTGAACTAGGGGTGGGTTTTTATAATCGATTTATCGATTAAAATCGATTCTGGCTTGGATAACGTAAAATCGATTCATTAAAATCCTGAATCGATTTTTTAATATAAATGTATTTTGCCCGAAATGCCAGAATCTCAGGTTAAACCTCACAAAATTTCAACAACCACCAAACAGCTAAGACAGTAAATGAGAGCAGGAACACGGATTCTGCACAAAGACAAAACCCGCGGATCAGAATCAGTTAGATGTCGCCTTTCTCACAGTCGGGGCTGAAGGCCGACAGCTCGCTGATTCTGATGCGCGGATTCTAAAGCTGTTAGTTTGATGTCTCTCCAAACAATATTGACCGAACCAGCAGCAAAAGAAGATCCAAACTATGCTTCACATAAACATCATGTATTCACTCTTACTTTTACTGTTTTGCTTCCACCATGATGCACAGCTCTCTCTCTCTCTCAACAGCAGTTTCCCGTCTAAAAATCCGTTTTCTTCATTATTCGCTTGCTTGTTACACACAAGTCTACCGTTGTTTACAGCGTTTTATATACTTCCGAAAAGAAAACCTAATTTCTGCCGTTCAATACTGAACAAATTTAAACTTTTTAAAATTATGCAAAATGCAAAACGCTTAGCCGTGTCTCTAATAAAACCGCTGTAACTTCAGAGGTACTGTTCATGTGTTGATTAATGGTTTTCTTTCGTTTTTGATGTACTGCAGAATATTTTTATAAAATCCCAGGCCAGGAAAATCGCCTTCATGTTTTTCTGTGTTTTATCTTCAGCTACTTTGACACAAAGGCATCTGCTGTGATGCTCACACCTTTGATAAAGTCTTGCGTGTGTCAGCTTCCTTTTTATAGATATAAAAATATGTAAATGTACTGATCTGAATTATAATATTTCTGGCTGTCAAAATTTTAATTAATACGTTATGTTTTCCAGGCCCTCCTCTGACTTATCCTTTTATTTTCTCCTAGGAGCTGTTACGTCTCTGACTTAAGGTCCTGTGACCTGTGCTCGCCTGATGATTGTTGGTTTTCAACACAGACAGCAGAGGGCGCCAATGAAGCGCAGACAAATGTGAGTGCCTGATACACAAACACCATCACATTTAAACTGCTTATAAACAGCACAAACTGTCTGCTATGGAAACACCTCTTTATCAGATCACACATCACAAGTGTGTTGACTTTCATTTCTGGCTTACTGCCAGCAGTGTCAACTCGCTTCCTCTTTCCGAGGAATGTCAGCAGACCAAAACCCACAGAGCACTTCTCGAAATACTGTCAGATGACTCATTCCACACTTACTATACACATACATGCCTTTACCAGCAACGAGAGGGCGGGTAGCGCTGTAGTCTCTGTGCGTGTATATATATGTCATCGTGGTAAAAAGTATTACAACTAAAACATGGCCACGTGCTTCTTTGTCTCTATGAGTGACTCCGTGGCAACAGTACGAGGCGCAGTCACCAAACTTTAAGTGTGGATTTTAGAATTAAGCTTATGATTACAAACTAATCCTAATTAAGTTCTAAATGAACATGTTGGCATGGCAGTTGATAGGTGTCACGGGATCCTTATTGAAATATTGGATTCCTAATCCCTAATCCAATCCCTTTTCATATTACCTACCACCTAACCGTAATCCTTAGTCTTAGCCTAACCCCCTAATCTTAATTCTGCCTTTAACCTTTAAGGGAAGTTTTAATGTTGAAAGAGTGATTTGAGGAAAGGAGGAGCAGACAAAAATATCATCACTTCCTCAAATGCCCTTTAAACCTTGTAAGGTTCCTCACAGACATGGACAAATCAAATCATAGATTTCCGAATGTCTGCGTCTGGTAGCAAAAAGATTCCACTGAGCTTGAACTGCTCCATGTAAAAGTATAAAAAAGTGCACAAAAATTTAAAGGTAAAGCATGACTCTCTCATTCAATACAGTCACTGTAAAGCAGCTGTGGCGTGTGGTGGTATTATATGTTTCAGAAGTGTGCAAAATACAGTTCCCTCTGCTCTACTTCATACGGGAAGACTTTCAGAAAGTTTGCATGTGGTTTCCTGTGATAGACAGTGAGGCACGGTGAACAAATGTGTCGTCCCATTTTATGGAAGTAAATCTGTCCTAATCTGCACCCCGTGACCTCAGTAATGAGCTCAGCTGCTCGGGGATCCTCTGTGGGCATTGTCAGCTGAAGACCAGTACAATGAGTCTCTAAGTCAGAAGGGGCAGAATTTAAAGCCCGAGTGAAACACCGAAGTGTAGCAGGAAAACACCAAAACAGTAGAAAATACCATATATGATGCAAGTTGGTTTTAAATGAACTCAGACTAAGTTTCTGCTGTATGTGTCACTGTTTCTTTTCTCGGTTCCTACGACAAGGCAGAGGTGTCAAAAAAAAAAGGAAATGAGCCAACAAAAATGCACTGGGGTCAGACGAGTGTTAAATCTTGAGGAGAAGCTGACATGAAAAAACATCCAGTACATGAAGCAAAAACAGAGTTTGTAAAAATTCTAACAAGCCTGACAGTCAGTATTTAGTATGACCACCTTTATTCTTCAACACAGCCTGAGGTCTCTTAGGCAGCTTTCTTTTAATTAGTCTTTAGGAATAGTTCTCCAGGCTTATGAAAGGACATTCAAAGCTCTTCTTTGGATGCTGGCTGCCTTTTGTGCTTTTTTCTGTCAAGATGAAAAAACACGGTTTCAGTTGTTTTATGGTCCAATCCAACGGCATTTTTCTGTGTTCATAATTCCCTTGATTTTGACAAGATTCCCAAATCACTGGGGGGCTGGAGCCTATCTTGGTGTCTTAGGGAGAGATATGTCAGAGAGAACATGGAAACTCTACAAAGACAGACCCAGCCTGATGGTGGAACTTGAACTAAGGATCTTCTTGCTGTGTGGCAACAGTGCTAACCACCGTGCTGACATTCCTCAGCAAATGGTCAGGTACAAGGACTGGACTGAAAAAGTGTAAAAGCAGTCAGTGGCCAACAAAAGCTGTTGAACAGGCCTCAGAAATTCTGGGGAAATGTTGCTTAAGACCACTTTAAACCATTACAAGGAAGTTCGGCTCCTTGGAAACTTAATATGGAGAAATGAGTGGTGGCTCAAGACTTTTGCACAGTACTGTTTTCAGTTGTAACTGCAATTTATTGACGTGTTTAATGATTTACCCACATGTGGTTTGTGTGTGTATTCAGCTGTGTTGGTCCTGCTCACAAATGGCAGGAGCTAAAGTGTGAGGCTCCGTCACACGCAGTGTAGCTGTCACGCTACCAACTGTTTCCCCACTTCACAGTTAACATCCCATTTTTAATTTTGATGTCAATGTAAAAAATATGGTAAAATAAGAGAGTTACATAAAACATTTCTGCAGAGTGTAGATCAGTGAGCTTTAAGATAATAAGATAAGATTAGTCTTTAGTGTGGGCCGTAAAATCAGACTACTTTGGAATTAAGAATTTGTAAATGTACAATAATAAAACAATGTGGCAACATTTTGTTTTCAAGCCAAGCAAAACTATATAATCTTAAGGTATAGATTTTACTTTTGGTTATGTTACATGAATTTACAAAGTCCCTGGATACGGTGGCCCTGAGAGGTCAAATGCACTGCAACTTAAGAAAACACCAGCAAGTAGAAAAACATGAAAAACACAACAGAAGTTAAATAAGAAACAACAAAAGTAGGGTAAAAGGCCATAAAACACAATAAAAGTGTTTTTGGAGACACAAAATTTAATGGATCAGCTACACAGATACACAAAACATGTGGAGGACTGCACAGAGACACACTTTTTTTTAAAAAGCAGAGGATTAGTCTGTCTTGTGAGGTAATGCAGATGTTGTTTTTATTACCACTTTGGTTTATTCTGTATTTTCTGTTTGTCAGTGTTTTCCTAGGTTGCAGTGCATTTGTCCTCTTAGTATCCCCCCGTACACGAAGTGCCAAAAAGTGATTTATATGTACATATATATATATATATATATGTATATATATATATATATATAAAAACACCCAGCACGCCCCTGCGGGCGGTTTATCCTTCAAGCTCGGGTCCTCTACCAGAGGCCTGGGAGCTTGAGGGTCCTGCGCAGTATCTTAGCTGTTCCCAGGACTGCGCTCTTCTGGACTGAGATCTCCGATGTTGTTCCCGGGATCTGCTGGAGCCACTCGCCTAGCTTGGGAGTCACCGCACCTAGTGTTCCGATTACCACGGGGACCACCGTTACCTTCACCCTCCACATCCTCTCGAGCTCTTCTCTGAGCCCTTGGTATTTCTCCAGCTTCTCGTGTTCCTTCTTCCTGATATTGCTGTCATTTGGAACCGCTACATCGATCACTACGGCCGTCTTCTTCTGTTTGTCTACCACCACTATGTCCGGTTGGTTAGCCACCACCATTTTGTCCGTCTGTATCTGGAAGTCCCACAGGATCTTAGCTCGGTCATTCTCCACCACCCTTGGGGGCATCTCCAATTTTGACCTCAGGACTTCCAGGTTATACTCGGCACAGATGTTCCTGTACACTATGCCGGCCACTTGGTTATGGCGTTCCATGTATGCCTTGCCTGCTAGCATCTTGCACCCTGCTGTTATGTGCTGGATTGTCTCTGGGGCATCTTTACACAGCCTGCACCTGGGGTCTTGCCTGGTGTGATAGACCCCAGCCTCTATGGATCTTGTACTCAGAGCTTGTTCTTGTGCTGCCATGATTAGTGCCTCTGTGCTGTCTTTCAGTCCAGCTTTGTCCAGCCACTGGTAGGATTTCTGGATATCAGCCACCTCCTCTATCTGCCGGTGGTACATACCGTGCAGGGGCCTGTCCTTCCATGATGGTTCCTCGTCTCCCTCCTCTTTCTTGGGTTTCTGCTGCCTGAGGTATTCACTGAGCACTCGGTCAGTTGGGGCCATCTTCCCAATGTATTCTTGGATGTTCGTTGTCTCATCCTGGACTGTGGTGCTGACACTCACCAGTCCCCGGCCCCCTTCCTTCCGCTTAGCGTACAGCCTCAGGGTGCTGGACTTGGGGTGAAACCCTCCATGCATGGTAAGGAGCTTTCTTGTCTTTATGTCAGTGGCTTCTATCTCCTCCTTTGGCCAGCCTATTACCCCAGCAGGGTACCTGATCACGGGCAGGGCGTAGGTGTTGATGGCCCGGATCTTGTTCTTACCATTCAGCTGACTCCTCAGGACTTGCCTGACCCTCTGCAGGTACTTGGTGGTTGCAGCCTTTCTAGCGGCCTCTTCATGGTTCCCATTTGCCTGCGGGATCCCCAGGTACTTGTAACTGTCCTCTATGTCTGCAATGTTGCCTTCTGGTAGTTCAATCCCCTCAGTTCTGACTACCTTCCCTCTCTTTGTTACCATCCGACTACACTTCTCCAGTCCGAACGACATTCCAATGCCATTGCTGTATCAATGTCATTGCTGTATACAGCAATGACATTGGAATGTCGTTCGGACTGGAGAAGTGTAGTCGGATGGCCAAAGGAGGAGATAGAAGCCTGGTAGTGTGGATCAGTGAATCGATGTCTCGTTCACTCTTGGCATACAGCTTGATGTCATCCATGTACAGGAGGTGGCTGACAACTGCTCCATTCCGTAGTCGGTATCCGTAGCCAGTCTTGTTAATGATCTCACTGAGGGGGTTCAGGCCTATGCAGAACAGCAGTGGGGACAGAGCATCTCCTTGGTAGATCCCGCACTTGATGGTGACTTGTGCTATGGGCTTGGAGTTGGCCTCTAGTGTTGTACGCCACATCCCCATTGAGTTCCTGATGAAGGCTCTTAGGGTCCCATTGATCTTGTACAATTCTAGGCATTCCAGTATCCAGCTGTGGGGCATTGAGTCATAGGCCTTCTTGTAATCAATCCAGGCAGTGCACAGGTTGGTCAGTCTGGTCTTGCAGTCTCGGCTGACTGTTCTGTCTACCAGTAGCTGGTGTTTTGCGCCTCTGGTATTCTTGCCAATTCCTTTCTGTGTCCCACTCATGTATTGACCCATGTGCCTGTTCATCTTAGCCGATATGATGCCTGACAGGAGCTTCCATGTAGTACTGAGGCAGGTTATTGGTCGGTAGTTGGAGGGGACCGGTCCCTTCTTGGGGTCCTTGGGGATCAGGACCGTCCGACCTTCGGTTAGCCATTCCGGGTGTCTCTCGTTAACTAGCAGCTGGTTCATTTGTGCTGCCAGATGCTCGTGGAGTGCAGTCAGCTTCTTTAGCCAGTAGGCGTGAACCATGTCGGGCCCTGGTGCTGTCCAACTCTTCATACTGGAGACCCTTTCTTGGATATCTGCCACTGTGATGGTTACTGGACCCTGTTCATATATATACATATATATATATATTTGTTTCAACAACAACAACAATAATTTAGTATAAATTCATCTGTTCTTGCTGCTCTTGCCCTTTGCCACCATCACCTGTGCATACTGAAGGACAGCATTTAAAACTGCATGATGCACAGCTGCGCAGGAAGTGCTTCTGGCTCGTGATCACCTGTGTACACATGCAAAAACAGCAGAAACTGAAAATTAGGGTGAGGCCTCTTTGTAAGTTATGTGGATCATATGTCACTGGGCATTCACCTGCGTACACATGTTAGCCTGTGTGCACAAGATAAAAAATACAGCTTCCAGGACCTCTGGTTTCTAAGCCATCTTCTGTTTTTGATTGGTTAAACTTTTAGTCAACAGCAAAACTGCATGGATAGTGGTAAGAGGTAAGTGTCAAGTGGTTGGCCAGTTAGACTTTATTTACTGTAAACTGCAATGAACTGTATCCTGAAAACAACCCTCAGGTTCGGGGGAAGATATAACGGTGGAGTCGCCTCGCTGACACGTTCCACTGCTGGATGTTTTTCCTGTTGGCAATAAGGAAAGTGAGTCTGTCATATTGGCTGCTTATGTGTTGACTAATGGAAATGTCATCTTTTCACTCTCTATTTTTGTACACGACTTTCAGGTTAATCACTGATTAATATTAATATCTGCTTCTTTTGTCCTGTCACCTTTGGCTGCTCCGCCCTGAGCCTGCTTCTGAGGAGGCTTCTTCCTTTTAAAAGGGAGTTTTTCCTTCCTCTGTCACCAAGTGCTTGATCACAGTGGGAATCATCTAATTGAAGGGGGTTTCTCTGTATTATTGTAGGGTCTTTACCTTACACCATTAAGTGCTTTGAGGTGACTGTTGTGATTTGGTGCTATATAAATTAAATGAATTTGAAATGAATTGAAGTGAAAAGAAAAGAAAACTGAATTTTAATCCTTTGTTCTGGATTTCAGTTTGATTTGCTTGATTCTCATATCTAAAAGAAAAAATATATATTTTAATGCTTTACAGCAACTGTTCCAAATCAGATCACCTTCAGCTTTCATTTTATAATCCAAATATCTGCAGGAGTTCAGAGCGGAGTAATAATCCATAAATAGGGCCGTGAACGAATGTGTCAGTTTGCTTGGCTGTCACTGACTTACAGTCAAACTATGAATAGCCTTAAATCCTTACTAGGTTTCATGCCTTTGGTCAGCCAGATACCATGAAGTCTTGTGATAGAATGTGAAATAGAGTTGCCTGCACTTTAACATTCAAAGTGCGGGCTGCATAAATGTCCGGGTCAGAAGTGTCTTTTTTGTGTTGCAGTTTCAGGCCTCGGGGCTAAGAAGACACTGGAGGAGTGTTTGGAAACTCACCCGCCCATTTCTTGTGTACACTTAGTCAATGTGTACTTACTGACTTACTTTGGAGGTTCCTTATGTGGTTGTCTGTGTTTTCTGCTTTCCTCATTTCCTTTCTCCTGCCCTCATTATTTTGTAACTCAATCAGACATTACCCTTTTCGTGATGTCTGTTCAGCCTGGGTTTACTCTTTCAGTTTTTCCCTCATTTTGCCTCTTTGGACTTTTACTTTTCATGTTTTGGACTGTCAAGGATTAGCCTTTGCAGCCAAAGTTTTGTCTCCTCTGGTGTCACTGTTCTGGGTCATTTTGACCCAGCATTTTGAGTTTTTTATGTTTTGGTTTGATTTTTTTATTATGGGTTATCTGTTGTTGTGTTTGATTATTATTATTCTTAGTCTTTGTTTCAGTTAAGGGTTTTATTCTTGTAACCTCGTGTTTACTATAGCTTTAGTCAAGTCGTTTAGTTTCTTGTTTCCTGTTTTATTGTGAAGGCCCATGTCTCATGTGAGTGTATTCTGTTTTGCGTCCCCCTGTCTGGTTAGCCCTAATCTCTCCCAGCTGTGTCTCCCTCCTGTTTCCCATTCCCTGATTACGCCTCAGTGTAGTTCAGCCCCGTGTTTCTCTGTGTCCTGTTGTACCCTCACTTTCACTGTGTGTTTTGTTTGCTAGCCTGCCTGGGTTGTTTGTTTTTGTATTCTCAGTTTAGTTAGTTTTCTGTTCAGTTGCCTTCCAGCAATAAAGCTGGCTGTTTTGAGTTACGTTTACCTCTGTGAGTCCTGCATTTTGGGTCCTCTCTCCCTGCCTGCCTGCACACAGCCATGACATCTGGGGTCTGCAGCCGTCCTTGTATGTGCAAATATGTTATCAGTTTGGCTCAAACTGGTAACAAAAAAGGAGCGTCCAGACATACATAATCAGTTTATTAAAGTGTATCACATCAGTTGTCACATGCAAGCATTGATGATAAAACATGAATGTTACAATGTTTTGTAAAAGCTTAAACTACCAAACTGAGAGTCTGGGCTAACAGAGGAAAAAAGGCCACTTTGGCAACCTGCCCGGGTTAGTAATAAAGGAAAAGACAAAGACAGAGCAGCTTTCCTGCTCTGTCTTTGTCTTTTGCAATAGAAAATAGAACATTGCAAAAGATTTTGTGTCACATTTTATCCGGGCTTGCAACAGAATCACAGATTACCACGCAAGGCCATATTCTCATTAGTCCGATTGATAACTGTGCACGAACATATGATTGTGCAAAACAAACAAACAAAAACAAGGCCCACAGTATGAGATATCAGCATCTATTTAACAATTGTATATAAGTTCCAGTGTATGTCCGTTTCCCATCTACAACCTGTGGCATGACATATGTAAAACAAGGCCTCAGTTCAGACCAGCTCGGGCATGAAAATCTCGCAAATGGAGACACATGACTGCACGGATTCTGATCTGACTCTGTTAGTCTCGGAAACAGCAAGATGACAGCGATAAAACTGAAACTGGAACAGAGGAATATAGGCCAGTGCTCTGCTCAGAGCCAGTACAGCTATCACCTGCTTATAGAAAACAAATGTTTCTATCGTAACCTTTGTTTATCATTTCAGAAGTTTTACCTCACAGTATGACGTTGAATCAACATGTCTCTTCTTGTCTTTCCTTTCAGCTCAGCCACCCTTCTTATCTGGACCACATGCAAATATGAAGTTCAGGTCTGGATTCTTAAGGTCATGTTTTGGATAGCGTCCAATTGTCCAACATCAGACAAATAAGCCAAAGCTATTGGACAGAGAAATGTCCAAATGCATTAAAAAGCTTATTCATAAATAAATAAATAAATGTGTTTTTATAACACATCCACCCAGATAATGGAGTTCAGAGCATGGTCATCCTTTAGTGACAGGTTTCCTAACACCATCTGCTAGGCTTCACCTCCGCTAATTGGAGTCACTGAACTGGAACTCTCTCCTTCTTATCTGCTGTGGGCACCTTCTGAAGCTTTTGTAATGGGATTGTCATACAAATAATAAGCTTGCTGTTTGCTACAGACCATCCAATAAGTGTGAGTTCAGGATCAGTTTGATTTTTTGTCACATGAAAGTCAGCACAATAAATCAGCATTCTTGAATTTCCGCATGTACGTCAGGTGTGCGGTATCCAGCATTACTGCACATGAGAAACCTGACAGCAGCGGTACAGTGTCGGGTTAGATAACACCCAATATTCATTCCAACCATACGATTTATGAATGCAGCTTGTTAACCAAACTTGCCAGCCAAGCAGATAACTTAGCACTCCACCCTGTCGTCCAAATATGGTAACTTCTGTCTCCAGAACACCAAGACGGGGCTGCGCAAAGCTTTGCTCCTGCTACTGCTCACATAAAAATCCCTCTCAGCTGGACCAGTGATGTCTTCTTTTTTTCAGCTGTTGTTAAACAAGCAGGAATAGTGGAAAATACAAAGGAAAGTCTTAATAACTCTTAAACTTTCTTTATAGCATTAAAGTATATCAGTCCCTAACAGATTTTTAGCATGTTCACAGCTAACCAATAGACCATGCCATGCTCGGTATAGCCTTGTCATTTGCACTGACCTGATTTTGCTATCCCTGCTACCCCACCAAAAACCCATCTCCATAGAGACTGTCAGCTCCCCAAAAGCCAAAAAACGAACTAAAAACCAGCAACAAACAACTTAAACATAAAGAATCACAAAGAAATAACAATACAGTATCCACATCTGAACCAAAGAGTAAAACAGTGAAATGTGGATTATTAAATATTAGGTCTCTCTCCTCCAAGTCTCTGTTAGTACATGACTTAATAATTGATCAACAAATTGATTTACTCTGCCTTACAGAAACCTGGTTGCAGCAGGATGACTATGTTAGTTTAAATGAATCATGCTGATGCTTAACATTGTCCACCCCAGCTGTAAAACTCAGAAACCAGTCTTACTTGTTATCATCTATCGTCCACCTGGGCCTTACACAGAGTTTCTCTCTGATTTCTCAGATGTTTTATCTGATTTAGTTCTGAGCTCAGATAAAAGAATTATTGTGGGTGATTTTAACATCCATGTAGTTGCTAAGAATGACAGCCTCAACATGGCATTTAATCTGTTGTTAGACTCAATTGGCTTCTCTCAAAATGTAAAAGAACCCACCCACCACTTTAATCACACTCTAGATCTTGTTTTAACATATGGCATAGAAACTGAACATTTAACAGTGTTTCCTGAAAACCCTCTCCTGTCTGATCATTTCCTGATAACATTTACATTTACAATAATTGATTACACAGCAGTGGAGAGTAGACTTTATTTTTTGCCTGTTTAATTTTCTCTTTTTAAATCTTTTTATGACTTGTAATCTTATGTGTAGCACTTTGTGATTCTGTCTTGAAAGGTGCTATATAAATAAAAATGTATTTATTTATTTATTTATCAAAGTAGATGTCTTTCTGAAAGCGCTGTAACTAAGTTTAAGAATATAATCCACCCACTGTTATCATCTTCAATGCCCTGTACCAACATAGAGCAAAGCAGCTATCTGAACGCTACCCCAACAGAGGTCGATTATCTTGTTAATAATTTCACCTCCTCACTACGTATGACTCTGGATACTGTAGCTCCAGTGAAAACTAAGGTCTCTAATCAGAAGTACCTGACTCCGTGGTATAATTCTCAAACACGTAGCCTAAAGCAGATGACTCGTAAGCCGGAGAGGAAATGGCGTGTCACAAATCTAGAGGATCATCATTTAGCCTGGAGAAATAGTTTGCTGCTTTATATGAAAGCCCTCCGCAAAGCCAGAACATCTTACTATTCATCACTGATTAAAGAAAATAAGAACAACCCCAGGTTTCTCTTCAGCACTGTAGCCAGGCTGACAAAAAGTCAGAGCTCTGTTGAGCCAACCATCCCTTTAACCTTAACTAGTAATGACTTCATGAACTTCTTCACAAATAAAATTTTTATCATTAGAGAAAAAATTACCAATAATCATCCCACAGATGTAATATTATCTACAGCTACTCTTATTACCATTGATGTTAAGTTAGACTCTTTTTCTCCAGTTGATCTTTCTGAGTTCACTTCAATAATTACTTCCTCCAAACCATCAACGTGTCTTTTAGACCCCATTCCTACAAAACTGCTCAAAGAAGTCCTGCCATTAATTAATGCTTCGATCTTAAATATGATCAACCTATCTCTAATGATCGGCTATGTACCACAGGCCTTCAAGCTGGCTGTAGTTAAACCTTTACTCAATAAGCCATCTCTAGACCCAGCAGTCTTAGCTAATTATAGGCCAATCTCCAACCTTCCTTTCATATCAAAAATCCTTGAAAGAGTAGTTGTCAAACAGCTAACAGATCATCTGCAGAGGAATGGTTTATTTGAAGAGTTTCAGTCAGGTTTCAGAGTTCATCACAGCACAGAAACAGCTTTAGTGAAGGTTACAAATGATCTTCTTATGGCCTCTGACAGTGGACTCATCTCTGTGCTTGTCCTGCTAGACCTTAATGCAGCGTTTGATACTGTCGACCATAATATCCTATTAGAGCGATTAGAACATGCTGTAGGTATTACAGGTACTGCGCTGCAGTGGTTTGTATCATATCTATCTAATAGACTACAATTTGTTCATGTAAATGGAGAGTCCTCTTCACCCACTAAGGTCAATTATGGAGTTCCACAGGGTTCAGTGCTAGGACCAATTCTGTTTACATTATACATGCTTCCCTTAGGCAGCATCATTAGAAGACATAGCATACATTTTCACTGCTATGCAGATGACACCCAGCTCTATCTGTCCATGAAGCCAGATAACACACACCAATTAGTTAAACTGCAGGAGTGTCTTAATGACATAAAGACCTGAATGGCCGCTAACTTTCTGCTTCTTAATTCAGATAAAACTGAGGTTATTGTACTCGGCCCTGAAAATCTTAGAAATATGGTATCTAACCAGATTCTTACTCTGGATGGCATTACCTTGGCCTCCAGTAACGCTGTGAGGAACCTTGGAGTCATTTTTGACCAGGACATGTCCTTCAACGCACATATTAAACAAATATGTAAGACTGCTTTCCTCCATTTGCGCAACATCTCTAAAGTTAGTGACGCTGAAAAACTAGTTCATGCATTTATTACTTCCATTACTTTATTACTGCAATTCATTATTATCAGGATGTCCAAAAAACTCACTGAAAAGCCTTCAGCTAATCCAAAACGCTGCATCAAGAGTCCTGACAGGGACTAGAAAGAGAGAGCATATTTCTCCTGTTTTGGCTTCCCTTCATTGGCTTCCTGTTAAATCCAGAATTGAATTCAAAATCCTGCTCCTCACATACAAGGTCTTAAATAATCAGCCCCCATCTTATCTTAATGACCTTGTAGTACCATATCACCCTATTAGAGCACTTCGCTCTCGCACTGCAGGCCTACTTGTTGTTCCTAGAGTATTTAAAAGTAGAATGGGAGGGACAGTCTTCAATTTTCAGGCCCCTCTTCTGTGGAACCAGCTTCCAGTTTGGATTCGGGAGACAGACACTATCTCTACTTTCAAGATTAGGCTTAAAACTTTCCTTTTTGCTAAAGCATATAGTTAGGGCTGGACCAGGTGACCCTGAATCCTCCCTTAGTTATGCTGCAATAGACGTAGGCTGCCGGGGATTCCCATGATGCATTGAGTTTTTCCTTTCCAGTCACCTTTCTCACTCACTATGTATTAATAGACCTCTCTGCATTGAATCATATCTGTTATTAATCTCTGTCTCTCTTCCACAGCATGTCTTTATCCTGTCTTCCTTCTCTCACCCCAGCCGGTCGCAGCAGATGGCCCCGCCCCTCCCTGAGCCTGGTTCTGCTGGAGGTTTCTTCCTGTTAAAAGGGAGTTTTTCCTGCACTGTCACCAAAGTGCTTGCTCATAGGGGGTCATATGATTGTTGGGTTTTTCTCTGTATCTATGAAGCGCCTTGAGGCGACTTTTGTTGTGATTTGGCGCTATATAAATAAAATTGAATTGAATTTTGTGTGTAAATGCTCACTAGATGGGTCATATTGCATACTAAATCAAAGCTGCTTTTCAGCATGTGCATGGTAGGAATGTGGCGATGCCTCATTCTTCAGTGAGGTGTTGCTGGGCATTGTTCCAGCGCAAAGGAGAAGAAGAGTCAAATTAACCGGCAGTGTGAAGCCCTACCAGAAAGATCAGATAAATAAAATTATTAACTACTTCACTTTACTAACAAGTCTCATTTGAACTCTACATAGCATTTTTAATGCTATATTATTATTATTATTATTTTCATATAACTGGGTATGTGTGTTAGCAGAGAGGTGAGGTGCATGTGACCTCCACAAGTGATAAAAACAACAATTTGGTTGTGGATTGTGATGCTTAGATTTGAGTTGTCAAATTGATTTGGTTCTAGTTTTTAAGTTTTAAATACACTGCTTTGTTTCTGTACTAGTTAATCCACCTGCATGCAGAAGCTCTTTAACTGAAATGATATTTTAATGCTAAATTTTAATTATTGTTGTCCACCGTTCATTTTGAAATTTACCATTAAGCAAAAAGGCACAACGAACAGGGAAAACACATTATTGTTATGTTTTGATAAGTGACACTTATTTACCAATGCCAGTGTGTGGGCTCAAATTTGGGCATAAAAATGTGAATTCAGTTTATTATTTGTCTCATAAATAAAAATAAAATGTAACTAGAAAACTATTCATACTCTGATGGTACAGGTTTGCCTAACTTCATTAAATATGCAAAGGTTACTGTAGACAGAAAAGCAGCTGATTCTGAGCGACAGTGGGAAGCACCGATAGATGTTTTAAGAATGACTCTATAACAGCCTACAATAGTGACATAAAGTCCCTTTGAAAGTTTTCAGGTAAAAGCCTAACTGTAACAATTAAACACAGAGAGCAAATCCTTAACAAGGACTGCAGGGTCCATATAATACCAAAGCAGACCTTTTTCCTCATCTCTTTTCTTGTCTTTCCTTCCAGCGTAGCCACTCTTATCGCTATCTTCGCAGGAGGGCAAGGCCTTGCTACTGAGGAATCTGTTAAGGAGTGTGCATGTGTGCATCTGTGTGTGTGCCTGAGGGGTTTTACTGACAAGACTAAATT
Organism: Simochromis diagramma; assembly: GCF_900408965.1. NCBI lineage: Eukaryota > Metazoa > Chordata > Actinopteri > Cichliformes > Cichlidae > Simochromis > Simochromis diagramma. The sequence continues at coordinate 1,714,220 of NW_024387291.1, read as the reverse complement.
TACACAGCTGGTCAACACAAGTCAGCACACTGAGTTGGCTTTAAACCACACACACTTTACACCGACTTAACTGTAAGTTAAAATACTAATTCATGCTTAACACACAAGGTATGAGCAAATTAAAAAGTTTCCAAATGTGGCCTCTAACACACACACACTCTTTTGGAACAAACTGTGCAACCCCCCCCGAGTCACTCTGACACCCTGTGCGAGCCTGGGGAGTGTTGTCTCGTTTCACACTTACAAGGACTTTCCCACACAACCTTGGCCCATCTGTTCCTTTCTCTGTTCTTGTCTCATTTCCAGATAGAAAAGCTGCTTTTGCAGCTCCAGATGGTGACACAAGTTTCAGTTTTTGTGATTAAACTTATTTAGCAGGTCAAGTCAAGGGAAAGTTGCACACACTCACTCTTTGTATAAAGCAATTTTTACTTCTGCTCAAACATGGGGTTTATTTTTAACACGATGCATCGTGGCCTTCAACTGATAAAATGTGTTGGCCTCACTCTTCTTCACATATTTCAACTGAGTAGTAAACCAGCCAGACTTCTTTAACACAATAACATTAAGAGGAACTCTGACTAACACAGAGAATATGTAAATACTACTGTAACGCAGCTCTGTGGAAAGAGATTTGTTTTCATTCCAAAGGTTTGAGGCATTAGCAGATCTGGTCTGTGACAAGGCAATACAAACCAGGTAAGGTACAAATGTAACCAGAAAGGAAAATTTCTAAATATATTTGTGCGCAACTCTTCCCAATACAAGGCACCATTTTTATTAATAACAATATTCACTTTCATAACCTTGAGTTATAAGTTCAAGTCCTAGTCTCTGGCTTAGTAACCGATCCTTACACGACTAATTTTTCATCGTCTCATTGCCTTCTGCAAATGACTCAGCATTTTTATAAACTTAAATATATCAAAGGATCTGTGTTAAGATTTTATTTTTGTCACTGAAACTGGTTCATCTTAAAAATCTCATTTTTATCTACCCAATGTGTGTTTTACAGTCTGTCGTATCAATTTTCCAGAAAAGCCTGACAGACTTAACTATCAAATGTACTCTAAATAAAATAAAGACACAGATTATCACTGGAGTACTGATAGATATTTAATAGAAAAAAAAAAAAAAAGACCAGCAAAGCATTTTTTACAAGCCAAACACCAGTGCTAGGAGACAGCTACCAAAGATGTGATAACATTTTATCCAGCATTAAATAATTAAAAAAAAAAAAAAAAAAAAAAAAAAAAAAAAAAAGGGGGAAAATACCCACAATCTGCAAGCAAATGAGAAACTATATACATAAAAGTGAGTCGAGTGTAATATCACGGATTCATAAGTAGGCTGAGGCCCCTTACTGGAAGTCAAGATGTTAAGAAGAAGGTCAAAATAGGGTTGCATGGGGTTAGAAGGTAGTAGGACCGGGGTAGAAGTGGTGTTTAATTTTTCTGACTAAATGTATTTAAGCCCATTCGACGTCTGGTGATGAAGTGGTGCTGGAGCAAGGGGATCTCTGTCAATGAGTTACAGGTCTACAACAATACCAGGAGCTACAGTGACTCGTGCTTTGCATGCCTAGTCTACAAAGACAAACTTACACCCTGTTTTTTGTACCAGGAATAAGACAGGGGACTGAGAGACAAGCATGTACAGATGCTTCACCTCACACACTCCCAGCCCCCTAATCTACACTACTATAACTTCTATACGAGTTTGACTTTTTAATCTGGCTATTCATTCTATTCCACCAAGTGGCAGGTTTCACGCGCAGCTCTTTTACAATTTTCTTCAATTACTAGTTTGGATTCCCTTTAAGCATGTGATCACTGAAGCAGGAACACCACTCTCTCACTACTTTCTTTTTAAGCCACTGAGTTGGTCTTTACACGGCGGTGCTTTCGAACCTCTTCCATCAGGTCCTTGAGGTACTGGATCTCTCGGCTGATGGACTCTGCTTTTTCCGCCAGCTCGTGGTTCTTCTTCTCCAGCTCTTCGCACTCTTTGTGCAGCTCCTCCTGCTCAACCCTTTTCTTCTGCCGATAACGTGTGGCTGCTGTCTTGTTCTGTTCCATTTTCTTGAGCTTCTTCTCCACCCCTCTGGGAGCACCAGACACTGATTTGACCTTGGAGGTCTTGGGAGAGGTGGAAGCTTCAGATTTGGAGTAGGGTTTGGTCCTAGAGGAACCAGCTGCAGGGGGTGGGGTAGGAAGAGGAGAAGGAAGGCGCACCGGAGAACCAATGACTGACTCAATGCCAGAGTCACTGTCGCATTCACTTGGTGGAGAGGTTTTAACAGCTTGATCGGGGAGAGATACGAGGGAGGGCTCTTCTTTGTTTGAGAGAACCACCACAAAGTGACCAGAGGTGGGGATGGAGAGAACAATGGGGGTCGACTGAACGCTTCCACTGGGGTCTGGGATGATTGTGAGGGATGTGGTCTGCTTGTCAGCATCTAGGACATCTACTTCGCTTCCCAGCTCCAATGTGTAGACTGGAGATGGGGGAGATGGAGAGGGAGGTTCAGATTTAACCTCATGAGCAGGAGCAACATCCATCTTCTTGACCTCAGCTGCCACAGGGAGAGGGAGCTCCAGAGGGGGACTGGGAATGTCGGGCAGAGGCAAACTCAGCTCAAGGCTGCTGTGTGGGACGGGGATGTTTGTGTTAAAGGGATCTAGATCCAAATCCATGGAGGAGTCCAGGGAAGCCAGGAGATCTTCAGGGGAGCTGGGAGACTCATCAGAGGAGCAGGATCCAATGAAAGACTCCAGGTCAAATTCACTCAGGTCGATTTTCTCTGACATCCAGTCCATGCCGGCAAAAGAATCATCTGCTGACAAATATTATTCATTAATACTCGCAATAAACAGTTCAGAAATTTGGATCATTATTCTTACAGTGAATCATTTCCATGCAATACTCCATAAAGCTACTTATTTGTTAAATACCAGGGTTGTGAATTGTACTGGATCAATTTTTACAACCTATAAAAAAAAGCCATATGACAATATCAACACTATGTGGGTTATAGTCACGTTACTACATATGACAGAAAAAACAATGGGCGGATGTAAATTACTGATGTGGTTACACGGTGAAAGCTGCTGTTTAAAATATTGACCCAAGATACAATATCCCAAAATATTATGAGAGCTGCTGGCTGCAAGCATCAACAAAACATACAGTGTTTATTTTTTATACATCAAATTTTCTTGAAATGTTGTGATCCAACCGTATTCAACACATGACCTCAGGCGTAAATTTGATCTCTCCCTCGTCTCACAAATACTCAAGTGAGACAAAAAACACAAAACAAGGAATTTTACACCTTTAACTGATGCCAGGAAGAACAAAGGGCTAAATGTGTCATTTCACAATGATGTCTAACAAAACCAGATTGAGCCGGTCATTACAGCACAACTGTGAGCCACACCCGCCACTCACAAACCAATAAATGTTTGTTGCCCTACAAACATCCAGGTTTCTCACCCACGGTCTTAACGTCAGGTCTCAGCCTGCAAGCAAACCTCAAATACTTAACTGCCAGCAGGCCTCTCCTCTGAAATACTCACAGCATAAGAAATACTCCCAACTTCACAGTCTAATGAGCGTGGAAGATGTAGTTTGGTCCTAAACATACTCCAATTAGTAATCTCCCATCATTTCTTTTATTTGGTTTCTAATCAGCTCAACAAGTAGTCAAATTATTTCCTTTTGAAAAATAATTTTTAAAATTTAGGACTTGCCCCCTGCTCATTAAACATGTATTTTAAGCCACGCTCACCTTTGCCATCATCTGCTCCAACATGGGCGTCGAGCAGGTCGCCGGCACCCAGCCAAGAGAGGGACATAGAGTCCGCTCCGGCCTTGGTTCCCAGGAACGAGGAACAATGGGTGGGAGAGGGAGATGGGGAGGACAAAGACAGCGGGGAGAAAGACATAGTCTGATAAGGGGACGAGGAGGATGGATAAGTGGACAAAGAAAGGGAGGGTGAAGCTGGCGCCTTCCCCTCTAGGGAGGAGGGAGAAAGAGCTTCTTCTTCATCTTGGTCCAGAAGGGGCCCCATGGGGTCAGCCATCAGAAAGGAGGGCCCTGAGAACAAAAGATCAGCCCATCAATTTCTAATTTTGGGCATCCAATACATACAATCTGTCATTCATCCAATAACTCACTAAAACATCTAACCCATCTACAGATAATTCCATGCTGACCATATGGAACTGTACTTCATTGGCTTTAGAATTGTTGGGAATGGTATTATTATTACCAAATGTTATGCAAACAAAGCGGCACATTCAGCAGTGTTTGTACTAGTGCTCTGGCAATATGTGTCATCACAACACACACCTAAGTACAGGGCCTCCACGTCCTCCAGGGCTAGCTGGGAGAGGGTCATGGCTGCTGCTGGTCAGTGGTAGCCGTGAAAAGGTGTACAAGAACAAAGGTGAGTCGAGAGGTCCAGGTATGCTGTCGACGGCAGCAAAGCTGAAGGTGGTTGCCGGGAGAGACCTGGTTGGAGGGGAGAAAACAGAAATCATGTTAATGGGAGAAAAATAAGGAATATAAGCAAATGTAAGTGTTGATTCTCATGGAAACTAAAATGAAGTGACACATTTTATTGCAGGAAGTTGTGAAACGATATATTCAAACTTTATGAAAATTCAATGTTCGGCAGGGCCAAGTTTATTTGTAAATGCAAAGTTTCCCCAGAGCAGGTGTACTTCCTGAAACAAGCATATTGTTGACTGACAACATTGTGCAGACAATGTAAGCTTCTTTGGTGGTATGTACTAGGGTCATTAGAGGAGTTGACATCCCAGTTATGGGGGAGGGGGGGGGGGGTTGTATCTAATTTTGGCTAATCCGTTCCCCTTAAGCGTCAAAGCTGTATTGATGGGAAACTCCGCCCTACACCGGGGGATAACTTTGCCTAATTTGGTCATGCATTGGCTGGTAACTCCACCCACGCCTATGAGTCACGGCGGAGATGTGGGAGGGCAAACCGCCATTTTCACAACAGAGCCATCTGCGCGAGGCGGGGAACGAGCACAGCGCGCGCCATTTTGGACGCCACGTTGCCAATATGAAACGTATACAAAACACTAAAAATGTTTATAGTATCACACTGACAACAGTGTCGCAGCCATGGAAAAAAAATTACAACTTCAAATGAGACGTCTGAAATGTTTCCAGTGCCCAAACGACGGCTCGTTAGCATGATTCACAACACAAAGTAAGGGGCCGGCTCGGTCTACTTCAGCTGGTATACTGTAATTTGACACCTTAGCTCCAAACAAGGAACTAGGAATCAAAACACACTTAAATTTTTTTTATTTTTTTTTTACAATAACAAATAGCCTTGATCAACAAGTTTAACAGCCAGTAACACATTCTAGTTGACAGGTTAGTTACTACAGGAAGTGGCTATATTTTTTTCTCTTTAGAAGACTGCAAACACAAAAAATTACTTACGCCATTTTGCCAGAAAAAGCCAGTGCACTTAGCCGTTGCACTGCCGGTTTGTTGCCGCTGCAAGGTTAGCTGCCGCACGCCTCTACACTGCCATTTTGGCCCGCTAGAGCTACTATGCGCAAAGTGTGTTTACTTTAGGAGCTGTAGGAACGAAAAGCAGGTAGAGCCGTCGCGTGGGGATTATATAGGAACGAAGTACTACTGCGTATATCACTCCGCAGCCAGCGCGAGGGCGTTTGTTCACTGTGAAACCAGCAGCGCGAGTGGGAGGTCTTCACAACAGTATTTATAACGTCAACAAAAGCGTGGCCACTCGACTATGCTGGTTAAGTTAAACAAACGAGCCCTTTTTGTGAGTGCGATCCCTCCGCCTGACTCATGTTTATAACTGGTTGGATGAATCATAGCTTTTACAACGGACAAAGTAGATCCACAGGCTGCTGTGACGTAAAATATAGGTCAAATCCAGGATGTAAACATTGAGTATTGAGTATTTTATGGGCCTTTAGCTGTTTTACTGTTTGTAAAAAAACCCATCCAAATCGCATTTATGCAATAATATTCATTGTACTGGAGCGAAGATGTCTATTGTTTTAACTGGCCGACAGTTAATTTAGATCACAACGTGTCCCATTTTATATTTTATTCACATACAGACGGACATGATTCACTGCTTATGTCTAACACATGTAGGGTCACACCCTTGTCATTTTGAGCAGTCTCTGGTCAAACAAGCCTGGTAACTATTATTTGGACTGAACAAGACTGTGCAGACTGCAGAGCGAGGAGTCTCACTTCATACATTTCATCATAATTATTTTTTTCACCCTACATGAAGGTTTCATGTGGTTGGGATGGTTTTGTAAAGGGAAGATATTATTTTAGATGGGGAAGTCATCTAATGACTGTCAAAGTAGTCAGCGAGGTAAATAAAAGGCTGATTGTCACTCAAGTGCACTGTTCCTTTTTTCAAACCGAAGATAAAGATGGTGTTGAAGCCAAATATTAGAGCAGCCCCCTAAAACCCAAAATTGGCATCTGAATGAAATCTTCAGCATTGTTTGTAGATACACTTGTTAGAGCCAGTCATAGTGTAATAAGCAAGTAATGACAATAAAGCAAACATAGATAAAAAAAAAAAAAAAAAACCTCCATCCAAAGTTGAAATAGGGGTGGAAACATCAAACTTGTTCTGCAGACAGTACTGAAAGATTCAAGCTGCAGGACAGTGACTCTGAAAGTACACCTGGGTCTGGTTTGTGCGTCTCCAAAACCAGTGTCTCTTGCTATGTTTTTTGTAGTCGTTTTAATCTCACTGAGATATAGTTTGACTACATTTCTGTAATTGTAATACGGTCTGTATGACCCACAGTCCGGTCTGGTACCTGAGTAGGTTTATGGAGAACATTCAAATGTTTCATTTTAAGCTTTCAGTTAACAACCACTCGCATTTGTGTGTAAATTGTTTTTTAAATGTTATACGTAAAACTATACCACATATAAAGTCAAGCTAGGAATGTCAAAAGTTTACGTATTTTCAAAATGTGTACTCAGCATCAGCTAAAATATTTTAAAAGAAGGACTACACTGCCCCCCGGTGGATGGCGTCAGTCTTTATTTAGTAGTCTTATTTTAAAAATGTCATTGGATTCAGTTTAACACGTAGCTTAAGCTGTTAGATTATCTTGAAAGAAAAAACAGCTAAAGTAAGGGAGGTTAACACAATCTCAGTTTTATACAGCATTAATAACCACATGCCATTTAAAAGAAACTGCTTGAAGTTACAATTCCTAAAGTTGCACCAAAAGCTTTGTTCTGTTTTCAAACCTGTTGCCAAAGAAGTAATATATATACACCGATCAATAAACTTTTGTAAAAACTGAAAATTAACATTAAAAGACAACCCCAAAACAAAAGATATTCAAGTGGAGAAAAATACCCTCCTAACAATACTTTTCAAACAGTTCTTTGATTTTGATGAACTCATCCAGTCCTTTCTGGAGATCCATCATCAAGGAGCGGAGTTTCTTTGCCAACTTTGACTCAAAGCCCTTCTTCACCTTGGTTCCATCTTTTCCTTTGGTGAAGTACATATCCATGCCGAGGGCGAAGCCTTCTATCATCCCAGACGCCTTAGAGTTTGCCTCCAAGGCCGTGGCACATGCACCTCCTTGACCACAGAACTCCAGCACCTTGGAGGCCCTCTCTGACTTCACCTTTGTGTTCTCAAGCGTGAACACACCATGCTGCCTCAGCTGCTCTATGCCCTCATTAACATAAAACAATTTCTCCTGAATGCACTTACTGAGGGACTCGTAGTCGGTAAAGATCTTCTCAATTTTCTTCTGGTCCTGGTTGCAGTTCACCTGGAAAAACATGCTTCACAATCAGTTCAATACCAGAAATTCAGATTACTAGTGTGGGTAGTTTCCAGTTAGTACCCTTTATTTATTGTGATAACATAAAAACAGGGCTTTTGAGCTCGAGAGACTTTATATTGTAAAAGAAGACATTCAGCATTTTAGATTGAAGTCCTGGAACTCCAACAGTCCCCTATGACAGCAAACACTTAGACAGTGGGGAGAAGTGTTCTCGGCCAAGACACTGAAGCCCAAAAACTCAGATGCATCACTGGAGTGTGAAAGTGATAAAGAAAAGCTGTGATTGTTTTTAACAGCAGAATTTAATCAAGCCAGTGCCTTAAAGACCGTCACCTTATTTGCAATGGCTGCTGATGCACCAGTAACACCGCCGGCTGCAGCCACGCCGACCCCGACAGCAGTTAGTGCCAGCGAGGCTCCCAGCGTGAACGGGGACAGGATCACCCCAGCAGCTGCTGCCACACCTCCTGCTACAGTTGTAGCGCCTCCTGTGATGCCAGCGATTTTTGTCCCCTTTGAAACCTGAAAAAGAAAAGGATTTAAAAGGGAACCTATGGACACAGATATACATATAGCCATAAATATATCCACACCTTCTTACCTTATCCAAGTTGTCAGCGATGGAGCCAAGCTCGTCTATTTTTTCTTTCAGCCCGCCTTGACACCCAGATGTCGTCGAGATGTAAGAATTGAAAGCTTTATGAAGATGTTCGGCTTTAACTTCTATGACCCTAGAATGTGTTATAAAAACTTTATTAATTCACCTTTAATATCAACAAAACCATTTGCATTTTAAACACACTTATTCATGATCCGCAGATAACAGACTGTAATAACTTTGGTGATTCTCTGACTTTTCCTAAAGCAGGAAAAGCACTGCATTTATCACGGATGTCATACCACATACTGCACTTCAGTGTACAATCTAAGTCTTCATTTGCTTCACGAGCTGCTTCTTTTTTTCATGGTAGATTATTTGGTGAAGCACGTGTGTCATGACTGCCTGCTGTGAGTATATCTTTTCTTAAGCAGTTAGTTTTACGTGTTTCAAACTATTAAGAGTTGTTTTGTATTAAAAGTCTGCTTTTGTTTTGGTTTTTTTCTCTACAGAAGTATTTGGACCAGATGGAAAGCAACACTCAGGACACTATTTGACAATGTCTGTTGTGTAAAAAAAAATCAGTGTGAATCTGCGTGTTGTTAATCATTTGAAGCAGGAGGCATGTAATGAAATTACAGGAAAGACTCCTCCAAACAGCTCAAATCGACAGCTAACCTCAGATGTGTTTAGCCGCACTATTCTGATGAATCTCATTTAGTAAAAATAAATACTTAAAAAAAAAAAAACTCTGAACGTCTAATGTTTGGTTGCTAAGGAAAATAAAATGTTCTTTGTCCATGTTTATGGAACTTATTCCTGTTTAGCTTGTTTAACTTACTTTTAGAAAGTGAAACTAATGCTTAACAATAATGTTTTCATATGCAACTAGATTAGAGGTATGAGAGTTGCGAGCACAGCCTTTTTTCTTAAAGACATTCTTTATGAAAAAAGGCTATGTGAATGGCTGGGAACTAAAGTTAGGCCTGAACTTAAACACATGCAATCAGCCAATCAGCTGTATGGTATAAAAGAAGTGCTGTAGCCAAAGGAGTGCACGAGTAGGTTCATGACAGTACTGTCAGTCTGTCCACCCTTTGTTAAAGACTGAAGTACAATGATGTCTGAAGAGAGGAAGATGCTCACATTTGTGTGATGTGTCTGCATGTCACTGAATTGAATTAAGCTGCATTGAAGTGAAGATGAAATTAATCCAAAGACAAACTTAGTGCCAACAAACAATAATTTTAACTATAACTACTGTTCCCACATGTAAAAGCATGGAGGAAAAACTTACACTTTTTCTGGCACTCCTCTAAGTTGGAGCTCACTGGACAGAGTTTTCCAGGCTAGAAGCAAATGACACTACACTTCAGCAACAACAGGATACCACAAAAAACAACATCCAATTGAAATCTTTTCAAGCTGGATATTTTTACTCACGTGTTGACTCTTTGTAGGAGTTTGACAGACTCTCAGCATCCTAATTAAAGAGAGATGATTTAAAGTGACTACAACATGACAAAACAATCACTTGATATCAATTTAATGCTGTGTTTATTTTAAGTAATTACCAGGGCTTCATTTTCATCATCAAGCTGCAGTCGATGGGGTTTAGAAGGCAGCGGAGGGGGTTCATCTTTATCCTTAAAACACTGATCCAGCATCTTAAAAAAAGAGAAACAATCCATGTTTATTAGATCAACCTTGAACATGGTAATCCTGTTTGAACTGTGCACATACTTCATATGTTATCTCACATGACAGAGAGTTTGATCAGACACACCAGTTTCAGATTCTTTGGATGCACATGTCTGACCTTTGTACTGCTGCAATTCAACTGCTTTCAGATAAACTACATTTCTGTGACACATTAAAAGCATTCATTGTGTGAGTAGATGTGGACAGAAAAAAAACATTAGATATAGACCAGCGGTACCTTTATTTTTTCCACAAAAACTCCATTTCCTGTTGAACTCTTTCTAACAGTCCACTTCTTTGGTGACACTGGTGGTGGACTCGAGCAGATGTCCTGAGTTTATAATAGAGAAAAAATTCACCAAATAATTAAAAAGAATAGAATGCAACCATATATGTTTATATATAGCCACTGCTTAAACTTCTGAGAGTGTAGGCGACTGAACCCAAACCTCTTCAGATTTCGTGGGAGACAGGGGAGCACTTTTTTCTGGCTCATCAGTCTTAGGACTCATTTGAAGGAAGATTTGTTTTCTTGGCAGGGGAGTCGGACGTGGCGAGGGAGTTGGAAGCTTTGGCTGGAGAAAAGAGGGAGCATAATTGAAGGTGCTGCCACAATGTGACAAAGATAGTTATGTAACACAGAATAAGTTTATCAAAGTAGAACTGTGGTCTACAATTTCAATGGCCCCCTCCCTGAACCTACTTTTATAGACCATGAGGCATGTTCATGATACAACATTGAGTCAAATCTAGTGATCTATACATTTTTACAGTGAAATTTGCCTCAAGATTTCTAAGGAACTACAAATCTGAACACATTATATTTCAATTCAGAGTCAGCTTACAGAGCTGAAATTCCAGACAACCAAACTGTTAATCTACCTGGTCAAGCCCGCCAAACAAGGCTGCTTACATCTCTGAAGCTAACACGCCCATTGTGGACTGGTTTCACTTTTGCTTCGAGTGCAAATCTAATCTAATTCAAATTTTTTAATGATTCTGGCAACAAAACCTTTGCAGTTCTTTTGAAATATGTTGGAACAAATTCCAGATAGGTAGGATATTTTGACCAAAACAATATGCATGGCAGTGTGAGTAAAAGTTGTTGTCGTCTGAACTTAAATAAAATTCTATTTAAATTTCTTACCTGTGGCATTGTGTAACAGTGCCTGCTGTCTCTGTGTAACTACAGGATGCTGCACTTTGGCTGGTTGATCCACTAAATGAATGCTCATCACACAAACCAAACAGATTGCATGACTGTGACTGAAACGTCACGGCATGGTATCCATTCACCTTTTTTCATTCATTCTGTTGTTGGACTGGAAAATGTTGTTTTTAGCATAACAACACCTGCCACTTGTCGCAAGAAATATTAAAGGAAATCATTTAAAGGAACACTTTAGGAATACTGTGATGAATAAATAACAATTTTCTTTCACCACCTTTTAAAGACTTAGAGATGAAATTGTTTTTTACTTTTATCAAAACCTTACTGACTTTGCAAAGGTTTCTGCAAAAAATGTAGGGATAATGCAGAGTAAAAAGGATCCAGACAGAAAAATTACATGTGATGGATTTATGTGAAAAATTGCTGAAATGGAGAAAAGCAAAATAATACTCGTGAAAACATACAGATCAGAAAACAGACAAAGAAAATATATACAACCTGAGAGCATAGCACCAACTACTGTAAGTCACACTACATACATTCAGCAGCCACTTTATTAGGTATACCTGTTCAGCTGCTCAATAATGCAAATACCAAATTAACCAATCATGAGTCAGTAATTCAAATCATTCAGGCATATAGACATGTTCAAGACAGCCTCATGAAGTTCAAACGGAGCATCAAGAAGTAAGGTATAATAGGCATGGTTTTTGGTCTGAGTGTGTCAAAAACTACTGGTCCAAAAAAAGAGAAATATCCAGAGAGCAGCAGTTCTCAGGGTGTAAATGCCTTGTTGATGTCAGAGACCAGAGAAGAATCACCAGAGCTGATAGCAACAGTAACACAAATAACCAGCGATTATAAACAAACCATGCAGAAGAGCACAACAAATCTTACCTTGAAGCAGTTGGGCTACAGCAGCAGAAGACCACACTTGAAGCCAGACATTAATTTGGACCCAAACCCTAATTTTTTTTTTTTAGGTCATTCAAACTTTTTTTCACAACCCAAGGTGTCCACACCTTATGATAGTGTGAAAATGTAAAAAGGTTTATAGCATAAATAGGTTGAATGATAGGCAGAACTATTTGAATAAACACTGAGAAAAAGTTTGACTGCATTTCTGTAATTGTCATATGGTTTGTATGACACACAGTCAGGTCTGGGGCCTGAGTAAGTTTATGTAGAAGTAACATTTAAAATGTTTCATTTTAAGCTTACGGTTAACAACCACTCATGACATATAAAGTCAAGCTAGGAATGACAAAAGTTAGGGGTGCAACGATATTCGTATCGATATTGAACCGTTCGATACAGTGCTTTCGGTTCGGTATGCATATGTATCGAACAATACAAAATTTGTAATTTATTTTATCAATTTTCCTTCTGACGATGCTGTCTGTGTTGAGCGCTCAGTGAATCTGTGTTCGACTACTCCGCCTAGGCTGCACTGTCGAGCGCAGATCCACTCAACACAGACAGCATAGTCAGAAGGAAGAGCGCAGGGCAAGCTAGCGAGACAGAAGTTAAGCTCTACTTGCAACATTCAGATCTGGCGTTTGGAATTATTTTGGTTTTCATGTGACGTATGACCCTGAAGGTAAGCGAGTCATGGACTAAAGTAAAACAGTATGTTGGATGTGCCATGCAATGCTCAATTACATTGGTGTGAACTAGTGTGTTAGCGCAGTTAGCTCGTTAACGTGTTTGCCGTCTAGCCCCATGCACGGAGCGATCGGCGGTAGCTCGTTAACGGAGATTTGCCGTGTTGTGGCGTTAAGGTCATTTCAACGAGATTAACCTGAAAGCACTAGTGGGAACACAACGAATATGACTGCACATTTACGCCGACATCATCCTAGTGCAAAGACAAGTGGAAGCAGACAAAAAAAAGCAAGCATGCTACTAACTTTAGCCGAGTCATTTAGACAGCTGTTAGCACATGATTCTCCTTATGCTGCTGAGAATATAGCCCAGAAGAAGCGGATAGTATAGCTTTTATTTTTGGAAAGAGCCATTTCTCTGTAATAAACTCTCTTTTACAAAGATGAGTGATTCCTCAATCAGATACAGGGCTTGCAATATCGCTAGCCCGACGTCCCGGAGCTAGCGATTTTTTTCAGTCGGGCTACCAAAATCTATCTCTTCCCTGCCCGTCGGGCTATTGTAGGAAAAATATATGTCAATGCTTTTGCATTCTTTCAGAAATGTAGCTGGGTAATTATGTCATTGGCATCTGTGAGCCACTGTCAATATGTGACATATTGAAATCGCGTTTGAATTTGCGCTTGTTTTTTTGCTTTCACTTTGCAATCATGCGAACTGTGTATAGAGAGCGACAGCACTGATCTGTGAGTGATGATAATTTGTGCACCAATTCCTCTGACATCGTCTTATTAATCGTTAGCTTACTATGCAAACATGACAAGTGAAATCTCCCGCAGCAAGCTTAAACATGTGAGAGGTTGATCGCGCAGAGAATCGCTGAGCTTATGTGAGTGAGCGTGTAAAAGCATTTCAGTTCTGCTGAGCCAAATAAGACAGGTCAGGGTGAAGAAGTGACAGCCAAAGAAAAGCTTACCACAAAACGGAGAAGTTATGACAAATCAGACTATAAGGCAAAAAGAAAGTGCAGCTTTATGGTTTCATGGACAAAAGAATTTCTGTGGCTGCAATATGATGAGCTAAATAACCAGGGCTGCACATAAGTGGTCCGCAGGTGCGCATTCGCTGTCAAAATAAAAAACACGCACAAGGGTTAGGGTTAAATTTAAAAACTGTACTTTTGAGTTAAAATATATATTTATAATTTTAATAAATGACAAATTAAAAATGCATGAACATTTTTTTGTATCGAAAAAATATCGAACCGTGACACCAAAGTATCGAACCGAACCGAACCGTGAATTTTGTGTATCGTTGCACCCCTAACAAAAGTCTATGTATTTTAAAACTGTACTCAGTATCAGGTGAAATAAAAAACAGAAAAAAGAATTACACTGCCCCCTGGTGGATAGTGTCGGTCTTTAAGTAGTTTATTTAGAAGTCATTTTTAAAAATGTCATGGCATTCTGTTTAACACCTAGCTTAAAGTGTGAATCGACAAAATCTGATTAGATTAGTTTTAGAAATAATCTTAACAGGAAAAATTGGCTAAAGTAAGGGAGGTTAACACAATCTCAGTTTTATACAGCATTAATAACCACATGCCATTTAAAAGAAACTGCTTGAAGTTACAATTCCTAAAGTTGCACTAAAAGTTTTGTTCTGTTTTCAAACCTGTTGCCAAAGAGGTAATATCTATATTGATCAATAAACTTTAATAAAAGCTGAAAATTAACATTAAAAGACAACCCCAAAACAAAAGATATTCAAGTGGAGAAAAATACCCTCCTAACAATACTTTTCAAACAGTTCTTTGATTTTGATGGACTCATCCAGTCGTTCCTGGAGATCCACCGCCAAGGAGCGGAGTTTCTTTGCCAACTTTGACTCAAAGCCCTTCTTCACCTTGGTTCCATCTTTTCCTTTGGTGAAGTACATATCCATGCCGAGGGCGAAGCCTTCTATCATCCCAGATGGCTTGGAGTTTGCCTCCAAGACCTTGGCACATGGCCCTCCTAGACCAAAGAACTCCAACAACTTGGAGGCCCTCTCTGACTTCACCTTGGTCCTCTCAAGCATGATGACACCATGCTGCCTCAGCTGCTCTATGCCCTCAATGACATAAGCAAGTTTCTCCTGAATGCCCTTACTGAGGGACTC
Organism: Simochromis diagramma; assembly: GCF_900408965.1. Classification (NCBI taxonomy): domain Eukaryota; kingdom Metazoa; phylum Chordata; class Actinopteri; order Cichliformes; family Cichlidae; genus Simochromis; species Simochromis diagramma. The sequence continues at coordinate 1,699,125 of NW_024387291.1, read as the reverse complement.
GTAGTCGGTAAAGACCTTTTCAATTTTCTTCTGGTCCTGGTTGCAGTTCACCTGGAAAAACATGCTTCACAATCAGTTCAATACCAGAAATTCAGATTACTAGTGTGGGTAGTTTCCAGTTAGTACCCTTTTTAAAAATTGTGATAACATAAAAACAGGGCTTTTGATCTTGAGAGACTTTATATTGTAAAAGAAGACATTCAGCATTTTAGATTGAAGTCCTGGAACTCCAAATTAACAAAAGAACAAAAACAAAAGTGAGTCGGAATAGATTTGAAAAATGTATTTTCTCTTAAAAATTTAGGAAAACCTATCAACCTACAAAAACCATGAACAAAGATGTTTTAACCCAATGCCTTAAAGACCGTCACCTTATTTGCGATGGCTGCTGATGCACCAGTAACACCGCCGGCTGCAGCCACGCCGACCCCGACAGCAGTTAGTGCCAGCGAGGCTCCCAGAGTGAACGGGGACAGGATCACCCCAGCAGCTGCTGCCACACCTCCTGCTACAGTTGTAGCGCCTCCTGTGATGCCAGCGATTTTTGTCCCCTTTGAAACCTGAAAAAGAAAAGGATTAAAAAGGGAACCTATGGACACAGATATACATATATCAATAAATATATCCACACCACCTTATCTAAGTTGTCAGCGATGGAGCCAAGCTCGTCTATTTTCTCTTGTAGCCCGCCTTGACACCCAGATGTCGTTGAGATGTAAGAATTGAAAGCTTTATGAAGATGTTCGGCTTTAACTTCTATGACCCTAGAATGTGTTATAAAAACTTTATTAATTCACCTTTAATATCAACAAAACCAATTGCATTTTAAACACACTTATTCATGATAACAGACTGTAATAACTTTGGTGATTCTCTGACTTTTCCTAAAGCAGGAAAAGCACTGCATTTATCACAGATAACTGGAAAACTGCACTTTAATTTACAGTGTAAGTCTTCATTTGCTTCACGAGCTGCTTCTTTAATTTTGTTTGTGGTAGATTATTTGGTGAAACACGTGTGTCATGACTGCCTGCTGTGAGTATATCTTTTCTTAAGCAGGTCACTTAGTTTTATGTGTTTCAAACTATTAAGAGTTGTTTTGTATTAAAAGTCTGCTTTTGTTTCGGTTCTTTTCTTTACAGAAGTATTTGGACCAGATGGAAAGCAGCACTCAGGACACTATTTATTTATTTTTTTACTCAGGACACTATTTGAAATCAGTGTGAATCTGCGTGTCATTAATCATTTGAAGCAGGAGACATGTAATAAAAGTACAGGAAAGACTCCTCCAAACAGCTCAAATCAACAACTAACCTCAGATGTCTTTAGCCACATCATTCTAATGAATCTCATTTAGTAAAAATAAAAACACACACACACAAAACTGTTTTATTTGCCTTAGTCACCAATGTCAAATAAAATAAAATGTTCTTTTGTGCCCTTCCATGTTTATGGAAGTTATTCCTGTTTAACTTGTTTAATTAATTTAAGAAAGTGAAACTAATGCATAACAAAAAGGCATTCATATTTAATTATTATCATGAGAGATATGGGAGTTGCCAGCCCTGCCCTAGTTGTGTATGTTCATGAACAAAAAGGTCACAGAGAACGAGCCCCTTCCGGCATCTCTGCATGCCTTCACTTTCACTTGCATTGTTCTTTTTCTTTCTTTCTTCCAAATGTTTTGTGAAATTATGTGGTCTTGAAAATTGCTTTCCTCCTCAGCTTTGGGCAGCGAGAGCCAGTGTAGCATGCAAAGATGTTCTTTAAGCAAAAAGGCTATGTGAATGGCTGGGAACTAAAGTTAGGCCTGAACTTAAACACATGCAATCAGCCAATCAACTGTATGGTATAAAAGAAGTGCTGTAGCCAAAGGAGTGCACGAGTAGGTTCATGACAGTACTGTCAGTCTGTCCACCCTTTGTTAAAGACTGAAGTACAATGATGTCTGAAGAGAGGAAGATGCTCACATTTGTGTGATGTGTCTGCATGTCACTGAATTGAATTAAGCTGCATTGAAGTGAAGATGAAATTAATCCAAAGACAAACTTAGTGCCAACAAACAATAATTTTAACTATAACTACTGTTCCCACATGTAAAAGCATGGATAAAAAACTTACACTTTTTCTGGTACTCTACCAAGTTGGAGCTCACTGGACAGAGTTTTCCAGGCTAGAAGCAAATGACACTACAGTTCAGCAACAACAGGATACCACAAAAAACAACATCCAATTGAAATCTTTTCAAGCTGGATTTTTTTACTCACGTGTTGACTCTTCAAAGAAGTTTGACAGACTCTCAGCATCCTAATTAAAGAGAGATGATTTAAAGTGACTTCAACATGACAAAACAATCACTTGATATCAATTTAATGCTGTGTTTATTTTAAGTAATTACCAGGGCTTCATTTTCATCATCAAGCTGCAGTCGATGGGGTTTAGGAGGCAGTAGAGGGAGTTCACCTTTATCCTTAAAACACTGATCCAGCATCTTAAAAAAAGAGAAACAATCCATGTTCATTAGATCAACCTTGAACATGGTAATCCTGTTTGAACTGTGCACATACTTCATATGTTATCTCACATGACAGAGAGTTTGATCAGACACACCAGTTTCAGATTCTTTGGATGCACATGTCTGACCTTTGTACTGCTGCAATTCAACTGCTTTCAGATAAACTACATTTCTGTGACACATTAAAAGCATTCATTGTGTGAGTAGATGTGGACAGAAAAAAAAACATTAGATATAGACCAGCGGTACCTTTATTTTTTCCACAAAAACTCCATTTCCTTCTGGACTCTTTTTAACAGTCCACTTCTTTGGTGACACTGGTGGTGGACTTGAGCAGATGTCCTGAGTTTAAAATAGAAAAAAAATTCACCAAATAATTAAAAACTATTAGAATTAAACCATATATGTTTATATATAGCCACTGCTTAAACTTCTGAGAGTGTAGGCGACTGAACCCAAACCTCTTCAGATTTCGTGGGAGACAGGGGAGCACTTTTTTCTGGCTCATCAACACTGATTGGAAGTGAGATTTGTTTCCTTGGCAGGGGAAGGGGATGCTTTGGCTGTAGAAAAGAAGGAACATAATTGAAGGTGGTGCCACTATGTTACAAAAAGAGTTATGTAAGTTTATCAAAAAATGCATCTACAGTTTCAACCCCCCCCCCCCCCTATTTTTTGAGACCATAAGTGCATGTTCACATTACAATGTTGAGTCAAATCTTGTGATTTATACATTTTTACAGTGGAATTTGTCTCAAGATCTCAGGTCCGCTAAACAAGGCTGCTTACATCTCTGCAGCTGACACACCCATTGTTGACTGGTTTCACTTTTTCTCCGAGTAAAATTTGATAATGGCTGTTTATCAGTTTATCTATCAGTGGCATTGTTCCAAAGTCAGCCTTTGACTAAGAAAGTAACAAAACTGAAGACATACTAAAGATGCATTCAAACATACAAGCATTTCTAAGGGAATATGATGTTGGCAATGATGGTACCCATACAGTAAATATGGGAAGCAGTTGTATGCAATAGGAATTCCAATGATTTGTTCTGACTACATTATTACTTAATAACTCCTTTATTATTGACTCCAATCATCTTCAGCGTAATCAAGTGCACGATGTTTGTATATATGAATATATGTATGTCAATGTAACGTAAATGTAACAGCTAAATAAAGTTTCAGAAGAAATCACTAAAAAAAGACATGAAAAACAAGCACAAACAAGCAACATATTTAAGACATTTACATGCTCACACTGTAATGACCCCTCCCTACGTATGCTTGATATTAAGCAGTGAAGACGATGTTTTTCTTGACTATGTGACTCAAGGTGAGTTGCATAAAGTTTGCAGTTTACAAAGCAAGCACAAAAACTGACATTTGAAAAGCCTTGCAGCAACATGGTGATATAGAAAATACTAGAAAGCAGTTCTAAAGATAACAGTTTACTGTGAGGTTTGCGGAGACTGAGAGCTGGACAGAGCCTCATTCTTCAGCACAAAATGACCAAATTAACTGCCAAAACCTGATTTTTAAAAAAATATTTTATAATTCTGCCAAATAATATTTTGGAACAAATTCCAGATAGGTAGGCTATTTTGACTAAAACAATATGAATGGCATTTTGAGTAAAAGTTGTTCTGAGTCATCTGAACTTCATTAAAATTCCATTTGAATTTCTTACCTGTGGCATTGTGTAACGCTGTCTCTTGTCTCTGTGTCACTACAGGATGCTGCACTTTGGCTGGCTGCACCACTAAATGAATGCTCATCCCACAATCCAAAAAGGTTAGGCATGACGGTGACTGAAACGTCACGTCATGGTATTCATTCTCCGTTTTTCATTCACTTCTGTTGTTGGACTGGAAAATGTTTTTAGCATAACAACACCCGCCACTCGTCACAAGAAATATTAAAAGAATACTTAGATTCTTTTTTTCTTTTCCTAATGAAATTGAACGCATAAATGTTATTCTGTGAACAGAAAGACAACTTCCGCTTTTGCTTAAGTTTTTCTAAACTGGGATATACATTAGGGGGAATCTCATTAGTAACTGCTTATACAGAGGTCTCTATGTGTGCCTTTTCAAGTATGTTAAGCAGGATAACTGTCTTTTATGTTACTGTAATACAGTTGCACCAGTAAGACAAAATTTCATATTTGTAACACAGTTTGTTTTGTTGTTTTTTAGTGACTTTGGTGAAAATCTCAGAGCTGGAACATTCTTCTCATCACTCTTTCCCACTAATGATCATTGTTTTGAGAAAGCGGCTACAGATGTGAGAATTGCACCAAAGCAACTGAGAAAAACTGCAAACCTTTTCTCAGGTATGAGAATGAAGAGTGCTAATGTCATGCCAGGATCCGCTGTAATTCACGCCCTGGCTTTACAGGTTGTCTCAATCAATTAGGCACGATGTTCACAGCAGGAATGTTATTCTCACTGCACTTCATGTAGTTCTCAAAATAGTTTTATGACACAGACTCACCTGTACTAAAGACAGGACAATAATCAAAACGTTTTTCACATTTGTCAAATGTGCCAGTCAGTCAATCACTTCAACTCTGTGATTAATGAATAACAATCTTTCACCACCTTTTTAAGACTTGGACATTAAATTGTTCTTTACTTTACCTTTACAAAACCTTACTGATTTTGCAAAGATTTCTGCAAAACTCTGTAAAAAGGATCCAGACAGAAAAATTACATGTGATGGATTTATGTGAAAAATTGCTGAAATGGAGAAAAGCAAAATAATACTCATGAAAACATACAGATCAGAAAACAGACAAAGAAAATATATACAACCTGACAGCATAGCACCGACTACTGTATGGTCCAGAAAAGTCATATTACATACAGTCAGCAGCCACTTTATTAGGTATACCTGTTCAACTGCTCAATAATGCAAATATCAAATTAACCAATTGTGAGTCCGCAATACAAAGCATTTAGGCATGTAGACATGTTCAAGACAGCCTCATGAAATCAAACAAAGCTTCAAGAAGACCAAGAATACCAGTCAGACAAAAAACCATGCCCATTATGATTCCCTTAGGCCCCCTCCTCGATTCAGAGATGGTCTTTCCCTTTTCACGTAAATGGCCTCTTTGACTCTGCACTCAAACCAGCGCTCCTCCCTGTCCAGCATGTCTTCATCATGCCTGTAGGCATAAATAAACTGCCTGATGAGTTAGCTCTTCTGTGTTGTCCCATCCACTTAGCCAGATAGCCTAACGGTGCATCTTTTACCATCTTACAATGCTGTGATTGCAGCCATTTCCCAACTCTCTGCGAATGGCCATTGATCAATGGTCATGACAATTTGCATATTAAAGGTCATGAAACTGACCTCACAGCACATTGTTTGTGTCAGTCATTGTGCAAATGTACTGTTTATGAGATTGTGGAAACCTGCAGTCAGCTGAGACTGAAGAAGTCACTCACATGAGAAAGTGACATGACTGTTTAGACAGACGTCATGAGGTGGAAAGAGCAAAATGCTGACTGATGTAGATCTGTGGCTGCATTAAATACTGGCCTGTACTGTGCAGGCATTCAGTATTTTCTTTGAGGACCATTTAGCTGTTGTGGCAGGAAATTGCTTCGTGCAGCGGTCCCCAACCTATTTTGCGCCACAATATTTTCCCGGACCGGCCTTTAAGGTATCGCGGATAAATACAACAAAATAAAACTAGTACTAGTACCGAAAAAAAAGATTTATTCATAACACATGGGAAAAGACCCAGGAAAACCGAGTTAACAATAAAAACGATAAACATAACGATAAAACATACCCTCTTAGATGAACCTTGGCTAGATGTAGAACAAGCACTTTGCAATAATCTAGAGATCTCAGACCTACCATTTATCAGCTCAAACATCCAACGACATGAATGCTTTAAAAGCATCAACATCAGCTCTTCTCTGACAGCATGGTGGGAGTTTCTAAAATTGACAGCACCTTCATTAATCCCATGCAAACGTACACCTATCTGGAACAACCCTGACATATTACAAAACAATAATATGATAAACTTTTCAGATTGGAGTGGTAAAGGAATCAAATATTTAGAACATATACTAGAAGGAACAGAATTTGTCTCATTTGACAGACTAGTTACACAATATGGGATCAACAAGAAAAGATTTTTAGAATATCAACAAATTAAATCCATAGTAAAAAAGAAATTTAAACTGGGTCAAGTTGAACTACAAACACCACCAAGTGTGGTTCAATTTCGTACTCTTAAAACCCCCAAATTACTATCCAAAATATACAGGATGCTTTCTAAAACAGATGAATCAATATCACTTCCTATTGCAAAATGGGAAGCGGATTTATCAGTTAACTTAGACCAAAACTTCTGGTCTCAGATTTGCTTAAAAACCTTTCATCTAATTAGAAATCCCAGTCTTCAATTAATTCAATACAAAATATTACATAGAGTGCACTATACAGGTCATCGGATGTTCAAGATGGGCTTTACGTCTACCAACAACTGCTCACACTGCCAAACCAATTCACCGGACAATTATATCCACGCTCTTTGGTTCTGTCCACCAGTTCAGAAGTTTTGGCGCGAGATATGTGAAGACTTATCGAAGTGTCTGAAATGTAACATTCCAACTTCCCCCTTAGTGTGTTTGTTGGGCAGCTTAGATAATGTCACTTCAGAAAAGAATATCGTCCATATGGTTTTCACTGCCCTATGCATAGCCAAGAAAACTGTCCTCATGAACTGGAAAAATAAAAACAATCTTAATTCTAACCAATATAGAAATTATCTATTAGATTACATTAGTCTTGATACAGCCTCTGCCACCACATCAGATCAATTGCTCTGGGCTCCTTTGATCAGCTCCATCACCTAGTGGGGGTGGGGGGTCATAGTTTGGTCCCGCCTTCACTGTTGTGATTGGTGTGGGGGTAGGGACAGGCTTAGGGCGTCGGGGGGTTCCCCGGAGGCATCTTCCTTGGGGGGCTCAACCTGGGGTAGCGGTCATGTCCGGTTAGGGGCTCTGTTGGCTCTCAGGTGACTGTTTCCTCGCGGCTGCGTGCAGCGGGGCTAGGGGAGGGTCTGTGCTGACAGACGTGGGTTACTGACCTGGTAGCCTGGCTGCCCCTGGGTGGGTCCGGGATGGGCGTGAGGTTCTGGGGGCGCTCCGTCTCGGGGCTGGGGCCCGGGCCGGGCCTCGGGGGCTTGGGTCCTGGTTGGTGTGTTGCCGGGGTTGTGGGCGGGTGGGTGCATGGGGGCCCACCCCTGGAGCAGGGTGCGGCCGGTGCATCGAGCCACCTGGGGGGCTCTTCAACTGGTGGGGGAGATTGTCACATCTTGCAGGAGCTTTCCTCTCCTCGGGACTTCTCTGCAGGAGGGGGAGATACAGGAGAGGTGGAGGAAGATCTCAGCCTGGGTGTTTATTGTCTTATGTAGTCTGGAAGATGAGTGGATGGTGGGGTGGGTGCAGTTTTCTCTGTGGTGGGGTTGGGTGGACTGTCCCGGGCTCTGTGGGGCCGGGAGGCGCTGCTGCGCTGGGCCCCGGTCTGGATGGGCCTGGGCCCCCTTTCCCTGGCGGGTCGCGGAGTATGGGGGTGCCTACTGGGGTCAGCGGGGGAGCTGGCCCCAGGGAGGGGTCACCTGCCCCTCCCTTCCTTCCCTCCCCATCTCCAGCTGCCTCCCTCTTCCCGCTCCACCACAACCACCCACACATGCAGGACCTTCGAGTAGGGGTATGTCACCAGGGTGCAGAGGAGGCTACCCCCCCCCCCCCCCCCTCTGTCCCCTTCTGGCTGCCTCTGCCTCAATTTTATCCCACAACTTAGACATTCACATTACTCACACTCTCATTACACATACATATAGGATCTTGGGGGTGGGCACGATACACGGAATCCAAAGTACCATCAGGGTGTACACCCCACCCCTGGCGTCGTTGCCCACCTCTCAATTTTAAATACACGTAGACATTGAGGGCTAGCAGGAGGGACTATGCGCTTACCTGCTGCTCTCTGGCAGGTAGCTCCATGCCCTCCTGGGTTTTAAATGCACCTTAGAACACACATGCATCAACACTACAATGAGCGGGTGGAGGGAGGTTTGGAGTCTTCTCTCACCCCCGTTCTCTGCGACCTGCTGGAGCGGGGGGGCTAGGAGGAGGAGTTGGCCGTCCGACTGCAGTCTGGAGTGTGGGGCTTCCCTGCTGCTGCGGAGTCGGGGCGGTCTGCCTCCCCCCACCGCAGGGAAAAGGGTAACACCACCTGGGTCTGGGTGCAGTTCCCCCTCCAGGGGCAAGGGTACCTAGACCCGGTTTGTAGAGTACGCTTGGGGAGTGTGATCGTGTGTACAGCGTCTCTTTATGTCTGTCTCCACGTTGGTTGAGTGTGGAGTAAGTGCATATGAGAGCATGAGGGTGGGAATGGATGTTTGTATATGTGTGTGCCTGTATTTCTGTGTCTATATGTCAGGTTGGGTGTCAGGCGCCACCTCTCTGGGGACATCTCAGGCCCTCCAAGGTTTGGAGGCCTATCTCCCCCTACCACCACTTCCCCTGCCAGTGGCGGACTCCCTCAGACATCGGTGCGTTGGTGGTTCTTTGTGTCCGGGGGTGGGCGTCCAGGTACACACCGGCTCACTCCTTGGCGGCCGCTTATCGGAGCCTGGGGCTCGCTCGGGCCACTTCGGAGGTGGGGTGCCCCCGGCCTCTCGGCCTGGGGCTCGGTCACTCAGGCACAGCTGGCTGCCGGCGGAGCTCACGGGCGCGTCACTGCAACTCCCCCTGGCTTCTGCTCCGCGGCTGCTGAGTGAGCCCTCATCTGGGACTCTCCTCAGCTCTTTCTGGGACAGTGGCGCGGCTGCCCCTCTGTTGGTCTTCCTTGGTCTCTTGTGTTCTGGGGGCCTCTGGATGTCTGGAGTTTTGATCTCCTCCATACCTGCTTCATGCCCTGGAGGACGGGGCTGTGGCCCCCCCACACCCTCTAGCAGATCATTACATGAAGGAACCTTTTAAAAAAACAAGCGCGTCCATGCTCACAGGTGTACACACGGGTGATCACACCCACAAACTACACCCTTTTTGGCTCCTACCTCAAAGCACACTGTGTTCTGTTGATCTTATGTGCTGCACAATAATGTTTAATATTTAGTATTTACTGTCATATTCCCATATATCATTGTGATGTTGTTTATTCTATTACTCTTGTTCTCTTCTGCTTGTTTTCTTTTTTCTTTCTCAGCAGGTGATCCAGATGATCGATATATGCATTTTTTATTTCTTTTTTTTTCTTTTCTGCTCATTCTGTTGGTTTTTGTTTTTTGCCCTTCTCCCCCGTCCCTCTTCTCAGCTGTTTCTCTTTCCCTCTTTCTTTCTCCCCTTCTTTCCCCCAGTCAAGTCTGTCCCGTATTCAGTAAGTGAAAATAAAATAAACAATAAAAGGTGAATCAAATGGACCATTACGGCAAGGCTGGGATGGTCAATTTGGTAAAGTAAATCCGTTGGGCATCTTTCTTTGCCTTTAGACAACAATTCTGATGGCAAAAGAGCCAAACGGGACAGGCCAAAAAAAACAAAAAACAAACAAACAAAAAAAACCAAAAAAACAATAAAAACGATAACAAAATAACGCTAAAAACCGGTAAAAACCCTGAAAACCATACATTTCACACCCAAGCCTCAACTCTCGCGGCCCGGTACCAAACGACTCACGGACCGGTACTGGTCCGAGGCCCGGGGGTTGGGGACCGCTGGCTTAGTGCATTAATAATTTAATTTTCTACAGTATGGTATTTGTTTAATAATTCATTGATTCAGTGCATAAAATAAGTTGATAAATAACATGTTAAATATCTAATAATCATATCAAAAAATGATAGTTTTGGGGGGAGTTTCTTTGACACATGCTGACTAAACAGAACAGGAAGTGGGAGCAGGGAGAACAAGAGTGAGCAGTTTAGTGAAAGGAACAGGAAAGGTGAAGAAGGTAGCATCCTAAAGACGAGCAAGAGGACAGTTTAAAAGGAGACATTATGGCACAATAAAGGCACAGGCTCTATCACCAGAGCTTCATCAAAAGTTTTACTTTAGCAACAAACAACAAACTCAAATTGCATTGATTGTTTATTTCAGTATCATTCTGTGACGTCAACCTTTAGGTAGCATATAATGTTTGACATTTTACATAAATTTTACTATTAAATACTATAATATTTATATACCACAGAGAAATCTATAGTATACTATATAGTATACTATAGATTTCAGGTCTGGATTTAGCCCCAGTATTTCAAGAGCAACGCTACTGTTTATGGACAAATTCTTAAAAGATACGAGGTTTTTTTGGTGCTGACTCAGTTTTAGTTTTTTTTTTTTTTAATTATTATTATTTTTAATATGTGCAGCAATTTATTGAAACATAAGGCAAAGGCAGAGTTACAGGCACAATTCTAAAGAGTGTGAAAGTCACTTTTCAGTATGTCGACCTTTTGTTAAATATACATTTTTTAAAATAGGGAACATAAAACACAACATGTACAACAAGAATAAACAAACAAACAAACAAACACAAAAAGCAAGGGATGTACCTACTAGTTAACATATGTACATAACAATTCAAAAATATAAGATACTGGAATATGGAGGTTCACTCACATAAATTCGGGACGCCTTGACTAAATGTAATGTTTCCATATGTCCCAAATTTCAACAAATGTGTCATATTGAAATCTGTTAGAGAATGTAATTTTTTCCATTTTAAACAACCGATACACAACTTCATGTCATTTAGTGATGGAATTTTTACACCGAGCCATTTAGTCTTTCGGGCAGCCAGACTCAAAATGCCGTATAACGGAGCACATTGCTGATACCAAGTGTCATTTGAAATTACCATATTTGTTTCCCTTTCCCATTTCTGTTTGATGTAAATTGTATTCATATTCTTAACTTCCTGTAAACATTTGTACAGTCTAGAAATCACTTTGAGACCAGGATCCGCATAGTATGCCTTAACAAATATATTCAGAACAGGAAGAGCGAAAAGATCTATTCTCTTGGGTATAAAGTTATGTAGATGATGCTGGATTTGGAGAAACCTAAAAAAATCACTATTGCTTAACTGGCATTGATCTTTTATTGACTGGAAGTCCCTAAGAGTTCCCTTATCATAAAATGTACAGTATACCTTTAAGCCTTGTCCTGCCCACTTTTTATATGTCGCATCTAACTTTTTGGGTAAAAAATCAGCTGGATTTTAGTTGATCAAAACTTTAATGTGATTTCAGTTTAAGACATTAAACTGGCCACGTTTTAGATAAATTTTTATAATAACAGAGTGATGCTGGACATAAGCAACTGTGATTCCCTGCATATTTTAAGGATTAAGATAAACTTCAGTTTTCACTGAGTCTTTGTTAACATTATCTTGAGCTGTCTACATCATTTTAAAATGTATTAATTTTGTTGTTTGTTTGTGTTGTTAAAAGAGTTTTGTGTTGCTGTGCAGAGTGAAAATCTCACCTGATGTAGTGTTAAGGTGATGTTCACCAGTAGATGGCAACAGAGACAAATGGCACAGGTATTTTCTATACAAACAAAATTTCACACTGAAAAGCCTCAGTGGGAATTTTTGTTTGCATAGAAAGAAAAGGAAAAAGTGTCTTCAGGTCTTTCCAGTGTTTTCAAAATTGTGTTTTTCAGATTCACATCAAAACTTCACACAGACACACACACGTTCGTTTTCACATCTTAGTGAGGACACTGAATTGACATAATGCCCCTTAACCAACCATCAGAAATCAATGCCTAACCCTAACCCTTACCCAAAAACCTAACCATGACCCAATGGCACCCCTAACCTCAAAACGACATGTTGAGCCAAAAAACTGCAAAATTGCATGTATTTCTCGTTAATTTTTATTGAGATTTTAACCATTTTTAGTTTTCATGGAAAATAACTGTTATTCATGAAATGACATAATTTCAAATAACTTCTTAAAGTCAGTAAATAGCTGCCACACAAGAATAAATAAAATCAAATTTATGATATTTAACGGAGTTAGAAGTTAGCAGGAAGTTAGCTCACTAGCTTCTATCTAGATACAATATAGCATGTCCTGACTGCGGGGCTTTGGAAACAAATTCAAACGTACAGCTCTGTTATCACTTCCAACATAAATGAAGACAGAAAACTAAACAGCAGTGACGTTTGTAGGGTTACTGAAGTTTGGATAGCTGGTATATAATGATGTGCTACATGACCGCTAGCGACACAGCTATATTAGCATAATATATACAAGCTAACTTTTTTCCCACTCGATAAAAGTTAACGTGAGTGTTCTCGGTGGTCAGGAACAAATGTAATCGCATGGCAGGATGCTGTAAAAGGACCAAACTTCAGCCAGGAGAACAACTGAGATAATCCATCCACAATACGAGGTTAGTCATTCATATACTGCTGCATGGGCTGGGCTGTAGATTAGCGGTAATAAAAGCCGAGGGAGGTCAACAGTGATCACTGACTGTTTTAGGAGCTTTTTGAGATTAAATAGAAGAAAATACAAAACATTAAACAAGTTAACAACACAAAAGCCATATTAAACACAGACTACTTTAGGCCCGGAAGTAGAATTCGTCACGTCATCACTTAACGACCGGATATGTTTCCTGCAATAAAGTTACCAAGTTAGTCTGTTACAAACAAGCAATCCAATATTGTTAAATACGCTGCTATATGGCCAAAAGTATTGGGCCACACCTCTGACTCAATGAATTCAGGTGTTTCAGTTCCATGACTACAGGTGTATAAAATTAAGCATCCATGCAGTCTGCCTTTGCAAGTATTTGTGAAAGAATGGGTCTGAACAGTTCACTGCTCTCACAGTGTGGTACCGTAATACTATGTCAGACAACATAAGCTGAGATAAAAGCCACCAAGGCTCTGCACCAGTGTTGGTCAAGTTACTTGAAAAAAGTAATCAGTAACTAATTACTGATTACTTCCCCCCAAAAGTAATCCCGTTACTTTACTGATTACTTATTTTCAAAAGTAATTAATTACTTAGTTACTTTTTAAAAACACGATTTACAACCTGAATAGGTGATAAAGCGATAGATCTTTCAGCCCAATTCTACTTTTTCCACATAATCCATCATACAAAATGTAATCAAATGGAAAGGTCCCTTTTTAAAACTTGTTTTATTAGTTTTAATCTTTTAACTTTATGCATCAAGCAAAAATTTAATTATATGCAACATTCACTGACTGGGAGAAATTTGTTTAATATTTAAACCTATTTTCTGCACATTCCAGCACATAAAATATTTTTTTTGTGTTTACACTCAGTCTTTCAAATAGATGCAAGTGAAACACAGCAGAAAATAAATAAAATCAAAGACTCAGCGGTCCTTTTGCTCTATTTTCACCTGTAAAGCAGGAGTGGTGTAGACGGAGGTTTACCCTGGGGCAGGTTTTTGTCACTTTTTATGGAATCAAACTTAAAGTAAGGTCAGTACTTCCACGCTTTAAACGCTGCATGCTCATACTCTCTCCTGCACTCGATATATTATCCATTGTTGATCTGCACACAGCTGCTGTCACGAACGTCGCACTTGCTTACCTTACTGTCATGAGACATTCTCGCAAAAAAACCACGGTTTTAGTAACGCAGTAACGCAGCGTTCCTACGGGAAAGTAACGGTAATCTAATTACCGTTTTTGCAACAGTAATCCCTTACTTTACTCGTTACTTGAAAAAAGTAATCGGATTACGCGTTACTGCCCATCTCTGCTCTGCACAGCTCCAAACCTCCTCTGCCACTGACATCAGGATAAAAAATGTGCACTGGAAGCTTCATGGTATGGATTTAAATCGCTCAATATGTATGTGGCCAAAAACTTTAGTCCATGTAGGGAAGTTTACCACAGTTTACACAGATTTACGCAGTTTAGAGTCAGTCAGGTCAGCTAGTGTGATGGCAGAGAGGGCAGCCTTTACATTGTAGAAAGAGTCACATTATTTTATTCTGGGGTGACAGTATGAGTTTCTGAGCAGGCATAAATATTGATATAAATATATAAAAAACAAAAGTAAAATACATTCATGAAACTGTCAAAGTTGCTGAAAACTGAGCAGAAGAGAAAGATTTATGTGATGTTACATTTTCCTGAGAACTGACAGACTGTGATGACTCCTCCAAGTGCTACATGCTATTTTGTCCTGCTAGTTGAGCCTGCTGTCTGTTCTCAGCCCTCCTCCTGTTTCACTGGCATATATCCGTCACCAGAGGGCTCCACCGACCTGCCTGTTGACATCAGAGCAAACCCCTGTGTCATGTGACCTGGCTGGAGCTGCAAAGCTGGACTCAGTCGTGGCCCAGGCAAGTTCAGAGGCAGTTGAGGAAAAGAGAGCAGGGAGCATGGTAAAGCACTGGAAGGATGAGGTGGAAACAGGAAGCGTGTAGATTCAGTGGACTTATCAACATCCTCCATGCCCTCATCCTGACTCAGCTGCTCCTCTCCCCCACTGCTAACACCTGAATCCAAGCTGGGAAGCTCCGGGCTGTCAGCCTGCTGTTTCTCCACTCGCTCATAATCAGAACAAACCTGGATAGACTTGCCAAACACACCTCCGCTGCTTCCAAACAGCCTCTGAAAATCAGCTTTTTGTTCATTCCCTCCCTCCTTCTCTTCCTCAGCCTCAGGTTCTTCATCATGGCTATCAGTCATATTGATGCTATCTGCCTCCATGCTCTCTTCACTGACCTCTTCACAACTGCACATGCCTGAATCTAGACTCTGGAGCCTAAATCGATCATTGTCGAGCCTCTCAGTTTTCTCGTAGTCTGAAATCACCTGCACTGGCTCACTGTTACTGCTGCCTTTGAGCAGCAACATTAACGTCTCCTTTTCTTTCTCTCTCGCTTCATCACTTTCCTGTTCTGCACTTTTTCCTTCACCCCGAGTACCAACAGGACCATAAGGCGTGTCAGCCGCACAGGGCTTCAGATTCCCAGCAGTGAGTGAGGAAATAGGAGGAGGGCTACAAAGCTCAGAGTAACTTGGGTTAGTGAAGGTGGAGCTGGTGGAGTCATAGCTGCCTTTGTTCAACACCATCTTCTCATCTGGCTTGTAGGCCACAGCAGCATCCACAGGCGAGATTAATTCTACAGTGATCATTTCCACTGGTTTCAAGAAGGAGTGAAAGTATTCACTGGAGAACCCACTCTGGAGGAGAGAAAGTCACAGAACAGAAGAAGAGATTAGAAACGTTTGAAATATACAAGATATTCAGTCTGCACTTCAAGACCAGGATTAAAAAGACGAATGGATCAGTGATCAATTTTGTTTGTCTGGTTAGACTGTCTGCAGCACAACTTTCAGTAATTCTCTTTTTATGTTGCATGCTGTGTCTGTTTATGAGCTGCAGTTATCTCATTTTTATTTGTAGATGGTTATGACAAAGTATTTGAACTCAAAACTAAAGAAGATTCAGTATTCGACTGTAAACGACCACGGCTGACCCAGTGGCATTTTAATCATTCTTTATTAATACTTGATGGTTGCTGTGCACACGCAGGACCCACTACAGTATTTAAGTAGGCGGGGCATGATTGCAGATGCCATGCAGGTGCGTCTGCCCTCCCTGCACAGCACCGCAAGCCACGGCCTGCCACATCGACTTACAGTCATATGTGGCTGACACACAGCTCAAAATAAATGCTAACAATAGCTGCTAGTCATGTACATTTACTGCAAACATGTTCACCATGATAGTACACAAATGTTATTTTTTACTGCCCTGAAATGGCAGCTTCGATTGTTTTTCATTTTAAACTGTAAACTGTAACCTGATTACATGATTTAACAGTAGAGAGTAAAGAGGACGCATCTACAGCCTGTA
Organism: Simochromis diagramma; assembly: GCF_900408965.1. Lineage (NCBI taxonomy): Eukaryota > Metazoa > Chordata > Actinopteri > Cichliformes > Cichlidae > Simochromis > Simochromis diagramma. Next base: position 1,682,708 of record NW_024387291.1, on the reverse strand, counting down.
TGCTTACCTTAAAATGTACATTCTGCAGGGAGGATTTTCCTGGGTCTGGTACGGGCTGACCTTTCATTGTCTTTACTACATAAACCCTGAGGCAACAAAATTACAATCAAAACCGAAGCTGTCAAAAAGAATCTTTTTGTTTTTAATACATCATACCAGAATAACTAATCATAATATACTGCACATTGAGATATTTTTGGAAAAGTTTGCTTACCAGTGTTTTTTAGTTGTGCAGAGAATGACTGCCATTAACACTACAACACCTGCTGTAATTATGCACACAACAAGTCTAGGAACAACTGAAAAATACAAAAAAAAAAAAAAAAACAGAATAGAATAACTTTATCGTCCACACTAATGGAAAATTGTCTTTGGTTCACCAAGTCAAAAATCAAGCAGGCAATAAAATCATAATAAAAATATTGGTAGGAATCAGACCACATTCAAACCTAAGCATAAATAAAACTCCAATATACCTATAGAAATACTTCACAGTATATGATGGATTTTTTAAAATATTAAATGCTTTTGACACAAGGATCTCTTATAGACTTTTTTGCTAGCTAGAGGCATCTTGTAACGTCATCCTGACAGCATTAATTCAAAATCAGAGTGAAGAGGGTGTTTGGGGTCAGTAACAATAGACCAGGCTTTCCTTAAGACAGCTTGAAGATACTAGATTCCAATCAAGGCTGCTTTCGACCAGTAATTGTTCTGGTAGTTCTAACAATCATGTTACAAAATAACAAAATATTCTCCAATTAGCTTTCCTGTAAATGGAATGAGCATAAAAAATAAATAAATCTTGTCCTTAAAATGTGTTTCCAGATACTTAAAGATATTAATGACTCTCACAGACTGATCAGAAAGTGAAGCCGGTCATGGGGATTGGGTAATTCAAGACAAGCTTTTTCATTTTTAATAAGGAAATAATGAAATTTACACCCTTCTTTCAACCTGCATCCCTGAGCAAAACCATTAGGGCTCGAGTTCCTATAGAAGACCAACAATAGCCATATCATCAGCATATTTTCACATTTTCACTTTCCTATCTTGGAGCTGCATGTCATTTACATAAACAGAGAATAACAATGGTACTGACTGTACTGACTTCATCAGGTAAAACAAATACAGAATTTCTGTGGGCTTTAGTTGTTCTTATAAAATGTGTGTCCTTGTTGTACTGAAACAGAAGACAGAGCCGATCACGTTAGCTTAGAAAATGAGAGAAGGCAGGACTGAATGTAAAAGAGAACTCTGCAGAGTTTCTTAAACTAAACTATTTGTCTTTGGAGCCATTTGGCAAAAAAAAGTACCTGATGGTGGTTTTCTTTTTCCTACTGGTGACTCCCATGATGCAGTGGGGCTCCAGTCACTCCAGGCTCCCTCGGGTTGAGGTTTAAGAGACCGCACACGAACTCGTACCTCGTACTTCTCGCCTTGTATCAGTTTGTCTGGGTCCAGCTCTGCCCTGCACTCATTCTTGCACTGAATCTTACCTTTTTTCTGAAAGGGGGGATCCTGACAGACAGAAAGATTTTTATATCACTTTATTTACTCTTGCTATGAATTCACACAAACACAGGGCAAGGATCATGCGTACACACTATTTAAACGTGCACTTTCAGGATCTCGACTTCATACCCAAACTCATTCACATTGTGATACAAAATCTAAACTTACACTCCATGACTGATCCTGCTGCTTCCACTGCACTTCACTTTCGTATGAACTGATCATTTCATGTTCGGGGTCTTTGGACAACCAGGAAACAGAGGTGACGTTGACTTCTGGCTTCGAAGGAGGATTCACCTTTACTGTAAGAGTGTGCACATGAACACACACACACACACACACACACACACGAATCAGACAAATATGTTCTATGGGCTCCGTAAATAGGTCATATTGTAAGTAACAATGAGGTAGTATAGATTACACTCACTGTGACAGGATGGCATGTAGGAAGTGATTAGACTCTGCTTCATATGAGCACAGCTCAGATTCATGGACAACACATGGAGAGACCGAAACTGAAAGAAATTGTTTTGAAAAATTAAATAAAATGATCCAAAACTAGTGAAGATCTAAATCGATTGGTAAATTTAAAATGTTTTGATTCAAATCTACAGATAATAGTTTCGATGTAAATCTAGAAGTGATGTATATATGCTTGAGGCTTGAGGTTTTCCTTGGTGTCACAGAGTGAAATTCAGATTGTGATCACAAGGGTGGGACCAGTTATGCTTCTTCTTCATTTTTGACATATTATTATTTCATATGTGCAGGTATACCCGCACATATTAGAAAAAAAAGGGGTCCAGAATGCTCTCTCAGTTTAGCTTCTACGTTTTGAGAAATTAGCATTTTCTTGTCAGGAATACTGATAGTAGTCTGTGTCTGCACAGAGGCCATAATTAGCTTTAATTTCACTTCATGTGCAGAAAAGTAAAAATAAAAAAGAAGCCTGATCCTGTCTGAGTTATACTTCCTGAAATTCATACATAGATACTCTAATATAAAATGGAAAGCAGTGTGCTTTAAATGTCCTGCTGGCCATATGCTCATCACAGGATTCTTCACATCTGTCTATACCTTAAAAAGCAGATGATTCTTCTTTTCTCTCTTGTACAGATTTTAAACATATTTTTAATAAACAGGGTATCCACCAACAATGCTAGTTGTTTACACACTCACAGTGTATTCCATTTCAAAGATGAGGGAGCACTCCTTTAGGTCTGGTCTGGACATGTCAACAGACTTTAGGTGACAGGAAGTGCTGTAAGAGCTGAGAAGAAGAATATTCATTTGATTTTGCTGTAGATGATGTTACTGATGACATTTGTGACTCGTGTATTGTAAGTATTATGCATCTAGGTTTTCTTTTTGTGACTGAGGTCCTTACAGGTGTCGAGATTTATACTGAGCATGTATGGTGCATGCAGTGTCATCAGACACGTATTTGCTGTTCCACAAACATGTGATGTTTCTATTGTAGTCAGTGTAGCAAGTGAGATCTATGAGAAATAAAACCGGAGAGATGCGATGAGAATGAGTAAATATGTCAAACAACAGATCTTAAAATCAGTTAAACATGAATAAAGAGGAATAAAGACTAACTCTCTGGAAGCCTGGGACACTCATCACTTCTGCAGAGCAGCAGCACAGGCAGCAGAATAAACAGGGAAAGGCTTTTCTTATTTCTCTCCATTTGTTAAGTCCTTTGAGGCCACTGGGATGGTTTGTTTCCAAAGCTCAGTGACTGGAAGACTTGAAGCATTGTAGTCGCTCCAGACTTTGGCTCACTGCTTCCCAATTTTTCTCATCCTGCCCAGATAAAAAATAAATAAATTTAAAGTGTTTATTAAATCATCTGGTTGACAAGATGCAACAATGTGACAGAGATACACATAGAAAAAAAACTGCTGCCTACAAACACATCAAGAATAAGTTGTAACATAAGCAGTCGATGGAAAAACAGAAATAGAAGTGTTTCAGATCCTGCCCCACTCCTCTGCGGTTCCACATCTGTACAAATGTGACATTTGTTCTCTTGCAGTAACAGGATAAATGAACAATGATGATTTGAGACAACAAAGTTCCAATGTAAATCAGGCTTATGCATCAAAATCAACACCAAATACAATGTCATTGATATTTCCTTTTTCAGGGTAAAACAAGACCAGCTGTTTTTTCTGAAAGGCCACACTCATACAGCCATTAAAACAGGTAATGAAAAGAAATACTCTGGTCAAATTCTCATTTTACACTCAGCCGCGCACACTCAAGACATGCAAAACCTTTCATCAGCTTCCTTTTTGGAACATACAGCAGTCTGCCTTTTTCATCCCACCCACATTTGTGCAAAAATGTCAGCAGTTTCCATTCAATCTCCATTGGAATTCAGCAAAAATATTTAATAAAATACAGTTTAAATATCAAACAGTTCTCTTAATAAAACAATAATAATAATTTTGTCAGCTACACAAACCCAAACAGATAAAAGGAAAAAAAAAAGGTTGAATTCATTGCTTTTCAATTCAAGCAATTAACACTGTAGAGGATCTTACTTTGAATCCGCACTGCTCTCCAGACTAAAATGTGAACTTCTGATTAATTATTCTTCACTTCTGAGCATCTGAAGCATGTCAACACGTGTTTCTTACTTCCTATCATTTCCTTCAACTGACAGATATGGTTAAATTTAGTACCTGATGACACATTTAAACATGCAGTCAGGTAGAAACTGGCAGCTTCTGCGTTAATGTTTCAGTTTTAAACTTCATCATCATTTATTAGTTTGTTGACTATAGCCTGCCATTTTTAACAGTGCACAGCAATGCACACAAAGGGCATGCTACAGCTAATACTTATAAATGTATTAGCTGCAGCTGCCTTTGCATGTGGACCGCAATGACATTTAAACTCTGTGAAAAACAGGATGAAAAAAAAAATGTGTTTGTGTGGATTCGTGGTTCTTGTGGTTTTGCAGCCAAGTGCAAGCTGACCCACAAACACCCACAGCCTGACCTAAAACTTTCACGTTGTGCGTTTACTGCAGTATTATCTGTAAAGACTTTTTTTAAAAGCATTTTATCTCATTGACATTCAAGCGAACCTATTAACATATTAAGTTTATACTGCACAGCGCTGACGTAGATTCTTTACATGTTTAGATTCACATTCATAACATAACATATATTCTGCTTTGTAGCATGATAGAAAACCTAAACCTGCAGCTAAAACCGTAAATATTATCTTCAGCCACAATCCATAGAATAACTGTCTAACAAACTACGTTCCAAGTGTCATGCAGAAGTCAACACTTGTGGCAGTTTGTGGCAAGTATACCATGAGTTGCTGCAGTTTAAAATGCAGTGGAACATTTTAAAAATCATTTACTGATAAATATTTGTGGTGCCAGTATCATTTCTTTAAAAAAAAGAAAAAAAAAGAAAAAGTGTTGTTCTCCTTTTTTTTTAGCCCAAACCGCTGCACACTACTGTTTTTCTTCCATTTCCGTGCACAGGGGAAAGCACATTATGTTGGTGCTTCTACGGTCACCTGTTTGCAAGGTTTAATAAAGGTCAAAATGTTTTTCTGAGAACTCAAATGTTCCATTATTCTGACAGGTTCACTTCCTGCTAACGGCACTTCTTAAAAAAACTTAATCTGATTGCATGCAATGAGCTCAGACTTGCAGGATTTTAATAAATGGAGTATACAATTTCCAGTCATGCACATTACAAGAAAGTGCTTTAGTAGTCAGGAAGTTGATAAGCTTAACAGGAGGCACTTTGTGTAAAAATTAACAAGATGTCAGTTCATACAAAAGGTGAGGGGGGGAAGTTACACTAACTACATCCTCTTAAAATGTAGTCATGTGCTGCAGCATAAAGCAATATCAGTTCCATCCTGACATTGAGACTCTCTGATGAGAGCTCTTTTAGGGTGACAATGTCGCATGTAGTGATCCAAGAAGATAACAGCCTTGCAATCTTTCAGAATAAAAAAGAGAAACACCAGTATGGGATAGGAAATGAAGTAGATTACTTATTGTGTCAGATTATGATATGAGACTGCTTATATTTTATTCGTTATCTGATCTTCCACATGCAAATGGTCTGACAACATACACCTACCTGACACCTCTAATGCACTGCTGCTCCTCAGTGTGAGGAATCTGTAGAAACTGACCTTTCACTCTACCAGATCTATAAAGGTCGCACTGCAGTCACATCAATCTGTAGCAGACGGCTCAAACAAGGCGCATGTTTGATGTGGGTGTTTTGGTTTAATCACAGCTAACTCTTTCTTCTTGCCTGGGTAGATGTCCTCTGCAGTTAAAGCATTCAGACAGACTTTCAAAGAACGGTGAGTCTTTTAAATGCAAAAGATTCATCATGAAGTTCCATGAGCTTCTGTGCCAACACTTACCTTTATTCAACTTCAACAATATCACTAGTAAACACTGCACACATTTTCATAGCTATGATGACAGAGCCAAGCTATATTTATCTTTGAAGCCAGGTGAAACTGTCCATTTAGTCACATTTAAGCATTTCTTAAAGACATAAAGGTCTGGATTATGTAAAATTGTCTACTTGTAACCTCTGGTGTTGTGTATGGAATACAGAGCATGAAATGATTCACTGTAATTACTTTGGATAGGAATGCCTCAGCCTCAATTATTCACACTCTGACAAACCATCTTTTTTACCCTTATAGTGTCAGCAAAGCCAAGTCTTATGGACAGCCTTGTTTCAGCTGAGTAATATTGTCCAATTATGTCCAACGTTTCTGAGTTCAAGTATCTCGGGGTCTTGTTTGCGAGTGATGGGAGAAGGGAACCGGAGATCGACAGACGGATTGGTGCTGTGGCTGCAGTGATGCGGACGCTGCACCGGTCCGTCGTGGTGAAGAGAGAGCTGAGTGTAAAAGCAAAGCTCTGAATTTACCGGTCGATCTACGTCCCTACCCTCACCTATGGCCACGAGCTGTGGGTAGTGACCGAAAGAACGAGATTGCGGATACAAGAGGCAGAAATGAACTTCCTCCCTAGGGTGGCTGGCCTCTCCCTTAGAGATAGGGTGAGAAGTTCAGCCATCCAGGAGGGGCTCAGAGTAGAGCCGCTGCTCCTCCACATCGAAAGGAGCCAGCTGAGGTGGTTCGGGCATCTGACAAGGATGCCTCCTGGGCGCCTCCTGGGTGAGGTGTTCCGGGCATGTCCCACTGGGAGGAGGCCCTGGAGCAGACCCAGGACACACTGGAGAGATTATATCTCTCGGCTGGCCTGGGAACGCCTTGGTGTTCCCCGGATAAGCTGGAGGAGGTGGCTGGGGAGAGGGAGGTCTGGGCTTCTCTGCTTAGGCTGCTGCTCCCACGACCCGGCCCCGGATAAAGCGGAAGAAGATGGATGGATTGTTTGTTTTTGGTTAGACTTCAACAAGACTTTTTCTGTTCTGGTGGATTTTTTTTTTTAAAAGTTCATAAGACTGAAATCACAAGTCTGTTTTTAATCAAACCTGAAGTCACGTGATTAATGACACGAGTCAAAGTCATACTGGACAATCCACAGACTTCCCCAGCTAACAGGAGATTTGAATGATTTGCGTCAGTTGACCAATTGTGGAAAACCCGCTTTGTTAATAACTTCAAAAAATCAAGATTCCTCTTCTTGCCTCTTCTTATCAGACACTATCTTAATACTTTACCTTCTAAGAACCATTTTTCATGTGTTAAGCACTAGTTCTCTTCATATCATTTGTCTACTGACTTTTGGACTTCCCCTACACTGGTCCGACAGCAAAGTGAAAAAGTTGACACTCTTTGATCTCTTTTTTTTCTCTTTCGTCTCTTTCTCTCTTTCCTTACTCACTTCACTGACACACGAGAAAAACAACCACAAACTGATTACAAATACACACTAAAAACTTAAACCACATCCTAACCCCTTTGTCTTCCCAGAAAGGTATGTTTGTTTCCAATAACAAAAAAAGCAACCATTCACAATCCAGAAAGTCTGCTCTTCATTTCTTGAACTACTTTTTTCTTGAAATTACTGGTGCAGCGGTTTCTGAAACCACAACTAGTGGTGAGCTGGAGTAACATGTTTTACTCATTTCTGTGGGCATACAGATCAGAACTGCTTCATAATAGTCATCATGTTAAGCTTCAGTCACATGGGCTTAAAGTCCGGTCCACCCTGTCAACCTACATGACTGACAAAAATGTCACTCATTAGATAGTTGGTGTCAGGAAATGCAGATTTTCCCTAAGCAACTGGTGGTTACCAGAAAGTTGCTGACCTGTCTGGGTATTTTTTCTTTCCTTCTTTTGTTTTTTGGCTGATGTTCAACCAAAAAGAGGCAGTAAAGATGTTTGTTGCTCTCTGACTATAAGTAGCTAAAATGAGCATGGTTGTCAGTTGGTGGAACCTTGTCTTGTTTACTGTAAGTGATTAATTGAAGCATCGTTATTATTATGATGTCAGAGACAAGAATCTGCAGAGTAGTTTTTATGTGATCAGATACTTGGAAATGAGATGGTTGGATTGATTATGCCGCTATGGCTTGAATTCTTAACTGAAAGGGTTGAAGGTGGGAGAAATTAGCATATCATAGCCGCAGTCTAGGAGTAGGCGTATCCCGAAACAACAGCAGCAGCAGCAGTATGACTGTTGAGCATGCAGGGACACATAATTTTGTACAGACATACAATAAATCCCCTGAGCTGTTTCCTCTAATGCTGCTGGCAGGCAGAAATTTGGGTGTTTACAGCTTACCACGAGCTTTGTGAAATGTCTGAATTTCAATTTGTTTAATACTGTTTATGTGTAAAATCAACATGATAAACTTGCTTGTTAGCATGCTGACACATTTCAAACTGCAACCCCCAAAAAAGCTGTTGTGTGCATGGACGACTTTTGTTTATTTGACAAAACTATCCACATGTCCTTTTAGAAACCCTTTAACTCTGGCGTCCTTTCCTTCTCTCGCTCCTGCACACTATTTTGAGTCTTTGCTATTCTGCCACCTCCCCCTGCCTCACCCCCCCCCCCCCCCCCCCCACCTGTTTTCCTGTGCCATTTAAAGTGCACCTTTCCGAGTTAGCGTTTTTATTAAAAAGACAGCATTAGGTATCTTACTGGGACTAGTTTTTATATCTAAGTATATTTCTGTCTACTTGGACCTTTTAGGTGACTTTAGTGCAAAATATATTACAATTACAATATAACTGTGAAAAGTCTTGTTCACAATTATATTGTGGAAAATACAGTGAGAACTCTTGCATAAACACAATAGGTGACCTTTAACTTGTTATGATTTTATGAATTAAATACAGAAAAAAGAAAGCCTTTTCCATTCATCACATGCACGTAACCAGCCACTTCTAATCTCGCTTCAGAGTAGACTTTATCACTTTCTCCATCACGACTGTAACTACTGCAACACCATCTTTTCTCACCGCAGGTTCATTCATTCATAGCAACTAAAAAATGTGTTTGATCTCTCTTAGAAAAGACCAAGTAAACCAAGTAAAAATTGAGCTTACCGTTCCAGAGTTGTTCAGCGTGCTGTCATTTCCATGTCTGTAGGGTTATTCAGGTCGTGTACCCTAAACATTTCTTTGACTAAAGTTTTGCCGTCTTGCCTCTGGTGACGTATTGGAAAATTTTCTGAGAAAAGAAGAGGCTGCGGTGCTGTGGTTTCCCTTGGGGTTGTAACTCGGTGACATTCAATCAGCGTGTCAAGAAATGTGAAACATGGTGAAAACCCCTTTTTCTATGTTCGCATAAACACTTTCTGTTCCCTTTGCACTGAGTTTCTATTATTTGTTAAAAATACTATGACTTGGTAAGAAGTAAAAGTAGTATGCTAGTGCAGAAACTATAATTTCATGCCTCTGTTTTGTTTGCTTTGCTAACTGAAATTCATAGTCAACTCTTTTTAGGGCCAGGTTAAATGATTAGTTGGGAAATGTGCTTTCTTACTGAGAGTTTGATGGAAAGTTTGATATCTCTTATGTTTACATAAGAAATATGAAGGTTAGCTTAGCAAGTGAGAAAGGCTGAGAATGGGGGAAACAGCTGGCTTACTAAATAAGCTTATTGGTTAATTGTGAAAACCTCTATTTGTCATCCTACCTGGTTTTTCTGTGGGTAAAAAGCAGTGTTGGTGTTACTGTAATGCATTTACCCGTTACTGAGTAATACAACACATCACTGTCCTAAATTTAGTTTTGTTCTCATGTGCATGCACTCACACGGCAATCATCCCTCTGCAGTTTCCTGGAGGCACGATATAAGTGGCAGAACAGTCTATACTACAAAAAAGTGACTGTGCCCAGTTAATAAACAACTATCCACTGCTGGTGAAATGCTATCAGTTTGGGAAAGGACTTGAAATTAGAGGTGCTGAAGTGTGCACGTGTGCTAGAGTGTCTTACTTTTTTTTAATATGCCACCATTGCAAGTACCACATCCAGCTGCACACAGCAGATGAAAATAGACAGCCTAAATCTGACCGAACTGGGCCTCACAGGTGAGAAAGTGTTAAAGACAATATTTTAACACAGACACCAAAACAAATATTAATCACGTGCTGTGACACGTCAGGCACACACAAGCAGATAACCAAAAAGTAGGCCAGTCTCACGATTAGGGGGGCTTTTAAGCCACAGCACACAGGATATACAAGAAGCCAACTTGTGCATAACTTACTAGAACCTGGCCAGACACGTATAAAAGGTTTAGGCAATACATTTTGTTCATGAGGGGTTGAATATCCTGAAACCCTTAACCCCTCCAAAAATGATTTTCAACATGAGCTATACCTCTCATGTACTCATTTTCAATTCTGTCCATCCTCTTAGTAAAACATCTTGGTATTTTCAACTCTGCCACCTCCACGTCAGCCTCCTGCCTTTTTGTCAGTGCCACCGTCTCCAAACCATACATCATAGCAGGTTTCACCACCATACGGGAAATCTTTCCATTCACTCTTGTCACACATCAACCTTGACCCTCATCTCCACCCGCTGCACTCTCTTCTTCACCTCTGTTGTCTATTATATGAGGCTTTGGATGGTTGACCCCACCTTCACCACCTGTGCTAGTTGCATGTTTACTGTTCCACCTGTATCCCTCTCATTCTCACTCATGTATTCTATCTTCTACTGACTTTCATTTCTCTATTCTCCAGTGCAAACCTCCACATGTCCAGGCTCTCTGCTACCTTCTCGCCACTGCAAAATATCATCTGTAAGCATCGTTAGTCCACGTAGACCCTTGCCTGACTTCACCTGTCAGGCTGTCCATCACCATCAAAAACAGGAAAGGACTCAAAGTCAAACCCTGATGTAATCCCATACCCACCTTGAACTCATCTGTCACTTCTACCACAGACCTAACCCACTGTCTTGCTGGCATCCTGCATGTCTTGCGCCACACTCACATACACTTCTGATTTCCTAACACACTACCTCAGGCGCCCTATCATATGTTTTCTCTGGATCCATGAAGACAGTGCAACCCCTTTTTGATGTTCCAGCAACACTTTTTAAAAAAAATATTTTTTGGCCTTTTTCTGGCTTTATTAGATGGAGACAGTGAAGACTGACAGGAACGCAAAAAGAGACAGAGGGGGAGACGTGCAGCACATGGTCGCCTGCTCATCCAACTATGCTAAACCAGTGCCCACCCAGCAACACTCTTAAAGCAAACATTACACCTGAAGTGCTCTTTCACAGCATGAAGCCATACCGCTACAGCTTTTCACATCATCTTTGTTCTTGGAAAGGAATGAAGAAGATGTGTACTTCTTCTCCATTACTCATGGGTCCTCTCAATCTCCAGGATTGTGTTAAACAATCTAGTTAAAAAGTCCACTGCCCTCTCTCCTAGACACATCCAAACCTCCACTGTATGTCATCTGGATTAACTGCCTTTCCACTCTTCTAGAGCTGCCTCACTTCCTTGCTACTAATCCTCTGCACTTCCTCATTGGCTAACTATCCACTTTCCGTCCCCCTCTGGCTCTCGTTTTTTACATTCATTAGCTTCTTAAAGTATTCCTTTAATCTTCTCAGCACACTCTTCACTTCTTAGCACATTGCATATATTATAACTAATATTATAGTCGTATATATTATAATATTATACTAATATTTTGTACTGTTGTGACATCTTGTGGCGGGTATTAGCTGATTGCTCATTGCACCTTTTGTAACTACTGTTGACTGCTATGTAATGTCATTTGTCCATGATGCTTGACATTTTAAGGAAAAAAATATGGTTATGTTATATTTTTACTTTCTAAATCATGCATTTCTGAGACGGATAAAAAAAAGGAACAGTTTGTAAAGTGTTTTTACAACTTTATCTTTTATATTATTTTTCTGTCTGTGATGTCTGCCTTTGCACTGCTGCGAACAGAACATTAGATCTCTCTAAGCATCAATAGCATGCTAAAAACAGCTAACAGCAAGAGACCAACCAGAGATGGAAATATCTCAAGACTAGTTTCAAAAAAGCCTTGAACTCTAAAGAAAAAAAGACCTGAGGAAACACTTTCCTGATGGGTCTTAATGACAAGTTCCAACATTTATTTAAAACGTGATTTATATAAGTTATGGTGCCCATTAGACTCATAAAGGACATTAAAGCCAAGTTAAGATCACCAACTGTACATTAATAGTTATGTATAGACAAATAAATGATCGTAATATGAATTTAATTATGTAACTCACCAAAAGATACTTAATAAATGTCAAAATGTTGGAGGTGTTCTTGAAGAAAAACCTTCATTTACTGTTTGACGAGTAAATGTTTCACTGTTCCACAAGTTTTTTAACAATGTCAGTTTCAATTCTGTTCAATGTTATTTACATAGTGCCAAATCAAAATAACAGTTCCCTCACAGCACTTTTTATTGTGATGTAAGGCCACTATAATGATAGAGCGAAGCCCCCAACAATAACATGACCCCCAAATAGCAAGCACTTGTCGACAGTGAGAAGGAAAAGCTCCCTTTTAACAGGAGGAAACCTCCAGCAGAACCAGATTCAGGGCGAGGCAGCCATCTGCTGCGACCGTTTGGGTGAGATTTACGACAACACTTTAACAAGAACTATTTAAGAATTAAAGCCATTTTTTATACAAAGTAACACATTTTTCAAGTGGATACAATCCTGAGACAACTCTGTGTGTAGATGCAGGTGCTCAGCAAAGCTGCTCAGAGAAACTAATTAAAAATACTCATGATTAAATGTTCAGACTATTTCACCTGAGCTCCTATTATACAACAGTGCTGAATGCCAAGGTTTAAAACTCTAGTGTAGTGCTGCCCTCGAGTGGAAGCTTTAGAAACACAAACTCAAATGGCATTTAATGTTGGTTATTATAAAGTGGAAAGGGATAAATATTAACTTCACAAAGATAACTTCACATTAAAGCCCTGAAAATATAATCAGTGTTAAAACAAGCGAGCTTTTCCTTATTGTTAGTATTTTTTATTTGTTTTTAGTCTAACTAGAATTTAGGTTGTGTTCTGAAATAAAATAAAATTAAACTTAAAATGTAAAAAACCCCAATTATTTATGACATAAAAAACAAACCAAGAGAAAATAGAGAAACAAACCAAGAGATTATCTTGGGACTTCACTGCTGTTCTAAGTTATCACCAACAACTTTCCCAAAGGAGCTCATGTTCGCAGCAAGATAACAGAAATCATTTATCAGAGCAGCACACTCACCAGTTAAGAGCCAGGACAGGGTGACTACTCCCACACTGCAACAGCACAAATAATGAACATGTCCTCTCGGTGACACATGTACAACTATACTGCTCAGAAAAAGCAAAAGGCTTTTTTAATGCGAAAGAGGAAGAGAGGACATTTGAGTCTCACTTCCTTGTCACAGGTCAGCTTTAACATTTCAACTTATGTACAGCAACCCCTTTGCTATGCAGTGGAAAAATGCCTTACGTGTAATACGTGTGACTATCACTAAGTACGTCACAGCAAAGTGGGTTTTGATGCCACCTTTTTGTTTCCTTTAGTGCAAGTCTATTTTATATCTGTTCATGCTGAACTTTACTCAAGAAATGATTATTGTATATGGCAAAAGTGATTTACTTGTTATATTAAAAGCAATATTTTTAGCATCAACATTGCATCACTGAAATTATTTTAAGCCACCACAGAAAAAGAGTCTTCTAAAATGCTGTACAGTAATTGGCAATGTGTAACATGACATGAGACCGTAGCAATCATGATGATATATTAATTTATTTTTTCTTTAGACACAAACTTCTCAGGATATCTGACTTTGGAAGGGGAAAAACCCCCAAAAACAAACAGAAAAACATCACTATCCTTAGGCTCTAATCAGTCAACAAGTCAAAAGTCCATCGTTTAAACTGCATTATTGTAAGAACCTAACAAAGTAGACTCTGCTCTTTGTCTATTTTCAGTCCTTTTTAATCAGTTACTGCGTCGATAAACATGTTCATATTTATTTTACCAAAGATTACACAAGATTACAAAGTGTAGGTGTCTTTGAGTCCGTGAGCTGCCAACAGGTGGAGACTTGAGGTGGGGGGGACGGGGGTTAAAAAGTTCAGTTTAGTGTCCACATATTGTTGACTTTAATCACAAATCATCTATCAGTATATAATAGATGAACAAAAAAAAAAAATCCCCAGTGGTGTATTATTAATACAGGAGCTTTTTGGACATTCTGGGAAATTTTGCTATCGTGCTGCTGGCTGTGGCTTCACAGGAGGAAGTCATACAAATCCCAAATGACCAAACTTCAATAGCAACAACAGCACAAGTGATCCAGCCTAAAACCATCGGTCACAGGTCCTTCCTGTTATCACAAATGTTTCCCTCTCCCATCTGATATGACGTGTTCGGGCACGGCGCGGGTGTACCACTCCGACCATCCACCGTCATACACCGACACCCCCGGGTGCCCGCATTCGTGGGCCGCCAGTGCCACGTGGCACGCGGTCACTGCAGAGCCGCATAAGACACAAAGCGGGCAGTCGAGATCCACACCAGCACGGGCAAACAGAGCCTGGAGTTGTTCCTTTGGCAGGAAGTGGCCAGAAGGTGACAGGAAGGCGTGGAAAGGAATGCTGATGGAGCCAGGGATGTGGCCCGGCTCTGTGTCTGTCAATCAGAAAGAGCAGATACATTCAGAATATGATTAAATAATCTGAAATAGCAAATGTGTACTCTTAATTAATTAAGAAATGGGCAGTTACACAGAAACATGCAATTAAAAAGACCTTTAGAGATCTTGATTAGCCTTGGTGAGGCTTTTAAGTCATGCTAACCCTGTGTTGATCCCTTCTGTTTTTCTCAGTCTGGATTATGTTCTACACTTTGAATGTGGACTACAGTAAAATTCTTGAGCTGCTGCTCTTTATTCTAAATATTTTGCAGGGAGAATGGAAAATATGTGCAGCAATTTATTGAAACACATACAAAGATACATGGAAATACAGTATATGAGGCAAAAACAGAGTTTGTCATTATTTGGTTAGACAAGCTTTATTCTTCAACACAGCCCAAACTCTCTTAGACAAGCTTTCTTGTCATTTCTTTAAGTAGCAAGTAGTAACTATGACATCACCCATTGACTAGTAAGTGAAGTCTCGCTGTGACGCATTTTCATCATTGTGACTGTGGTGTTTTAAAACCACATGTGGCAAGCAACTGTGAAACCAATGACACTGCACAATCACTGGGTAAAGGCTTACTATTGAAGTTGTGCCAGCCATTAAAAAGAATTCATGTTTAAGGCACTTCTGTTTTGGCTTTACTTTTTAGACCTTTCTAGCTACACCCCTCCTTGATGTAGTCTCTAATCCTGGAGTGACCTTTTACATCACAAATAATTTTACCACACATGTTTAGTGCCATTAGTAAAACTGTTATGATCCCCATTTCTGAATAACTTGTTATACAGTACACATGATTAGCAAATCATTATAATCTGCCTTTGTATTGACCGCCTTTTATTATGGCATTTCCATCTCCACTCTGCTAGCATCAGAAAGAGTAAGAGGCGTAAGTTATATTGGTCCAGCTCAGCTGCACTCGACTCTGAATAAATCAGTAGAGAGGCATGAGACAGAGGACTGTTAAAGTCCATGACCGAAGATGACAGTCTTAAATATAAGATAAAAAAAGGAACATAATGTGATCATTGATGACTCAACCCTGTGACCTTTTGGCTACAGAAGGACCATGTGGACGAAACCCCAGAAAGGGTTTTCTTCAGATCACATTTTAAATGTGAAAAAAAAAATAGCCAGGTGTTAATAAACCACAACCACACTGGGACAGGTGGTATTTTAGTCTTGACTATATCAGTTATAGTGGGAAATTGGTTCAGTGTTTCAAAAGCAAAACTCTGAATCGAGGAAAAGAAAGCGAAACCCGCATTTGCTACGTTTTTACTACCACAGACAAATATGTGTGTTTGTATCAATGTTTGATATGAAAACAGACATTACAAAAACTGGTGCTTATACTCCCAAGGGAGTCAATCAGAAGAGCAGATTTAGCATGTGAAAGTTTTATTTGTTCCCCCCCAAATTAAATCCAGGCTGGATTTACACATGCAATGAAAAGGGAAGTTCTTTTTTTTTTTTAAGAGAGCAGTCAGAAAGGTCACTGCTCAAACTGCTTTCAGAAGTGTTCTGCCTGCAGAGGAGCCCTGTAACAGCACATCAGAGCTTTACCCTCTAACAGTGTGTGTACTGTGAGACGTATATGGATAAGACATCTATACCTTATCACTGTTTTTTCCATTCACTGAGTGCCGTCTTTAAAAACATCAGCAGATCAAAGGTTGGACTACTGCTGCATCTAAACTTTAACCATTCACTTTGTCTGCTACTGTGGTACAGCAGTGTGTGTGTGTGTGTGTGTGTGTGTGTGTGTGTGTGTGTGTGTGTGTGTGTGTGTGTGTGTGTGTGTGTGTATGGTTCATTGACTATAGCTAAAATGTGGGCTATCCAAGTACGGCCTGTCTGCCTGACCTCTTTTCATGTTTGTGTTGTTCAGTCATCCAAGCCCAGCCTGCTGGGTTTGCACAGAGCAAACTCCATAAAACTCTATGTACAAGGAACTAGCAAACCATTATCTTGTCCCCCGTCCCATACCTGTGTCACCCTGACGTCACTGTCAGAGTCAAACTGTAATTGTGTTTTATAAGATACTAATTATTGTCCATGTTTGTTCATTAATTATCCCATCACTAGTAAAGAGAAGAGTGTCAGGGGTCAATAACATAAAATATCATGAGCCATGATATCCTCCCCTAATAACAATAATAACTTATTGTGACACGTTTGTGTGTCTATCCACCTCCACTGCCATGAGTTTGAAGTCTTTGCAGTGTACAACTGCCAGAAAAACAAATCTGCGCAGACAACAGGAAGACATTTGGAGAATTTCAAACTGGTAATTGATACCCGCCTCCAGCTGCAATCCTCGAACCAGTTTTTGATCAGTCATTCTTAAACACTCTTAAACAAGTTGACTGGTTCAATCATTCTGTTTATCTTAAAAACAGGCACAATAAGATCATCAATGTTGTCTATAAACCCTTTAATGAAAAAGTTACTATCAACAATGCACGTAATAAAAGCTACTGTGGGACGTTACTGTGAGTCACTCAATCATCACTTTGACCAAGATAAAAATTCTATAAAAAAAATGCATGTCACCATCTTTTCCAAGGGAAAAGAGTGTAATGTTGGGTTCTTTAGAAGTATTTCAGTTACACAGGGACATGAGTCAGACCGGAAATCCTGGCACAAGTGTGTCCCAACAATAGCTGAGTTGTGAAGTTATCTTAATCATAATCAACGCATTTGTCATCAAGAGGCAATAAGAATAAAGATACAGTACACGCCCCCTCATGTCAGTGTGCCTGTAGTCTGAGGATGCTATTTGAAATAAGGGTGTCAGTAATCTGAAAATGTAATGAAGTTCTGAGAAGAATGGATCTCTTCAAAAGCCTGAGTGGGGCACGCAGGACTGTAACCATCATAAAGGCTCTAATGCAGACTACTCACTGTCTCTGGGTTCAGGGTCCAGTCCTTTGAACCTGCCTGTGGGCCTGGCATCCACCACCTGGAACTTTTTAGTCTCCAGGTTATCCAGGATATCCTCATAGGTTTTTATCCACGAGCGGTTCAGAGAGGCTTTGAACTCGGTCGCTGTGGGTCTGACGTACCGGTCACTCACAGGTCGACCCTCCAGCTCCCAGTTCCTGAGCCCCCCATTGAGCATAGAGACCGCACTGTGCCCGAACACTCGGAACATCCACCACACGCGGGGCGCCGAGAACGCCCCAAACTCGCTGCCATCGTAGACCACGACGTGCGTGTCGTTTTCTATTCCCAATTTCCCGACGTATTCCGCAAAATAGTCCTCTGACGGCAACATATGGTCCAGAGGAGAGGTTTTATCGCAGCACTGGTCAATGTCAAAGAAAGCTGCTCCCGGCACATGCTTCTTCTTGAACTCGGTCTTTGCGTTTCTCCGCAGTTTGGGCAAATACCACGAAGTGTCCAAGACCCGCATTTTCCCCTGGACCTTTACAGCCTGAGCCAGCCACTTAGAGGTGACCAGAGCGGTGGCTTGGAGAGCCATGGTGAACTGGAGATGCAGACAGGCTACAAAGTTTACCTAAGTTTCACAATATTTAACAAAACCGAGCCAAAAGTCGGGTCGAGTGAGCAAAGGTACTAATGGTGGCGAGAGAGCGCATGCCAAACCGTCACGCCCCTCGGCTCACCTGACACTGATAAAAGTGAAAGGGGGACACAGTAAAAATGGCATTAGCCTACATTTT
Source organism: Simochromis diagramma (assembly GCF_900408965.1). NCBI lineage: Eukaryota > Metazoa > Chordata > Actinopteri > Cichliformes > Cichlidae > Simochromis > Simochromis diagramma. The sequence goes on along the minus strand of NW_024387291.1, from coordinate 1,664,329 downwards.
AGACAAAGTCTGAACCGACACTCATTCATAAGTCTGCAGCGAGACATGCACATTTTTTCCAACTCCAACAGAAAACGTAATCTATTAACCTATCTCCGTGTGAAGTGAAATAGAGGATTGGAGCCACTTGTTCCATATTCGATTTGAGAGTTGACAGTTTGTCTTGTAATCGGAATGTTGCCGGTTTGAGCCCCGGCTCCGACAGTCTCGGTCGTTGTGTCCTTGGGCAAGACACTTAACCCGTTGCCTACTGGTCAGAGGGCCCGGTGGCGCCAGTGACCGGCAGCCTCGCCTCTGTCAGTGCGCCCCAGGGCAGCTGTGGCTAATGTAGCTTGCCATCACGAATGTGTGGATGACTGAATGTAGTGTAAATCGCTTTGGGGTCCTTAAGGACTAAGTAAAGCGCTATACAAATACAGGCCATTTATCATATTTGCACAACCGACTGTTATTAACAGGCCAGTAAATTTGGACGCCTCATTGGCTAATTCTCTTCACCTAATCTGGAGACTGCTTCGACCTACATTTTAAAATAGCATGACTTATCATTTTACTACATTTTCTCCTTGTCCCACAGTTTCCATAGTGCGCCTGTTCTGTTTTGATACTACTACTACTACTAAAATGGCCTGTATTTGTATAGCGCTTTACTCAGTCCCTATGGACCCCAAAGCACTTTACACTACATTCAGTCATCCACACATTCACACACTGGTGAAGGCAAGCTACGTTGTAGCCACAGCTGCCCTGGGGCGCACTGACTACTACTACTAATAATAATAATAATAAGAAGAAGAATAAAAATTTAAAACTAAAGTAGTTGAAATAGCACAACAGGTGATCCAGGTAGGAACTTTGTTCATTTTACGTCGTCAAGCCGACTGCTTTTAACCGACGCACACGAGCTTCCCGGATGTTTATGGAACCACATGTTGTTACCCGGTTATAAAAGCACATTTCTGTGGATGTAGTTTGTGGAAAGTAGAATAAAAAGTTTGTAGCTTGAATCAGGATGTCGGCTTCGTTGATCAGGAGAGGACTGGAGCTGATGAGCAATGACATTAAAGGTCAGTTTAGCCTCTTGAGCTTGCTGTGCCAGTTGGCTAACAGTATTGGATATTAGCGCTCTCGCTATTATAATTCTAACCATAACTTGTGACTGATCTGGTTTTTTTTTTACATCGTTATAGTTAGGCCGTAATAGAGGGGGTTTACAATGTTGCTTTAAGATCTAAAATTGATTACTTGAATATTATTTCGGAGGTTTTCACGTTGTCGTCATTAAACCATTGCAACGTAGAGCCCGAAGAAGACGTATTTGAATAACGGTACTATGCGTAACCTCAACCTACATAACATTCCTGTGAGGAAAGCAATTCCTCATCCGGGTGAGCGGGTACTTGGTCTCAGCACAGCTGATGTCAGGAGGACCCTGAGAAGAACTGACGTACTCAAGCAGCGCCTCGGGACTGGTGCTCAAGGAATGTGCTGACCAGCTGGGTCATGTCCTCACAGACCTCTTCAATACCTCACTGAACCATGCAGTTGTACCATCATTCTTCAAGAATTTTACCATTATACTAGTTCCTAAAAACAGTCCACAGTTCCATGTCTTAATGATTATCACCTTTTAGGACTCACAATGTGCATTTCAGTTCCGCATTCAACACAAATCATCTCCCAGCATGAAAGCATGCGGCAAGTGGAGACAATTGATGGGGACTGGTGTACCACAAACAGCACTGTCTTACATACACAGCTTCTCATCAATAACATTGTGGAGGAGGTGGACAGCAGCACTAAGTTTCTAGCTTTGTTCTCTTGTAATGGGAGCACAGCAATGTCTGCACTTCCTGTCTCAGATGAAGAGTGTGTATTTGGAGCAGAAGAGCCAGATTCTCCAAGTTTCTTTCTCATAGCCATCAGGCTTCTAAATTCTAATTTTTTTTAATACCCCTCCCATCTACACACACACACACACACACACACACACACACACACACACACACACACACACACACAGTGGACCACACTTGGACTGATGTCCCTGCTGCTGTGATACTCCATTGCTATCTATAAGTGTAATACACTGGTAATTTAACAATACTGCTGTTTTTTTATGCATTTCACATTCATTTTTATAGCTCTGTTTGTTACTACAATTTTTATTAATGTTGTGAGCCAGTGCAACACGATTCCATTCAGATATGCTATAATTAGTGTATAGCTTTTGAATGACAAAAAGATCGATTCACACTCTTAAAAGAACATGTTTCCTTGTCTGCAGCTTACTTTGGGTTTTGTGCGTGTCTTTTTGCCATGTGTTTCCTGCCAGATGTCACTAAAGTGAAGAAGAAGCAGCAGCAGACCCCTAGCTCAGCCACAGTGATGGAGCTGGTGAGCACCAAGCGGCAGGGAGTTACCAAGCAGGTCAAAAGACTGCAAGGCCGTCTCGGGCCTGGCAAGAGCAAAGCCACTGTTAAAGACAAGAGGATCAAGTCTGCAGTGGGTCAGTCTGCTTGCTGTATTTCTGTCTTCTTCATGCTTAGAATAAAAGACATCTGTGAAAAAGTAAAAACAATTGGTACAGAGGCTTTTGCGTTTTCATGTAAGGACCAATAGGTGGCAGCATTGGTCTTAAACTCAGTTGTAAAATGTACAGCCTTCCACTGAAAAAGAACTTAAACCTGAATAATTTTCTGTTACTCTTTTACAGTCTAGTTGATGTTGCTCTAAATTTCTTGTTCTTTGGTTTGAATTGTAGAGGAGTTCAGGAAGAAGCAGGGGAAGAGCCATTTGAGTGAGAACCTCAAATACTTTATGGCAACTGGCTGTAAAGCAACAGATTCTGACACACTGAAGGTAACCAGGTCATCAGTCCCTCACATTTTACAAGTACTGTCATTGTCTGTGACTTTTATCTCTTCTTGAAACACTGGAGTCCAAAATGTTAAGCAGGATTTAAAAAGAAGAGTCATATTTACATAAAAAAGCAGCTTGCTCACAGCCACGAAAACACTGGTGGCATCCGGTGGTACCTCTCAGCCTGCTCGTAGATTCAGCAGTGGTATCAATTTTAATGTCGGCAAAAAATAAACATCCTGTACAGTAAAGATCCAAATCCCAGGATTTTATTTATTTTTTTGCATTATTGATAACCCAAATAGATTCATAGCCATCACTGGCTACTGATGAACTGCTTTTGTTGTCTACAGGTGGCCTTAACGTGCTGATTTGATTTCTGTCTGACATAGATCGTGAACCACAATAAAGGGAGGCAGTCAAGAAATCACCCGGACAGGCCTGTGAAGAAGGCCAAAGAGGCAAAGTCTTTGTTCACAGAGGAGGAGTTCCAGCAGTTTCAGAAGGAATACTTTGGCAGGACTGTGGAGGAAAAGAAATAAAACAGACACAAAGACACTGCGCCCACAGCAGAAGCTCCAGGGCTGCGTTTGGAGGATCGAAGTGGATTTCTGGACCAGATTTTGTTCTCATTAATGTTCGTGTAGTGTCTGTATGGTTTGGGGTTTTTTTTTCTTCTTCTCTTTTTTTTTTTTTTTTTCTTTCAAGGGTGTCTGTGTGAGTAATGTGTACATTTTGAACCAACCACAGGTTGAAGTTCATAGACAAAGTATGAAAAATCATTTACAAAGAGACAGGAAATGACTGAGATATGACTTGTGTCAGTCATAGCTCGCGAGTCCTTTGTTTCATTGTTTGTGAACTACAAACGTAATGAAGCTCACCTTCAATTCACAGCCAAGAAAAACACCATATTCATGGCTTAATAACCAGATAAGCTTAGCAAGAGCCGTTACAGGGCGGTGTGAGAGAGCAAATTCCTGAAATTATGGGCTTATGGATGACTTATACAATACATTTCTGTTTCTCATCCCTTCTTCTTTGATAACTTCTTAGAATTTTTATTTATTTTTTTTTTAATTTATTGAATTATTTTTTCAATAAAAGCTGTAATTCTGGGAATAAAGCTGCATGCCACACTCGATAGATCTAAAGATATTAGTTGCTAATTAATCAATTATTAAATAATATCACAGTCAACACAAAGGTTTGTTATTTCTATTGCAACGACCTTGAATTAATAGCTTCCATCATTTTCATCATTCCTCCTATAAACACGTGTTTTGATATGGTCGTCCTCAAACTTGTTGCTTTATTAAAGTAATGAAATAATGACTCCTGTTATGGGTTTATTCTTGTTCAGATTACAGTCTTTTTCTATTGGTTTGGCTCATTTCTTGAAACAGAAATTACATTCTCAAAACTCTAAGATCATTTGGCAAAACACTCTTACAGTTTAGCACAACACTATAGCTCACCTGCAAAAGCTCATATCTCTTCCAAAACTGTTCACTCGGGCTTCAATCTAAATCCCTTTCTCATTTAAACAGTCAGTGTCTCCAAAATGGCAAAGATCCTTCTCAATAGCTTTGGCTCATTTCTCAACACAGATCGGACATTCTCATCATTCTTGGTGCTTTTGTCAAAATAAACCTGGAAGGTTGATCACAACAACATGGTCCACCTGCAAAAGCTCATATCTCCCCTAAAACAGTTCACTCATGTGTCAAAACTACATTTCTTTCTAATCTGAATAGTCAGTGCCCCCAAAATGCATCGTCCCTTTGGCATTGTGTGAGTACTGCCATACAAAATGTTTAGATGTTTTGTCACTATGGCAGAGGACCAACAATATACAACAGAAAAGAGTAGCCTCCAAGGTTTGACATCACAGATTGCACTCACACTACCAAGGAAATTATGGCCACACCATTCTCAGAAATGGCAGCACACATAGTTATATTGCCCCCTCGCTGACCTGGGACATCCACTGTGGCCCGGTGGCCAATAATATTACGGCCATGTCTTCGGCCCTTGGCCAGGTTGAAGCCAGCTTTATCCACGAACACCAGGATGTGAGGGGTCTCATGTCCTTCCAATGCCATCATTCTCTAAAATAGAGTAAAGAACGTAAAATCAGTCATACAGAAGAGTCATATACTACAGTTAGACAATTACATGTTCTCCCCCACAGGTTCAATATACTACAGGCCACTACTCCAGTGGTTCTAAACTAGTGATAGGCCTATGAGGAAGTACTGCAGGGGTATTTGATAGAAAGGGGAGTGGGAAATACTGGTGACTTACTGAGATGTTACAGTAAAACCTACAATATTAGATAGATTTGATTGGGAGACAACAAAATAAGGATTATAATGACAATCGTATCATACAGTAAACTGCAGTTTTCTGTTGAAATTGTTGAAGTCAGATGAAGCAAATACTGATTCTGAAACCAGGTAAAGGAGGTATTGAAACCAAATAAGTGAACTACTGCTTACTGTGATTACAGGTAAGGTTATAATGAGAGACAACCAGTAACTGACTTACATTTATATACTGGTAGCGCAGCTCCTTCACTCTGTCAGAGTTCCTCTCAAATGGTACCCTGTAGATTTGTTTCATTGTCATCTGATGCTTCTTCAAAACCCGGTCTATTGTGGAGATGCTTATTGTGTTTATATTCTGGAATATATGATTGTCCTGAAGGATGGCATCACGGATCTGTCTCAATGTGATGGCATTATTCAGAGGCAGAGGTGTGGACTCGAGTCACATGACTTGGACTCGAGTCATTAATTTTATGACTTTAGACTTGACTTGAAAAAATGTTCTAAGACTTGTGACTTGACTTGGACTTTTACACCAGTGACTTGGGACTTGAATTGGACTTGAACCGGTTTACTTGAAAAGACTTGATATTTTACCCCAAATATAAAATTTAACATGCATATTATATAGAGATTGAAAATGTGACGTCATTCACGGGTAGAACCGCAAAGGATTCTGGGAACTCGTGGCAAGCGGTACTAGCGCACGCAGGCTTTCAATTGAAATCAGTTACACAGCGATAAAAAGAAACACAAAAATGTCAAGAAGCTGTTGTATTATTAACTGCAATAGCCGGTCGCATGACAGCCACGGGAAGCCGACGAGTAAATAGATCGGTTGTTATCGGATTACGTCGTTGAGGAGAAATTGTTCGAGCCATGTTTCCGAAGTAACAAAGAGGCGACTGGATTGCAGCCATTCAAAGACCAAATATAACGTCCCAGAACACTCCAGCTCACAGGTTAGTCTGCTCCAAGCATTTCCACAAAGATCAGTCTGCTGTTGTAGTTAATACGTCATTTTCATAACATAATTGGTGATATAGGTTACAAGCAAGTCTGGCGCTGAACAGAAATTGTCGCGCTATGCTCCTTTGTTTATTGTGCATAAATAGTGAATTGTCCTGACACAATATTGCGTTTCGCTTCTGTTATTATGGTACATTGACAAAAACATATACTTTTATTCACAGGGTAAAACAGTTGTTTTGTATCACTAATTGTCCAGTACGATTACAGCATACAGTATTATTGTCACTGCTACATTTCTGTGATGCTACCAGAAATTATTTCCACTGCTAATTAATTACCGTTGAGCTCAAAGGTCCTATTAATAAACGGTTAACGAATGTGTATTTATGACGACGATTTGTGAGACTGGTAAACTTATGATACGTACGATGGTCTTTACTTTCTACACGGTGCATTTCAAGGTCCTGCACCCATCCGTCGGTAAACTGTACCTGGGCTTGTTGCAGTGACCGGAAGTTACTAAACTTCACGAGTGTATGCACTCACTCCAAGAAGCGTATAATTATAAATATGCATATAAATATGCTACGATGAGATAGCTGACTTCATCTAACTAGCAAATGTTTTCCAGGCTACGTTGGTGATGCAGTTTTTTTTTAAATGATATTTAAAAAAAAAAATCATTTATTTATGTATGATATTTTTGTCATGCGATTTTAAAGCCAGTCCTACAACCGCATCCAAGAATAACATGCAGCTTATCTCAGAACTGTCGGTGAAATTATTCTTGGAGCTAGGTTTAATTGAGCTGCATTTTAAAGAGGTGCAATTTCACAATTTGTGTATATTTTCTAAGTTCACTATTTTGTCATGTGTTGAGAAAAACACAGATTTAAAAATTACATGGTCTAATATTTACATTTAGCATATAACTGCAACATGCTTTTTTTCGTTTTTTTTTTAAAGACTCGAAAGGACTTGAAATTCAAAGTTTCAGACTTGTGACTTGACTCGGACTTTTACACCAGTGACTTGAGACTCGACTCTGACTTGCCTGACATTACTTGAGACTTGACTTGAGACTTGAGGATAAAGACTTGAGACTTACTTGAGACTTGCAAAACAATGACTTGGTCCCACCTCTGTTCAGAGGTGTGGACTCGAGTCACATGACTTGGACTCGAGTCAGACTCGAGTCATTAATTTTATGACTTTAGACTTGACTTGAAAAAATGTTCTAAGACTTGTGACTTGACTTGGACTTTTACACCAATGACCTGGGACTTGAATTGGACTTGAACCGGTTTACTTGAAAAGACTTGATATTTTACCCCAAATATAAAATTTAACATGCATATTATATAGAGATTGAAAATGTGACGTCATTCACGGGTAGGATTCTGGGAACTCGTGGCAAGCGGTACTAGCGCACGCAGGCTTTCAATTGAAATCAGTTATACAGCGATAAAAAGAAACACAAAAATGTCAAGAAGCTGTTGTATTATTAACTGCAATAGCCGGTCGCATGACAGCCACGGGAAGCCGACGGGTAAAGAGATCGGTTGTTATCGGATTACGTCGTTGAAGAGAAATTGTTCGAGCCATGTTTCCGAAGTAACAAAGAGGCGACGGATGGCCTGGATTGCAGCCATTCAAAGATCAAATATAACGTCCCAGAACACTCCAGCTCACAGGTTAGTCTGCTCCAAGCATTTACACGAAGGTCAGTGTTTTTTAGTAGTTAATACGTCATTTTCATAACATAATTAGTGATATAGGTTACAAGCAAGTCTGGCGCTGAACAGAAATTGTCGCGCTATGCTCCTTTATTTATTGTGCATAAATAGTGAATTGTCCTGACACAATATTGCGTTTCGCTTCTGTTATTATGGTACATTGACAAAAACATATACTTTTACTTTTGCAGTGACCTGAAGTTACTAAACTTCATGAGTGTATGCACTCACTCCAAGAACCGTATGATTATAAATATGCATATAAATATGCTACGATGAGATAGCTGACTTCATCTAACTAGCAAATGTTGTCCAGGCTACGTTGGTGATGCAGTTTTTTTAATGTGTATGATATTTTTGTCATGCGATTTTAAAGCTGGTCCTACAACCGCATCCAAGAATAACATGCAGTTTATCTCAGAACTGTCGGTGAAAATTATTCTTGGAGCTAGGTTTAATTGAGCTGCATTTTAAAGAGGTGCAATTTCACAATTTGTGTATATTTTCTAAGTTCACTATTTTGTCATGTGTTGAGAAAAACACAGATTTTAAAATTACATGGTCTAATATTTACATTTAGCATATAACTGCAACATGCTTTTTTCGTTTGTTTTTTTTTTAAAGACTCGAAAGGACTTGAAATTCAAAGTTTCAGACTTGTGACTTGACTCGGACTTTTACACCAGTGACTTGAGACTCGACTCTGACTTGCCTGACATTACTTGAGACTTGACTTGAGACTTGAGGATAAAGACTTGAGACTTACTTGAGACTTGCAAAACAATGACTTGGTCCCACCTCTGGCATTATTTGCGGCCTCTTCCCCCTATTCCTCCACCACGCATTCTCAGTCCTCCTCCTCTTCTTCTTCTTCTTCCTCCTCTTCCTTGAGGAAGAACTTCCCCTTGTCCGTTTGCTTGGCCTTGTCTATCCATGTTCAGAGCCTCGGACTGGCTCTGGTCAAGCTCTATATATCCGTGTTTGGCAGCACACAACACCTGGAACACACCTGTGTGTGACGCTCCCCCTTCGTTAGTCTAGTTTCACCTGACTGTCAATGACTGTCATCAATTTATCAAATATTCAAAGAAATTCATATATGGTATTCATGGTATTATGTTCTTGACCAATTTTGACAATTGAACAGACAGTTGTGCATGCGAGTACTTATACAATGAAATCATGCTGACATGTTTTGGAGAGAATGATCATTAGACTGAGAATCAACTAATCAGTTTAGATCTACAAGATCTATTCATTTGGAAAATGTGCTAAATGTGGGCTAACTGTATAACTGTAGGCTACTTGTACTTAATCATTTGCAAAGATGCACTGAGACAATTGATACATGTACTTAGGCATTTGCCATTTGATAAAATGAATGAGAAATGCCATTCTGTTGTGAACATTTGCCAAGAGGTTTGGAGGTTTGTCCATGTTATTTTGAGAATGTAATTTCTGTTTCAAGAAATGAGCCAAACCAATGGAGAAAAACTGTAATATTTTGCTTTTATTAGGTTAAAAGGTGAACTAATAAGGTTTGGAGGGGAAGAGCACAGACATTTTCACTCTTTACATTTTTTTAAAGATTAACCAAAAAAAGCTGTTTCATTTAGTGAGCTCTTAACTGTTTCCCCTTCGAGATGGGCTTTTTTTTGTTTAAGGGAAAGAGTGCCACCATAGACCTAAAGGGTTTTCACCATTTTTCATGTTTTTTTAATTACTCATGTCGTCAAGGCAAATCAGAACACCACATCCTCATTTCTCAGAAAAAAGGAGTCAAACTTGAGTCGAAGAAATGTTTAGGGTACAACGTGAACAACCCAGACATGGACATGATGGCACACTAAAGCACTGGTACGTTCTTAATGTGATTTTTCGCAGTGGCTGTTTGGCTAGTGTGCATAAGTGACTTTAGAACCCTAAATTTCATCATAGTTATATCATTAACATTTTTCTAACATTGTGTTTTAACGTTATATTAATATGGGACATAATGCTATGAATGCTACACATTTGTTGACAAAAACAATATTTTGGCGTAAATTAATCTGCAGGATTACATAATATTTCATAAGGAAGTCATGTCTTTATCATCTGTATCATCTTTAGCCTTTTAGACCCTCTAACCCCAAATAACATCAGCTTGTTTAATGCTCTGATGTAGTTTCCATCTTAAGAAAATTTTATTTTATAGTTCAATGTATATAAAGTATAATATCAATATAATGCAGGACCTATCATTTGTACGGCCAAAGTGAGATTGACACTAGTCTTATCAGCTATGTTAGCAAACTAGTTTACTAGCTAAAGTTAACAATACTGATGGCTAAAGGAACTCAGCCCACGGCCGTCGTATTCTCCCAGACACATTGCATGCCGACGAAACATCTTAACTTTCTACAACAAAAGTCAAACAAATGACATAAAATAACATTTTCTCTATTTCTGTCAAACATTTAGCTGCATGAGCCTTGCACCTGAACCCTGGGTGCACTGATAGCATAGTCTTTCTTCTTTTAAAACATCTCTAAAAAGTACATCTGTGCTTCTGTGCTGGTCCCAGACATACAGTCCTCCACAGAATCTGTATTTTTGCAAACAAACTTTTTATATTTTACTCCATATCACAGACCAAATTTATTTATGGTTTAACTGGCGATTGTAAGACGTCACAGTATCTTTTCAAATACAGTTTAGTATCTTGGTCCATTATTCTACCATTATTCTGAATTTGAGTCCAAAACTTGACTTCAACCATTGTTACATCAGTTTGCAGAGATGTCTCTATGGTCCATATCTTCCATTTTGGATGGTCAGATTTCCAGAAATCAGAATCTGCAAACTTTATTAATCCCTAAGAAAATTATGTGGGTTACAGTTGCTCCAGTATAAATAACAGTAACAGAACCAGACTAGACTATATAACAATACTATATGTTACAGATTTAAGACATTTAAGAAATAGCACAATATATACAAATCACTCAAGAATAAATATCAAGGATTGACGGAGGTGATTATACATAAATATCAAGAATGTTGACATGGTGCTCAGCATGCAACAACATAGAGGATAGCACTTCAGGTCTCGCAGCCCTTTGCCACACCTTTTGCCAGACAGGAGAAGCCAACCCCCAGGTAACTCAAACAAAGAAAGATGTATTAATATAACATAAAACAGAACTTTGACCTTGCAAGGTTAATATGTGTGCACGCCATATAAACATTGGAAGGTGTGATGGAAAAATAAATACATTTAATAAAGAAACAATATTGAACAATAAATAGAATATTTTAAAGTAGTGACTGTAAATTAAACTAAAGTGAATCAACGGGTGGTGAGGTGTGGAGCTTACCATGTGTGGCATGCCATCACACCGCCCCAGGAGATCTTTGAGGTCAGCAGACCTGATACTTTTAGATGTTCCCAGGTACAGATTAAAGACTAGGGGAGAGAGGGCTTTTGCTGTGGCTGCACCCAGACTGTGGAACAGTTTACCTCCTCACATCAGATTCTCCACAAGCCTAGGAACTTTTAAAACTGCTCTTAAAACTCACCTCTTCTCATTGGCTTTTAGCAAGGTTTAACTTATTGTTTTAATTTATTGTTTTATCAGTGAGGTGTTTTATGTACTTGCGTTTTATTGTATTTTATATTTGTATTTTATTGTACAGCACTTTGGTCAGCCTTGGTTGTTTTTAAATGTGCTTTATAAATAAACTTGACTTGACTTGACTTGATGATGAGGTTGCTGATGCTCCAGAGCCTCCATGCTCAAGGAGAATATGAACTCGTTACCTTCAAAGAAACAGGTAACGTATTTCAGTTGATGTAGTTTGACACTGTAAATATTCTTAAAGAAATTAATTTGTAACCTAAATGAAACCTCTTTCTCTTCCCAAGAAGTACTTCAAAAAAGGTCTACAAAAGGCGTGTAATGTTTGTGTGTGATGGATCATTGGTACTCCTCCAAACAATTTCAATTACGTTCTGCAAAACAAGTCTGGAGGAAGTACTTTTCAATAATCATTAGTCAGCATCCACCATAGACGTTCAACCTTCCTGGTCTTCATTGATGTTTGAGCCACATCATGAAAAATGCTAAGGATCTTTGTGTATATATTAAGAAATGTGTGTACATTTATATCAATAACTGTATGACAATTTAATATTTCTGGTTTAAAAGTACTACTAACAGTAGTTCCATGTACTTTTCCCTGCATTTCAGAAAACTGCAGGCTTGGAATGCATGTGTTTGGGCTCCTTAAATGTTGTTCTTCAATGAAAGACATGACATGGATGGGGTTGTCCATAGTGTAGCAGTAATGTTTTTGCAGGCCTTGTAGTGGCAGGAACGTAACAAAGCACTACAACTTGAAACTCCTCATGCAAAAAAGGGGACTCTGGATGTTGATGAAAAGTGATTGCCAAAGACGGGAAAGTAAGTTAGTAATATTACTTTGTCATTCCAAATGAATGTGTCTCATTGTCTCACAGAAACTGGGTGCAGGTTACATAAAAAAGATAAATTAACTGAATAAAATGCAATCTGTTCGTTTTTAAAAATAGAATTTTGAAATCATACTGTCATGTGTATCTAAACTACCAAAACCTTAATGAGAAATTTAAATAACACCACACATAACTGTGCATGAAAGTAAGAAATATTGTTAAAAATTGTTTCATACATCACTGAATATTCATTTACAGAAAGGTGTTGGGGAAACCCCACCAAAGACCCATTTCCTGGAAAGTGTTCATGCAGCATTACTGGACTGTGAGGGTCCAGGATGTCATGGTACTTGTCCTGCCTACTTAGCTCAGTAAACACAATCACAAACACAATCCAAGAACCAGGTATTTTGAAGATGATAAGTGCAGCAGGAGTTGTAGAGCAAATTGAAAATAACATATAATAAATTAACCAATGTACTATTAAATTTCAGAATTACACACAAGCCAGTAGAACCCAGGTGATTTTGGGAAAAAAAGCCATTGGGATCCAAACAGAACTTGTATCCAATGAAGAATGACAAGGCTCGTGCATGGGAGGCAAAGGTGTGAGGATTGGAGGGATGTATAGGAAGTTGAGATGAAAGCCTACATTGGAATTTTGATTCTAGCTGGCGTCTACCACTCAAGGCATGAAGCAACACGTGATTTGTGGGATGACAAGACCAGATGGGCAATATTTTGTGCGACGATGTCCCACTACCGCTATTCTCAGATCAGTGCTAACATCCACTTTGATGACAGGCTCACCTGCCCGGGACGCTTCAGGGATGATAAGCTTGCTGCATTTCATATCCTGTGGGAAAAATGGGTTGCTTGTTTTCCCCTGTTGTTCAGTCCAGGGGTTGATGTGCGTGTTGACGAACAGCTTGTTGCATTCAAAGGCTGCTGTTGATTTCGACGGTATATGCTCAACAAGCCCGCAAAATATGGCATTAAAATCTGGGTCACCCGTGCTGCGGTAACCTCCTATGCCTGGAAGGTGCAAATTTACACGGGGGGAAAAAAAAATCACACTCCCCACCCGGTAGTTCCCAGGCAGTTGTGCTCCAACTGACAGAAGGGCTCCAAGGACACACTGTCACATGGGACAACTTTGCGTAATTCATCTTGGCAGAGTAACTCCTCAGAAGGAAGAGGGAGAAAAAAAAATTGGCTCTGGTTGGCACAATCACAAGAAACAAACCAGAGTTACGATAGATTTGTTTCGCTACAACAGAGGAAGACTCTGTCATCCGTCTTTGCCTTCACCAAAATGACCATGGCGGAGTCCTACGTCCCCAGTTGAGGGGAGAATGCTTTTAAGCACAAAGCACAGGCAGTGATGGGGAAAATATGAAGCCTGCAGCAATCCTGTGCTACAATAGGTGCAAAGGCAGCGTAGATGACCTGGACAAGGTTGTTCGCATACGATTGAAATACGATTTTTGATTTTGATTTTTGAAGTCTCTTTTTAACATGAATTGCAATGTATAATAGTTGATGCAATACTCATTAAAAGGATACAAGCATTAACCCCATGGTGTGCTCTAGTCAACAAGAAATAGAGACTTGTCTCCTAAACTTCGAAGAAGAACTCCACACACTGCACAAAAAGTAATGATGCATAAAAATCATTGATACTATTAATTACTGATATACACTGAGCTGAAGTGATGGTCAAGTATAAATCAGGTTGCATGTACTATTTGGAAAAAAACAGAAATGCATTTCTCCATTTATAAATCCTTAGGATTATGTGATTTAAGTGGCTTTTAAAGGATTAAAATTCTGAATATGAATTAAATGTTGGTTTTCATGACCAGGACTGAGGCCAATCCTATACCCCCCCCCCCCCCCCCCCTCCCCTAAAAACCCCATGTCGGTCAAAGTGGAGCATTTGAATAAATATAGTATAGTATATAGTTAATATAACTTTGTTTTGCAGGAATTTTCACAATATAAAAATACATAATCAAAACACTTCCTATACAGATTCAATCCAAAAGTTTATCAAGTGTCACTGAGCAGTCTTTACCTTCAAATCTAACCCCCCCACCCCGTGAAGTAAAGCAGCTGGGCCTTTAGCTAGCAACACAATGTTGAATTTGAAATAACCTGCCACTTGAAAACACGTCTCTCTTCCTGCTTCATCTTCTTCTGTAGAGCTAGCTAGATTTTGAAGTATTGCAACCACAAAATGCAGACACCTGCACTCCTTCCAGCCCACTTTAACCCCTGAATATAAACGCTATAAATAAACCTGGAGTAACGAATCTGGTTTAAAAATATGATGAGTAGAACCTACTGATCTTTGTTAAAAAATGTAGGTAGTAAAAGTAAAGAGAAAAACAAATAGCCGAGTATAGATTTAAGTACAGTTACCACCTCATACAGTATGAAATAGTGACACAAGCCACTGAAGCCATTTTCCAACCCTCCTCATATTTTCTTTTTTCTGTTACGTGTATTATTATGACTAAAATCTGTCCATTCAGAACAAACCGCAGATTGACGTTCACATTTAATCAGTATCTGTTTCGAAACCTACCAGAAATTATGCAGATACATGCAGTCAGCAGTTATTTCTCTGACTAAAGTCATGAAACTAGTTCTCCAAATGATGAGCCTGTAAATGTCTTAAACATGTTTATTAGTCATATTTTCTTTGTAAGGATTTCGCCTGAGACTTTAGTCAGACTATTTAGTTAATATCACAATTAGAAGTCATATCATATATATCTGTATATACCAGCATGTAGCACTTGCTAAAACTGAGGATTTGCCATTGAAGCTTACAATAACTTAGTTGTTAAGTAATATAGAAAACTGCAACCAGCAGCTTTCTATATTTGAATGAATAGTTTTCTTCTTTTCTAATATCCTACCATAAACACCAGAAGTCTGAACAGGAAGAGGTACCCAGGCAGACACAGGACTTTTTTTCGACAAATAGGGCTTTCACAAAGCTCTGGGAAAATG
Source organism: Simochromis diagramma (assembly GCF_900408965.1). Lineage (NCBI taxonomy): Eukaryota > Metazoa > Chordata > Actinopteri > Cichliformes > Cichlidae > Simochromis > Simochromis diagramma. The sequence goes on along the minus strand of NW_024387291.1, from coordinate 1,648,952 downwards.
TACAGGTCGCAGAGGTGAGTTGTCTAGGGAGAAGGACACAGGATGAGTTAATCCCAAAACTTCCCAAAAAATCCATAAAGACAAAAAAAGACTGATCCAGATTGCTTACTTGATTTATTAGAAGGCGACGTCCAGAAGGGGTTTGGGTCTGCAGGGTGGTGACTTGCTGAGGAGTTGTTTGAGCATAGGTAGGCAGGTGAAGCGGTAGGTAATCATTGAAGGGTCCATGTGATGAGATGGAAAAGGAGGAGTACTCCTGCAGTCAATGAGGAGATACTGGAAGAGGAGGGAAAGGACTGCTAGAACACAAAAGGTAAGTTTCACAAAATTAACTTGGTTTAGTCTGTTTACCATACAAAACTGGCAGATAATCTGATGAAGACTGGGAGGAAAGGAATTCAGTAAATTCTAATACAAAATTTTAAGAGTTAGTACACAAACCAACTGACAGACCACAACACAAACCCGGATAAGTGGCACAAAATGGATGAATGAATAAAGACAGGACCTTTAATGATGTATCATGTAATGATGGATTTTGTTTTTTTACTTAGCTGATTGGTTCTTGCCATAATATGAATTCTAACAGTTAGAGCTGGGCGATAGAACGATAACGATATGTATCGCGATATAACTTTTACTCGATAGAGAAATTAAGCTATCGCGATAGACCTCGCCGCTCCTGTCCTCTTAAAAAAAAAAAAAAAAAAAAAAGGTCAGCCAATCCAAATTAAGTAGCGCAGAGCCGAACCAATCACAGCCGCAGCGTCACGTCGCGTGACTTGTTACGTACAGCACAAGTGCCAAGCCGCACGTGTGTTTGTTTGGGAAGCAGCCAGCGGGTAATGGAGCCAGCGGGTAATGGAGCCAGCGGGTAATGGAGGAAATGAGTGTGCCGACTAGAAAAATCAACCGAGCGTGACCGAAGAGAAAACAGATGATGGTTCCAATGCCGGAGAGATTGTCGAACGGAAGAGCCATAGAAGTCCCGTAGTGTGAAGGTATTTCGGCTATTTCAAGTCTGACAAAAAACAGAGTAGCGTGCACTGTAAATTGTGCCAAAAGCAAGTCTGGAAATACAATAAACTGGTGCATGCGTCACACTGTGCGCCACGTTATTGTTTCGGTGAAATGAATTTCTACAATACTGTTACTATTAATTGTTCTCTCTGCAGTGTTTAAATGCTTACATATACACACAGTTACTGTCCCTCCACACATACGACTCGGTTCTGCTTCTATGCCCCAGCTTTGTTTACTTTTTCCCACCGAGGCTTCTAGACTTCTGATTGGCCAACATTTCTGCATGGTTAGGAATCTAGCGCCACCTGCTGCTTTGGCATGTTCATAGCAGCGTTTTCCTTCATTTCTGCCTTTATGTGTGGACGGGATTATTTTTTAAAACGAAAACGGAAAATCTTTGTTTTCAAAAATACCCGTGTACGTGTGGACGTAGCCTCAGTCTCTGACTGGAAGCGCTAATTCGTCATTCGGCTTTTGTCAGACTAAAGTAACTGTTAAAACTGTTTGAAAAGCTCAGCTATACAACAAGGAGAGATTGAGAATTTCCTTTTAGTTCTCAGTTTATTTGATATTGACAAAAGTTAGTCAGTTTTGTCTGTTCTTCTGTAAAACAAACTAAGATTTATTTTTAGAATTAATATTTTGTTTCTAAGTGGAATTGACAATTTAGTCTGTTTCGTTTGTTCTATTTTGAAACTTAAACGCTTTAGCGGCTGCCTTTTGTGTAGTTTGCAATATTTGCCTTTATTTATCTGAAAAAGTCTCATGTTCCTTAAGTACATCTACCCTGTTGAACTTATTATGGGAAATAAATATTTAAATAAAAACAAGCTGCTGATTATTTCACATTTTACTTGTGAGCAACGGCACATTTAAATCTTACAAATATAGTTATTTGGCTTATATCGTGATAGATATCGTTATCGCCTGAAATGAAAAAAACATATCGTGATATGAAAAAATCTCATATCGCCCAGCTCTACTAACAGTTGTGAAATCAGGCTGTCAGCAGGGTACCAACCTGGCCTGACAAGGCACACCTGTAAAGTGAAACAGGTGTGAGGTGTCTAAATCATGAAGCTTATTAAGAGAAGGCCAGGGGTTTGCAGCACTTTCATCAAAGCAATGGGTGGCTACTTTCAGGAATCTATATTATAGGTTTTTTTTTTTTTTCTTTGCTACATAATAGTGTGGATGCTGTAAAGCTAATTAGTTAACTAATTAAGGTTAAGTAACAAAGGTTGCTTGGTTTTTATTTATTTATTTATATTATTTTTAGGTTGGCTGTGGCTCAGGTGGTAGAGCAGATCAGCTACTGATTGGAAGGTTGGTGGTTCAGAATCAGAATCAGAATGGGTTTTATTGCCAAATGTTGAGCAGGTTTACAACATTAGGAAATTGCTGCGGTGCTTCAGTGCAAACATGCTGTCATAAATTGCGCTTAAATAGACATGAAAAAAATAAAAGTAAGAATAAGAATTAAAAGTGCTACGTAGAAAGATATATACATGAGTGCAGGTGGTGATCAGTGCCAAAACATGGAATGATGCAGTGAACACAGCGTAGGGTCATGAGTTAGTGGTGGGGACAGTCGTACGTTTATTGTTCATGTGTCCAACAGCAGAGGGGAAGAAACTGTTCTTATGGCGAGAGGTTCTGGTGCGAATGGACCGGAGCCTCCTGCCTGAGGGGAGCAGGTCAAACAGACTGTATCCAGGGTGAGAAGGGTCAGCTGAGATCCGAGCTGCACGCCGCAGTGTCCTGGAGGTGTACAGGTCCTGCAGAGATGGGAGTCTACAGCCAATCACCTTCTCAGCAGAGCGCACAACACGCTGCAGTCTCTGTTTGTCCCTGATAGTGGCTCCAGCCAGTGTGGTACACACGGTGATGGAGGAGGTGAGGATGGACTCGATGATTGCGGTGTAGAATTGCATCATCGTCCGTGTTGGCAGGTTGAATTTCTTCAGCTGCCTCAGGAAGTACATCCTCTGCTGGGCTTTCTTGATGACGGAGGTGATGGTGGGCTCCCACTTCAGGTCCTGAGTGATGGTGGTACCCAGGAAGCAGAATGAGTCCACAGAGGTGATGGGGGTGTCAGTCAGGATAATCAATATGGAGTGCCAGGACTGCCATAATGAATTAATTAAATACACCATTAAATAATTAATTAAATGTGGCAATAATTAATTAAAATTGGAATTAATTAATTAAATAAAGTTATGACACATGGAATTAATTAATTATTGACACATTTAATTAATTATTTATGTATTTCACATTTTAATTAATTATTGACACATTTAATTAATTAATTATTGCAAATTATTAATTACAGCTACACTTTTAACAGTGTTTTAGCCGCGAATGTCGCGACGTATGTCTGGTCAGGTTGTCAACATAGAACATGTTTGCAGTGCTCAGATGTTTTCAGAGATTTCACTAGCTCTGCTAACAGTCAGCATGCAGAGTGCACCCAGGGGGTTACGTTAACCGGTTTGTTTACATATTCCACTCTCCGTGTTCCACATGTTGCATTCGCAGATTCTCATTTTCACCGAACGATCGTCTCTTTCCGCCTGGTCTTGTGTCTCTGTGCTTCAGTAACATAAAGAACGAGCTGACATTTTTCTCACGAAACCAGTGATCAGCTCAACAGACCCTCAGTTTACCTGCATGCATCCTCCTCCTCACCTGTCAGCTGTTTAACACCTGCTGCTAATTCAAGAAACACGCCTACGTTACCTGGTGATAGCCACAGTTTAACTGGGCAGCCAGTGCTCGATATAAAGCAATGTCAGCGCATTTTTCTGCACAAGATAAGTAAATATAGTGTTTTCCCCGAGCGCAGAGCTGCTGGAGCTTGTTTCCTTACAGAGCACTTTATAGGCAAAGCAGCTTCATCAGCGGCTGATGTCCAATCACCGGCACACAGCTTTGAAACCTCAGCTGAGTTTTAGCTCTCAGTGGTTAAACGCTGGACTTCATTCACTCAGGTTCTGTCTGTCGGGTCACGTTTACTTCGCTGTTTTATTTACAACTGAGCAAATCGGTTTGGCTGAGGTTAAAGTTACGTTTCATAACTGCATAGTTTCACAGACGTTTAATGGTTCACTGGCACATGTGTTAGACTGAACTATCATCTAAATATCATCTGTTTTTTAATAGTTATTCAACTGTATTCTAAGCACCAGCTGTCTGTTAGAATGTGATTTTTTTTCTCTCTCTGTTGGCAGAGGTATAAAAAATGCGCAGGAAAATCTGACGTGCATGGCAAACTTCACCGACGATATTTAGGGAGGAATAAACACACATCAAACATAAATGAACCATTTGCCTGTCTCCATAATTGAGAGCATTTTCTCTTCTTATGTCAACACTCTCTCTCTCTCTTTTGCTTTTTCGGTCATGTTATGTTTACCTGTCAAAGGCTTGTTACAAACTATGAAACACATGGTGCAGACTTCTGGATGTTAGAAGAAAACTAATACTGCTCATGAAGGAGACTAAAGGCAGGAAGGTGTCCTTTAAAACTAAACATGTTAATAGGACCTCCCTATTTATATCATAGTTTATGATATAGCACATGTATTTCAGTAATAGCCTGCTGATTTCAGGTGAACAGTCGCACAGCTCACGTAGGCGTTATCTGTGATACTCCTTAACTATAATTTATCCAAGTTAACTTCAGTTAACCATTCAGACAGTTCTTTTGCAATGAAAAACATAAACACCCATGCTGGTGTAGGTTTCCTCAGTGCCAGCTGTTAACATTATAGCTGCATATGCAGTAACCATGGTAACCACGGACTCTGAGCAGCTGGATCGACGGAGGTCAGACAACAATTTTACACGTATGATCTTAAAACAGGACACAGCCACTATACGTGCTGGCCTCATATGTGAAGGCAGACTGAGTCTATGTTTGACGTTTGTTTATATCTAATCTTCCTTTTCAAACATTTAAACAGCAGCGAGTCTGCAGCTGAGGGAATACAAACTCAAATTGTCGGAACAGGTTTGCTCGTTTCTTGGATTCATTTGGTGATTTATTAAATGTATAACTGTTATTCTAATCTGCTGCTGGGTCTCTTACACTTTTCTTTATGCTGTATATTTTCACGTCTCTGGAATAGTTGGCAGTTAGATAGTCAGCTGGGAAACTCTGTGTTAACTCATGGAGCTGAGGATATCGTGGATATGCTGACCTCGCTCCGTGGTGTACAGGGCCGTTTACCCTCATGATTAATATTCACAATAAAAGTATTAGCCGAACATCATGAAGTCTGTATGTGTTTCATAGTGTCGAACAACCTTTGTACAGTTAAAGCCAGCAGTTACTACATGACAGAAACACCAACGTTATCTCTTTTATGCGTTTATACACAGGTCACGCTGATTACTGAACAAAAACCCAAAGATCAGATGTTAAACAGATTTATTTGCTCTCTCTCCTCCTTAAACATGTTTTTAATGTTAGTTATAATTCAGAATTGGCGACTGAAACACGTAGGACACATAAGAATATCAGGAAATAAAACACCGATAAATATAACCTCAGTAAAAGAAGTCAGCGGGGGTTATTACAGCTGTGTACCGGGGCCTGCGCTTTGTCGGTGGGATTGCTTGCGAGGCGAGCGGGTCTATCCCACGCTTTGCCGTGAGACTGGGCAGACATCTCCGAAATCATCGAAGCACTTTTGCAAAGAGGCTGTATCTTGACAAACCGACCAGACACATGAAGATTAAACCACTACATTCTCGGCTAAAAAAATATTAAAACGGTATTTGGTGACACACAAACAGGGTTTTTCAAAGTTCAGTTCTGTTAGCTTCCACATGCCAGTTGTTGTGTGCTAGAAACAATGGCCACCAGGCCAAAGCAATGGTTTTGACTCGATCAGCGTTAACCCCGCCCCCTGAGTTTGATGGGTGAGGCTGACAGATAAAATTATTTCAAGATGAGAGCCAGGCGCCAGGACTGCCAAAATGAAATAAATAAATATCATTAAATAATTAATTAAATGTGTCAATAATTAATTAAATGTGTCAATAACTAATTAAAATGTGAAATACATAAATAATTAATTAAATGTGTCAATAATTAATTATTTAAACGTGTCAATAATTAATTAATTACATGTGTCATAACTATTTATTTAATTAATTAATTTCAATTTTAATTAATTATTGCCACATTTAATTAATTATTTAATGGTGTATTTAATTAATGCATTATGGCAGTCCTGGCACTCCATACTATACAAGGATCAGTCCATTTATCATTATGTGAATTGTTTTTTTTCTTCTATTTTTCACCATGTAATTCTATCATAAAGTATTGTTATTGTTAATTTATTTCAAACATGTAAACAATATACAGGTACATTTAGTAAAGAAAATAAGAGGGGGAAAATACTATACAAAAGTCAATACATTTCAATATTGCTACTGTTCAGATTCATTTACATGTTGAAAGGGAAGAAGTACACACTTATTTAATCCCACCCCTTTGCCATAAGTTATCAGTTAATATTTAGTCAGCTTCCTTACTGATATAATCTGTAATAAAAATAGTGAACAGATTTCTGATATATACTATATGCTATAATACCACATCATTATTTAAATAGAGACATTCACTTAATTTCAGTATTTAACCTTTCTTTATAGTTTGAGAAGATCATATTTTTATAACTCTTTCTGAACTGTTTTATGTTTGGACGTTGCTTTAATTCCATATTCAAACTGTTCCACAGTTTCACTCCATGCACAGAAACACAAGAGCTTTTTCTTGTGGTACGTACCTTCCCTGTTTTAAAGTTACAAAAAAAACCCCTTAAATTATAACTTCCTTCTTTACAGAAAAACAAAAAACATTTTCTGAATATTACCTGGTTCAGACTGCAAAAATAGTGAGTTTGTGGGTTCCCTATAACCTGCATTGTGGATGATTCGAACTGCTTTTTTTTTTTTTTTTTTTTTTTTTTGAAGAGTAAAAAGTGAATGTAATGTCATTTTAAAGTTGTTGCCCCAGACTTCTGCACAATAGCTTAAGTATGGTGAAACCAGTGAACAGTATAGAACGTGAAATGATGTTCTGTCGAATACCTGCTTTGCCTTGTTTAGTACTGCAATGCTTCGTGATACTTTAGAATGAATATATCTTACGTGAGCTCTCCAGTTAAGTTTTTCATCTGTCATTACCCCCACAAATTTATTTTCACTGACTCTTTCAATATCAACACCATTTATTTGAATCTTTGCATTTGTATTTAAACTACTATTTCCAAATAACACAAGTTTAGATTTATTCAAATTTAATGATAATTTATTTTTATCAAGCCAGAACTTCACTTTACTTATTTCATTAGTCATATCCTCCAATAAATTCTGCAGATCATCACCAGAGCAAAAACAAGTTTGTATCGTCAGCAAAGAGAACCATTTTTAATACTTTGGACACATTGGACAGATGTCGTTAATGTATAAGTTGAAGAATTTTGGACCCAAAACTGATCCTTGGGGTACACCACAAGCAATGTCCATACATAAGGAGCAACCACCATTTAATTTCACAAACTGCTTCCTGTCTATTAAAAACTCCGGACCCAATCTAAAACTACCCCTCTGACACCATAACGTTCCAGTTTTCTTATTAAAATATATCATGACCTATAGTGTCAAATGCCTTTGTCAAGTCTATGAATAACCCAGCCACATATTGCTTTTTGTCTATGGACTTTGTGATGTATTCTATTGAATCTAATAGTGCCAATGATGTTGATCTGAATCCGTACTGACTCTCGGTGAGTAGTTTATGTTTATCTATAAATTTTTCCAGTTGGTTGTTAAACAGTTTTTCAAGAATTTTTGAGAATTGAGGTAGTAAAGAGACTGTCTATCAGTGTATCCGGTTTTTCTGTGCTTCCACAGGATGAGTGATTGTTCTTGCTAAATTTGGTCCAGCAGTTACAAAGAATTCATTGAGACTATTTGCCACAACATCCATATTGTATTCTTCATGGTCATTACAAATGAAATACTTGGGATAGTTCTTTTGTCCAGCCCCACGTTTTATAACACTGTTCAGTATTTCCCATAATCTTTTAATATTATTTCTAGTTATATCTAATTGCTTCATATCCTTCATATCCTTTATCTATATCTAAGTATATTAGTTAACCTATTTTTATATCTTTTGTATCTGATTTCTGCATTTTTAGTTCTCTTTCTTAAGAAATGTCTGTATAGAGCATTTTTCTTTATACATGCATTTTGCAGACCTTTTGTTATCCATGGACAGTTCATATATTTATGTTTCCTACTATATTGCTTTATTGGACAGCTGGTATTGTACACTAATGTAAATATTCTAAGGAATTCATTATACGCACTATTAACGTCATGTTCCTGATATACTTCACCCCAGTTCTGTTTCAATAAATCTTTTTTAAATGCATTCATTCTTTCTTCTGTTCTTACTCGCCTGTACATTTTTTTTTAATTGTCCATTTTATTGATCTTGTAATTCCTATCATAGATTGTAAAAAAAAATTGGAAGCTGGTCACTTATGTCGTTAATCAGGAGTCCACTTATTTTCAACTTCATTTGTAAAAATGTCTATGAGAGTTGCACAATGTGATGTGATCCTGGTGGGTCTAGTAATTTTAGAGAATAGGTTTATAAAGTACATTGCTTTTATAAATTCCTCAGTGGTTTTATGTTTATTTGGGTTTAGCAAAGCAATATTGAGATCTCCACAAATGAGAACTTTTTTTGTGACCTATTTCAATAAATGTTTCTTCTATCCAGTCTTTAAATGTCTCAATACTACTACCTGGAGCTCTGTAGATACAGCTAATTATTACATTTTTACTTTTCTTTACAAATTTCAACTGTAATGGTTTCCAGTACATTATCAATCACCATCGTCATCTTATCCACCACATTAAATTTCAAGGATTTGTCCACATACAAGGCCACTCCTCCTCCAGTAATTTAGTTGTCAGTGGTCTTTCATGCCAAGTAATTAGCATGACAAAATCAGTAAATATATCTATGTGGTAGTTTAATTTTGCTTGGTCATCTTAATGTTGGGCTCCTCCATTTGCATTAGGATCTTTCATATGAAGAGTTCCAGTAAACAGTTATCAAATATGGGTTTCAGTCAGCAATCAATGTGGTTATTAAGAATTATTAGCATTAATGTTCAGTTCGGTATGTTTAGTATAAAATGTTAACAGGGCCGAGACTAGCTTCTTTACCACCTGTTAGAAGATGTAGCCTCAGATCCTCCTCAAATACTAATGTGAAGAAAAAAAGATGAAAGGTGAAAAGGACCGATTATTCTGAATACCAAATGGCTGTTTTTCTTAATAGAAACACACTCATTTTTGAGTTCGGATGTGGTTTGACATTTTGTGTGTATTTTTGCAGATTGTAGTCATTTTTTTGCAAAGAAAGAAAGAGAAGAGGTGTTTTTTTTTTTTTGGTTTTTTTTTGCCCATGTACTGAGTTAGGGGAAGTCCAAAAGTCAGAAGATGGAAGATGCCTCACGCCTCTGTGAAAATGATGAGAGGGGCTAAAACATCGATATCAGAGGGGCAAAAAAAGAAGAAAAGTCATTATTCAAAGTAATTATACTCCACTTAGAAAGTCTGTATTTTGTACAAATTGTCAAGTTTGTCAGTTTGCCTGACTCATCCAGACCTTTATGTCTTTAAGATATACTTATATTTGACTAAGTGAACAGTTTCATCTGTCCTATATCTAGATAAATATGGCTGGGCTCTGACATCGTAGTAATGCAGTGTTTTTAATAATTCTTAAACAGCACTTTGTTTAAGCAAAAACAAAGTGCTGTTGACTGCTGCACTTATTAGTCTGTAAAATTTCAGATCTGTGTCAGAGATTATCCTAAGGTTCCTAGCCTGTGTTTTAAGGAGTTATAAAACTCCCAGGTAATTCTTCAGCTTCTCAGTTAATAATTAATAGAGCTCTGTTTTAGTCTCCTTTAACTATAGTAAAATGCAGGCCATCCATTTTTCGACATGAATCCATATGAAATGGTGATTTCCAAAATTCAAAGTGTAAACCTAATGCATTGCAATTAAAAAGGATGATATGTTGGCAAATAATTTGACCTAGAGGGGGCATGTACAAAAAAAAAAGACAAGGTAGAACCCCGTGGAACTCCAGCAGTCATAATAGCTGATGTAGAAAAGTATTACCAGTGTTACCTGAAAAAGTCTAAGAGAAAGTTTAATTTAAGCCACTTAACATGAATCTGAATATGACTGGCTATATATAAATCACAACACCCAAATTATAATTTCTTTGACATGTTTTAGCCATCTGCTACAGATTATTGTTACTGCAGTTCGGCATCTAGTAGAACAAGTTATTGTTAAAATCAACTGCTTTAAATTGTGAAATAGATTTTAGCCAAAGATAATTTCCAGACTCTGGCCATATGTTTGAGATAAAGTCCGAATACCACATGTGATTATATAATGCGAATGAGAATCTAAACACACAGAGAACCTAAAACTTCAGCATGGTCCATTTTTTTAATTTTTTTATTTATTTAGGACAGTGCATGTTAATGAACATAAATGTAAAAAAAAAAATTACATGAATGTAAACATACCAGATTATAGCCAAGGGCTAATTTCCATCTGTTGTCCTTAAGCATAAAAATAGACATAATAATTCATAAAAATTCATCATTCATTCATAATAAAAACTCCATCACCAAACTTACACATACACACCATTCTGTTCCCAAATAAAACATTAAAACTATACAACTCATACATGATCACACACTTGATTTGTCCATAACCAGTTTTTAACCTTTGCCTTAAACAAATTGAATGTCGAGCATTCTCTAATGGGTTGAGGAAGACTGTTCCACAGATGGCCTCCCTTGACAGAGAGGACGTTCTGCCCAAATGCTGTCCGTCTGTGGGGTATAAACAAGTCTCCTCGGATTGTAGCTCGAGTGGTCCTGTCTGAGCTTTCTTTATGCCTAATGAACTGCTTTAGTGGTGGTGGAGCAAGGGAGTGTACGACTTTATATATTAAACGCACTCTTTTAAGTTTCACTAAGTTATTGAAGTTCAGTAATTTATGTTTTTTTTAACACATGACAGTGGTGGTGGGAAGTCGGTTTTTTGTCAAGTAGTTTTAAACTTCTTTTATAAATGTTTTCAGTAGTTTTAAGTGTTGTTGGACAAGCAAGTGACCAGGACGTCAAACAATAGTCCATATGAGAGATGATCATTGAGTAAAAATAAGTTTTTGCAACATTCATATTTAAATTATTACGTATATGATTAAAATTTCGATTATTAAATTTAAGTACCTGGGACACTTTATTTATGTGACTCTTGAAGGATAATGTTGGGTCTAGAATGACCCCAAGATATTAAAATTCTGGAGCTAATTTAAACTTAACATGTTTGTACTGATCACGATAAAAAGAAAAGCTTGCGTGAACTTTTCTAGGTTAGCTTGCACATGGATGCAAAACACTAAATCTGAACAAACATTTAATTTTTCATCCTGTTTTTAATACAGTTTAAATGTCAGTGTGGTTCACATGCAAATGCAGCTACTGCTAATGCATTAATATAGATAACACGCTGTGTTTTTGTGTGTTTTTGCTGCGCACGCTCCAATGCTACATCCTGGAGGAAATGAGTCTGTACTTAAGTCAAAGAAGAAAAAGAATGAATAAACACAGATAAAACTGAAGGAAAAACCCAGGAGGAGGTGGTTTCCACCCTTATTAATCAGCTCAATAATTGGATTAGAGGAAAGTAAAACCTTAATGTTAAACATTTAGAAAGGAAGATCAACTTTCAGGAGTTCATGTTCGTCAGAAGAGTTTTGTGTATTCAAGAGCTCGTCTCGACTTCTGCACAGCAATATCTCCAGTGTTAAATTAACACTGGAGAGTGTCTATATGGGTCCACACCTCTGAGTGTTAGATACAACACTGTTGAGTGTTAAATTAACACTTTTGACAGTGTTATATGTTTAAAAGTAACCTAGTCAGTTTTGAAGATTAACAATGGCTAACACTGAGCAGTGCTGATTTTCTAACACTGGAAAATAACTCAAAATGTTAGAAATATTCCAGTGTTAGAAAATCAGCACTGCTCAGTGTTAGTCTTTGTTAATCTTCAAAACTGACTAGGTTACTTTTAAACATATAACACTCAAAAGTGTTAATTTAACACTCAACAGTGTTGTATTTAACACTCAGAGGTGTGGACCCATATAGACACTCTCCAGTGTTAATTTAACACTGGAGATTTTGCTGTGTGGCAGTGACGTTTACAGTGACTTTGCTTTTTTTGTTGTCATTTGTTTTTGGGGGTTTTTGGGGTGGTTCAGGTGATACGCAAAGACGTCACATGATGCTCTTTGACAGTATATCAGGTGGAATCAAAATCAGCAGTTGAGAGCAGATCAGTCGCAGGTCAACCAGCAGGTAAGTCACTGACTGAAGTCGTTGACTGTTTTCTTAGTCTGTGTAAGTGGAAGCACAGAGGACAAAATGAGGCAGGATTTTCTGTTTTATCACCTGTTTATAGAACTTATTCTTGTTGTATTCGTATTAATGTATTTCTATATGTGTTTGTGTGTGACTGCATGCACAAAAAAGAGTGAGGAATCAGAATCATCTGTATCTTATCAGCCCCATGATTTTTTACTTTATTCATGTATACATGAATCTGTGCAGGAGAACCAAGAAGCAGTCAGTACTGAAGTTAGTACAATCCTTAAACTCTTTGAGTGACTAAACTTTGGAAACAAACCATCCCAGCGGTCTCTAAGTAAGAAAACTGACTACCTGAAGAATGGAGAGAAACAAGAAAACCGTTTATTCACTGTTTATTCTGCTGCTACTGCTACCGGTCTGCAAAAGTGAGGAGTGTCCCAGCCTTCCAAAGAGTTAGTCGTCTTCTTTCCCCCCCTCTTGATTTATATCATATAACAAACTTTAAGATCTGTTTTTTGATATTTACTCATTTTCATTTAATCTCTCCTGTTTTAATTCTCACAGATCTCACTTGCTACACTGACTACAATAGAAACATCACATGTTTGTGGAACAGCAAATACGTGTCTGATGACACTGCATGCACCATACATGCTCACTATAAATCTCGACGCCTGTAAGGCCCTCGGTCACAAAGAGAAAAGCTCAACACATAATACTCACAATACATAAATCACACCTGTCATCATGTGCACCAAAAAGAGATTAATACTGTTTTTTTTTTTCAGTTCTTACAGCACTTCCTGTCACCTAAAGCCTTTTGATGTCTCCAGACCAGCTCTAAAGAAGTGCTCCCTGATCTTTGAAATTGAATACACTGTGAGTGTGTGGAAAAATCAAATTGTTTTCAAGCCCCAGATATACAATCATATGTCCTATATGTCAGTTTGTAGTCTAAGTAGTGATCAATGTTGGATTAATTTTAAAAACTGGTTAGCCAAATTTATCAAGCACATACCACAGTTAACGAAAGAGAGAGGGGTCAGTGAGCAGGGATCTTTAAAAATTGTTTTTTGCCAGAATCATTCTCTTTGACTTGCTCTTTGAATGTTCTGTATTTGAAGTGAAGTTTAAGGTAATTATAGCTTTTGTCCAGCTTCTTTTTAATGGCATGAAAGTGAAATTGCAATGAAATCTGAAAGTACAGAAAAATCCTTTTAAGTGAATCTATTATTTCTCATTTTCTGCTTCTGATATTTTAATTTCTATTTTACTAGACTTTTGCCTGTTGAACAGTTCAAACTGCACCGCTTTAGTCTTGTACTGAGTGATGATACATGTACTCGTTATCTGTCTAAAAGAAGCTTAATCTCTTCTCTCTTTATAGCTGCTCTCTGTTTATACCAACTCTGTTGTCTGATTGGCTATTTGTGACTCCAATCTTTGACTTTGGCAAACTTCAAATTTGATTTAAACATTTTTTTTTTTCCAGTTTCTGTCTTTCCATGAGTTGTCCCTTAATCTGAGCTGCAACCAAATGAAGCAGAGTTTAATCACTTCCTTCATGCCATCCTGTCACAGTGAGTGTAATCTACAGTATAAATACTGGCTCTTTGTGATTTACAGTGCGAGCTATTCATGGTGACCTAAAACAACTGTGTGTGTGATCTTGCAGTAAAGGTGAATCCTCCTGCAGAGCCAAAAGTCAACTTCACGTCTGTTTCCTGGTTGTCCCAAGTCCCTGAACATGAAAGGATCAGTTCATATAAAAGTAAAGTACAGTGGAAGAAGCAGGATCAGTCATGGAGTGTACGTTTAGATTTTGTGACACAATGTGAACAAGTTTAAGTGTAAAGTGATCTTAAAAGTGCACGTTTAAATGACAACCTTGTGGCTGTGTGAATCCAACCAAGATTCATTCTCAACCCCGCACTGCTTTCTGTGTGTCAGGATCCCGCTGTGCGCAAAACACGTGGCATTCAATGTGGGCAGGAGTGCAAGGCAGAGCTGAAGCCACATTTGCTGATACAAGGCGAGAGGTATGAGGCACGCGTTCGTGTGCAGCCTATTTTTCAGCACCGCAAGGGAGCCTGGAGTGACTGGAGCCCAACTGCATCATGGGAGTCACAAGCAGGAAGAAAGGAACAAACTTAGCATGTATAATTGCTATAAACTTTCACAGCACACATTGCAACCTGTACCCAGATATTTAAAATCACAGATGTACGGGATGTATATAAAACTTAGGTTTTTGGTAGCACTTAATAATAATGTCACAATGTTAAGAATTATTAATGTTTTAGTAAGGTATTAGCAAGTGTTTAATTCATACTAACAGTGAGTTACTATCAGTGATAGCTGTACATGGTGTTGTAGTAACAGATGTATAAATATATGTGTATTTAAAAATGACATACTGAGGAGGAGTAATTATATATAAAACATGGAGTACACACTGTTAGGTTCATTTTTGAGAGAGAGAAGACAAACATGCTCAAAGTGCGTTGTCTTAAATGTATTAAGCATTTGAAGGCTCAAGTTAAAAAACGGCTGCCGAGTCTCTTTGCTCGCTCAGGAGAGCCAAACGAACAAAGAGCAGCACACCCAAATAGTATAGACTTTTATGGTGGGTCACAGAAACAGAATGTTAACATGATTGGTGGAATCAGTTGAGGGTGGCCTTCGGTCTGATATTGGTGCACATTTCTTCTTCTGCACCTCTCTGGATATCAGCCTTATATGGAGATGACCCTTTCGCAGGCAACACTCCCATTACCATGGCAACCACCTGTCGTTCTCCAGCCTGACCTATAGAGTTCAAGAAGGGGGGTTGTCTTGTAGCTATCACAACCTCCATCCACATTCCTGTGAAGGATCTTCCCCCTGTTTGTCTGCCAGCATCAGAGTGAATCCAGACCATTCTTCAATACATTGTGTGCAGTAGGATAAACAAATGTGTGTTGCTAATCATCAAGTGTTAGCCTTAAAGATAATAAATCCCATCAACACTTATTACCTCAATAATGCTTAAAAGTGTAATATTATTATAAAGTTCTACCAAGTTTTTTAACTGTGACATGATTTTTTTTTTTTTTTTTTTTGCGAGGAGGGTTTGTTCTCCACCACAGTACGTTCATAATAAAAGAATCAAAAGAATAAAAGAATAAATTTTTATAGTCACACAACGCATGCTTCTTATTAAGTGAAGACAAAACAGAAGAAAGACCTCCAAACAAACAGTAACTGAATGATGCTGCAGTAAAGGAATGAGGCAGTCTTATGCAAAAGATTTGAATGCAGACATTAATAATAATAGTAATTAAATGAAGGGTAAATATGTAAACTAAATAAAGTAAAGACAGCACTGAAGCGAGAGAGAAAGAAAAGGAGACGTTAATGTTGCTGCTCAAAGGCAGCAGTAACAGTGAGCCAGTGCAGGTGATTTCAGACTACGAGAAAACTGAGAGGCTCGACAATGATCGATTTAGGCTCCAGAGTCTAGATTCAGGCATGTGCAGTTGTGCAGAAGTCAGTGAAGCGAGCATGGAGGCAGATAGCATCAATATGACTGATAGCCATGATGAAGAACCTGAGGCTGAGGAAGAGAAGGAGGGAGGGAATGAACAAAAAGCTGATTTTCAGAGGCTGTTTGGAAGCAGCGGATGTGTGTTTGGCAAGTCTATCCAGGTTTGTTCTGATTATGAGCGAGTGGAGAAACAGCAGGCTGACAGCCCGGAGCTTCCCAGCTTGGATTCAGGTGTTAGCAGTGGGGGAGAGGAGCAGCTGAGTCAGGATGAGGGCATGGAGGATGTTGATAAGTCCACTGAATCTACACGCTTCCTGTTTCCACCTCATCCTTCCAGTGCTTTACCATGCTCCCTGCTCTCTTTTCCTCAACTGCCTCTGAACTTGCCTGGGCCACGACTGAGTCCAGCGTTGCAGCTCCAGCCAGGTCACATGACACAGGGGTTTACTCTGATGTCAACAGGCAGGTCGGTGGAGCCCTCTGGTGACGGATATATGCCAGTGAAACAGGAGGAGGGCTGAGAACAGACAGCAGGCTCAACTAGCAGGACAAAATAGCATGTAGCACTTGGAGGAGTCATCACAGTCACTCAGTTCTCAGGAAAATGTAACATCACATAGAACAGAATAGCTCTTTATTGTCATTGTTACAAAAACAATGAAAGGCACTTCGGCATTTCTCCATGTGTGTGAAGTACACAACAGCGTAAGTATTTACACAATAACACAGAAAAAGAAAGCTGCTAAGTTGCGGAGAGCGTCGGGCCGCTGCGTCTGCTCGCGCTGCCATCTTGAAGTAAAAAAAAAAAAAAAAATCATGTTTCCGCCCGGTTTCGAACCGGGGACCTTTCGCGTGTTAGGCGAACGTGATAACCACTACACTACGGAAACTACGTAACCGTACGCTCAGTTTTCACAATATGTGAATCATGAATGCATTACCCTTAATATACTTTCTGTCAATATTTATGCCTGATTAGAAACTCATAGACAAAAAAATAACGTGACTCTTTCTATAATGTAAGGGCTGCCCTCTCTGCCATCCCACTAGCTGACCTAACTGACACAAGTAAACTGTGCTAAGATTCCCTACATGCACTAAAGTTCTTGGCCACATACATATTGAGTTGCTTGGCTATAGAAATCCATACCGTGAAGCCCCAACGCACATTTTTTAAACTTATGTCATTGGCAGAGGAAGTTTGGAGCTGTGCAGAGCCTTGGTGACTTTTACTGCACCCCTACCCATTTATTATGAAAAAATAGCGCAACTGTTTTTGCTTTTTTTTTTTTTTGTATAATACAAAATGATTTGTATGATTTAGATTTATACTTAAGTGGCAGCTATTTACTGGCTTTAGAAAGTTATTTTAAATGATGTCATGTCATGAATAACACAAGCTAGTTTCCATAAAAACTAAAAGTGGTGAAATTCTCAAAAAATGAGCGAGAAGTGTATGTAATTTTATATATTTTGTTGTTCTGTGTGTGTGTTTGGTGTGTATCTGAAAAACTCACTGCAACACAGTTTTGAAAACACTGGAAAGACCTCAAAACATTTTTTTTTTTAACTTAAGAGAGGGGCCGAGGACACAGAAAAGGGAAACAAGACACACCTGCACAAAAACATGAAAACACAGAGAGCGACACATGACAGAGACACAAGGGGAACCTAATGGCCAAGGAACAAAACAGCGAATACAAGAACTTGAAACATAGAATAAACTCAAGACTACTAAATGAACCTAAACTACACCATGATACATAATAGACACCAAAACACAAGAAACTCAAAACACTGGGTTAAATGACCGAGAACCATGACACAGATCTGTTACCAACATACTGAAATGTCATCAAAATGAATGTAATTGATAAAACTCAGAAAGATCTAAAAAGTCTGTCAGATTAATGCCCGAATGTCACAATATGGTTTACTGACATTAACAGTTCCTTCATTAATATGTGTATGCATCATGGATCTGACACTAAATAATGTTTCATTTTCTTCCTTTGTACATCCCCAAACTGTTATTCTTACATTTGTATAGTAAAAATAGAAAGATCCTGCCTCAGAGTTATATTGAAAAGCTTGTTTGTGCATTTATTACTTAATGTTTAAATTACTTTTATTGTAATTTATTATAATCAGGTTTTCCTAAAAACGCCTTCAGTTGATTTAATCACTAAAAATGATCAATCACAAGTTCTAAACCCTTTCTAACTTCATCAGCATACATACACCAGCATACATACATCAGCATACATACATCAGCATACATACACCAGCATACATACATCATATCCTGTCACTTTTCAATCAGTTGGACACGTCTGTTCATTCACGCTTTCCGTGTCTGGGAACAGCAGTACTGAGTAAAATTGCATTTTTGGGGACGAGTTGTATTAAGTTTGTTTTGAATACTTAGCAAACATTCAGCAGCACAGCAGTAGCTGTTAACAACGTCTTCCATGTTTAGTGAGACACTAACTCTCACAATACTTTGCTAGTTTTATTTATGTAGTATCAGGTGCAGCTGTAGTTCCCAGCCATGGTATAACCTACTTCAGCGATGTCAAACTCAATTTAGGGCCATGCACAGTTCACTTTGATCTAGTAGGCTAAACCAGTGAAAGTGCCCTTTCTTTTGGTGTAAAGATGTTTAAATACACATTTAACCCCAATGAATATGAGATAAAGAAGTGCAATTTTGGGTCATATGAGCTCTTAGTTAGTTAGTCTTAGTTAGTTAGTTCAGTTTTCTGCCAAAGCTGGGTCTCTTTGTCAGTGTGAAGCCAAGCGTACTTAAATGTTTTAGCATAAACCGAGCAGATGTTCACCAAACGTCTGGCCCGTGAACTGTGGTGAGAACACGGACTCAACCATGCTGTGCTGAAGTTTGTAGTTAAAAGAGCTCTCGTCCTGTATAAACCGTTAATATTGAGACAGACAGTAAATGGAGAAGTCCTCCAACATTTCTGTAGGATCGTATGCCCCGTTTCCCCTTAGTTTTTTTTCTCTGATTAGAATACATAAAGTGTGTCCATGTGATTCTATTAGAAAACTGTGTTTTCATTCTGCAAGTTAATCGATATTTGATAAGCTTCTTCTGCTTTTGTTCTTAACTGCCATGGTTGATTTCCTTTTGCAAATGTCCATACTCAGGAGAGACTGAGAAGGTGAGAGGTGATGGGACCCTGGGGATACACCAGGACTGATTCAACAGTGTGTGAGGAAGAGGGAGAGAAAGGGGAGCCAGCAGCTGCTAAGAGATGCAGAGGAGAACAAGGGGAGAATAGACAGCTGTTCTCTGTAGTTGAGGAACTGGTGAAAACATTTAAAACAGTTTCTAAAAATTTTTTTCCTGTATTTGCAGAAGTATCTCCAACTCAAACTATAACAGCTGCATACAGGGAACCACTCACTGATGTTTATGCTGCACGACAGGATTTGACAGAGAAAGAAGGAAAAATAAAGTGAACCACGGACAAGTTTGATAATTCTTTGATTTATCCAGAATATATTTAGTTAAACTGTTGTTTTCATCAAAGTGGGATTGTGCTGGTTTCAGTGGGAAAAGTATGAAGTTTATTTAAATAAAAAGTTCAAAGACCTGTGAAAGGTTGTAAATTAATAAAGTTTGTCAGTATTTTATAAGGATGTCATGTTTCTGTATCACATCTGTCCCGTTTGAGCCTCTTACCCAAACATCAGTCTGTTTGGTGCTCCGATATCTTCAACATCTTACGTAAATTGTACTGCAGTTTTCTCATTCAATAAAAGAATATTTACTTCATCAGTTTGTCTTCAGTTTTATGTGAAACATACAAGGATCAAATCTTTTTAGTTTATTTTAGGGATATGGGATATTGTCCTTAAATATAACTAAAGCTTTCAGACAGTGTGTATGAATATTTCTCTGTCAGACAGTCACACAAGTATAAATGATACAAAACAGAAATGTATACCTTGAATTTTAACTGAAATACAATATTTGAGACAACTACATTTTTTGTTTCAAAATTTTTTGTATATATAGTAAAATCTCAATAATGTAAATCCTATTACATTTGTAACATCACAATGAAATGAGACTCGTTTCAAGAGCTACACTAGCAAACTAGTTTACTAGCTAAGCTTAGCATAATTGTTGGCTAAAGGGACTCGGTGCATGGTTGTGGTGTTCTCCCAGATACATCAAACAATACAATTTTCTCTGTTTAAAGTCAAACAAATGATATAAAATAAAGCTCTATTTCCATCGAACATGTCAAACATGAGCTGTCCACCACAGCTGTAGCTGCTTATGGCGCGGTTGCTAGGTAACAGAAGCTTTCAGTAGCAATGAGTAATAAACCCTATACTATACAGAGGTAAGAGATCACAATCTTCATATCAAAACTTATATTTAAGTTTCAAAAGTAAAAAAAAAACAAAACAAAAACAAAGAGATGAGATGTTTAAACTGTTTAAGAACTAGTTTTGAAATCATAATACTTTCACTTCACTGCTTTCACTGTCATAGTAACCATGAAACAATTTTAACAAATAAAGAGTTTCGGTTTAACAAGTCAACAAGGTGCCGTTGGTGGCTGACGTGTGAAGTAACTTGATAAAGAGTACAAAGGGAATTGAAAAAAATCACATACTCATAGTGGCTGTTGTGGTGTTTCACAGTTCTTCATATGAAGTCTCAAAATATGTGACCAATCATATCACTAAGTTACTGTCGTCAGAAAAAAAACCCACAGTTCGTAGCTTCTTCTGTTCTTTTCTTTGAACTCTCTTTCATAAGTCACACTAGATGTACAGAAGTGTTATATAGGACAAAGGTAAAGCTTGAATTATCTTACAGACATTGAAATGACAGAACACTGAACACACCCGGACTGGTAGGTTCTTAATGTCACTTTATGTTTTTTTAAATTATATTTTAGTTTAATAGGCAGGCAAAACAGACAGGCTAAGAGCAAAGTGCTCTGTTAGTTTGGAGGTCTTTAACATAAGACCGTGTGTGTGAGGAGAGGAATTTTAAATTATATTCTGGATTTAACAGGGAGGCAATGAAAAGAACCAATATTGGAGAAATATGCTCTCTTCCTTTTGGTAGTGCCAGAGGCAGCAAATCAGCCAATGTGACATGGCGACCCAGTCCTGACAGCAAAGAACGGCAACAGTAGGAGACAAAGCATGTGATTGGCAGCAGGGCAGAGGTATATCTCTGCCTGCATTTGTGAGTAGGGTTTCCACGACCTGGGCTGGGATGTAATGGCCCCAGTGAAGGGACAAGAAGAGGATAGAAGGCTCAAGCAGCACTAGCACGTCCTGCCCTGCTGTCAGTGACGCTCAACTGGATGGCGGAGGGAGAGGATCCACAGGTTTTCAGGTCATGGTGCTGGCATGTCGCTGGCCGGAGGAGGAGAGGGCGACACAGCTTTTGCCACTGACAGGGGTTTTGAGCCTGCCACCAGCATCTCGGGGGGTGTTCAAGGTCATCTGCTGGGTGGTGTTGTGGATCGCATGGGCCTCTCCCCGGAGGATGTCAGTCAGATGGCAGGGAGAGAATGGCTGTTTGCGTGGGCCAGGCAGCTGGAAGGCAGCTGGCTACCTCCGGGAGCCGTCACTGGAGGAGGCACGTATGCTGAACCTCATGTTCCTCGAGCAGTTTGTGAAGGGGCTGCCCGAGGCCACTGCCCGCTGGGTCCGCTACCATTGGCCTGCCGACCTCACCGCAGCCATGACGCTGGCGGAGGATCACCTGGCCGTCGGACCAGAGGCTGCACGGTGGAGCGTCCAGCCCATGGAACACCAGTTACAGGCGCCGGCAGCTCGGAAAAGAGGCGGTAAAGAGTACTGACATGGAGTCCCGCAAACCCCTTCGCACCGCTGCTTCGGGCCAGGGGCCCAGAAGGCATGGCCGGGGCTCCAGCACCCACCCCTGGTCCGGGAGGGACGTACCACATTTCGGTAAGGTGTCAAGGGGGTATACGCCACGCCTTGGTGGACATGGGCTGCACACCGAGTCTGGTCCACCAAAGCTTTGTTCCGCCCGGGGCGTTGTTTGAGTGGGTGGAGGTAATATGTGTGCATGGGGACATGGGAAGGTGCCCCACGCCTCCACGGGATTTTCTCACTTTGAGTTACTGTACGGCAGACAGCCTGATTAAAAAAAAACTGGGAGGAAGGGTCGAGTCCTGCGAAAAATGAGATTCAGTACGTGCTGGACCTGAGAGCAAAACTGCATCGGTTGGGGAGGCTTTCATGGGATAATTTGCTCCAGGCTCAGCAGCGTCAACAGAGCCTGTTCAACAGAGGGGCTAAACTCAGGTTTGAGCCTGGTCAAAGAGAGACATGAGTTTGGGTGGGAGTTGCCAGAGTCCATCATTCCCACCTCCCTCCATTGTGATAACCATCTTACATCCCACACAAGTGCAGAGAGCGGATGTTGCTGCTTTACAATAGAGCTTTGCAGGCGCGTTCTCCCCCCTGCCCAGCCAAACGTCTCTCATTGAGCATCGTATTGAAATGCATCCTGGCATGATGTTGCGTTCATGGCCCTAAAGGCTTCCTGAACATAAAAGACAAATTGTTCAGAAGGACATGGCCGACATGCTGAAAATGGGAGTAATAGAAGAGTTGCACAGCGCCTGGTGTAGTCCCATAGTTCTCGTGGTGAAGAAAGATGGTTCTATGCGGTTCTGTGTCGACTATCACAAGGTGAATGAGGTGTGACAGTTTGATGGGTACCCAATGACCCAGGTTGATGAGCACCTAGACCAGTTGGGCACTGCTCACTTTTTCACGGCACTGCATTTAACCAAGGGCTACTGGCAGATTCCCTTGTCTGCAAAGTCCCGGGAAAAATGGCCTTCTCCACTCTGTATGGTTTGTACCAATTTGTCATGTTTCCGTTTGGCATGTTTAGAGCCCCGGCCACCTTTCAGCGCCTTATCGACCAGGTGCTGCTGCCGCACGCTGCATATGCTGTTGCCTACCTAGATGACGTGATCTGCCATAGTGACAGCTAGGAGGAGCATGTGCAGCGGGTGGCCGCGGTCCTGGATTCCCTGAGGAGGGTGGGGCTCACAGCCTACCTAAATAAGTGTGCGGTTGGACGGAGGGAGCTACAGTATCTGGAGTACCACTTGGAGGGTGGGCAGGTGCATCCACGGGTGGAGAAAACAGCAGCGATTGCATCCTGCCTGCGCCCCAAGTCCAAAAAGGAGGTGAGGCAGTTCCTGGGGCTAGCCCCTTGACCGATCTCACCCGGAAAGGTGCCCCCGATCTAGGCCAGTGACGGAGCAGTGCCAGGTGGTGCTTGTGCAGCTAAAACAGGCTCTCTGTGGGGAGCTGCTGCCGTTCACACCTAACTTTTCCCTCCCCTTTTGTCTGAAGACAGATGACTCAAAGAGGCCTGGGGGACCGTTTTGTCCCAGCAGGTAGGGGGAGCCGACCGCTCAGTTCTCTACATCAGCCGGAAGCTGACGGATCAGGAGTGCCGGTATAGCACTGTCGAGAAGAAATGTTTGGAGATCCAGTGGCCAGTAGAGCTGGGCGATATAACGATAACGATATGTATCGCGATATAACTTTTACTCGATAGAGAAATTAAACTATCGCGATAGACCTCGCCGCTCTTGTCCTCTTAAAAAAAAGAAAAAGAAAAAAGAAAAAAAAAAAAAGTCAGCCAATCCAAATTAAGTAGCGCAGAGCCGAACCAATCACAGCCGCAGCGTCACGTCACGTGACTTGTTACGTACAGCACAAGTGCCAAGGCGCACGTGCGTATTTGTTTGCGAAGCAGCTAGCAGCTAACCGCCGTGTCGACTGGGTGATGGAGAAAATGAGTGCACCAAGTAGAGAAAAATCAACCGAGAGAACGGAAGAGAACACAGATGACGGCTCGAATGCCGAAGAGATTGTCGAAAGGAAGGGCCGGAAAAGTTCCGTAGTGTGGAGATATTTCGGCTATTTGAAGTCCGACAAAAAACAGAGTAGCGCGCACTGTAAGTTGTGCCGACAGCATGTTCCCACCAAGACTGGAAATACAACTAACCTGTTTCATCACCTGAAGCAGTGCCACCCACAAGAGCACGCTCAATCTCTGACTGAAAGTGCTAATTTGTCATCGAAAACAACCGGGGGAATCCCTGCGAAGCAGCAACAGTCAATTGAGTCGGCTTTCTCCAGCGTCTTACCATATGACAAAAAAGCTAAGAGACATAGCGACATAACGAATGCCATAGCCTACTGTCTTGCTAAAGACATGCTACCAATAAACACGGTCGAAAATGAAGGATTCAAGCAGCTAATTAAGGTACTGGATCCTCGTTACCAACTCCCTGGACGTAAACATTTCTCTCAGATAGCGCTTCCAACGCTATATAGAGAGTGCCGTGAGGCTGTTGAGAAGGAGCTACAAACTGTATCGTTCTTCGCTACTACATCCGACATGTGGTCAAGTCGCACGTCAGAACCTTACCTTAGCCTTACTGCCCACTATATCGACCAAGACTGGAATCTGAAAAGCAAATGTCTTCAAGCTGCCTACCTTCCCGACGACCACACGGGTGAAGTAATTGCATTAGGACTGTCAGAAGCGCTTGCATCCTGGGGACTGAGTGAAGACAAACAAGTCTGCATCACAACCGATAGTGGGACAAATATAGTGAAGGCCACATCCCTGAATAACTGGACCCGGCTGCAGTGCTTCGGACATCGACTTCACTCAGCTATCGGTAAGTTGGGAAGCAGAATAAAATTAAAAATGCCTCTTTTAATTGTGTTTTTGAGCCCATGTAAACATATTAAAAGCTAGAGATCTAAATCACTTCCATGGTTATTGTTAAAAAATAAACATCAGAAAGAATATTCTTCATGTCAGCCTATTTATTTGAGGTAATAGTTGCTGTTGGCATGCATAATAGGCAAATATTCAGTCACTCTTCAGTGTAAATCAAGTTGACAAAATGTGCCAAATAAAATTTAGAATTTTGGGGTTCTATCAGGATCCTGTTAGGTGAGGCTGTGTGCAGGCAGGAATAGGACCCAAGGTGCAGACTCCGGAAACAGATGTGAACTCAAAACAACTTTAATGTTAAACTCAAATATAACATAACTGGAAAAATCAAAATAAACTTACACCGGAGGAATGACAGAACACACAGCTAAGAAAACAGTAGATCGCGACACGGACACAGAGAAACACAGGGCTAAAATACACAGAGGGAGCAATCAGGGAATGGGTAACAGGAGGGAAACACAGCTGGGGCAAATCAGGCCTAACGAGACAAGGGGAAGCAAAACCAAACACATTAACATCAGACATGGACTTTCAAAGTAAAACAGGAAACACACAACACAAACTGAACAAAGACACAGACTCGCACGCACTGCAACAGAGGGAACAGAGACGTGGGACCAGGGCAGACACAGACACTGACTGGACACGGGGATATAGCCACTAAGGACACACAGAGACGCGAACTAGACAAGGGGATACAGCTGACAGGGGAGACAGAGCAGCTAGAGAAGACAGAGACATAAACTATAAGACAGAACTCAAAGAAACCAAAGACTAGAAAGTATAAATAATATAATAAACTCAAAACCCCTGGGTCAACGACCCAGGCATCCTAACAGATCCCAATTGGCTAATACAGAACCTCAGCTCTTTTTCCTATAAAGAACATTAAATTATGATTCCACCAAATGGGGCAATTCAAGACAAAAAGAACAAGTGATGAAAACGTCAAACAATGATGTTGATAACACCAGCCTCTGTCACCTTTTTAAATATAAGAAAAAAAAATTTGGTCAGTCTGTCAGCAAAATTTAAAAATGTGTACCTAGGATTTAAAGAATGTTCTGTTAGCATCTTTATTTTAAAACTGTTGGAAAAGCTCAGCTATACAACAAGGAGAGTGAGAATTTCCTTTTAGTTCTCAGTTCATTTGATATTGACAAAAGTTAGTTAATTTTGTCTGTTCTTCTGTAAAAAAAACTAAGATTTATTTTTAGAATTAATATTTTGTTTCTAAGTGGAAGTGACAATTTAGTAGTCTGTTTTGTTTGTTCTATTTTCAAACTTAAACACTTTAGCGGCTGCTTTTTGTTTAGTTTGCAATATTTGCCTTTATTTATTTGAAACTGAAGTCTCATTTTCCTTAAGTACATCTGCCCTGTTTAACTTATTATGGGAAATAAATATTTAAATCAAAACAAGCGGCTGATTGTTTCACATTTTACTTGTGAGCAACGGCACATTTAAATCTTACAAATTTAGTTATTTGGCTTATATCGTGATATATATCGTTATCGCCTGAAATGAAAAAAACATATCATGATATGGAAAAATCTCATATCGCCCAGCTCTAGTGGCCAGTCGACTCCCTTTGCTACTACCTCCTGGGGCACCCATTCCCCCTCTGCTCAGAGCATGCACCGCTGCATTAAGAGGCTCTAATGCCTGTGTCTCATTCTCGCGGCCCATGTCACCTCTACTTGTGGCCCGCATAAAGACGTGAAGAAATATTTCTTTAAATTATTATTCAAAAAATGATTTACTATGATGGCATAACCCTAAAGAATATAGACTCATGGGCAGTGTAGTCCGTGCTGCCATTCTGCCAGCAGCACGACTCTCCTTTTTCTCCCTCCCTCCCCCTCTGAGCGCGAGGGAGGGAGAAAAAGGAGAGTCCAAAAGTACGAGTTGTCACCAGAGATGGGCAGTAACGCGTTACAGGTAACACGTTACTGTAATCCGATTACTTTTTTTAAAGTAATGTGTAAAGTAAGGGATTACTTTCCCGTAAGCATGCTGCGTTACTGCGTTCCTAAACCGTGATTTTGTTTGCAAGAGTGTCTCATGACAATGACGTAACCGAGTGCGACGTTCGTGGCAACAGCTGTGTGCAGTTCAACAATGGATAATATATCGAGAGAGTATGACCATGCAGCGTTTAAAGCATGGAAGTACTGACATTACTTTGATTTTGATTCTGTAAAAAGTGACAAAAACATTAGCATCCGCTGTAAACTCTGCGTGGGAAGAAAACTTCTTTTTACAGTGAAAAAAACCCCTAAACGTTTGAGCAAGCACCGAGTACGCTGCCACGGGAATGTGAAATTCACAGAGAAACTCCCGGATCCTTCCACTGACATGACTGCTGCAGCACCGGGCAAACCTCTGCCTGCCCTACTCCTGCTAAACAGGTGAAAATAGATTTAAAAGCAACGGGACTGCATAGTCTTTGATTTTATTTGTTTTCTGCTGTGTTCTACTTGCATCTATTTGAAAGTGTGAGTGTATAGGTTTAAATGTTAAACTTATTTCTTCCAGTCAGAGAATATTGCATATAATTTAATTTTTCCTTGATGCATACGGTTAAAAGATTAAAACTAATAAAAAGTTTTTAAAAGAGACTTTTTCATTTGGTTACATTTTATATGATGGATTATGCAGAAAAAGTAGAATTGGGCTGAAAGACCCATTGCTTTATTACCTATTCAGGTTTTAAATCATGTTTTTAAAAAGTGTAAGTAACTAATTACTTTTGAAAATAAGTAATCAGTAAAGTAACAGGATTACTTTTGGGGGGAAGTAATCAATAATTAGTTACCGATTACTTTTTTCAAGTAGCTTGACCAACACTGGTTGTCACCAACCAGAAACGGGAGCTGGAAGCATGTAAATATAATAATAACCACTACAGCCAAAAAGAGTGCCTGACGAGCCCAGTTGTAAGTAAGCTATTAACACTTGACTGTACACTGTGTTCGTGTTTTCCTCCGAAACAATAAGTTGCTTTGGAGCAGCCTTTCAACGCCTCTCTCTGTCTCTCGCTAGCAAAGTTGACCCAGTTTTTGGCTACGAGCCCGACACGGAACCCGTAGCAAAAACTTACTACGGTCTGAGCTGCGGACCTGTGAATGATGGTTTTTTTGTTTGTTTTTTTATCAGTGGAAAGAAATTTGTTTTCTGTGAAGAGAATAGGGTTAGGATGTGGTTTGAACTTTTAGTGTGTATTTGTGGTTTTCTTGCTTCTGACTCGGAGAGAGGCAAAAAGAAAGTGAGAAGAGAGTGTCATCTTTCTTACATTTTTCTTGTCCTGAACTAAAGACCCCCTAAAGATCCTCTAATCACATGAGCCATGGTGTGAAAATGGGTGTAGGTCACAATCAGCCAAGGTTTCGGGTGAGCTCATTGTGAAACCTGGCCCCACCCTATCGTGTGATTTCCTGAGGTCAGATGGCCCAGGATGTGAGTGGGCGTTAAGGCGTCTGGGAAGGGATCTCACACCTGGATTATAGATGGCAGAGGGTTGGTGTCGTAAACCACCGCTTTTGTTCAAAGATGGTCGCTCACAGTGAACGTAAATGGCTTCTTTTACTCCTCTTTTCAAACCATCTGTCCTCCCAAAATATGTACATTGGGATCCTCGAAAGAGTGACCTTTGTCCTTTAGATGCAGATGGACTGCTGAGTCTTGTCCTGTGGAGGTGGCTCTTCTATGTTGTGCCATACGCTTATGAAGTGGCTGTTTGGGCTCTCCGATGTAGAGGTCTGGGCATTCCTCGCTGCACTGTACAGCGTACACCACATTGTTAAGTTTGTGTTTAGGAGTTTTGTCTTTGGGATGAACCAGTTTCTGTCTGAGTGTGTTGCTGGCTCTGAAGCACACTGGGATGTCGTGATTGGAGAAGATTCTCCTGAGTTTTTCTGATACACCGGCTACATAGGGGATGACAATATTGTTGTGTTTGTCTTTCTTATCCTCCCTAGTGGGTGTCTGATCTTCTTTTCTGTGCCTCTTTGCTGACTTGATGAAAGCCCATCTAGGATAACTGCATGTTTTAAGTGCTTCCTTTACATGTGTGTGTTCCTTCTTTTTCCCTTCAGGCTTAGAGGGAACATTCTCTGCCCGGGTCCTGATTACTCCAAGTTTGTGTTGCAGAGGGTGGTGGAAGTCAAAGAGGAGGTACTGGTCCGTGTGCGTGGGTGTCATCAGCATATTTCATAAAATTGTTGCTTGGATGGACAGGCCTGCAATCATGTGTATAAAGGGAGTAGAGAAGTGGACTGAGCACAGCCCTGGGGTACACCAGTGCTGAGACTCTGGTGTTGTGGATTTTATTATGACATATATACCTGTATACACTAGACATGTAATCATAGTTGCTTTCATAAATTGTGTGTAATCATATATACTCATATAGACTATGCATATTTACAGCGAAGTGTTTATAGAGTGGAGGCACTTTGTTAAACATTTCCTGTATGTTCAAATCACATGACCCATATATTTAGGTCATATATATCTCCCACTATATTATTGAAAAAGTTGTGCCACTTGTTGTATGAGCACATGTTGATTAATATCAATGGTCAACTGTGACTAGTCCAACAAAGGGTTAATTCAGCTTGGCACTGCTAAAGGATGTGCATAGGACCCTTCTCAGCATGCAGCTGCATTTAACTGTGCAGCAGAAGCATGCAGCGGTGTTTAACAGGATTTGCCGCCCTTTAAATGGCTGTACAAAAGATGGCTGTAAAGCAAAGGCCTGCAGCCCTTTCTGGGGCTGTAAGATAAAAGCATACAGCCCCTTAAATGGCTGTAACACAAAAGCATGAATGATTGTAAAGCCGAAGTGTACAGCCATTTTAATATCTATGTAAGACAAAAAACCTGGCCTTTACAGGGCATGTACCAGGGATTCTGGTTCTTGCCTCAAACACCAGAAGGCGAACAAGTAAACCCCCACTCAGCATGGATAGCAGTTTACGTCTGGCATGCAGGCCCAACAATATTGTTGAATGGATTAACTGATTAACTGCATTTCTGCAGACTTTCAGACTCACTTTGGCCATGAAACTGTCAAAGGGACCCAGTGCAATGATGGATGAGAGACTGGTTTGCAAGTTATGGTGTAGGGTCGTGTATATCATAAGTGGAAGATGAAAAGAAAACACAATGGATGAAAGGATACCCAACGACAGGAGGGGGGGATCACTGTCCCTGTATAAGATGACTCTGATATGCACTGGGGCTCTCTCTTTTTTTCCTGCTGCTTCTTTCCTGTCTGTCTTTGTGTGCGTTTTCTGTTTGTGCTTTAAGGCTCTGCACTCCGGGGTTGCTTCGCTTTTTGTTTGCTTGCTTTCTATGTGATATTTCTGCTTTTAAATGTACTGTTCTGCTGTTCATATGACAATGTTTAATAAACCCTGTTCTAAGAATTCTATGCATTTTCCAGAGAATCATTATGAGTGATTTGATTTTAATTGGATGTGAAAAGCTTGGCCTCCACAGCGTTGGTGGGAGGTTATCATATTGGCTTCAAAATTTGCGACCCAACACCAGAGGATATGTGATCACTGACTTTCACTGTTGTGGATCCATAAACCGATGCCATAAGAGTGTCAGCACAGAACCTTGTGAAACCCCATGATGAACTTTTTGTGTTTAAGTTCTATGAAACAACTGGAATCTGTCTGAAAGGTTTGAATGCAGAGGATTTCAGTACAGGAATAAACAAAGAGCTGCTTCACATCAAACACTATGTGACATGTTTCAACCATTGGGAAGATTTGGCAGAGTAAAAGTTCAGCTTCTATACCAACACTGTGGAGCAACAGTGCATTAATGCTGTCAGGTAGGTTTATGTGGTCAGAACAATTGCAATGTGCATAGACCAGATAACAACCAGATAACAAAGCAGACTCACAACATAATGTACCACAATAAGTTTCTTCCTTCATGTTGAGACTCGCTGACTTGATTGGGTCTCTTCCATTTGTTTATCTCTTGTATTTTTTTTATTCTGTACAGTTTCAGAGCTTTTATCTTGTTAAAGTACTGAATGCCACGTTGTCACCTTGAGCACCCATGAGCACTCAGTGCAGAGCCTCCCAGTTTGCATGAAACTTTGATATTTATAACAGTAGATCAGTAAGGAAGTGCACCTGTTACAGAAACCATAAACAACTGCCTGCTTTGAACCATTTTTGTGAGCTGCAGCACACAACTGAAAGCTCTGAAAGCTCATTTTAAGAGGATCAATAAGCATAATGTCCCCCATCACATCTTTTATATCAACTTGAAAAGCTTTTAGAACATTTGAGTTCTCATAAAGATCCACAGTTTTTGTTCTATAGAAGATGTGATCTGAAGATCTTCTTTATGAGTCTGGCTCTATGTTTGGGGCAAAGCTGGAGTATCTAATGTGACGTAGTGATATTTATTATGTGAATGAGAATCTAAACCAACTTCAGTACTATGCTGTTTAAACTTAATATGTTTGTATTGAACACTATGAAAAAAAAGGTTTACTTGAACATAAATGTGTTCTTGCAAAGATAAAATGCTTAAAGTCAGTTAATGCATAATGTGAACACATTGGGTGAGGATGTGGGTGTTTGCTGGTTAGCTTGTACTTGGCTGCAAAACCACAAAAAGGACAAAATCACACAAACACAGTTTCTTTTTCATCTTGTTTTTCACAGAATCACCACGCAAAGGGAGCTACTGCTAATACTTATAAATAGTGCAATGTGTGTGTGTATGTGTGTGTGTGTGTGTGGTCAGAAATACAACAGGGTGGGGGAACTGACAGGCTGTACTATAGTCAAGGAAGATTCAAATAATGAAGCAACAACCCAGAACAGCCAGTTTCCACCTGATGCTGCATGCTTGAAGTTATCAGCTCAGAGTTATACAGGCAGGTGCACTGCAGGTACTGTTATATACAACCGTTTATAAGTTGAAGAATCAGATTAGATGAAACTAAAGGGTTACAAGGCTTCAAGTGAAACACTCAGAAGCTCAAATGTTCGTCAGAAGAGCTCTGTGGGTTGTGATCGAGAGATGATCTAGATTTGTGGCTGTAGTTCTGGCAGTGACCTCACAGAATTCACCTGCCTTTTTTGTCTTGTCAGTTTAGTTGGTTACATTTGATACGTAAACAAAGTAACACCCTCATGTGATGCTCTTTGACAGGATATCAGGTGAAATTAAGTCAGCAGTTGGAAGCAGATCAGTTGCAGCTCAGCCAGCAGGTAAGTGTCACTGACTGAAGTCTTTTAATGGACAGCGTGTGTGCTTTAATGTACAGCTATTATTATTTTTATAAGAGAATTGTATTATTACAATTACAATATTAAAAATGTTTTACTGAATGTTGTTCAGTTTAAGATTTAGTGCCAATTTCTTTTGTGTAAGAAAACATCCAGGAGATCAGGTTGTTGTTATTTATGTATCAGTTTTATTTGATTTGACATGGTGGAGCAGATCAAACCAAGTGAACACAAACCGAGCAGCCAACAGTTTGTGAGGCTGTGGTAGAGACGCATGTCTGAAAGAAAAGACCACAAATGCAACACCAATGGAAACATTAATTTTTGAAGCGCTTCATGTAAATTATGATTTCAATTCAATTTCATTTTATGTAGATGTCTCCAAACCACAATAACAGTTGCTGAACAGCACTTTGTATTATATAGTAAAGTGACTTGTCCAGGGTGCACCTTACCCCTCGACGCGTGCAAGCTGAGTTAGACTCTAGCTTTCATCGCTGCGATGCTAGATCGGATAAGTAGAAGAAAATGGATGAAAGTAAATTAAAACACAGTAAGTTTAAGTGCTCCTTAGTATACACAGTAGGAGTCTGGATTACATCATCACTGCTTTTAGTTTTACAAACTGAGGCAGGATCTGAAACACTTGTGTGTCTGTTGTTCCTTCCTCTGTTTATAATGTGTTTATCTGTAGCCAACTGTTTTTCTTCTCTGTGGGTTGATGTCTGACTGTTTGGAGAAATAAAACTGTGTCGTCTCTAATCATGTTGCTAACATGGTAACATTTTATTTTATGTGGTTACCTTTGCAGGATGAGAAGAATCAGAAAGCAGTCAGTCAATACCTAAAGCAACTACAGTCCTTCAAGTCTTCCAGTCACAGTCACGAGTCACCATCCCAGCAGCCTCTAAGAAAGAAAACTGTCGACTTAATGGAGAGAAATAAGAAAAGCCTTTCCCTGTTTATTCTGCTGCCTGTGCTGCTGCTCTGCACAAGTGATGAGTGTCCCAGGCTTCCAGAGAGTTAGTCTTTATTCCTCTTTATTCATGTTTAACTGATTTTAAGATCTGTTGTTTGACATATTTACTCATTTTCATTTAATCTCTCCTGTTTTAATTCTCACAGATCTCACTTGCTACACTGACTACAATAGAAACATCACATGTTTGTGGAACAGCAGATACGTGTCTGATGACACTGCATGCACCATACATGCTCAGTATAAATCTCGCTACATGTAAGGACCTCAATCACAAAGAGAAAAGCTCAACACATAAAACTCACATAACATAAATCACAGATGTCATCATATGCACCAAAAAGAGATTAATACTGTTTCTCAGTTCTTACAGCGCTTCCTGTGAGCTAAAGTCTGTTGACGTCTCCAGACCAGCGCTAAAGAAGTGCTCCCTGATCTTTGAAATGGAATACACTGTGAGTGTGTGAAGAAATCAAATTATTGTAGCGCCACCGAGATAAAATCATATATCCTATATCTCAGTTTGTAGTTTAATTAGAAGTCAGAACTAATATTCTGCAGAAAGTAGAAAGTAATGTTCTCGGGGCAGTCATTGACTCCTTCTAAATAGTTAGTTTTTCTGTCGTTGGAAAAAATTAAGCTTTTGTTAAGCCCCTTTTGAAGTTTGCCAAAAAGAAACTTCTGTAATAAATGTTCTCTAACAGTAAATATTTTTCAAACATTTTTTTCCAGTTTCAGTCTTTCCATGAGTTGTCCCTTAATCTGAGCTGCAACCAAATGAAGAGTTTAATCACTTCCTTCATGCCATCCTGTCACAGTGAGTGTAATCTACAGTATAAATACTGGCTCTTTGTGATTTACAGTGCGAGCTATTCATGGTGACCTAAAACAACTGTGTGTGTGATCTTGCAGTAAAGGTGAATCCTCCTGCAGAGCCAAAAGTCTACTTCACGTCTGTTTCCTGGTTGTCCCAAGTCCACAAACATGAAAGGATCAGTTCATATAGAAGTGAAGTCGAGTGGAAGAAGCAGGATCAGTCATGGAGTGTAAGTTTAGATTTTGTGACACAATGTGAACAAGTTTAAGTGAGTTAAGTTGAGCTGAGTGATCTTAAAAGTGCACGTTTAAATGGCAACCTTGTGGCTGTGTGAAATCGAAGCAAGATTCATCCACAACTCCGCACTGCTTTTTTTGTGTCAGGATCCTGCTGTGTACAAAAAACTTGGCATTCAGTGCAATGAAGAGGAGTGCCAGCCGGGATGCAAGGCAGAGCTAGAGCAAGATTTGCTGATACAAGGCGAGAGGCACGAGGCACGAGTTCGTGTGCGGTCTATTTTTCAGCACCACAAGGGAGCCTGGAGTGACTGGAGCCCCACTGCATCATGGGAGTCACCAGTAGGGAAAATAAAACAAACATCAGGTACATTTATCTCAACATGTTTTGTTTAACTCACAGCCTTTAACTCACCAGAGTGGTGAGAGAGAGGGCTGGCTCTCAATTCAAAGTCAATAGGACTTTGTCACCAAAAAAAGTGGAATACTTCAGAAACGAAGAAATAATAGCCGGTCGTTATGAGGTAGGAGCGATCAGTCTACTGCAAACAGAGTGAGATTAGTTAACTGCCGAGAAGAAGATAAACGGCAGACGACAATAACACATACTACCAATATTACAACTACATTAATTCTCAGATTCAAAAGCATCAATGTCCACATCTGGCCTGTTTCCTTGAGTTGATCAAAGTGTTTAGTTTCCATTTGGTAGTTTTTCATGGGAACATAAAATATGCAGTCCATATGGGGCACCAGTGCGAGGCCTTGAATGGGCTAAAAACCATAAGAGACTTATCATAGAGGTCCTACAACACTTAGAGGGTTGTCACATCAACAACTCAGCAGCTTCATGGCACTGGCATGCATGGCTGCTGATGGTAATAGTTAGCTGGTCTTTACTGGTGAATGCTTACAGAGCAGCTACAGCAACAACAATACTTTCTTTTCTGATTCAGTCAAATATTACAAACTCACAGGATGGGCCTGTAATGACCCAAAACATGCAGCAAAAGGAACAGAGATGTTCATAAAAGGACAAATCGGTCACATGACCCCAGCCCAACATGGCGTACTTTTCACTTAGTGAAGACAGACAGAAGAAAGACCCAGAAGCAAACAGCAACTGAAGGAGGCTGCAGTAAAGGGAAGAAATGGCATTTTGAAGGTTTCTGACTTCAGACAGTCACATACAAAAGATTTGCACTCAAGGATTAGTAATAATAATTAAATGAAGGGCATAACTGAAAATGTCTGTATTTTTATATTCCATGCACTTCATGCGAAATTCATCCTTAGTCTCTTGAATAATAAATCACAGTCACATCTTGATTTCTATTTAAATTCACTGTATCGGCTGCAGAAGCAAACTTGTCTGTGTCTCGTAGACTTGGCTGTATGACCCAGTTTTCTCATGTTTCTGAGCCACTGTGACCTGATCTGTCCCATATTTTTCAGGTAATACGTTTGTTGTTCCTGTAACGATAGTCGGTGTGGTGGTGTTGCTGGCAGGCCTGCTCTTAAGCACTCACAAAACCACCCGGTACGTGAGCACGGACACAAGTTTCTATAGCAAATAATATTATTATCATTTCTTCTAATTTGATGTAGTTATTTTCTGACAACTCTGGTTTATTTTTATTTTTTAGGGTTTACATAGTAAAGAAAATCAAAGGTCGACCCATACCAGACCCAGTAAAATCCTTCCTGCGAGAAATCCAGGTATGAACCACAGATATTTCCTCTGTTATAACAAGTTATTATTACATGTTATTATTCCATGCATTAGATAGTACTGTGGCCACTTCAGGGCAGTAAACATAGTATTTATGAAATACTGTGGTGAATTTGTTTGCAGGAAATTCAATTATTACCAGATATTCAATGTTCAGTTTTAACCACTTTTGTGTCCAATAGTGACTCTTCTTTAGGTTAGGGCAGCAGTCCCCAACTTTTTTTGCGCCACCGACCGGTTTAATGTCAGACAATATTTTCAGGGACCGGCCTTTAAGATGTCAAGGAAAATGAAAAAAAATGAACTGATATGACCTTGTGGTATTTTGTAAATATAATAATAAACGCAAATTCACTGTATTGTGTAACTTTATTAGCGGCGTCCTCCTGAAATGCGCCAACAACATTGAGAGCAACATCCTCCTCTCTGCCCCATAAT
The DNA here is from genome assembly GCF_900408965.1 of Simochromis diagramma. Classification (NCBI taxonomy): domain Eukaryota; kingdom Metazoa; phylum Chordata; class Actinopteri; order Cichliformes; family Cichlidae; genus Simochromis; species Simochromis diagramma. The sequence goes on along the minus strand of NW_024387291.1, from coordinate 1,612,617 downwards.
GCTCTCTGGTCGCTATGGTAACGTGTAAATATTTCTTTCAAAATAAGACACAACTACAACACAGGAAAAGACCCAGGGAAACCGAGTTAATGATAAAAACCCTGAAAACCATAAATTTCACACCCGAGCGTCAACTCTCACTCTGTAGCCGGAGGGTTGGAGACCACTGGGTCAGGGTTAAGAGTAGAGTGCTTCATCACAGTGTTTTTTTTTTTTTTTTTCTTCTTTTCCTTTTATTATATATATTAAAAAAAAAAATACATATATATATATATATATATATATATATATATTAGGGGTGCAACGATATTCGTATCGATATTGAACCGTTCGATACAGTGCTTTCGGTTCGGTACGCATATGTATCGAACAATACAAAATTTGTAATTTATTTTATCAACTTTCCTTCTGACGATGCTGTCTGTGTTGAGCGCTCAGTGAATCTGCGTTCGACTACTCCGCCTAGGCTCGACAGTGCAGCCTAGGCAGAGTAGTCGAACGCAGATCCACTGAGCGCTCAACACAGACAGCATCGTCAGAAGGAAGAGCGCAGGGCAAGCTAGCGAGACAGAAGTTAAGCTCTCCTTGTAACATGGACCTCCCCCACCCTCATTCATATCTGGCGTTTGGAATTATTTTGGTTTTCATGTGACGTATGACCCTGAAGGTAAGCGAGTCATGGACTAAAGTAAAACAGTATGTTGGATGTGCCACGCAATGCTCAATTACATGGGTGGGAACTAGTGTGTTAGCGCAGTTAGCTCGTTAACGTGTTGGCCGTCTAGCCCCATGCACTGGGCGATCGGCGGTAGCTCGTTAACGGAGATTTGCCGTGTTGTGGCGTTAAGGTCATTTCAACGAGATTAACCTGAAAGTACTAGTGGGAACACAACGAATATGACTGCACATTTACGCCGACATCATCCTAGTGCAAAGACAAGTGGAAGCAGAAAAAAAACAAGCAAGCATGCTACTAACTTTAGCCGAGTCATTTAGACAGCTGTTAGCACATGATTCTCCTTATATGTTTAATATGCTGCTGAGAATATAGCCCAGAAGAAGCGGATAGTATAGCTTTTATTTTGGAAAGAGACATTTCTCTGTAATAAACTCTCTTTTACAAAGATGAGTGATTCCTCAATCAGATACAGGGCTCGCAATATCGCTAGCCCGACGTCCCGGGGCTAGCGATTTTTTTCAGTCGGTTTACCAAAATCTATCTCTGCCCTGCCCGTCGGGCTATTGTAGGAAGGAAAAATATATGTCAATGCTTTTGCATTCTTTCGGAAATGTAGCTGGATAATTATGTCATTGGCATCGGTGAGCCACTGTCAATATGTGACATATTGAAATCGCGTTTGAATTTGCGCTTGTTTTTTTGCTTTCACTTTGCAATCGCGCGAACTGTGTATAGAGAGCGACAGCACTGATCTGTGAGTGATGATAATTTGTGCACCAATTCCTCTGACATCGTCCTATTAATTGTTAGCTTACTATGCAAACATGACAAGTGAAACCTCAGTGAAACCTCACGCAGCAAGCTTAAACATGTGAGAGGTTGATCGCGCAGAGAATCGCTGAGCTTATGTGAGTGCGTGTGTAAAAGCAGCAGGATATATATTTTAGTTCTGCTGAGCCAAATAAGACAGGTCAGGGTGAAGAAGTGACAGCCAAAGAAAAGCTTACCACAAAATGGAGAAGTTATGACAAATCAGACTATAAGGCAAACAGAAAGTGCAGCTTTATGGTTTCATGGACAAAAGAATTTCTGTGGCTGCAATATGACGAGCTAAATAACCAGGGCTGCACATAAGTGGTCCGCAGGTGCGCATTCGCTGTCAAAATAAAAAACAGGCACAAGGGTTAGGGTTAAATTTAAAAACTGTACTTTTGAGTTAAAATATATATTTATAATTTTAATAAATGACAAATTAAAAAGGCATGAACATTTTTTTTGTATCGAAAAAATATCGAACCGTGACACCAAAGTATCGAACCGAACCGAACCGTGAATTTTGTGTATCGTTGCACCCCTAATATATATATATATATATATACACACACACATATATATATATATATATATATATATATATATATATAAATTACAAATGATTTTACAAATACAAATTGATTATTTGCAATACGTTAAAATCAAGTAATGCAGGGGAAGTGCAAAAATCACCGCTACAAATAAACCCAGAGCTAAATAGAGACTGATCCTCTGACGTCTCTCTGGTTTCAGTGTTTCTGTCTTTGGTTTTTCAACAGCAGCTATAAGGATATTGAACAAGTATGAGTTACAGGATCATTAAATGCAAATTTCTGAGAACAAGAAAGTGTTATTAATGAACGTGAAGTGTAGTAGCTTAAAATTTTTTTTTTTTTTTTTTTTTTTTTTTTTTTTGTGTCCCGTTTGGATCTTTAGCCATCAGAATTGTTGTCTTAAGGCCAAGAAAGATGCCAAGCGGATTTATTTTACCAAGTGGATCATCATGGCCTTGCCATATTGGTCCATTTGATTGACCTTTATTATAATTATGAATTTATTTTATTTTCAGTTGCTACAAACGGGACAGACATGACTGGGGGATAGGACAGGGAGAAAGAATGAAAGAAAGAGAGGGAGAGAAAGAAAACCAAAGGGGAGAAGAGACGGTGAGAAGGGGGGAAGAAAGAAAAAACAAACAAACAAAAAAAACAAAACACCTGCTTCATCACAGTGTTAAAATCAGATGCTGGATAAGTTCATGGGAAAGTCTATTATACAATGATTTAATTTTCGTTCAGTACAGTTTTATTCATGCAGCACCATTTAGCAACAACAGTCACCTCACAGTATTTTCTCTGTTAACCTGTTGCCTGCTGGGAACAAGGCTCACTGTATAACCACAGAGGTGGACTGCATCAGGGTCTAATTTTCATGTCTAAACATATTTATTTAAAAAAAACTCTGTAAACTAGCAGGGAGCTACAGAGAGTTTAAGGAGTCCAAAAGAAAAACAAAATAAGCTAATGTAGCTTAAAAAGCAGACGGACACAACATGTACCATAAGAAGACAGAGCATTGCAGATAGCTGTGAACTCTGTGGGAGGTGGAACCAGACAGACAAAGTGACTCACTAATCCAGCCACAGACTTATGACCTTTATGATCCAAGCAACTCAAATTCACTAAAGTTTGAGTGAAGCACCCCAAACACCTGATGCTTTCCTATTTAATCCCATTAAAGTGCAGATTGATAATTTTATATATTTCAAATCTTTCTAATCTCTTCTGTTCTGTGACTTTCTCTCCTCCAGAGTGGGTTCTCCAGTGAATACTTTCACTCCTTCTTGAAATCAGTGGAAATGATCACTGTAGAATTAACCTCACCTGTGGATGCTGCTGTGGCCTACAAGCCAGATGAGAAGATGGTGTTGAACAAAGGGAGCTATGACTCCACCAGCTCCAGCTTCACTAACCCAAGTTACTCTGAGCTTTGTAGCCCTCCTCCTATTTCCTCACTCACTGCTGGGAATCTGAAGCCCTGTGCGGCTGACACGCCTTATGGTCCTGTTGGTACTCAGGGTGAAGGAAAAAGCACAGAACAGGAAAGTGATGAAGTGAGAGAGAAAGAAAAGGAGACGTTAATGTTGCTGCTCAAAGGCAGCAGTAACAGTGAGCCAGTGCAGGTGATTTCAGACTACGAGAAAACTGAGAGGCTCGACAATGATCGATTTAGGCTCCAGAGTCTAGATTCAGGCACGTGCAGTTGTGCAGAGGTCAGTGAAGAGAGCATGGAGGCAGATAGCATCAATATGACTGATAGCCATGATGAAGAACCTGAGGCTGAGGAAGAGAAGGAGGGAGGGAATGAACAAAAGGCAGATTTTCAGAGGCTGTTTGGAAGCAGCGGAGGTGTGTTTGGCAAGTCTATCCAGGTTTGTTCTGATTATGAGCGAGTGGAGAAACAGCAGGCTGACAGCCCGGAGCTTCCCAGCTTGGATTCAGGTGTTAGCAGTGGGGGAGAGGAGCAGCTGAGTCAGGATGAGGGCATGGAGGATGTTGATAAGCAGTGGCGTGCACAGACATTTTGGGGGGCAAGTGCTCCAGGGGGAAAAAAGGGCACTTTTTGCATATGTGGAAAACCTTTTCTTTGTATAATAAAAAAATCGCACAGGTTAAATGCAATTTGACTTTTATTTTCTCCTTTCTCAGCCTCTCTTTCCTAGGCATTATGCTTGCTGAAATTAGTAAATAAATAGACCAAAATGTATGAGAACGAATAAGACTGACTGTGGTCATTACAAGAACAGGGCAGAATGGTCGTTTTCACAGGCAATTGGGAACTGCCTATTTTTCCTTTAGCAAATTAATGTGTTAATGTTGCCAATATGTTACACCAAAAAAAATTAACATGTCTAACCAGTGCTTCTCAAAACTTTTAACATGCACCACCCCCAACACCGTACCCTTCAAACTACCAATAACAACGTCACTGTTCTGTCACAATCAGGTCACAACACAGTGCGTAAATGTCTGCGAGCATCGCTGAGTCAGTAACAACCAGTTAGGCTAAAGACTGCATCTTTAGACAGTTGGACGGTGTTCTAACTTTCTCACAGGAGACACCTACTAAAGACAGTCAAAGACATTAATTTCAATCTTACCAAAGTAGGACAGTAGTTGACGTTAGTTATGGAAAGGCTAATCCACAAAAATGGAGAAACGTCCATAATTCTATTATTCATAATCATGTCAAGGTTTTAGGTTTTTCTGCAGTTCCATCTCTAAAAAGTGTGATGTCTTCCCGTCACTGACTTCAGTTTGAAAACTTTGTATTTATTCACAGATTTCCGTGAGATCATCCTAAAATTTGTAACGAAAAATGGGCTCAAAAGAGCCCTCTGCCTAACGGCATGTAGCCTATAGCATAACGTGATATTTTCAATAGTGTATGCAAAAAGGTCGGAATTGATGGAGAGTGGGGTTGCCTAAATGGTTTAGGTTACATTTTAAATGTGTCGTTTTTTTGTTTATCCATATGGATGGATGGAGGGGGCAAGCTGGCAAAGTTTGTCATGTGCAGTTTCTGACAGGCTACTTCACAACAAAACAATTGCAGGTTGGTCTTAGAGGGCAAACAGAATAATTTCACTCGATTCATGGGTTACCTGACTGGTTGGGAAGGGAAAGAGCTGCCGTGTTGTCCGCCGTGGCTCCCAGTCGCTATAGTTAGCCTACTATGCCTACTCCAAGTAGTCCTATGTCATGCCGCTGCTACACGCCTCACAACAAATGAACTGCAAGCGTGTTCACGTGACACGGTGACAGTGAAAAAGCGACAGGGTTCGGGTGTCTTTGAAGAAGGGGCACAAATCAAGCCATTATTTTCACACCTTTTTAAATCGCGCAGCTTTAAAAAAAAAAAAAAAATCACGTCTTTCAAAAGGGCACTTTTTTGGACTGAGGGCAAAAGGGCAAGTGCTTCAGCACCACCTCGTCTCTATCTGTGCACGCCAGTGTTGATAAGTCCACTGAATCTATACGCTTCCTGTTTCCACCTCTTCCTTCCAGTGCTTTACCATGCTCCCTGCTCTCTTTTCCTCAACTGCCTCTGAACTTGCCTGGGCCACGACTGAGTCCAGCGTTGCAGCTCCAGCCAGGTCACGTGACACAGGGGTTTGTTCTGATGTCAACAGGCAGGTCGGTGGAGCCCTCTGGTGATGGATATATGCCAGTGAAACAGGAGGAGGGCTGAGAACAGACAGCAGGCTCAACTAGCAGGACAAAATAGCATGTAGCACTTGGAGGAGTCATCACAGTCTGTCAGTTCTCAGGAAAATGTAACATCACATAAATCTTTATCCACTTCATGCTGTTTAGTAATGGTGGTGGTGATATTCAATGTATTTTATATTTTAAATGCATTTTCTTTTATTTTCATAGTTATGCAAAATTATGTTTCATATATCAGAACTCTTCAATATAACCTTGCTTTTAAAAGTGAATTGTTACATCAGATATTTCTACTGTTAAAAAAGAAATGTATTATCTAATGAAAAACTAAACCGAAATGAATAATAATGTGGTTATAATAATAAAAGTGTTTGCATTTTTATTGTGTTTTTAGAGATCATCTAAATGGCATGTAGCTTTTTGTACTGAAACAAATGTTGGTAAAGGAATGTAAGTTCCAGATAGCTGAGATAGTTGTGTTATCTGTATAGTGTGTGAACTGATGTCATTTAGAGGGTATCATGATAATCACATATATGTCTTGTGAAAAATTTGATATTGTGCCAGCCCCAAGGACAACAGCAGAATAATAACAGAGCTGTGTCTGTCGCCATCATCTGTCCCGTGTCAAATAAATATTAACATTTCTCAGTTACATTTGAACGGCAGCTAACATAAAGTTTACTTCACAAAACATCTCTCATCTATATAAAAGCTTGCATTTGTTTTTTTGTTCTTTTTAAGAAAATTTTCTTTTTTAAAAATAAATATACATACTCAACATCTTTAACACAAAGTTGTTCCTGTGTTTTCTCTGGGTTTAGAAAGGGGCCATGCCCACTCTGATGCATCAATGTCGGGAGACCCGCCTTTTCCTCGTCCCTGTCGTTTGTCCAGGGTTGTGGGGGCGAGGCGACAAGGCTCCACGCTGACACTGGCACATATGATGTGTCATCAAGCCAGTTTTCAAACGTGGATGAATCTTGGGAGTCAGAAGAATGGCCAGCGTCACTGCGCCAGCTGCCGCTGATTGTTGCGGCGGTCATGTCGGTACGTGGTTCTGTCGCTCTGACGTCTGTTTGAGAAGTGATGAAAGATTTAATTTTTTCTTGGAGAAAAAAATGTTGTCGCGCGTCTAATGAAATGTATACGAACCCTTTCAACAAACATACTCGGGTTTAAAATTTGGGCTTTCAAGAAGGATATGAGTGCACAGGATAGAGGGCTGTTGCATTTTATTGGGCGTAATAAAGCGCTGTTACTCAGACGTCACATTCACACCGCCCTTTTTTCCCCGATGTTGAACAGTGACCACTGTGAAAAGTTCTAATGTACATAAAGTTTGTCTTTTCCTCTATCTAGTTGTTTTTTTCTTAATAACAACTTGATTGTTGAACAATGATCAAAATTAGATTAAATATTTTATTCAAGCAACCAGACAGGCACCAACAGAGCCGTGTGAATAATCACTATATAATGCAATATAAAAAAGAAAAAAAGGGTTTGACCGTGAATCACATATTTGAATCAGCAGGTAGAGAACTTTACTTTTCCTACCACTATCTGTGCCTGATATTGACATCCCCCCTTACCACCGGCTGTCAGTGACGCTTGTCTCTCTCATGAACTAGCAAAAGTGCCAAATACAGAGGTTAAGAGCGCGCCTGAGGGCAGTGGCGGTCCTAGCCTGTTTGGCGCCCTGGGCAAATACTCCCTCTGGCACCCCCCCCACCCCCACCCCCCACCCCCCCACACACACACACACAGACAAAACATATTAAGGATTGTACATTAACATAAACATGTTGTACACACACACACACATATGAAGAGAAAGAGAGTATGCATAGTATGCAAACGGCTACCAAGCAGCCATCATAATTCGTCATACAATGAGAACAGGACAAATCAACAACTGACAATGACTAATTAATATTAAAATCTGTAACATAATGTATTGTGTGGAGTTTAGTCTGTTACTGTTGCTATTTTTACCATTTCTTCTTGGAGCAACTGTAACCCACATAACTTCCTTAGGGATTAATAAAGTATTCTGATTCTGATTGTTTCAGGATGACCTGCCATTATCCAATGACACATCTGCTTACCTGTATCTTTTGCTTGTTTCTCCTCCTCTTCTTTTCTCTTTTCTAAACTGAGCACCTGATGGCTTTGAACTTTTCTCGTCCATCTTCCATTGGTTTTAATTTTGCACTCCAGTATGAACACAAATCCCCGAACTCGAAGGTCACCACAACATGATCTAACACACCTACACCTTAGTTCACAGATTCACTTTGTCTAGGGTGCTTTTCTGAGATTCCACACAACCTAGGATTCAAATCATGAATACATAATGGCCTTGGATTTACAACATTATAAATGAAATGTGCTCTATTTGGAAGCAGCCCCCCCCCTTTTGACGGGCTGTGTGTGAGACTTTAAATCATCAAACTGTAAATTTTAAATTGTTATTGATCCCTTTACCCTGAGTCCTAAAGTGTATATTTATTTTCTTACTCTTCTTATATATATTGTTTGTTTACTTGCACTGCTGTAACTGGAGCCTCGTTGTCTCGTCTCTCTATATACTGGACTGTAGCGGAGATGACAATAAAGTTTACTTTGACTTCAGCAGCGAGCAGGCGCACCGAGGCCTCTCGCGTTTACTTTTCACGTATAGAATTTCGAAAAAACATCGGTGCAAATTATAAGTCTGTATCATAATGTCTGGTGTTTTTATGTTTGTTGGTTTGTTTTTATTTTGTTTTATTTTGCAAGTTGGTTATTAGATGCTGCTCCAGCCGGTCAGAGAATCCCCTGTCGCCGCGCCCTCTCCTCTCTGCGCCGCAAGCAGCAGGTGCACCTCGCAAACGAAGGGCGCCCTTACTCCCAGGAAATGGGCGATAGAAAACCGATCCGGGCCTATGCCATTACCAATATGTGCTGGCATGACGTCGGGGCACCATGAGTACGAGCATTTTTTTTTTTGCCGATGCCCGTGACGCCGCCCCCCACCACGATGCCGCCCCGGGCAACCGCCCGTGTCGCCCGTATCTAAAACCGCTACTGTCTGAGGGGGTGATTGGGGATAAAGGGAGGTTGGGGGGGCAAAAACAGTCCCATTATATCACCACTATCATCCATCAATCAATCCATGCATCCATTAATTCATCAATACACCTGTTGTAAAGATTCACTTTTGAGCACTCTCACTTCACCAGATGCACCTTGTTTCTTTTCCTCACCTTTGATTGGGTGTGGTGCTTGCCCTTAATTGCACTCACCTGTCACCCGTTATATAAGGATTGCTACTCACCTACAGCTCACCCTTTCTTCACTCCCACATGGGGCAGCAGCTGAGAGTTAGCGGTCCATGAGTGTCTTTCCTTTAACACTAGATATTCAAATGAAAGGAGAAACCTGTGATTGATGACTCTTCATTTTCATCCTGACCGGATGAGCCCATGATGGTAACAAGCTCCAACCTTCTTCGAGCCTTCCTACAAAACATGGTCCTTCGAGCCGGAGTAGTGTTATTGTCATGGATTCACAACAGCCATTAACTGAAGGTTTGAGACGTTCTGGTCGTGACAGTCGACCTGCCTACCTATAACAGTATGAGATTCAGTATCCTGGAGCTAGAAGTACTAGATGTGAGACAGAGAGTCAAAGAAAATGCCAGCATATTGACACAGACAAACATGGGCAGCAGGACCCTCCCCAAGAGGTAGAAATCCAGCCAGAGACACGCCCTATTCCATTACCTACCAATCAAGATGAGGTGATGAGGGAACTCCTGATGATGACGAGGGAGATTAGGCAGTTCATGATTCATTTTTCTTCTCCCCATTCTGCTGGTCCTCCAGATCTTCAATTTGCACAGTCTCATCTGATGGAATTAAATCCTCTGTATGCAGTCTACAAGCCATTCCTCAAATGCATCAGCAACATGAGCAGTGATTGATCCAGCAGCCTGTCAATCACTCTCTCAGGCCCCACAGGTTCAGGTTAGCCGTCATTCTGGTATAGTTACTGCTGCCAGCCCTCCTTAACTGAATTCATCAATATTAGATGCTGCAGTTCCTCCAAGTGCTTTGCCTAGACCAGTTTTTCCTACACAAGATGAGACTACCTTTAACTTCCCGACCACACCACTGCAGGGTCCCCACCAGATTTCCTGTGTTCAACCTGCTGTTCCGTTAGATGAAGACCCCGCTCGACCCCTCATTTGCATTCCTGAACAAAGACCCTCCTATAAAGCAGCACCCAGCTACATCTGATGGTTTGCATGAACAGAGACCTTCCGCACTCATTACTCATTAGTTCTAGTCATCCTGTTAGCAGTAGGACACATGCTTTAATCCAAATGCAGCAGCAAGAGTCCTGACAGGGACTAGAAAGAGAGAGCATATTTCTCCTGTTTTGGCTTCCCTTCATTGGCTTCCTGTTAAATCCAGAATTGAATTCAAAATCCTGCTCCTCACATACAAGGTCTTAAATAATCAGGCCCCATCTTCTCTTAATCACCTTGTAGTACCATATCACCCTATTAGAGCACTTCACTCTCACACTGCAGGCCTACTTGTTGTTCCTAGAGTATTTAAAAGTAGAATGGGAGGGAGAGCCTTCAGTTTTCAGTTAAAAGGGAGTTTTTCATTCCCGCTGTCGCCAGAGTGCTTGCTAATAGGGTTCATATGATTGTTGGGCTGTTCTCTGTATCTACTGTACAATATAAATTGCCATGAGGCAACTTTTGTTGTGATTTGGTGCTATATAAATAAAATTGAATTGAATTGAATTGAATGTCCAAAGACATGCAGCTTGTGGGGATAGGTTAATCGGATAATCCAAATTGCCACTAGGTGTGAATGTGCGAGTGAATGAGAGTGCGAATGGTTGTCTGTCCCTGTGTGTTGGCCCTGCGACAGACTGGCGACCTGTCCAGGGTGTACCCTGCCTCTCGCCCTATGACAGCTGGGATAGGCTCCAGCGCCCCCCGCGACCCTGAAAAGGATAAGCGGAAGTGAATGGATGGATGGATGGATGAATTGAATGTATACAAGCTTGAGGGTCCTTCTTTCCCAGACCTTACCAGAGCAAATGAAATGCAGTTATGAATGGCCCTTACCAACCTTGTTGTCCCTCATGAGACAGAGCACTTTAAATATCATGTCCTTCTCGATCATCTGAAAGTAGACCAAGCTAAACGATTAGCTCTTGCCTTTTCCTATGTTTCTGACCCATACACTCAAGCCATCAAAGCCCTTGATGAGAGTTATGGGCAACCCAGACAATTAGCATTAAAAGAGCTACGGAATATACTGGAGCTTCCTCCGATCAGAGCAGGTGATGGTCGGACTCTGGATAACGTCGCTCTCCGTGTACAAGCTCTAGTTGGTTTGCTTAGCACTATGAGTGATCAAGGATGGACAGAACTACATTGTGTCCCGCTACATTGCGGGCAGACATTCTGAAGACAGCAGGTGTAGTGGTGAGCCAGGTATGCAGCAAGATGGAGTTAAAAGGTAGCTTGTTGGGAAAAGGTGAAGAAACGAGCAAAACCGTAAAATGAGCAGCATCTGTCTGCACATCAATGATACTGGAGACTGCAAAGCTGAGTGCAGAATTTATACCTTTAGGAGCTGGATAGAGTGTTACCTGTTTTATTTTTTTTCTGTTATTGAGGACAAAAAGTTTTAAAACAAGGCTTTTATGAAAACACTGAATTTAAAAAATGCAGGAAACATCCTAATGATCCCCGAGACTTTTGGGAAAACACTCTGTGGACTGACACACACTTTTGCAAGGCATGTACCCCATTACATCTGGCACAAAAGTAACGCAGCATTTTAGAAAAGGAACATCATACATACAGTATGATGATGGTAGGTGGTCTGGGGTTGTTTTGCTGGCTGAGGACCTGGATGACTTGCTGTGGTAAATGGAGCTGTGACCTCTGCTGTCTACCAATACAGTGGGGCAAAAAAGTATTTAGTCAGCCACCGATTGTGCAAATTCCCCCACTTAAAATGATGACAGAGGTCAGTAATTTGCACCAGAGGTACACTTCAACTGTGAGAGACAGAATGTGAAAAAAAAATCCATGAATTCACATGGTAGGATTTGTAAAGAATTTATTCGTAAATTAGGGTGGAAAATAAGTATTTGGTCACCTCAAACAAGGAAAATCTCTGGCTCTCACAGACCTGTAACGTCTTCTGTAAGAAACGTTTCTGTCCCCCACTCGTTACCTGTATGAATGGCACCTGTTTGAACTCATCATCTGTATAAAAGACACCTGTCCACAGCCTCAAACAGTCAGACTCCAAACTCCGCCATGGCCAAGACCAAAGAGCTTTCGAAGGACACCAGGAAAAGTATTGTAGACCTGCACCAGACTGGGAAGAGTGAATCTACAATAGGCAAGCAGCTTGGTGTGAAAAAATCAACTGTGGGAGCAATCATCAGAAAATGGAAGACATACAAGACCACTGATAATCTCCCTCGATCTGGGGCTCCACGCAAGATCTCATCCCGTGGGGTCAAAATGATCATGAGAACGGTGAGCAAAGATCCCAGAACCACACGGGGGGACCTGGTGAATGACCTGCAGAGAGCTGGGACCAAAGTAACAAAGGTCACCATCAGTAACACACTACAACGGCAGGGAATCAAATCCCGCAGTGCCAGACGTGTTCCGCTGCTGAAGCCAGTGCATGTCCAGGCCCGTCTGAAGTTTGCCAGAGAGCACATGGATGATACAGCAGAGGATTGGGAGAATGTCATGTGGTCAGATGAAACCAAAGTAGAACTTTTTGGTATAAACTCAACTCGTCGTGTTTGGAGGAAGAAGAATACTGAGTTGCATCCCAAGAACACCATACCTACTGTGAAGCATGGGGGTGGAAACATCATGCTATGGGGCTGTTTTTCTGCCAAGGGGACAGGACGACTGATCCGTGTTAAGGACAGAATGAATGGGGCCATGTATCGTGAGATTTTGAGCCAAAACCTCCTTCCATCAGTGAGAACTTTGAAGATGAAACGAGGCTGGGTCTTCCAACATGACAATGATCCAAAACACACCGCCCGGGCAACAAAGGAGTGGCTCCGTAAGAAGCATTTGAAAGTCCTGGAGTGGCCTAGCCAGTCTCCAGACCTCAACCCCATAGAAAATCTGTGGCGGGAGTTGAAAGTCCGTGTTGCTCGGCGACAGCCCCAAAACATCACTGCTCTCGAGAAGATCTGCATGGAGGAATGGGCCAAAATACCAGCTACTGTGTGTGAAAACCTGGTAAAGACCTATAGTAAACGTTTGACCTCTGTTATTGCCAACAAAGGTTATGTTACAAAGTATTGAGTTGTATTTTTGTTATTGACCAAATACTTATTTTCCACCCTGATTTACGAATAAATTCTTTACAAATCCTACCATGTGGATTCATGGATTTCTTTTTTTTCACATTCTGTCTCTCACAGTTGAAGTGTACCTCTGGTGCAAATTACTGACCTCTGTCATCATTTTAGGTGGGGGAACTTGCACAATCGGTGGCTGACTAAATACTTTTTTGCCCCACTGTACATCCTGAAGGAGAATGTCCGGCCATCTGTTCATGACCTCAAGCTGAAGCGCACTTGGGTTCTGCAGCAGGACAATGATCTAAACCACACCAATAGTCCACCTCTGAATGGAAAACAAAATGAAGACTTAGGAGCAGCCTTGTCAAAGTGCTGACCTGAATCAGATTGAGATGCTGTGTCATGACGACCGTCCAATTCTGCAAAATGAAAGAGTCAAAATTCCTCCCCAGCGCTGTAAAAGACTAATTGCCAGTTACTGCAAACACTTGATTGCAGTTATTGATGCTAAGGGTGGCCCAACCAGTTGTTTCTGGTGCAATTCAGTTTTTAGGAGTGGCCCATGGTCAAAGTAGCCATTCATTTTACTTGAATCCTTGCTTATGTCCCTCCATCTATTTTCTCACCACGTTAATGTCACCTTCCTGTTTCTCTTCTTCACTCTCTCCTAAGGACTTCAGTCCCTCTTCGTGCACTTCTCCACAGCTGGTCCTAGCAACACCAGCCTCCTGTGACTGCAAAGCCTTGTTATTAGTTGTTGCTGGTATTACTGGTGATGGTTCAGCAGCAGAAGCCTTGACAGCTAATGATTTTTTGCTCCACATTTTCACCATTTCTTATACAATACACTTTGTTCTACAAGGTGCATGAGCGCACAATAGTTGTGTTAAGTGATTTGGTTGGACAATACAATATAAGTAATGAAAATGTACGAGTGGATTGCTATCAGTGCTTGAAGGGCCCACATAATGATATTTTACGCTGCTGTCCTTATTTCCACAGGGTTTCCTCAGTGGATGGATTCTTGCGCTTGAGTTGGCTAAGATATAATCCCAGATGCACTTCCTTACGCAACCCTCTAAAGTTTCCTGGTGACCCACTGGGTAATTTCTAATAATTAAGCAACTGACAGTAACGTATGTGCCAGCCAGGTTGCAAATAAGTATCTAATCCAATAGTAATTTTTAGTAGAAATTAGTAATGAATGAGGTAAGAGATCTCAAGGTTCTCCCAGCAAGAAGACATATTTCCCACGGACTCTTTAAAAATAGCCTTAATAAAACAGAACTTATTATTTAAGTTTGAAAAGTCAAGAAAAAACAAAGGCATGAAATTAAGGTTTGTGTGGCTGTTTTAAGTGTTTAAGCGCTAGTTTTGAAATCATACTACTTTCACTTCACTTCTTTCACAGTCGTAGTAACCATGAAACATTTTTAACACATAAAGAGTTTCACTTTTACAAGTCTACAAGGTGCTGTTCTACCTGCCGTTGGTGGCTGGCATGTTAAGTAACTTGATAAAGAGTACAAAGGGAATTGAAAAACTTACATACTCATAGTGGCTATTGTGGTGTTTTACAGTTCCTAATATGACATGTCTCTGCAATAGTCGGCCTCATCACTGATGGGGACGACAAGGAGTACAGAGGTCTGACCCAAGACTTTGTGGACTGGTGCCAGCTGAACTACCTCCAGATCAACGCCAGTAAAACCAAGGAACTGGTGGTAGACTTCCGCAGGCACAAGCATTCTCCACTGCAACCACTGAACATCCAAGGTATGGACATTGAGGCTGTGGACAGCTACAGGTACCTTGGTGTTCATCTGAACAATAGACTGGACTGGACTCATAACTCAGACACCCTCTACAGGAAAGGGCAGAGCAGGCTGTACCTGCTGCGGAGACTCAGCTCGTTTGGAGTGGAGGGCCCACTCCTGAAGACCTTCTATGACTCTGTTGTGGCGTCTGCTGGGGCGGCAGCATCTCTGCTGGGGACAGGAAGAGACTGAACAGGGTGATCCGAAGGGCCAGCTCTGTTCTAGGATGCCCTCTGGACCCAGTGGAGGTGGTGAGTGACAGGAGAACGGCGGCTAAGCTGTCATCCCTGATGGACAACATCTCCCACCCCATGCAGCAGACTGTGACAGCACTGAGCAGCTCCTTCAGTGGGAGACTGCGGCACCCACGGTGTGGGACGGAGAGATTTCGCAGGTCTTTCCTCCCCACTGCTGTCAGACTCCATAATAAAGACTTTAACTGATCAAGCACACACATCCATACATATGCAATAATACTAAGTGCAATAATCCTTTCTGTCATCGTTGTATTTTTACTCAGTTGTATATAGTATTTGTATTTGTATTGTATTTTTATCTTATTGTATATTTATTTTATTTTATTCTACTGTACATAGTATTTTATTTTATTCTATTCTGTACAGTTGTGTACTGTATTTATTCTTATTGTATTCTAATTTTTGCCTCATAACTTTTGCACTGTCCACTTCCTGCTGTGACAAAACAAATTTCCCACGTGTGGGACTAATAAAGGTTATCTTATCTTATCTTATCTTATGTCAAAATATGTGACCAATCATTTCGCCAAGTGTGGCGGAGCGTGGTCGGCGGTGCCGCTGCAGGGTAGGCAAAAGCACCCGCAGGGCATCTGCAATCATGCCTCGCCGGGTTAAAAGACTGAACTGGGTCCTGTCATGCCGTTGTTGTTGTGGCTGGCAGCTGGGGAGCAGCAGCCGTGTAAGTGTGTGAGTAGCCATCGAGTGAAATAAAATAAAATGTTCCAGTATGCAGAATCATGGTCGCATTATGCCTCATTCCTGCTACACCCAGTTTCTACCATCAGTAAAAGCATCCACATTGTGTTGCTTCTGTTCTTTTCTTTGAACTCTTTTCCATACGTCACACTAGATATGATAGACATAAAGATGTGCTACATAGGGCAATGGTAAAGCCTGAATTACCTTACGACATGGAAATGACAGAACGTTGAACACACCTGGACTGGTAGGTTCTTACTGATATTTAATTTTTATTTTATTACATTTTAGTTTAATAGAGAGGCAGTCTAAGAGCAAAGTGCTCTATTGGGATGAAACAGAGGTCTTTAAGATAAGCTGGAGCTTGATTCTTAATGACCTTATACATGAGGAGAATAATTTTAAATTATATTCTAGATTTAACAGGGAGGCAATGAAGAGAAGCAATGTGGAAAAAATATGCTCTCTCCTTCAATTCAATTCAATTTTATTTATATAGCGCCAAATCACAACATAAGTCGCCTCAAGGCGCTTCACTGTTGGTATTCCCGTTGCAGGATTTTGTATCCACTGAAGGCTTTTTAGGAAGTTGTTAAGACAACCTGATAATAATGAATTATAAGTAATTATTATTAAAAGTATTGATTGTAATTTCACCTCTGCACATCACCATAGAGATTTTAAATCAGACAATCAATATGTGCTTGGAGTGCAGACTTTCAGCTTTATTTCAAAATTCAAAGCAAAAGTTTTGCATCTGTTTATTATCTGATATTAAAGACATTTCTATACATCACCCAATGCTGTGTGTCCTCTACTGAGATGCTCTGCTAGGCCTTTACTGTTTGTGGGTCTCTTTGTCTTCAGTTTTATCTTCAGTAACTTAAAAGCATGCTGTATGCAGTCCTTAGAGAATATCCTTTCTTTATTTGAGAAACTCTTGGGTTGTTATGCTTTTACACCCATTATCTATTTGCATTATGAAGTGCTGGCCAGCCAATTCTGCAGCATTTGGCTGATTCTGAGCTGAGAGTATAAACCTGTACACTTCAGAATTTGTCCTTGCTATATCTATCAGCAGTGGCATCTTCACAGTGGCCCTGACCTCATGAGCTGTATCTTCCCTTCTGCATACGTTTGTCTCGTCATCCTTCTGGTACAAGTCCATCTTGGTTTCTCCTAGAGTCGTCTTCTCCTTCTTTCAGCTGTTTGGTTTAGAAATCATTACAGTGGATCATTGGCCTCCATTTCACCCTGCCCCGAGCATCCAGACTGTCTGGATGTTAGGACTCTTTTCTTCCTGTCTTCTTGTTTTTCTGCCTTGCAGCTCCATCTTCAACATCCACTCTCAAATATCCCTCCTCTGCACGCGTGCAAACCATCTCAGCCTAACCTCACTAACGTTGTCTCATCCACCTTCACTATCTCCACTCCTTGCACATGTCTCTCTCTCATTCACATGCATTTATTCTGTTTTGCTTCTACTGACTTGCAGTCCTCTGTCTGACATCTGTAGAGCTGTTTTTCAGCAGGAGGCCACACTGCTCCTCACTGATAAGCTTTCCCATAACTTCATGGTATGGATCATCAGCTTTACCCTTCTGTAGTCTGTAGTACTAATCATCTGCACTTACTGATTCACTAACTCTCCTCCATCCGTCCTCCTCTCTCTCTCATCTTAATGAGCTACTTCACCTTGTGTGCTGGTCAGAAATTACTCTAACTTGAACACAGCGGTGACCTGATGGGTCTTTATCCAAACTGTGCTCAAAGTCAAGGCCGCATTTGTTGTTTTATGGCAAATTCTGATCTGGCCTTCTTATTCCTGAGTGTAACCAGCTGTTTGCATCCTGTTGTAAGCTGTGACAAAGTGGATGAGCAGTTGTAATGCTCTCCATTTGTCCCAGATGTGTTGACCTTTTTTTTGCACATTATGCACATTATTCTGTCTGTGTATTTATTTGCTATGATTTGCTATTTGTCAAAGTAACATTGCTGCACTAACTATCCCGGGTTTGTTTGTGCAAGCATTCTGTTGCCGGCAAATCAAGCATTCTGCAAATTAAGGCAAATAGTCAGATACATGTTTCTTTACATTTTATTATGTTACAGATTAAGTCGTTTGTTCATACTTACTTTGTTCTTTCGTTTCAGTCTTCATGTAAGTCAGGTTTGGGGAAAGACCCGCCTAGCATTTCCTCGTTTTAAAGTGCTGATGATGTCACACATGACAGGTTTTGTTAAGTTTCATGTAGGATGGGGTTCACTGTAAATAAATTGCTCACCTCTGGAAACCTGAAATGTCTGCTGAGTCTGCTTCCCTACCACCTTCCCTAACATTTGAGTTAAGGAAGGTGACTACCCACATGAACTCTGCATTTACATTCATGAAGGCATCTATTGAATGTCTTTGACAGTGGTACCTCTTTAAATGTTGCACTTTAGTTTAGTTTTTCTGCATTCCTTTTTTCTTTTTTTAAAGAATCGACCACTACTACTATAACTACTTATATATCTACTACTTGATTTGGGTACTCCTGCTTTTCAGCTTTTCCTATCTCTCTCTGATTGATTCATTTTGCTTTGACATCTTAATGATGGCCTCCTTCACTTGCATCAGCGTCTTTCATCATTTGAAGAGTTCCAGTGAATAGCTACCTAATGCAGTTTCTGGCGAGTACTCAAAGTGATTATTATGTAATATTATCAGTAATTTTTGTAATGCATCCCAGAATTAGTTTTTGTATTGAATGCTAGTATGGCTGATAATAGATCCTTTACCACCTGTTTGAAGCTGTGGCCCCAGATGCCCCTCAACCACTCATGTAAAGAAAAAACAGAATAAGAAAGGAAGGAAGGGAAAACAGACTTTCTGGGTAGTGAATGACTTTTTTTTTTGTATTAGTGGAAAAAATTTTGATTTCTCTGAAGAGAAGAGGGTTTGGATGTGGTTTGAGCTTTTAGTGTGTATTTGTGGTTTTCTTGCTTCTGAGGCAAAAAGAAAGCAATAAGAGAGTGTCACCTTTCTCACTTTTTCTTGTACTGAGTAAGGGGAAGTCCAAAAGTCAGAAAACTTAACATAAATAAAGAGAACATATGCTTCACACCTCTTTCAAAATGAAGAGAATGAGTTAGAACATAAAGATCCATTAAAATAAAAGTAATGGTCTATTAGCATGACTTACTAAGACACTGCTGGGCTAATGAAATCCAAATCCAAAACAAAAAGGCCACCAGAAACACCGGAGCTCACAAAATAGTTCAAAGCAAAAAGTCCAAAGGCACTGAAGCCCAGGAAACAGTTCACAAAACAGCTTAGGGGGCCCATCTGGAGGGTGACTGTACAGGGGTCCAAAACAGTGCAGTTCACGGGGCTGGCCGCGTGGAAGATGTCAGTAGTGACTGAGTAGGTCTGGAGGCCGTCCGTCATGGCAAAGACCCTTAACTGACGGCCTAGAAAGTGGCCGGCAATGGTGTGGTGGTGGACCTGGATCAGCAGGCCGTGCTGGATGTGGACAAAAACGAGCAGGACCAACAGGCCGCGCCTGACCCCTCAGACCCTCCAGCGGAGACAGATAGTTGCACAGATTCCTTTGAGTCCCCAGCAGAGCTGGAGTATCTAATGTGACGTGATATTTATTATGTGAATGAGAATCTAAACCAACTTCAGTACTATGCTGTTTAAACTTAATATGTTTGTATTGAGCACTATGAAAAGAAAAGTTTGTTTGAAAAGTGTTCTTGCAAAGATAAAATGCTTAAAGTCAGTTAATGCATAATGTGAAGACATTAGGTGAGGATGTGGGTGTTTGTGGGGCAGCTTGCTCTTGGCTGCAAAACCACAAAAAGCACAAATCCACACAAACACAGTTTCTTTTTCATCTTGTTTTTCACAGAATCACCACGCAAAGGGAGCTACTGCTAATACTTATAAATAGTGCAATGTGTGTGTGTATGTGTGTGTGTGTGGTCAGAAATACAACAGGGTGGGGGAACTGACAGGCTGTACTATAGTCAAGGAAGATTCAAAAAATGAAGCAACAACCCAGAACAGCCAGTTTCCACCTGATGCTGCATGCTTGAAGTTATCAGCTCAGAGTTATACAGGCAGGTGCACTGCAGGTACTGTTATATACAACCGTTTATAAGTTGAAGAATCAGATTAGATGAAACTAAAGGGTTACAAGGCTTCAAGTGAAACACTCAGAAGCTCAAATGTTCGTCAGAAGAGCTCTGTGGGTTGTGATCAAAAGACTTTTCACACTTTTTTTGTCTTGTCAGTTTAGTTGGTTACATTTGATATGTAAACAAAGTAACACCCTCATGTGATGCTCTTTGACAGGATATCAGGTGAAATTAAGTCAGCAGTTGGAAGCAGATCAGTTGCAGCTCAGCCAGCAGGTAAGTGTCACTGACTGAAGTCTTTTAATGGACAGCGTGTGTGCTTTAATGTACAGCTATTATTATTTTTATAATTACAACATTAAAAATGTTTTGCTGTTTCTTCAGTTTAAGATTTAGTGCAAATTTCTTTTGTGTAAGAAAACATCCAGGAGATCAGGTTGTTGTTATTTATGTATCCGTTTTATTTGATTTGACATGGTGGAGCAGATCAAACCAAGTGAACACAAACCGAGCAGCCAACAGTTTGTGAGGCTGTGGTAGAGATGCATGTCTGAAAGAAAAGACCACAAATGCAACACCAATGGAAACATTAATTTTTGAAGCGCTTCATGTAAATTATGATTTCAATTCAATTTCATTTTATGTAGATGTCTCCAAACCACAATAACAGTTGCTGAACAGCACTTTGTATTATATAGTAAAGTGACTTGTCCAGGGTGCACCTTACCCCTCGACGCGTGCAAGCTGAGTTAGACTCTAGCTTTCATCGCTGCGATGCTAGATCGGATAAGTAGAAGAAAATGGATGAAAGTAAATTAAAACACAGTAAGTTTAAGTGCTCCTTAGTATACACAGTAGGAGTCTGGATTACATCATCACTGCTTTTAGTTTTACAAACTGAGGCAGGATCTGAAACACTTGTGTGTCTGTTGTTCCTTCCTCTGTTTATAATGTGTTTATCTGTAGCCAACTGTTTTTCTTCTCTGTGGGTTGATGTCTGACTGTTTGGAGAAATAAAACTGTGTCGTCTCTAATCATGTTGCTAACATGGTAACATTTTATTTTATGTGGTTACCTTTGCAGGATGAGAAGAATCAGAAAGCAGTCAGTCAATACCTAAAGCAACTACAGTCCTTCAAGTCTTCCAGTCACAGTCACGAGTCACCATCCCAGCAGCCTCTAAGAAAGAAAACTGTCGACTTAATGGAGAGAAATAAGAAAAGCCTTTCCCTGTTTATTCTGCTGCCTGTGCTGTTGCTCTGCAGAAGTGATGAGTGTCCCAGGCTTCCAGAGAGTTAGTCTTTATTCCTCTTTATTCATGTTTAACTGATTTTAAGATCTGTTGTTTGACATATTTACTCATTTTCATTTAATCTCTCCTGTTTTAATTCTCACAGATCTCACTTGCTACACTGACTACAATAGAAACATCACATGTTTGTGGAACAGCAGATACGTGTCTGATGACACTGAATGCACCATACATGCTCAGTATAAATCTCGCTACATGTAAGGACCTCAATCACAAAGAGAAATCCTCAACACATAAAACTCACATAACATAAATCATAGATGTCATCAGTAACGCCATCTGCAGGAAAATCAAATTAATATTCCTCTTCTCAGTTCTTACAGCGCTTCCTGTGACCTAAAGTCTGTTGATGTCTCCAGACCAGCGCTAAAGAAGTGCTCCCTGATCTTTGAAAAGAAAAACACTGTGAGTGTGTGAAGAAATCAAATTATTTCTGAGACCCCGAGATAAAATCATATATCCTATATCTCAGTTTGTATTTTAATTAGAAGTGAGATCTAATATTCTACGGAAAGCCTCGGGGCAGTCACTGACTCCTTCCAAATAGTTTTTTTATCTGGTCAATGTCAGAGATTATGTTTTCTGAAAATCCTGTGCATATGATGAGAGGGAAATCAGCTTGCATGTTTAAATTCGTACTATAAGTGCAGCTGCTAAGAGGTTGGGGGTAACACTGGCGGATGTCAGTATTTATTTATTAATTTTTATTGTTTTTTACTTTTCCCTGTTGTGTATTTGAAACTAAGGTGAAGTTTTTATGGCTTCTGTATAGACATGGAGCGGTATCAGTAATGTCATTCTCAGCAAGAAAGCTCAAAAAATGTATAACACTCCTTTCAAATGTACCCAGTAATCTCATTAACAATTTTTACTAGATCTTCTGCTTGATGCACTCAGGTCATCCTCTGTCTAAAAGAAGCTTCATCTCTTCTCTGTTTATGCTGCTCTTTGTTTTTACCAACTCTATTATCTGATTGGATATTTGTGACTCCAATTGTTTTACTTTAAATCAAATTTGAAGTTTGCCAAACAAAAGACTTCTATATTGTTCTCACTCAATGTTTTTTAACAGTAAATATTTTTCAAACATTTTTTTCCAGTTTCTGTCTTTCCATGAGTTGTCCCTTAATCTGAGCTGCAACCAAATGAAGAGTTTAATCGCTTCCTTCATGCCATCCTGTCACAGTGAGTGTAATCTACAGTACTGGCTCTTTGTGATTTACAGTGCGAGCTATTCATGGTGACCTAAAACAACTGTGTGTGTGATCTTGCAGTAAAGGTGAATCCTCCTGCAGAGCCAAAAGTCTACTTCACGTCTGTTTCCTGGTTGTCCCAAGTCCACAAACATGTAATCAGGTCATACAGAAGTGAATTGCAGTGGAAGAAGCAGGATCAGTCATGGAGTGTAAGTTTAGATTTTATGACACAATGTGAACAAGTTTAAGTATAAAGTTGAGATCATGAAAGTTCACATGTGAAACAAGATTCGTTCTCAACCCCACGCTGGTTTCTGTGTGTCAGGATCCCGCTGTGCACAATAAAAGTGGCATTCAGTGTGAGCAGGAGTGCAAGGCAGAGCTGGAGCAAGATTTGCTGATACAAGGCGAGAGGTACGAGGCACGAGTTCGTGTGCGGTCTATTTTTCAGCACCGCGAGGGAGCCTGGAGTGACTGGAGCCCCACTGCATCATGGGAGTCACCAGTAGGGAAAATAAAACCACCATCAGGTACATTTATCTCAAAATGTTTTGTTTAACATAACATACCAATGTCAAAATCTTTCCAATTCATTTATGCTGGGTGGCTGTAGCTCAGGTGGCAGAGCAGGTCAGCCACTAATCAGAAGGTCGGTGGTTTGATCCCAGGCTGCATCCTGGCTGCATGCCAAATATCCTTGGGCAAGATACTAACCCCATGTTTGCCTACTGGTGGTGGTCAGAGGGCCCGGTGGCGCCAGTGTCCGGCAGCCTCGCCTCTGTCAGTGCGCCCCAGGGCAGCTGTGGCTACAATGTAGTTTGCCATCACCAGTGTGTGAATGGGTGAGTGACTGAATGTAGTGTGAAGCACTTTGGGGTCCTTAGGGACTAGAAAAGCGCTATACAAATGCAGGCCATTTACCATATGCTGAGCATGATTACTGCAGTATGGAATAATTATGTATATGGGAAAATGTTTGAAGTGTGTTGGTGTATAATACACAGCATAGAGGGGAAGAAGCCATTGTGAAAAATGTCCAATGCTGTATGTGGCAGGAGTTTGGTCCCTGGCTCAGCTGCAGGGTAGATGTGGGGCAGTACTGGGATGCAGGTGAGCCACAGATGGTGGCGATTGACTGATGACGGTGTCTCTTTTTGTTTCTCTATATCAAGTGCCGGTGTCCTGCAGGTTTTAGACACAGCTGATTCAAATGGCTAAATTACCTCCTCAACATGTCTTGAACTTCTCCAGAGGCCTGGGAATGAACTAATTATTAGATTCAGGTGTGTTGACACAGGGTGATATCTAAAACCTGCAGGACACCGGCAGTCGAGGCCTGTAGTTGCCCACCCCTGCTCTATATAGTGAAGGCAGATTTGAGTGGGGAGGAAGGAGAAATGAACTGGAACAGACTGTTTTCGTTGAGCACACAATAGTAAATAAAAAGCAATAATAGTGAGCACATTTACTGTGTGTGTCGTGTACGTTTACACTGTAATTTAACTTGCAACCTTCAACATACAAGGGAGAGGTGAGAGAGAGGGCTGGCTCTCCATTCAAGGTCAATAGGACTTTGTCACCAGAAAAAGTGAAATATTTCATAAACAAAGAAATAGTAGCCGGTTGTTATGAGGTAAGAGTGGTCTGTCTACAACAGGGGTGCCCAATCCCGGTCCTCGAGAGCTACCGTCCTGCAGCTTTTAGATGCATCCTTGTTCCCACACACCCGAATCAAATGAATGGCTTGCTATCAGGCCTTTGCCAAACATGATGGCATGCTGAAGAGGTAATCAAACCATTTGATTCAGCTGTGTTGGAGTAGGGATGCATCTAAAAGCTGCAGGATAGTAGCTCTTGAGGACTGGGATTGGGCAGCCCTGGTCTACAACATTCAGAGTGAGACTTGTTAGCCACCAAAGAAGAAGAAAAATGGCAGACAGCAATAACACATACTACCAATAAAATATCAACCAGTTACAACTACATTAATTCTCAGATTCAAAGCATCAATGTCCACATCTGGCCTGTTTCCTTGAGTTGATGAAAGTGTTTAGTTTCCATTTGGTAGTTTTTCATGGGAACATAAAATATGCAGTCCATATGGGGCACCAGTGCGAGGCCTTGAATGGGCTAAAAACCAAAAGAGACTTATCATAGAGGTCCTACAACAATTAGAGCAGCGGTCTCCAACCTTTTTTGCGCCATGGACCGGTTTATGCCCGACAATATTTTCACAGACCGGCCTTTAAGGTGTCGCGGATAAATGCAACAAAATAAAACTAGTACCGGTACCGAAAAAAGAAGATTTATTCATAACACACGTGAAAAGACCCAGGAAAACCGAGTTAACGATAAAAACGATAAAAACGATAACAAAATAACGCTGAAAACCGATAAAAACCCTGAAAACCATACATTTCACACCTGAGCCTCAACTCTCGCGGCCGGGTACCAAACGACTCACGGACCGGTACCGGTCCGAGGCCCGGGGGTTGGGGACCGCTGACTTAGAGGGTTGTCACATCAACAACTCAGCAGCTTCATGGCACTGGCATGCATGGCTGCTGATGGTAATAGTTAGCTGGTCTCTACTGGTGAATGCTTACAGAGCAGCTACAGCAACAACAATACTTTCTTTTCTGATTCAGTCAAATATTACAAACTCACAGGATGGGCCTGTAATGACCCAAAACATGCAGCAAAAGGAACAGAGATGTTCATAAAAGGACAAATCGGTCACATGACCCCAGCCCAACATGGCGTACTTTTCACTTAGTGAAGACAGACAGAAGAAAGACCCAGAAGCAAACAGCAACTGAAGGAGGCTGCAGTAAAGGGAAGAAATGGCATTTTGAAGGTTTCTGACTTTAGACAGTCACATACAAAAGATTTGCACTCAAGGATTAGTAATAATAATTAAATGAAGGGCATAACTGAAAATGTCTGTATTTTTGTATTCCATGCACTTCATGCAAAATTCATCCTTAGTCTCTTGAATAATAAATCACAGTCACATCTTGATTTCTATTTAAATTCACTGTATCGGCTGCAGAAGCAAACTTGTCTGTGTCTCGTGGACTTGGCTGTATGACCCAGTTTTCTCATGTTTCTGAGCCACTGTGACCTGATCTGTCCCGTATTTTTCAGGTAATACATTTGTTGTTCCTGTAACGATAGTCGGTGTGGTGGTGTTGCTGGCAGGCCTGCTCTTAAGCACTCACAAAACCACCCGGTGCGTGAGCACAGACACAAGTTTCTATAGCAAATAATATTATTAGAATTTCTTCTATTTTGAGTTATTTTCTTACAACTCTGATTGATCTTTAATTTTTTAGGGTTTACATAATAAAGAAAATCAAAGGTCCACCCATACCAGACCCAGGAAAATCCTTCCTGCGAGAAATCCAGGTATGAACCGCAGATATTTCCTCTGTTATAACATGTTATTATTACATGTTATTATTCCATGCATTAGATAATACTGTGGCCACTTCAGGGCAGTAAACATAACATTTATGAAATACTGTGGTGAATTTGTTTGCAGGAAATCAAATTATTATCATATATTCAAAGCTGTGTTTTAGCCAATAGTTTTAGTGCAATAGTGACTCTTCTTTAGTGTAGGGTTAAGAGTAGAGTGCTTCATCACAGTGTTAAAATAAAATGCTGGATAAGTTCATGGGAAGTCTATTATACAATGATTTAATTTTCGTTCAGTACAGTTTTATTCATGCAGCACCATTTAGCAACAACAGTCACCTCACAGTATTTTCTCTGTTAACCTGTTGCCTGCTGGGAACAAGGCTCACTGTATAACCACAGAGGTGGACTGCATCAGGGTCTAATTTTCATGTCTAAACATATTTATTTAAAAAAACTCTGTAAACTAGCAGGGAGCTACAGAGAGTTTAAGGAGTCCAAAAGAAAAACAAAATAAGCTAATGTAGCTTAAAAAACAGACGGACACAACATGTACCATAAGAAGACAAAGCATTGCAGATAGATGTGAACTCTGTGGGAGGTGGAACCAGACAGACAAAGTGACTCACTAATCCAGCCACAGACTTATGACCTTTATGATCCAAGCAACTCAAATTCACTAAAGTTTGAGTGAAGCACCCCAAACACCTGATGCTTTCCTATTTAATCCCATTAAAGTGCAGATTGATAATTTTATATATTTCAAATCTTTCTAATCTCTTCTGTTCTGTGACTTTCTCTCCTCCAGAGTGGGTTCTCCAGTGAATACTTTCACTCCTTCTTGAAATCAGTGGAAATGATCACTGTAGAATTAACCTCACCTGTGGATGCTGCTGTGGCCTACAAGCCAGATGAGAAGATGGTGTTGAACAAAGGGAGCTATGACTCCACCAGCTCCAGCTTCACTAACCCAAGTTACTCTGAGCTTTGTAGCCCTCCTCCTATTTCCTCACTCACTGCTGGGAATCTGAAGCCCTGTGCGGCTGACACGCCTTATGGTCCTGTTGGTACTCAGGGTGAAGGAAAAAGCACAGAACAGGAAAGTGATGAAGCGAGAGAGAAAGAAAAGGAGATGTTAATGTTGCTGCTCAAAGGCAGCAGTAACAGTGAGCCAGTGCAGGTGATTTCAGACTACGAGAAAACTGAGAGGCTCGACAATGATCGATTTAGGCTCCAGAGTCTAGATTCAGGCATGTGCAGTTGTGCAGAGGTCAGTGAAGAGAGCATGGAGGCAGATAGCATCAATATGACTGATAGCCATGATGAAGAACCTGAGGCTGAGGAAGAGAAGGAGGGAGGGAATAAACAAAAGGCAGATTTTCAGAGGCTGTTTGGAAGCAGCGGAGGTGTGTTTGGCAAGTCTATCCAGGTTTGTTCTGATTATGAGCGAGTGGAGAAACAGCAGGCTGACAGCCCGGAGCTTCCCAGCTTGGATTCAGGTGTTAGCAGTGGGGGAGAGGAGCAGCTGAGTCAGGATGAGGGCATGGAGGATGTTGATAAGTCCACTGAATCTACACGCTTCCTGTTTCCACCTCATCCTTCCAGTGCTTTACCATGCTCCCTGCTCTCTTTTCCACAACTGCCTCTGAACTTGCCTGGGCCACGACTGAGTCCAGCTTTGCAGCTCCAGCCAGGTCACAAGACACAGGGGTTTGCTCGGATGTCAACAGGCAGGTCGGTGGAGCCCTCTGGTGATGGATATATGCCAGTGAAACAAGAGGAGGGCTGAGAACAGACAGCAGGCTCAACTAGCAGGACAAAATAGCATGTAGCACTTGGAGGAGTCATCACAGTCTGTCAGTTCTCAGGAAAATGTAACATCACATAAATCTTTATCCACTTCACGTTTTTCAGCAACGTTAAAAGTATTTTCTTTTATTTTCATAGTTATGCAAAATTATGTTTCATATATCACAACTGTTCACTATAACCTTGCTTTTAAAAGTGAATTGTTACATCAGATATTTCTACTGTTAAAAAAGAAATGTATTATCTAATGAAAAACTAAACCGAAATTAATAATAAGGTGGTTATAATAATAAAAGTGTTTGCATTTTTATTGTGTTTTTAGAGATCATCTAAATGGCATGTAGCTTTTTGTACTGAAACAAATGTTGGTAAAGGAATGTAAGTTCCAGATAGCTGAGATAGTTGTGTTATCTGTATAGTGTGTGAACTGATGTTATTTAGAGGGTATCATGATAATCACATATTAACTATAATCAGGATATTTGAAAATGCCTAGATATAGACTGGTATAGATATGTCTTATGAAAAATTTGATTCTGTGCCAGCCCCAAGGACAACAGCAGAATAATAACAGAGCTGTGTCTGTCGCCATCATCTGTCCCGTGTCAAATAAATATTAACATTTCTAACTTACATTTGAACGGCAGCTAACATAAAGTTTACTTCATAACATTACTGATCTATATAAGAGCTTGCATTTGTTTGTTTGTTTTGTTTTTTTAAATAATTTTACTATTTTTTTAAATAAATATACATACTCAACACCTTTAACACAAAGTTGTTCCTGTGTTTTCTCTGGGTTTAGAAAGGGTGGCCATGCCCACTCTGATCGATGTCGGGAGACCCGCCTCTTCCTTGTCCCTGTCGTTTGTCCAGGGTTGTGGGGGCGAGGGGACAAGGCTCCACGCTGACACTGGCACATATGATGAATCTTGGGGATCCGAGGATTGACCAGCGTCACTGCTGCCGCTGTTTTTTGCGGCAGTCACGTCGGTACGCGGTTCCGTCGCTCTGACGTCTGTTTAAGAAGAAGTGATGAAAGATGTCATTTTTTCTTGGAGAAGAAAATGTGAAATGTATACGAACCCTTTCAACAAACATACTTGAGATTAAATATTTTATTCACAGCAGTAGTTTTAAACAATTCCTTCCATGTTTAATAAGACACTAACTCCCACAACACTCCCAAAACAGGACGTAAATACGGTGACATCATCAGCTGGTTTCTGACGTGTCATTTTGAAGCCTCGCGATTTTCACCGTCACTACTTTCAAGCAACCGGATGAGGGTAAATACAGCGTTATAACTTCTGAGTGTTGCGGTTTAAATTGTGTACATGAACCTGTCGTGTCAAAATGCTCCAACTAGCGAACTGTTAACGAGGACATAAAAAGCGTAAGCACCTGTCGGCTTCTATATTACCAGACGTGTCATTGTCAGTGTGAATGGATAGTTCGTTAACCAGAGTGCTTTAGTGCACGGACAGCCTGCAGAGTGCAGCCGCACTGAACTCTTACGCTCGTGTTTGTGTGTTTGTTGCGCCAAGGAGTAAATAAAATAACTTATTTCAAAGTTATACACAACTCAAAGTGCCTTTGCGTCTAAGTGAAATGTTGGCGGCATTTCTGAGGTGATTAATGTCGTGGGCAACATCACCATAACGGAGATGTCTTAACTTTGATGAAGATACACGGGAGCGCACGGCTCGGGGGAGGAGGGGGGGGGGGGGGGGACTTAGTACTATGGAAAAATCTGAAAGATTGTGGATTTTCCACTGACACCAACTCAAAGATGTGTGTTGAAGCCAAAATCTGCAGGTGGAATTGTCACTGCACCCCGATGATTAATCAAACTATTCACAGAATCCATGGAAAATTTTACTAATGATAAAGTACAGGATGCTTCAATGCATTATTTTTGGAAAATGTTAAACTGTGGATCCAACAATAGGTAGCACTGTCAAGAGTGAAGTGTTTAGCTGAAAGATACATCTCCAGAGAAGTAGTGGAGCTCTACAGGATGAAATTAGGAGGGTGAGTACAAGAGTGGACAGAACATCGTCAAGTCAGCTGACAGCTCCGCAAAATGTGTTTCCTACAGCAGCAAACAGGATTCAAGAAGTGACGGTAAGATTTCAAGATCTGTGGTCAGAGTAGGAAAACAAGCCAGTAGGACTCTGAGTGAAGCAAACCGTGCATTTGAAGTCATGGAGCTTGTGACCAATTCAGTCATTCAAGATAAAATGTGACCTGACTCTCCCTTAGTTAAAGGAAATATTGAAAACACATCAAAAAAACTCATGACTTTGAATAACTCGTTGTGTTTGCATTGTGATAGCTCTGAGGAAGGGATCAGTGCAGCACTGCACAAGAGACAGTGAGGAAAGCTAGCCATCACTGTTCATGGGTCCAGAACTGCACCAAAATATAATTCTCCATTCCTGAAAGTTAGAGCTTTTAGCAGTGAGGGAGGCAATTTATTAAAGATTTTGAGAACATATCTATTATGGTCTCTACTGTTTATACAGTCGATAATGTATTAATCCTGTGTGTCTATCCTATGAATTCTAGTCAAAAGCACCTAACTGAGAGCATTCACACGATGGGGTGAGCAACAAGTGTCCAGAGCGCAGCGATGAAGACAGAGTGAAACAAGTTTCAAGGAAGAGGAGATACTCTCTGACCCTCTAGGTAATGGCACATAGATAAACTGAGACATATGTGAAGCATACAGTGGGTCTGTGTAATGGCTTATTGGGTAGAAACAGGGTCAAAACCAGGGGTGTTTTATACAATTATATCTGGCCCATGAGATAATCTCAATTATTAATGGCTCGTTGTATGTGGGAGCCAAAACCATGCAGGCAGACAGTGTTGGGGAGTAACGGAATACACATACGTTACGTACAGTGGGGCAAAAAAGTATTTAGTCAGCCACCGATTGTGCAAGTTCCCCCACTTAAAATGATGACAGAGGTCAGTAATTTGCACCAGAGGTACACTTCAACTGTGAGAGACAGAATGTGAAAAAAAAATCCATGAATTCACATGGTAGGATTTGTAAAGAATTTATTCGTAAATTAGGGTGGAAAATAAGTATTTGGTCACCTCAAACAAGGAAAATCTCTGGCTCTCACAGACCTGTAACGTCTTCTGTAAGAAGCTTTTCTGTCCCCCACTCGTTACCTGTATGAATGGCACCTGTTTGAACTCATCATCTGTATAAAAGACACCTGTCCACAGCCTCAAACAGTCAGACTCCAAACTCCGCCATGGCCAAGACCAAAGAGCTTTCGAAGGACACCAGGAAAAGTATTGTAGACCTGCACCAGACTGGGAAGAGTGAATCTACAATAGGCAAGCAGCTTGGTGTGAAAAAATCAACTGTGGGAGCAATCATCAGAAAATGGAAGACATACAAGACCACTGATAATCTCCCTCGATCTGGGGCTCCACGCAAGATCTCATCCCGTGGGGTCAAAATGATCATGAGAACGGTGAGCAAAGATCCCAGAACCACACGGGGGGACCTGGTGAATGACCTGCAGAGAGCTGGGACCAAAGTAACAAAGGTCACCATCAGTAACACACTACAACGGCAGGGAATCAAATCCCGCAGTGCCAGACGTGTTCCGCTGCTGAAGCCAGTGCATGTCCAGGCCCGTCTGAAGTTTGCCAGAGAGCACATGGATGATACAGCAGAGGATTGGGAGAATGTCATGTGGTCAGATGAAACCAAAGTAGAACTTTTTGGTATAAACTCAACTCGTCGTGTTTGGAGGAAGAAGAATACTGAGTTGCATCCCAAGAACACCATACCTACTGTGAAGCATGGGGGTGGAAACATCATGCTATGGGGCTGTTTTTCTGCCAAGGGGACAGGACGACTGATCCGTGTTAAGGACAGAATGAATGGGGCCATGTATCGTGAGATTTTGAGCCAAAACCTCCTTCCATCAGTGAGAACTTTGAAGATGAAACGAGGCTGGGTCTTCCAACATGACAATGATCCAAAACACACCGCCCGGGCAACAAAGGAGTGGCTCCGTAAGAAGCATTTGAAAGTCCTGGAGTGGCCTAGCCAGTCTCCAGACCTCAACCCCATAGAAAATCTGTGGCGGGAGTTGAAAGTCCGTGTTGCTCGGCGACAGCCCCAAAACATCACTGCTCTCGAGAAGATCTGCATGGAGGAATGGGCCAAAATACCAGCTACTGTGTGTGCAAACCTGGTAAAGACCTATAGTAAACGTTTGACCTCTGTTATTGCCAACAAAGGTTATGTTACAAAGTATTGAGTTGTATTTTTGTTATTGACCAAATACTTATTTTCCACCCTGATTTACGAATAAATTCTTTACAAATCCTACCATGTGGATTCATGGATTTTTTTTTTCACATTTTGTCTCTCACAGTTGAAGTGTACCTCTGGTGCAAATTACTGACCTCTGTCATCGTTTTAGGTGGGGGAACTTGCACAATCGGTGGCTGACTAAATACTTTTTTGCCCCACTGTATTTAAGATACAAAATATGAGTAACTGGTCGTGTCCAAATTCTTAGGCTGCATCCTCCTGAGGACCCGGCCTTCGCGGCCTACGTGGGCCGGATTCTCCGCAGGGCGGGTAGACCGGAAGTGAGCTGTTGTGAAACTGGATGGTCTAGCCTTCAGTTTTGCATTACCAGCTGTCTCGGTGGAGTTTAATAAACTCAACCGTTTGTTTCTTGCTTTGTAAAACATAACAGGACATTGGCCTAAATTCTCAAACCATCTCACATTTCTGTTTAATCAGTTTTCTGTTTGACGTTGATTCAACCGTGTGAAAACTATCACTTTAATGTCAGCCAAACCGATTTACTCACGAACAAATAAAACACTGAAAAAAGCCAAACAAGAACATTTTTAAGTTGTCCAATTGACAGTATACATCCGACCAATCCTTCAAATCTGGGGAAAAGGAGGACACATTTGCCGTTACTCTCATTCCCTTTTATTTGGTATTCCAACTCTGTAACATGCAACTTCTGTCGGTGCTGTGCTACTGGAAACTGAATTTCTTAGAGGAACCCACCCGAGGGATTAATGAAGTGTCATCTAATCTAATCTCATCTCATCTCATCCCTTCTTGCACCAAGATGCCAGGTTCTTTCATTATCCCTCATTCACAGCAGCAAACGCAGAAGCAAGTGTAGCTGTTGCTGTTCTGTGAGTCTATGGTGCATGTGGTGTGATATGTCCATGTAGAAAGGACGGCACTGTGACGCTGGACTTGCCCGTACTCTGGGCTCCCTCTTTATTCTGGCAACTGGTACAAAGAAAACAGCACACAGTCGTCATCAACAGTGTGAAAAGCAACTGCAACATTCAGTTCACCAGCTTGGGAGTATTTTCCTTTTTTTTCCAAACATAACACTTAACAAAAGACTAATATATATTTTTCCAACACAACATCGATAAAGTCTTTCTTTAAAAGTTCTAGCTGAAACCAAACCTGTGATAATAAAGTGGCAGTATTATTTATTTATTTTTCTCCTTATGGTAACTAAGAGATGAGAGACATTATATCTCCTTTTTCCTAACCAACAACAACAATAAAAATAGCTTTTCTCTTATAAAACAAAATCATTCTTCATCATTTTTTATACAACAGCATCAACTAAAACTTGTACTTAACAGTGCCTTCCTGGTACAAAGAAAACAGCATACAGTCGCCATCAACAGTGTGAAAAGCAACTACAACATTCAGTTCTGTTAACAAGAATTAGAACTTGTAGGGCCCTTCAACTGACCCGTCACCCCACTAGGAAAATGATGGTATGACGGTATGACAGATTACCAGTCCAGCCCTGTGGGGATTACACATTCTTCCCTAGCAGCTGGTGACTGTATCGAATTCACTATAGTAGACGGCTCTTCAGCAATGTAATCATGACATCTTGTGAGAAACCATGATACTGTCACGTCATGACATGAATGTCAAAGTCAATAAAAATCATCCAAGTCAATCAAGAAAATCTTTGATACTTGACATCAAAGGCAAAATATGGGCAAGATTGTATTTGGTGCTTAGTTCCCACATTATCCTTATTACTATTATTAGCTAAAGCCACTAGCCACTACCTTAATAATG
The DNA here is from genome assembly GCF_900408965.1 of Simochromis diagramma. Taxonomy (NCBI): domain Eukaryota; kingdom Metazoa; phylum Chordata; class Actinopteri; order Cichliformes; family Cichlidae; genus Simochromis; species Simochromis diagramma. Next base: position 1,578,772 of record NW_024387291.1, on the reverse strand, counting down.
GCTGAACAGATGGCCAATGTGCCTTCACATAATGTTATTTTACGCTGCTGCCCTTATTTCCACAGGGTTTCCTCAGTGGATGGATTCTTGTGCTTGATTTGGCAAAGATATAGTCCCAGATGCACCCCCTTACGCAACCCTCTAAAGTTTCCTGGTGACCCACTGGGTAAAATGGTAAATGGCCTGTATTTGTATAGTGCTTTACTTAGTCCCTAAGGACCCCAAAGCACTTTACACTACATTCACCCATTCACACACTGGTGATGGCAGCTACATTGTAGCCACAGCTGCCCTGGGGCGCACTGACAGAGGCGAGGCTGCCGGACACTGGCGCCACCGGGCCCTCTGACCACCACCAGTAGGCAATGGGTGAAGTGTCTTGCTCAAGGACACAACGACCGAGACTGTCGGAGCCGGTGCTCGAACCGGCAACCTTCTGATGACAAGACGAACTGCCGACTCTTGAGCCACGATCGCCCCTGCTAATTGCTAATAATAAAGCAACTGACAGTAACGTATGTGCCAGCCAGGCTAACACTTGTAAAAGTAGTTGTTGCATCACTCCTCCCAAAGTGTTGTTCAGTGTAAACATCCTCTACTTCAGCTATTAGTGAGGGGAGGCGATGTCTGCCTGTCTGTAGCACTGCTGTGTAAAGTTGTGTGTCAGCAGGTGTGTTGGTACTGACACTGTTGCAAATAAGTATCTAATCCAATAGTAATTTTTAGTAGAAATTAGTAATGAACCCTGTACTATACAGAGGAAAGAGATCTCAAGGTTCTCCCAGCAAGAAGACATATTTCCCACGGACTCTTTAAAAATCGCCTTAATAAAACAGAACTTATTATTTAAGTTTGAAAAGTCAAGAAAAAACAAAGACATGAAATTAAGGTTTGTGTGGCTGTTTAAACTGTTTAAGCACTAGTTTTGAAATCATACTACTTTCACTTCACTTATTTCACAGTCGTAGTAACCATGAAACATTTTTAACACATAAAGAGTTTCACTTTAACAAGTCTACAAGGTGCTGTTCTACCTGCCGTTGGTGGCTTACATGTTAAGTAACTTGATAAAGAGTACAAAGGGAATTGAAAAACTCACATACTCATAGTGGCTGTTTCATTCTCAGATATGAAATGTCAAAACATGTGACCAACCATATCACTAAGTTACTGCCATCAGTAAAAAAAAACAAAAAAACCCCAATGTGTGTAGCTTCTTCTTTTCTTTGAACTCTCTTTCATAAGTCACACTAGATGATAGATATAAAGAAGTGTTATATAGGGCAAAGGTAAACCCTGAATTATCTTACAGACATGGAAATGACAGAACACTGAACATACCCGGACTGGTAGGTTATTAATGTCACTTATTTTTATTTTATTATATTTTTATAAATATAATAAAATAAATAGGCAGGCAGTCTAAGAGCAAACTGCTCTATTGGGATGAAACAGAGGTCTTAAAGATAAGCTGGGGCCTGATTATTAATGACTTTGTATGTGAGGAGAATAATTTTAAATTATATTCTAGATTTAACAGGGAGGCAATAAAAGAACCAATATGGGAAAAATATGCTCTCTCCTTCACTGTTGGTGTTTTAGGAAGTTGTAAAGACAACTTGATAATAATGAATTACAGCTCATTATTATCAAAAGTATTGCTTGTAATTTCACCTCTGCACATCAGACAATCAATATGTGCTTGGAGTGCAGACTTTCAGCTTTATTTCAAAATTCAAAGCAAAAGTTTTGTATCTGTTTATTATCTGATATTAAAGACATTTCTATACATCACCCAATGCTGTGTGTCCTCCACTGAGATGCTCTGCTAGGCCTTTACTGTTTGTGGGTCTCTTTGTCTTCAGTTTTATCTTCAGTAACTTAAAAGCATGCTGTATGCAGTCCTTAGAGAATATCCTTTCTTTATTTGAGAAACTCTTGGGTTGTTATGCTTTTACACCCATTATCTATTTGCATTATGAAGTGCTGGCCAGCCAATTCTGCAGCATTTGGCTGATTCTGAGCTGAGAGTATAAACCTGTACACTTCAGAATTTGTCCTTGCTATATCTATCAGCAGTGGCATCTTCACAGTGGCCCTGACCTCATGAGCTGTATCTTCCCTTCTGCATACGTTTGTCTCGTCATCCTTCTGGTACAAGTCCATCTTGGTTTCTCCTAGAGTCGTCTTCTCCTTCTTTCAGCTGTTTGGTTTAGAAATCATTACAGTGGATCATTGGCCTCCATTTCACCCTGCCCCGAGCACCCAGACTGTCTGGATGTTAGGACTCTTTTCTTCCTGTCTTCTTGTTTTTCTGCCTTGCAGCTCCATCTTCAACATCCACTCTCAAATATCCCTCCTCTGCACATGTCCAAACCATCTCAGCCTAACCTCACTAACGTTGTCTCCAAACTGCTTAAGCTGAGCTGTCCCTCTGATGTTCTCATGTCTAGTCTCATTCTTCTGGTCACTCACATTGAAACCTTAAGATCTTCAATTCTGCTACTTGTTAGTGCTACCATCTCCAAACACACATACACACATAAACCATACCAACTACCAACTTGTAAAAATTGCCTTTCACCCTAGCTATATGTCTGTCACAAATCCCTTCTGACACTTGTCTCCACCCTGCCTGATCCCAATTATTTAAACTCATCCACCTTCACTATCTCCACTCCTTGCACATGTCTCTCTCTCATTCACATGCATTTATTCTGTTTTGCTTCTACTGACTTGCAGTCCTCTGTCTGACATCTGTAAAGCTGTTTTTCAGCAGGAGACTCACTGCTCCTCACTGATAAGCTCTTTCCTATAACTTCATGGTATGGATCCTCGGCTTTATCATTCTGTAGTTGTTAAGCTTTAGACAACACTGTCATACTTGAAAATTACCTCAGACATCCTCTCATTGTCCAGGATTGTGTTTAACAATGTGATCAGCCATTTCCTCCTTACTAATCATCTGCACTTACTGATTCACTAACTCTCTCTAGATCCTTTACCACCTGTTTGAAGCTGTGGCCTCAGATGCCTTTCAACCACTCATGTAAAGAAAAAACACCTAATAAGAAAGGAAGGAAGGGAAAGCAGACTTTCTGGGTAGTGAATGACGTTTTGTGTTTTTTTTTTTATCAGTGGAAAGAAAATTGTTTTCTGTGAAGAGACGAGGGTTAGGATGTGGTTTGAGCCTTTAGTGTGTATTTGTGGTTATCGTGCTTCTGACTCAGTGAGGCAAAAAGAAAGCGATAAGAGGGTCATCTTTCTCACTTTTTTCTTGTAATGCGTTAGGGGAAGTCCAAAAGTCAGAAGACGATATAAATAAAGAGAACATATGCTTCACAGCTCTGTGAAAATGATAAGAACGAGTTAGAACACAAAGATACTTTTTTTTTAAATGTCATGGTCAATCATCATGACACTGCACGGCTAATGAAATTTGCTTCAGCTGTGGTTTTCTTGCATTTATATTTAATGCACCATGTTATTAGTAATCTGCAGGCACTTTACAGGTCACACACTTACCTGGCCAACTCATCTGCATCAATCATCTGATGTAGACTAAAGAATGAAAAGACAAGCAGTGAGAAACCACAAACAGCAAACAGTGGGAAGGTTGGTGTGACAGTAATCAGAAACATGTTTCTGTAGCTGGAGACACTTACAAACAGGTACAGAGTGAGGAAGAAGCCAGACTACAGGAAAGCGAAGCCACACAATGATCACAGATGGGATCACAGAAATGCATGGGAGGAGAAAGAAAGGAGAGCGGAAGGAAGGTGAAGTGCACCATGGGAGATCTAGCTGAAAGAAGGCAGTGCCAAAGACTTGATCTGAGGATATGTTGGAATTAAAAATAAATAAGATTGTCCGGGGGTAATCACAATGAGAGTACTTGAGGCAGAGGTTATACTAAATTTAGAGCTATATAAATCTAGATTTATATTGATCTGTTGTCTTTACATAGTATCGATTCAAGAAGCTCAGTATTGTCTGAGTTATTTAGACAATTATGACTTTAAGACATGCTTAAATTGGACTAAATGAACATTGTGTCTGGCCTCATAGATAAATATAGCTGGGCTCTGACATCACAGCAATGAAAATGCATGCAGTACTTTAGTGATATTGTTGAAGTTAAGCATGAATAAAGATGAGTGTCAGCACAGAACCTCGTGAAACCCCATGATGAACTTTTTGTGTTTAAGTTCTATGAAAAAATTGGAATCTGTCTGAAAGGTTTGAATGCAGAGGATTTCAGTACAGGAATAAACAAAGAGCTGCTTCACATCAAACACTATGTGACATGTTTCAACCATTGGGAAGATTTGGCAGAATAAAAGTTCAGCTTCTATACCAACACTGAGGAGCAACAGTGCATTAATGCTGCCAGGTAGGTTTATGTGGTCAGAACAATTGCAATGTGCATAGACCAGATAACAACCAGATAACAAAGCAGACTCACAACATAATGTACCACAATAAGTTTCTTCCTTCATGAAATTTATCTTGACTTGATTGGGTCTCTTCTATTTTTTATCTCTTGTTTTTTTTTTAATTCTGTACAGTTTCAGAGCTTTTATCTTGTTAAAGTACTGAATGCCACGTTGTCACCTTGAGCACCCATGAGCGCTCACTGCAGAGCCTCCCAGTTTGCATGAAACTTTGATATTTATAACAATAGATCAGGAAGGAAGTGCACCTGTTACAGAAACCATAAACTGCTTTGAAACATTTTTGTGAGTTGCAGCACACAACTGAAAGCTTTGAAAGCTCATTTTAAGAGGATCAGTCAGCATAATTTCCTCTTTCACACCTTTTATATCAACTTGAAAAGCTTTGAGCAGGAAGTGAACCTGTCAGATTAATGGAACATTTGAGTTCTCAGAAAGATCCACAGTTTTTGTTCTATAGAAGATGTGATCTGAAGATCTTCTTTATGAGTCTGGCTCTATGTTTGGGGCAAAGCTGGAGTATCTAATGTGACGTGATATTTATTATGTGAATGAGAATCTAAACCAACTTCAGTACTATGCTGTTTAAACTTAATATGTTTGTATTGAACACTATGAAAAGAAAAGTTTGTTTGAAATGTGTTCTTGCAAAGATAAAATGCTTAAAGTCAGTTAATGCATAATGTGAAGACATTAGGTGAGGATGTGGGTGTTTGCTGGTTAGCTTGTACTTGGCTGCAAAACCACAAAAAGGACAAAATCACACAAACACACAGTTTAAATGTCAGTGTGGTCCACATGCAAAGGGAGCTACTGCTAATCCTTATAAATAGTGCAGTGTGTGTGTGTGTGTGTGTGTGTGTGTGTGTGTGTGTGTGTGTGTGTGGCCAAAAATACAACAGCGTGGGGGAACTGACAGGCTGTACTAAAGTCAAGGAAGATGAAAAACTGTAGCAACAACCCAGAACAGCCAGTTTCCACCTGATACTGCATGCTTGAAGTTATCAGCTCAGAGTTATACAGACAGGTGCACTGCAGGTACTGTTATATACAACCGTTTATAAGTTGAAGAATCAGATTAGATGAAACTAAAGGGTTACAAGGCTTCAAGAGAAAAACACTCAGAAGCTCAAATGTTCGTCAGAAGAGCTCTGTGGGTTGTGATCGAGAGATGATCTAGATTTGTGGCTGTAGTTCTGGCAGTGACCTCACAGAATTCACCTGCCTTTTTTGTCTTGTCAGTTTAGTTGGTTACATTTGATACGTAAACAAAGTAACACCCTCATGTGATGCTCTTTGACAGGATATCAGGTGAAATTAAGTCAGCAGTTGGAAGCAGATCAGTTGCAGCTCAGCCAGCAGGTAAGTGTCACTGACTGAAGTCTTTTAATGGACAGCGTGTGTGCTTTAATGTACAGCTATTATTATTTTTATAAGAGAATTGTATTATTACAATTACAATATTAAAAATGTTTTACTGAATGTTGTTCAGTTTAAGATTAAGTGCAAATTTCTTTTGTGTAAGAAAACATCCAGGAGATCAGGTTGTTGTTATTTATGTATCAGTTTTATTTGATTTGACATGGTGGAGCAGATCAAACCAAGTGAACACAAACCGAACAGCCAACAGTTTGCGAGGCTGTGGTAGAGATGCATGTCTGAAAGAAAAGACCACAAATGCAACACCAATGGAAACATTAATTTTTGAAGCGCTTCATGTAAATTATGATTTCAATTCAATTTTATTTTATGTAGATGTCTCCAAACCACAATAACAGTTGCTGAACAGCACTTTGTGTTGTATATGTATTGACTGTTTGGAGAAATAAAACTGTGTCGTCTCTAATCATGTTGCTAACATGGTAACATTTTATTTCATGTGGTTACCTTTGCAGGATGAGAAGAATCAGAAAGCAGTCAGTCAATACCTAAAGCAACTACAGTCCTTCAAGTCTTCCAGTCACAGTCACGAGTCACCATCCCAGCAGCCTCTAAGAAAGAAAACTGTCGACTTAATGGAGAGAAATAAGAAAAGCCTTTCCCTGTTTATTCTGCTGCCTGTGCTGCTGCTCTGCAGAAGTGATGAGTGTCCCAGGCTTCCAGAGAGTTAGTCTTTATTCCTCTTTATTCATGTTTAACTGATTTTAAGATCTGTTGTTTGACATATTTACTCATTTTCATTTAATCTCTCCTGTTTTAATTCTCACAGATCTCACTTGCTACACTGACTACAATAGAAACATCACATGTTTGTGGAACAGCAGATACGTGTCTGATGACACTGCATGCACCATACATGCTCAGTATAAATCTCCCCGCCGGTAAGGAGCTCAATCACAAAGAGAAAAGCTCAACACATAATACTCACAATATATAAATCACACCTGTCATCATGTGCACCAAAAAGAGATTAATACTGTTTTTTCTCAGTTCTTACAGCACTTCCTGTGACCTAAAGTCTGTTGATGTCTCCAGACCAGCCCTAAAGAAGTGCTCCCTGATCTTTGAAATGGAATACACTGTGAGTGTGTGAAAAAAATCTAGTTGTTTTCAACACCCTGGGATACAATTATATGTCCTATATTTCAGTTGAATTATGGGTCAGCGCTAATATTCTGCAGATGGCCTCATGGCAGTCATTGCATCCTTCACAATAGTTTGACAAAATCAAAAGGCTAATATTTCATTTTACCTGCTACCTGATGCACTCAGGTCACCTTCTGTCTAAAAGAAGCTTCATCTCTTCTGTCTTTATGGCTGCTCTCTGTTTATACCAAGTCTATTATCTGATTGGATATTTGTGACTCCAATTTTGAATTTAAAGCAAAATTGAAGTTTGCCAAACAGAAACTTCTGTAATAAATAAAATGAATTTACTGCTGTCATAAACAGTAAATATTTTTACATTTTTTTCCAGTTTGAGTCTTTCAATGTGTTGTCCCTTAATCTGAGCTGCAACCAAATGAAGAGTTTAATCACTTCCTTCAAGCCATCCTGTCACAGTGAGTGTAATCTACAGTATAAATACTGGCTCTTTGTGATTTACAGTGCGAGCTATTCATGGTGACCTAAAACAACTGTGTGTGTGATCTTGCAGTAAAGGTGAATCCTCCTGCAGAGCCAAAAGTCAACTTCACGTCTGTTTCCTGGTTGTCCCAAGTCCCTGAACATGAAAGGATCAGTTCATACAGAAGTGAAGTCGAGTGGAAGAAGCAGGATCAGTCATGGAGTGTAAGTTTAGATTTTATGACACAATGTGAAAAAGTTTAAGTATAAAGTTGAGATCGTGAAAGTTCACATGTGAAACAAGATTCGTTCTCAACCCCACGCTGGTTTCTGTGTGTCAGGATCCCGCTGTGCACAGAAAACGTGGCATTCAGTGTGAGCAGGAGTGCAAGGCAGAGCTGGAGCCAGATTTGCTGATACAAGGCGAGAGGTACGAGGCACGAGTTCGTGTGCAGTCTGTTGAACCTCAATTCGAGGGAGCCTGGAGTGACTGGAGCCCCACTGCATCGTGGGAGTCACCAGTAGGGAAAATAAAACCACCATCAGGTACATTTATCTCAAAATGTTTTGTTTAACATAACATACCAATGTCAAAATCTTTCCAATTCATTCATGCTGAGCATGATTACTGCAGTATGGAATAATTATGTATATGGGAAAATGTTTAAAGTTTGAAGTGTGTTGGTGTGCAATACACAGCATAGAGGGGAAGAAGTCATTGTGAAAAATGTCCAATGCTGTAATATAACTCACAACCTTCAACATACAAGGGAAAAGTGAAGGAGTGGTAACTGCCACTCAGCCACTAAGGGAGAGGTGAGAGAGAGGGCTGGCTCTCCATTCAAAGTCAATAGGACTGATCTAGGAGTGGTCTGTCTGCAACAAACACTCGTTAGCCACCAAAGAAGAAGATAAACGGCAGACGACAATAACACATACTACCAATATCACAACTACATTAATTCTCAGATTCAAAAGCATCAATGTCCACATCTGGCCTGTTTCCTTGAGTTGATCAAAGTGTTTAGTTTCCATTCGGTAGTTTTTCATGGGAACATAAATATGCAGTCCATATGGGGCACCAGTGCAAGGCCTTGAATGGGCTAAAAAACAAAAGAGACTTATCATAGAGGTCCTACAACACTTAGAGGGTTGTCACATCAACAACTCAGCAGCTTCATGGCACTGGCATGCATGGCTGCTGATGGTAATAGTTAGCTGGTCTTTACTGGTGAATGCTTACAGAGCAGCTACAGCAACAACAATACTTTCTTTTCTGATTCAGTCAAATATTACAAACTCACAGGATGGGCCTGTAATGACCCAAAACGTGCAGCAAAAGGAACAGAGATGTTCATAAAAGGACAAATCGGTCACATTACCCCAGCCCAACATGGCGTACTTTTCACTTAGTGAAGACAGACAGAAGAAAGACCCAGAAGCAAACAGCAACTGAAGGAGGCTGCAGTAAAGGGAAGAAATGGCATTTTGAAGGTTTCTGACTTCAGACAGTCACATACAAAAGATTTGCACTCAAGGATTAGTAATAATAATTAAATGAAGGGCATAACTGAAAATGTCTGTATTTTTGTATTCAATGCACTTCATGCAAAATTCATCCTTAGTCTCTTGAATAATAAATCACAGTCACATCTTGATTTCTATTTAAATTCACTGTATCGGCTGCAGAAGCAAACTTGTCTGTGTCTCGTGGACTTGGCTGTATGACCCAGTTTTCTCATGTTTCTGAGCCACTGTGACCTGATCTGTCCCGTATTTTTCAGGTAATACGTTTGTTGTTCCTGTAACGATAGTCGGTGTGGTGGTGTTGCTGGCAGGCCTGCTCTTAAGCACTCACAAACCCACCCGGTACGTGAGCACAGACACAAGTTTCTATAGCAAATAATATTATTATCATTTCTTCTAATTTGATGTAGTTATTTTCTGACAACTCTGGTTTATTTTTATTTTTTTAGGGTTTACATAATAAAGAAAATCAAAGGTCCACCCATACCAGACCCAGGAAAATCCTTCCTGCGAGAAATCCAGGTACGAACCGCAGATATTTCCTCTGTTATAACATGTTATTATTACATGTTATTAATCCATGCATTAGATAGAACTGTGGCCACTTCAGGGCAGTAAACATAACATTTATGAAATACTGTGGTGAATTTGTTTGCAGGAAATCAAATTATTATCATATATTCAAAGCTGTGTGTTAGCCAATAGTTTTAGTGCAATAGTGACTCTTCTTTAGTGTAGGGTTAAGAGTAGAGTGCTTCATCACAGTGTTAGGATCAGATGCTGGATAAGTTCATGGGAAGTCTATTATACAATGATTTAATTTTCGTTCAGTACAGTTTTATTCATGCAGCACCATTTAACAACAACAGTCACCTCACAATATTTTCTCTGTTAACCTGTTGCCTGCTGGGAACAAGGCTCACTGTATAACCACAGAGGTGGACTGCATCAGGGTCTAATTTTCATGTCTAAAAATATTTATTTAAAAAAACTCTGTAAACTAGCAGGGAGCTACAGAGAGTTTAAGGAGTCTAAAAGCAAAACAAAATAAGCTAATGTAGCTTAAAAAGCAGACGGACACAACATGTACCATAAGAAGACAGAGCATTGCAGATAGATGTGAACTCTGTGGGAGGTGGAACCAGACAGACAAAGTGACTCACTAATCCAGCCACAGACTTATGACCTTTATGATCCAAACAACTCAAATTCACTAAATTTTGAGTGAAGCACCCCAAACACCTGATGCTTTCCTATTTAATCCCATTAAAGTGCAGATTGATAATTTTATATATTTCAAATCTTTCTAATCTCTTCTGTTCTATGACTTTCTCTCCTCCAGAGTGGGTTCCCCAGTGAATACTTTCACTCCTTCTTGAAATCAGTGGAAATGATCACTGTAGAATTAACCTCACCTGTGGATGCTGCTGTGGCCTACAAGCCAGATGAGAAGATGGTGTTGAACAAAGGGAGCTATGACTCCACCAGCTCCAGCTTCACTAACCCAAGTTACTCTGAGCTTTGTAGCCCTCCTCCTATTTCCTCACTCACTGCTGGGAATCTGAAGCCCTGTGCGGCTGACACGCCTTATGGTCCTGTTGGTACTCGAGGTGAAGGAAAAAGCGCAGAACAGGAAAGTGATGAAGCGAGAGAGAAAGAAAAGGAGACGTTAATGTTGCTGCTCAAAGGCAGCAGTAACAGTGAGCCAGTGCAGGTGATTTCAGACTACGAGAAAACTGAGAGGCTCGACAATGATCGATTTAGGCTCCAGAGTCTAGATTCAGGCATGTGCAGTTGTGCAGAGGTCAGTGAAGAGAGCATGGAGGCAGATAGCATCAATATGACTGATAGCCATGATGAGGAACCTGAGGGTGAGGAAGAGGAGGGAGGGAATGAACAAAAGGCAGATTTTCAGAGGCTGTTTGGAAGCAGCGGAGGTGTGTTTGGCAAGTCTATCCAGGTTTGTTCTGATTATGAGCGAGTGGAGAAACAGCAGGCTGACAGCCCGGAGCTTCCCAGCTTGGATTCAGGTGTTAGCAGTGGGGGAGAGGAGCAGCTGAGTCAGGATGAGGGCATGGAGGATGCTGATAAGTCCACTGAATCTACACGCTTCCTGTTTCCACTTCATCCTTCCAGTGCTTTACCATGCTCCCTGCTCTCTTTTCCACAACTGCCTCTGAACTTGCCTGGGCCACGACTGAGTCCAGCGTTGCAGCTCCAGCCAGGTCACATGACACAGGCGTTTACTCTGATGTCAACAGGCAGGTCGGTGGAGCCCTCTGGTGATGGATATATGCCAGTGAAACAGGAGGAGGTCTGAGAACAGACAGCAGGCTCAACTAGCAGGACAAAATAGCATGTAGCACATGTATCCAGTGTTGCCAACTTAGCGACTTTGTCGCTATATTTAGCGAGTTTTCAGACCCCTTAGCGAGTTTTTTTCTAAAAAAATTGCTAAAAAAAGACGTGAAAGCGCGTATCGCTTTTACTCTCAACAAGCAGCGGGTGCTGTAACGCAGTCAGTTCTTCTTTTACTCTTTTACTCTTATGCTGTTTTGTGGATCACAAGGTTTAAAACTACTTATAAACATACACACACAAAGTAACTCCACCAGAGTGCCAATCTCGGGTCACTTTTGCTGGTCCAAGCCCGGGTAAAGGAGCAGGGTTGGAATTGTGACATTAAAAAAAACAATAATTGCTAAAAGAAATTTAATTTGTAGTTCTAAATAAACTCTAAATGCATTTAGGACGTTTTTTACTCACTTTATGTCTCTTCCACGATGTTATTTCTCTCTCCAACAACATAGGTTACAATTAGATTAGCATGACCAATTATGCAAATTAGGCGATGACGTCATTTAGCGACTTCTAGCGACTTTTAGGACAGCCAATAGCGATTTTCCTTACTGAGGAGTTGGCAACACTGCATGTATCACACCCAATCCGGTCGTTAAGTGATGACGTGACGAATCCTACTTCCGGGCCTAAAGTAGTCTGCGTTTAATATGGCTTTTGTGTTGTTAACATGTTTAATGTTTTGTATTTTCTTCTATTTAATCTCAAAAAGCTCCAGTGATCCCTGTTGACCTCCCTCGGCTTTTATTACCGCTAATCATTTATTTAAGCTCAGTTTTTAAAACCTTAGGATGTAACTACAGCCCAGCCCATGCAGCAGTATATGAATGACTAACCTCGTATTGTGGATGGATTATCTCAGTTGTTCTCCTGGCTGAAGCTTGGTCCTTTTACAGCATCCTGCCATGCGATTACATTTGTTCCTGACCACCGAGAACCCTCACGTTAACTTTTATCGAGTGGAAAAAAAGTTAGCTTGTTTATATTATGCTAACATAGCTGTGTCGCTAGCGGTCACGTAGCACATCATTATATACCAGCTAGCCAAACTTCAGTAACCCTACAAACGTCACTGCTGTTTAGTTTTCTGTCTTCATTTATGTTGGAAGTGATAACAGAGCTGTACGTTTTAATTTGTTTCCAAAACCCCGCAGTCAGGACATGCTATATTGTATTTAGATAGAAGCTAGCGAGCTAACTTCCTGCTAACTTCTAACTCTGTTAAATGTCATAAATTCCGTTTTCATGGATGCCTGGATGTTAAACTCAATTGTTACACCTGGTAGAGCAGAACGCTGATCATTTTATTAAAGATGAAAGACTTCAGACAGTTTTTCAACTCTCAGTAATGCCATAGTGATCGTCTGATATATGGACCTGCAGCGGAGTTTAGGCCCAGACACGGCTAGTGACGTCAGACTGAACAACCGGATAAGTTCTCAGGAAAATGTAACATCACATAAAACTTTATACACTTCACGTTGTTCAGCAGTGCTGGTGGTGATATTTATAAATGTATTTTCCTTTATCTTTTATATTTAAACAAAATAATTTTTCTTATATCTGAACTTTGCACTTAAACTGTTACTGTTAAAAACCAAATGTATTATCTAATGAGAAACTAAACTCAAATTAATAATAATGTGGTTATAATAATAAAAGTGTTTGCGTTTATATTGTGGTTTTAGTGAGATCATCTAAATGGCATGTAGCTTATTGTACTGAAACAAATGTTGGTAAAGGAATGTAAGTTCCAGATAGGTGAGTTTGTGAACTAATGTTATTATCATGATAATCGCATATTAACCATAACCAGGATATTTGAAGATGAAATGTCTAGATGTAGCAGATCATTAATAGCATAAATGACTTATATAAGAACTTGTATTTGTTTTATAAAAATAATTTTACCTTTTAAAAAAATAAATATATGTATACGTCTGTAATGGAATGGAAGTATGTCAATGACAAATAGTCTAACAGTTCGCATTATTATTTTGATCTTGGTTTCCCTGTATGTTGTAGACCATCAAGTCAGTCGTAAAACATGTTGTTTACTGTGATGAACTTCACAATAAAATAAATGACAAGTGTAAATAGCTTGTGGGCCTTTTATTTTTAAAGTTTAATGTAAACCGAATAAAAGATTTTACATGAACATTTTCAAAAAAATGTGCTCCTGATAATGAATTGATTTGCAGAGGCAAAATTTAAATCAGTGTGGAGTGAGAAACTCTTTAGTCCCTGAGATAAAGACAATCATACCTCTGTGTGTAGTAGACTCTTGTTTGCAGGGAAAACTAACTCTGGAGAATAGAGACTGTAAATAACTTATTATTCCCTGCAGTCCTACCTGTGCAGGCAGTTGCCTGGGTGCACTGCTGTTGCTTGGTGATGATTTGTGATATCAGGTTGTGTACCTGACTCACTTTTACTCCTCCCAGTTATATCGAACCATCAGTTCTTGCTTTGCTGATGCATAGAGGTAAGTCAGCTAACTCTGAGTGACATGCTGAAGCCAAATGAGGTTTGGGAAATATTGACTGTCTTTTTTTTAACCTTTGGACTTACAAACAGAAATTGGACTGCTCTTTGTCTGTCAGAGCAACATGTGCAGCTTTGTGATTACCAAAGATGGCTGGTAAAAGACTTCTGGTTGGAAATTCAGAACTCAGCGACCCCTCATGGATGTCAAGATGATTTCTCAAGGACTAAGAAATGTGGTGTGATGCAATGGCACTTGGCCACGGGTCAAAGAAGTCCGTATCCTGTGACCAGGGGATCACACATGCTTCTCTAAGCAATGGGGTCAGTAATACTGAAACATTAAAACTGCAGCAATGCACTCTGATCTATGTCCTTTGTAGGGATTTTTGCGTATCTAACATTTTTTAGAGTAAATGCATGTTTTAGAGAATGCACAAGACCTTTCAAAATGGAGGCTCCTGTGCTTTTAATGCCATGACTGATGCAGGTTCAGGCACTTCTACATACATGTTTCCATAAACTGTGTCAGTATGCTTTGTAACAATCAGTTGTGTTTGATTGGGATTTGCAGATATCTAATAAATACAATAAATAAATATAATAACATTTTAAACAAATTGATACCTACTTCCCAAACATAACTTACTCAAAAACCAGGTTAGATGTTAACTAAATGATTCACTACATTTTCATTTTTCTCTAAAACAAAGGATGCCACAGCGTTGGGACTGTCTCTGTCAGATTCTTTGTAGATCATGTTAAGCTTTTGTTTTCAGGTGGGAGCTGCTACACAAGCTGTGGCTCCGCCCACTAGGAAGTCTCGGTCCTGCAAGTGTGTCCTTGCCTTCCTCATCATCCTCATTGTCATCATTATAGTTGCAGCAGCAGTTTTGGCTTGGTATTTCCTGGGTGAGCAAAACATTGTCTCTCATTTTGTTAATATTTTAATCTCAAGTTGTGCTCCTGACAATGACAATGCTGTGTGAGTGGCCACATGTATACAGCATCTACAAAATGTGGTTTGCATGTTTACCTATGATCTTTTGCAACATGCTCAGTTTCAAATAATTGTCAAGTCATGAGGATTATTTGAGGATAGTAGTCATCATGTGCATGAGAAGCTGGCTCCGTAATTGTACTGCTTATCGGGATATAATTTAAAGACCCAAACCAGAACACCATACGTTTGGATCCCTGTAGAATTGCTGTTTTGGCAAAGGATATGTACTTCAGGATATGATGGAACTGGAGAAACATTTAAATGCTTTGCAGCCAGATCAAATTTTCAACACGCCAACAGGATTCACATCCTGAACCAAGGCCAACTCTTCCAATTGCCGAACATTAAATACCAAATAATATTTTACTGACATACGCTATTGACAATGCAGCCGTTATGGAGTACTATCTAAATGTAATATTTTAGTTCTCTCTCAGCTGACTAAAACATGTTGGTCCTACAATGACTACAGAAGCCAGGGTCATGCATTTTTATCGGGAGGAGTAGGGAAACAGAATTCAGTTGACCACAAGCTGTAATTCAGTGACATCTAGTCATGAAATTTTACAAACTAACTTAGAGTTAGGCGGCACAGTGCTTAGCACGGTTGCCACACAGCAAGAAGGTCCTGAGTTCAATTCCACCATCAGGTCTGTGTTGAGTTTGCATGTTCTCCCCATGTTTGTGTGGGTTCCCTCTGGGTTAATAGACTGATCTAAATTGCCCATAGGTGTGAATGTGGGTGCAGATGGCTGTCTGTCTCTGTGTGTTAGCCCTGCAACAAAGGGGGACCTGTCCAGGGTGTACCCCACCTCTCGCCCAATGAGAGCTGGGATATGATAGCCCTGTGACCCTGAAAAGGATAAGCAGAAGCGAATGAATGGATGGATGGAACTTAGAGTTAGTGTGTAAAATAATAAGAGTTGATATTGTCCTCTGTGTTGTAGTTTAGTGGTCAAGCAGGTACCAGCTGTGATTCTAAAATGTAAATGTAAGGCTTGAATTAGGTTGACAAGGATGTGGTAAAGAAGCAGAAACTCACAGACAGCTAGGGAAAGCAAATCAGAGTCAGTCTGAGATGCTATATTTATAATGGTACCGCACACGTATACTGAAACAGAGTGAGCAAATATTTTCCAGTTTCCTTTTTTCTTGCCTTTCATGCCTATTCTTAGCACAGATGGGCTGTCCCATGGATCATTATCATACGACAGATGAAGAACATTGGATCACTGTTATGATACTATTATTATGTAGCATCACAGTTACTCTTTGATGTCTTTAATTTCTGTGTTGGTCCACATTTCTGTAACAGAATACAAGGTTTGGGTGTTAGAGGCTCGTGTCCAGCAGCAGTACACTGCCTACTTATCCATCCTCAACAGGAACTTCTCTACTGATCTGTCCTCTCACAACAGTCCTGTTTTCAAGAAGGAAGCCAAGGGCGTCGAGAGTATGGTGAGCAGGGACCACGAATTCCTCTGATGCAGATGTCTTAAAAATTTAGGTCACTTAGGTGATCCTGTCAGTTTCAAAGGCTTTCTGTTTTTCCACTAATTTTCACAATGTAATCTTAACAAGTAAACAATAACAAAAAAGGGGACTGAAACAAATAATGCTTAGCAAGTTTGTTTAGGTACCGTAGATTATAATAATTCTGAGATATTACCACAAACAGTTCTTATCATTAAAGTACATTACACTAATAAGCCATAGACCAGAACAGAAGAAGAGCAGACTGTAGTCAGATTAACTGGTGACTACGCCATAAAGAACCACATAGCACAGCAAAAATAATACATTAAATTAGCATTCAGGAGGCTATGTTTGGCAGTATAAAGTACATATAGTGCATGTGTACTGACAGGAATACTACCATCCTGCACCTGAATGATTTCATGTGAACAGCTGATAGTGTTTTGCTTTCTTTCAGGTAGAGAATATTATGAAAGGTTCGATTCTTTCTCGATACTTCAACTGCACCACTGTGTTTGCCTTTGGGTATGTACATTACATTTTTTCTTCACATAGTCATAAGTCAGAGTCATAACAACAGGAATGGGGCAGTATTGTAGTTTAGTGGTAGACTAGGTGCCAGCAGTGATTCTAAAATACAAATTGAGCCTTGAACTAGGTTGATAAGTAGTGAATATTGTGCCATCATGACTCCAAGTTCAGTTCAAGTTTTTGTCAACAAGAGGATATTTTCTACTGATAAGCTTTGAGTAAAATTTAAAATCTACACTGTTCTGCACATTTTTTCTTAAAACTAACCTCCGAAAAATATCTTTGTGGCTTTAACATACGGTAAGTTTTTACTCTGTTTTCAATAAGGGAGCAGCCACCAGTTGTTTCTTTATAGTGGTTGGTGTTTTATGCTAACTGCTACAATACTGATGTGTTTCAACAAGTTCAGAATCTACCGCTTTCTGAACTGACAAAAACTGAAGATGATCAACTTTATCCTACCAACAGGTATAGGTTTAGGTATATTATGGTAAATGGTCTGTATTTGTATAGCGCTTTTACTAGTCCTAGGTACCCCAAAGCGCTTTACACACCCAGTCATCCACCCATTCACACACTGGTGGAGGCAAGCCACAGCTGCCCTGGGGCAGACTGAGAGAAGCGAGGCTGCCATATCGCGCCATCGGCCCTTCTGGCCAACACCAGTAGACGGTAGGTGAAGTGTCTTGCCCAAGGACACAACAACCGAGACTGTCCGAGCCGGGGCTCGAACCGGCAACCTTCCGGTTACAAGGCGAACTCCCAACTCTTGAGCCACGATCGATTATAATCAACCCAAGATCATGAGGTAAAAGTACCAACTGTATTTCAGGTCATGCGTGTTTATAAACTGTATACAAAAAGCTCGACATGGCAACCTTAAAATGATAAACTACAGACTATAGACTGGTTGTAGAGTTCAGAATTCACCTTGTTCAGATGTTGCTGTTTTATTTTTCATTTCTTTTTTCTTTTTATTTATACTGTAAATTTGCGGATTTTAGCTGGGAAGTTGCTTTGGGGCCCAAACAAGTGAAACACTGTGACTATTTAAGAAACTGTCCTTTTTGGTATTTCACCAAATACCTGCAAAAACAAGCATACTTATGACAACATGAAGCCATAGGCACCAAATACTTTGAATCAGTAAAGACAGTAAAACACTAGAAGTCAAAAGTTTGGACACACCTTCTCATTTAATGGTTTTTCTTTATTTTTACTACTTTCTACCTTTGTAGATACATGCTGAAGACATCATATATGAAGCAAGATATATGGAATTATGTAGAAAAAAAGTTGGTAAATATATCTAAATAGGTTTTATATTTTAGATTCCTGAAAGTAGCTACTCTTTGCTTTGTTGACAGCGCTGCAAACCCTTGGCTCTCTCTCAATGCACTTCATGATGTAGTCACCTGCAATCATTTTCATGTCACAGGTGTGCCTTGTCAGTGTTCAATTGTGGAATTTCTTGCCTTCTTCGTCTGACACTGTTGGGGATTTATTCAAAATTGAAGGCACACTGAGCCAGCATGGCGACCACAGCAGCCTGCAGCGACATTACATCCCATCCAGTTTACCTTTATTTTGACCATAATTTTGTTTTCAACAGGACAGTGACCCCAAACACACCTCCAGGCTGTGTAAGGGCTATTTGACCAAGAAGCAGAGTGAGGAAGTGCTGCACCAGATGGCCTGTTCTCCTCAGTCACATAAACTAAACCCAAACGCAATGGTTTGGGATAAGACTGTATAAGACTATTGGAAAACTATTTCAGGTGACGACCTCATGAAGTTCATCGAGAGAATGCCAAGAGTGTACAAAGCAATCTAAAATATAAAAAGCGGTTTGAGTTATTTCACACGTTTTTGTTTCCTACATTATTTCATATGCTCATTCATAATTTTGATGCTTTCAGTGAGAATGTACAATGTGAATAGACATGAAAATAAAGAAAAACCATGAAATGAGAAGGTGTGTCCAAACTTTTGACTGGTCTTTCATCGAGTCTTGGTTGTCTTTTTGTCTCTGCAGGGAAGGAAGCGTTGTGGCTCACTTCTGGATACTGCTGAATATACCCAGCAGCCATGCTGAGGGAGTCACGCTGGAGAAGGTCAGAAGGAGCCTGGTGGAGGGGCTGAAGGGGTACAGCAGGTCAAAGGTGGAAGAGACAGCCAGCTTTGATGGATACCTTTTCCATCTCCCTACACTATCTGTCAGTGGTGAGAGGAAGAACATGGGCAGAAAAACAGCTAAAGGAAGATTTAAATCTAAATTTAATGTATATTTAATTTCTGTTCCTTTTTGTTCTGCTCCCTACAGAAACTGACCCCAAAGTTGTAAAACTTTTGAAAGCCTCATTTGGTATCAGATTTTATTTCAGTTTGTTTATAATTTTTTATTTTGTATTAATTAATTCATGTACCGGAACTTTAATTACAAGTAGCACAGTCCACTGTACATTAGACAAGAAATAAAGTAACTCATGGGAACAAAGGTAAACAGGATTTTATGTTGAGCATGCTTCTCAGTATAATTTAATTTATTATACTGTATACATAATTCACTGAACAAATGTGATTTTGGGGTGAAAGGCAAAACATTTTAAAGCCTTGTTTTGACATTTGAACTCCACCTCTATTAGGTCGCATCATTATTTAATTGGCAACATTTAATACCCTTTTTTTTGACTTGCTTAGATGGGCACTCATTGGTCATGCTTAGAGTTTAACTACATCATAGTACAGGTAGTTTATATGTTTAGTTTTGAAATGACTTTAAAATGTTTTGAAAGGGGCATAATAATAACAAGATAAAAACAATGGAACTTGGATACTAACTAACAACTGAATTATTTAAATTTGCTAACAACATATTTGACCTACAAAAGTAAATGTTCTGATTCAGATGGCTAAGATATAAGATATTTTCTGTCAAAATCTCTAGTAATGTTAATGGAATGCAAATGTAAACTGTTAACTAGTGCTAATAGCATCTGGGTGCTCAGTGAATGTCTAAGTTAAATTCATTTAACATTAGTAAGCTCTTTATATATTGTTGGGTTTGGAAGATAAATAGTGCAAAACATTTTCTAGGTTTTAAGCTAGCTAGCTCGAATGCTAATGTTAGCAGCTTTATTAGCACAGACGCCAAAAACTCTATAAACTGATTTTCTCTTGTGTTATTCCTTTACATGGCACATTGTTCTAGTTTAGTTTGATCTTTTAATTGTTTCTTTTTAGACAATTCCTTTTAACGTAATAGCTCCATATCTAAAGTCAAAGTAAAACTTTATATTTAGTGTAATGTCATCAATCCCTATCAGCTTAAGTTAAACCATAGAAACAAAAGCCATTGAAGTTTAACATTTACAAATCCCATCATCTGTGCACAAAAGTACAGACTCAGTTCTGACTTTAATTCTTGCCTTTTTTGCCCCAAGACTGCTACCGCTATCAGAAGGTGGTGTCCAGCAGCCCCGTTCTGCTCCGTGGCCCTAACACGCAGCGTTCCTCCTGTCTGTGGCACCTCCAGACCACCCCAAGCTCCCAGCTTGAGCTCCATATGGAGTGGCTGCTTCCAGAGTGCAGTGACAGACTGCTGGTGTACAACTCGCTCACCCCTGCTGATAATCATCTCATCACATCGTGAGTCTCTCCTAACAATATAAGTATATTTAGACTGATACACAGCACTGTGAGGCATTAATGTAAAGTGACAGGAATATTTAAAAACCACAAAATGAAATCAATATTTGGCCTGACCTTTAAAATAGGATGATCTACACATATCTAGGCCTCTATAGTTCCTGTTATAGATGTCCAAAATAGAAACTCATACTAACACGTTATTATCACTATCATTTATGGGCTCTGTGCAACTTTCCTTCCTTCCTACCAGTGTGTATGGCTGCAGCAGACATGAGCACATGGTCCGTGTCCTGTCATCAGGAGAATGGATGACAGTGGTTTGGAAACAGGGTCTATACAATTACAAGGAATCCTTTTCTTTGTCTGTGCAGGCTTGGGAACACCAGGGTAAGCCTACCTGAATGTTTTGCACTTCTCTCTGGTAAAAAATGTATCATACAATAATTTGACTAAAAGTCAGCATCCTAACATGCAATGTCAACTTTTTGGTGGCACTAGAAAATTTCAGGTCATCACCCAAGTGATTATGTTACATCATCTGGAAAACGTTTTGGTATTCTGTCCAGTAGATATTTAGATATGTCACACTGTAAATGAAATTATTGACCGGTTAGTTGTGCAAGAGCTACAGAAATGACCAGAGTGAGTGGAATTTAGTCTCTGGGCAGCAGATATCAATATCCTCATGTATTTTTATGGCAATCTATCTTGGTCTTACAAAACCAAGAATCAATCAAGTTGTGTTCTGAAAGACATGGTAGAAATCAATCTTGTGTGGATCCTGCTATATTCATGAGTCCCCCTCTTCTTTTCTGTATATATTGACATTAAATGATTATATTGTGGACTGAACAATCTTTCTTGCTTTGCGTCTTCATCATTCTTAGACTGTAATTCCACTATACAGCTGGATGCAATATCAGGGGTCCAAGGGACACTAAAGACACCCTTCTTTCCCAGCTACTACCCTCCTGACACCAACTGTACCTGGAGCTTTACTGTAAGCCTCTCCTTCAGCCGTGCATCTTTTATTGATCCACACATTGATTGATTATTTTATTTATCATCAAATGATCCACGTCAAACTTTGAATCACTAATGGTAACTCGTATTATAATAAAGAACCTGTCAAGTAAATGACTTGATTGATACATTTACTGTCCTGTGTGTGATTTCAGATGCCCAGTGCAGGGATGGGCTTGTGTTTGACATTTGAGGGCTATGAGCTAAGCAGAGCCAGCTACAACCAGGCCTGTACCCAGGGACAGTGGATCATCCAGAATCGCAGGTAAGCTGTGCCACAAAGACCTTTTTCAGCCCAGTACAACCAGGCCTGTACCCAGGGACAGTGGATCATCCAGAATCGCAGGTAAGCTGTGCCACAAAGACCTTTTTCAGCCCAGTAAAGCAACGTTAGTGCCTATTCTGGAACTTATTGTACATGTTTACACACACAAAAAGAACATTTGAGATAGCCCAACATAACACAAATCCTCATCATAACTGATATAACGGGTCGTGCTTTCAAATAGTTCCCTTTTTAGCAAATAGTCATGTGTAAAGGATTTTGTCTTTCTGTGTAATGCACAGGTGCTGAGTTCTGCTTCTTCTCAGCCTCAGTAAAATGTATTTAGACCCTGAGAGGATTTTGTTCCCTACTGAACAACAGGGGGCAGTGTTGTACCACACAAGCCAACCAAATCCCCTTATGTTTGAGAGCATTTTAATTCCAGTATAGGCAATTTACATTTTTTAAAATGTTTTTAAACTCACAAATCCCTTACTTTCTTTATTTAATCAGGAAGAAACCGATCAATAGTTTCTTGTACAAGTGGAGAGGTGATGCTTTCAGGGACACGTCCCTTCACTTTCACCCTCCCTCTCCTTTCTCAGACTGTGCGGCACCAGGGCTCTGCAGCCCTACAGCGAACGTCTCTTCCTGCTCTCTATGACAACCACTATCTTCATGACATCTGAGG
This sequence comes from Simochromis diagramma, assembly GCF_900408965.1. NCBI lineage: Eukaryota > Metazoa > Chordata > Actinopteri > Cichliformes > Cichlidae > Simochromis > Simochromis diagramma. Next base: position 1,556,303 of record NW_024387291.1, on the reverse strand, counting down.
TGTCACTCACAGGGCCGGGCCTTCAGCTGCAATACAGCGTCTTCAACCTGTCAGATCGTGAGTTGTGGATGCTGGAACTGACAGCCATGAAATGTTGATGAAAATATTGGGATGTCATTTTGTGACCTTTTCTCAGCATAATTTCGAGCTCTGTGTGTATTTGTGTTTTATAGCTTGCCCAGGACAGTTCCTGTGCACTGTGAATGGTCTCTGCGTGCCCATCTGTGATGGAATCAAGGACTGTCCCAATGGCCTCGATGAGAGAAACTGTGGTATATACAGAACTCCAAACATAAATAACTCTCCCTTCACATTGAGAGGGTAGAGTAAATGCTCAAATACTGAATGTGACACATAAATGTGCCCATTCTAAGTAAAATAATGTTGAATTTATTGTCTATCAGCCACCACCCTCTTGGTGAGGCCACTTGTGACACTGGAGAGTCAAAACTGCCAGATTTATATGACATGGATGAGAGTAGAACTGTTCCAGAAAAACATCAGATATGTAAGGCTTATCAGAGTGCTGCTAATGAAAGCTGCCTGGCTTTAAATCCAGGGGTGATGTTGATCTGATCTGATGGGCCTACTCTTTAAAAACCCCATGAAAGCACTTGGAAGGCAGAAAGAATCTCTAATTTTAAAACCTGTGAGTGTTGGCAGCCTGTCAAGCTACAATGCTCTCAGTGGTTTGACTAAGGTCAAGTGTTCACTATTGATTCAGTGCTGTGAAAAAATGTTCATCCCCGTCCTGATTTTTTTGTTTTTGCACATTTTTTAAGACCTAAATATTTCAGATAGCATCTTTATTTATAACGCACTTTACATCCAACAATGTTGACCAAAGTGCTACAAATATAAAACAGAGAGGAAACAGTTTAAATTACATATAAAATATCTTAAAATTAAAAATAATATAATTAATAAGAAAATATATTAAGAGACATCAACAAGTCCTGCTGTGCTAAAAGCCAAGGTAAATAAATATGTTTTAAGACGTGATTTAAAAACAGATAAGGAAGGTGCCTGTCTAACATGTAAAGGCAACTCATTCCACAATTTTGGTGCTGCCACAGCAAACGCCCGATCCCCTCTGAGCTTACGATTAGTCCTGGGCGCACTCAGGAGGAGCTGGTCTACCGACCTGAGGGACCGGGAAGGTATGTATGGATGAAGAAGCTCAGAGAGGTACAGAGGGGCAGCATTGGACAAACATTTAAAAACAAATAAAAGCAGCTTAAAATGGATCCTAAAATGCACGGGCAGCCAATGAAGTGAATATAAAACTGGGGTGATATGCTCGTATCTACGAGTGCCAGTTAAAAGGCGTGCAGCAGCATTCTGGACTAGCTGCAGTTGAAAAACAGAAGATCGACTCACCCCAAAATAAAGAGAATTACAGTAATCCAGCCGAACGGTTACAAAAGCGTGGATTACTGTTTCAAATTGCTGTCTCGTAAGAAAGTGCTTAATTTTGGCCAGTTGCCTCAGATGAAAGAAACTAGACCTTACAACCAACCCGATCTGGCTTTCAAGCTTAAGCTCAGGATCCATTTTAAAACCCAGATTAACAAACTCTGGTTTACAGAATGATTTCAGGGATTGCAGATCAACACACGGAACAGCAGTGGAAGCAGGTCTAAACACCATTACTTCAGTTTTAGAATCGTTAAAACAAAGAAAGTTTAGCGCCAACCACGACTTGACGTTCTCCAGACATCATCAAGAGAATTTTAATATTAGACAAAGATAACCAGGGATAAGGGAAAAAGCTATCTAAACCTTCCTGGCCCTGTGTGATGAAGTAAGACATCTAAAAAAGGTGAGATAAAAAGTCAGTGACATCTATCTGTCTGGAAAGGGTTAGAACGCCATTTCTAAGGCTTTGGGACTCACAGTAAACTACAGTGAGAGTCATATCCACAAAAGGAGAAACCTTGGAACAGTGAACCTTTCGAGGAGTGGCTGGCCTACCAAATTTACTCCAAAAGTGCATTGAAGACTCATCCAGGAGGCCACAAGAGAACCTAGAACAACATCTAAAGAACTGCAGGACTCATTTGCCTTAGTTAAGGTCAGAGTTCAACAACAATGAGAAAGAAACTGGGAAAAAATGGCCTCCATGGGAGAGATCAAGGAGGAAAAAAAGAACACAAAGACTCGTCTGACATTTGCCAAGGTTTACATCTGGTGTAAAACTAGCACTGCATTTCATGAAAACATCATCATACTAACAGTCAAACATGGCGGTTGGTGGTAGAGTGATGGTCTGGGCTGCTTTGCTCGATGACTTGCTGTAACTGAAGGAACCACAGATTCTGCTCTCTGCACGAAGATCCTGAAGGTGAACCACTGAACCACTCAGGCTGAACGACCGCTTGGTTTATAGGAAAACCAACCCTTTTTCACATAGGGTCAGGTAGGTTTGGATGGCTGTTTTCCATTAATAAATAAAATCATCATCATTTAAAAACTGCATTTTACTCAGGTTATCTAACATTTAACTATGACAAACATGCAAAAACATAATACCAAAAATATGGAAGCGACAAATACTTCTTCATTGCAAAGACTAATGCTGATACTATACTAATTTACAGAAAGTAAAATATGCTAGCCACAAATTCAGACATATTTACTGTATATTTCTGTTATACAAAAGCATCAAAAGCACTTTATTTAATAACTTTTTCAAATGTACTCTCTAATAAAACTCCTCTTTTGCTTTTCTCCTAATAAACATAATCCAGCATACATTAAATCAAGCTATTAATTATGTACTGCGACACACTCAAAATACATTTAATCTGTAAATAAGAAGCACAGTGGGCTAACTCATGTTACACGGCTGAGTTTTTCTACAATATTTTGTCAGTGAACGGTTCTGAATGTAGTGTTTACATGTGTGTCTCTCAGTATGTGTGGCACAATACAAATGTCCAGAGGACAGTCAGTGTGTGGACTACTACAAAGTGTGTGACCAACACCCAGACTGCCCTGAAGCTACCGATGAGATGAACTGCACTGAAGGTAACAGGCTGCAAGTGTCCTTCTTTTCACACATAAAATACTTCCACAGCCGTCGGCAAAAGGTAGTTGGAAAAATCACTACGATCCCCCTTTTTGGAATATATGTAGTCAGATGCCTCTAACACTACATTTCCTGTGTGCTGTATAACCAAAGCCTCCATTCACCTTTTAAAATGCTTAGCTTATAAAAAGTGTGCTTTAAGATGTAACCACCCAGACGTCATTTTAAATCATTGATTCATTCAGTCGTTCAATTCAGTCTGAGGTGTCTGACTTTTTAACTCATTCACTGCCATTGACGTCTATAGACGTCAATGGCAGTGGGGAGTTACCTGATTTGAAAATGGCTGGCAGTGAATGAGTTAATTAGAAGGTGACAGTTAGAAAGATGCATGAAGGTGAGGGATAGGAAGGTGTGGGTTGCATGCAGCAAAACGCCCACGGCAGAATCAAACCCTGCCTGTCTGCTGCCACAGGGACAGCCAAAAACATATCAGGAATATCTGTTTTCAGTGAGGTAGTGGCCTGTTTTTATCTTGTCCTGCATCCTTTTGGAAGACCCACATGACTTTGTCCTGAACATCTCAACAGTAACAGGCACCACGTGCATATTGGTTCCTTTTAGCTTCAAGCTGAACTGATGAGGGAAGCAGACACAGGCCATGATGTAAACTTTATTGTTTAATTGCATTAAATATAAATTTATACTTGTGTCCATGCCCAGGCGTGCAGTGTACAGATATGACCTATGTGTGTGCCGACGGAACGTGTCTGAAGAAACCAAATCCTGAGTGTGACTTTGTCACTGACTGCCCTGACGCCTCCGATGAGAAACATTGTGGTAAGAAGACTCGATCACCTAACACCTTCTAACTTTATTCTCATTATTTTAATTGTATCACATTTAAATTTCGAGACCTCTGTGTGCTTCTATGTCAGAGAATTTGTTTCAATAACTCGCGAGCATTTTATTTGAAATGTATTAGCTCACACTGTGCACATCAGTGTGTTTAAACATACCTGCGTGTGTGTATCCAGAGTGCGGCCTGAGGCAGTTCTCCAGCCGCATCGTTGGGGGAACGGACGCCTCAGAGGGGGAGTGGCCATGGCAGGCCAGCCTGCAGGTGCGGGGTAACCACATCTGTGGTGGCACTTTAATCGCCAGTCAGTGGGTGGTGTCGGCTGCCCACTGTTTCTATGACGACCGGTAAGGGCAGGAAACAAGAAGGAAGGAAGTGGTGTGATGACTTAAATGTTAGAAAGTGCTGTTAATAACAAGACAACCAAAGGCTCTCTGTTGTGTAAAGATTAAAATATTATCATCCTCTGCCGTGACTTTGATGGAGCATTTTAGTCGTGGTTTTATAAATCAAGTTTATTTCTGCTGCTGCTTCCTCCTTCTGTCCTTCGGTTGCATCTTTGCTGACCGGGGTTTAACTGTGACAGCCTGTCTGAGTCAGAGGCAGAGTATTTATGGATTTGTATACACTTGTGTTTTTCAACCCCACAATCTGGACCATCCCCAAAACTATAGCTGCAGCATCCTCTAGAGCATTACCTATTTTTCTCTGCTTAATTTTCTTGCATGGTGATTAAAAGCTTATGCAGCCTTCAGAGTCTGTGGATGAGGAAGATAAAAAAGCTGAAAAAGTATAAACAGATATTTCTTGGCATGAGTTAATACTGCTAACTGTGTGGGTGTTTTCTTTTTAAATAGCTCAGGAAAAAAACGCTTTCTTATTGGCCCTACAACACATTTGACCTCTTTGTGTTCTGCTCCTGCTGCAGTCTCTACTCCCCCTCAGTGTGGACAGTCTACCTTGGCAAACTTCTGATCAACCGCAGCAGCCCTACAGAGGAGGTGGCGCGGGTCCAACGCATCCATCTTCATCATTACTATGACGATGAGTCCCACGACTACGACCTGGCCCTGCTCAAGCTGGACCGGCCCACCGCTGCGCTGCTGGCTGGGCATGCTCGACCCACCTGCTTGCCCTCACCAACGCACCAGCTGGAGCCAGGCCTGCTCTGCTGGGTCACTGGCTGGGGGGCACTCCGTGAGGGGGGTGAGCTTTGAAAACAGGGAAGGGGAGGGCTTGAAGGATGTGCAAAGAAGCTAGAGTATGGAATAGCAAATTACAGATCTTTTAATAACCAGTAAACCTGCTATGGCAGTGATTTCCAAGTTTTTGGTTTGACCTCTCAAAATTCCTCCATATCTGCTACACTTTATCACCTCAATTTGCTTTATATTGTAAAGTAAAGACTCTACAATAGTATAGAAAAACCCCAACAATCAGACAAACCTCTATAAGCAAGCACCTCTGACAGGTCTTGGTGAGACTCCCCTGGTGAGCTGGGGCTTTTTATGTTCACTCATTGCCTGCACGGGCTTCTTTCAGAAACTCCAGTTTCCTCCCACAGTCCAGAAACATGAGTATTAGGTTAACTGGTGATTTTGAATTTGTTGTAGGTTAGATTTTAGAACGTGTGGTTGTCTCTCTGTTTTGGCGTTATGATGGACTAGAGACCTGTCCTTGTGTACCGTGCCATCTGGACTACTTTTTCTCTGGGAATGACATTAAAATATTGAAATAAAACTGCAAAGACACAGGTCCATTTCAGTAACTTGAACGAGCTGACAGAAGGTTTAACAGTCTGTGACCTAGCCATCTGCTGTTCAGAGCAGCTGTGCCAGTAATAAACCCAAACTTTAAACCTTTAAAAAATGAGTATTAGCCACAGAGACCAGTTTTTTTCCCATGTTTATTTCTGCTGTAAAGTTGGGCAGTTTGATATAGGAGACCGTGGCAACTGACTTGCTTTCAGAGGCAGCCTCAAGTGGCCATCCATATTTATTAGAGCAAAGTTTAATCGGTTTCCTCTATGATCAAACATCTTGGAGGTTTAAAATTCATCTTCTGACATTTTAAATGGATTGCTGTTTTCAGGTTGGAGACCTCTATCCTACCTGCCTCTCAAAACAGTCATTTTTCATTCTCCACGATCATAAATCACATTGAGCTACAGGCTGCTTTATGCACAGACACAACAACAGCCCTTAAAAGACACTTAAATCCCACTGAGCAGTTTCATAAACACTACTAGTCCTAGAGTGATGTTACATTTACTGCTTTAAAAATGGAAGGTTTACTCTAAAAGAAGAGCACTCACTCACTTTTTAGTTTTTCTTTTAAGCAAGTTTGACTCCTGTTGCAGAATGATTACCGACTTATGTATTATTCAGTGTGATGCATCATTTTCACAACCAAACGACTGTGTGGTTTTTAAAAACATCCTTTTGTCAGTGCGTGCGAGATATGGGGAGTTTTTGTGCAGATGGTGATGTGGAGGCAAGTGGGTGTGCTATTTTGATATCTGAGCAAACACACATGGAAAAAAAACCTAATTTAAATCAAAAAGGCAGGAGGAGATGGAGTGGTGTGGGTGGAAGTGGTTTCTGCTATCACGATGAACTTAATAAACTGAAGGCTGAGAGAGAGAAAAGGTGTGGGAGAACATATACTGGCATGCAACGCTTCATAAGAATCAATACAACTTTTGAGAAAAATCGAAGGTAAATTTGAATACATTAAAATGCATTTGCATGATCATAATTGGAATAAAGTGTTTTCGTGTTACCGTAAGTGAAGACCTTTGTTGTTCATTATTAGTAAGTGAAGACACGTCAACCAGGCTTTCCAGCAAACATGGGTGCATCTGGGTTCTACACTATGGGGAACAACAGCTGCCCACACAAAGCACGCTAAGTGTGGTCTGCCCAGATGTACCCCACATTTCACACCAGTAGCAGGGATCACAGAGGGCTGCCTAACTCTGCCCCGTGGTACATTACAGCCACCAGCTGTATGCAGCGTGGAACAGTGTTTCTGAGGTTCTGCATCAATCACCTTCTCTCAGCTTCTCAGTCTCCTGTTATTTCTCACAGTGTACTAAAACATGTTCCGTGGTTTCATTACCCTGTATAGTGTTTCATTAATATAAGTAATATGCTGGCAGACATACCCATGTAGGCCCAAAGTCGGGTGGCTGTGCCTCATTAGATAGCATGGGTAATATAGCAGCTGGAAGGTTGGTGGATCAATTTCTCTGGATACTTCAGTCTACAGTGTGTCGGGGGATATGTTAGACAAAGCACTTAGTTCTAGGAAAAAGTGTTTGAATTAAATTGTCTTTTCTTTGAGCCTTCTAGGAAAGTGGTTAAAATGCTCAGTTAGAGTAGAAATACCTGTGCACACACAGCATCCACAGCACCTTTGCCCCTTTAGGACCCCTATATGAGCTTTCTATGGGCAAGCACACAATGGGTTCCCTCACACCAGTCCATAAAGGGCACATTAGGAATGTTTATTGGACGCTGGAGGTTGCAGAGTGTTATTAGTGCTGTTGGGTGATATCTATTGCAAATGGTGCTGCACCAAAATCTTCTCTGTGATTGCTTTGCTCGCTAGCAGATTGCTGCAGTTTGCATGAAAGTATGCTGATTTGTCTGCAGACAAGTCAACAGTGAAAGTTGAAAAGTGCGATGGGAAGTGAAAACGGAGAATGTTTGGCTTCACGGTAAACGTTGTGTCTTACAGTTGAAACCAACATGTTTCAGAAGACACAGCTTTGACTCTGAACACTAGTTAGCATTTTCCAGGCGTACTATGAGTGATGACAACCAAAACAATCAAAAGAAGGTTGTCAGTGCAGAAATGTATACCTTTTTGCAACAACCTCCCAAAAGCACTCGCAGTCAGGGAAAACTTGTTTTCCCCTCATCACTGGCCATTTCCAGACAATTGCTAATGGGTCTCTAAGCTGGTGTTACTGGGGCCTTAAGCAGTGCACAAAGACTCAACAGCATTACGACTGAGAGGATATTCTTTTGCCCTCTGTCACTCTGTCCTCTTACTTTTCCCAGGCACAGCCAGTAATGTGCTTCAGAAAGTTGATGTGCGCCTGGTTAGCGAGGAATCCTGCATCCGTTCCTATGGACACCTGGTTACTCCCAGAATGCTTTGTGCCGGTTACCGCAATGGAAGGAAAGATGCCTGTCAGGTACAAAGAAATACAAGCTGCATGTGCTTTGAACTTTGGCAGCAAAAATGGATCAAATGACTAAAAATTAAAAAGCAAGTGGAACTCAGAATGTCCAACACAACACTTAGCACTTCATCCCCTCAGCTCTACACATTGTTTCCTTTACAGCCTGCAGTTTTACTGTTTTGTCAGTCTCACCATTCCCATCTAAAATATCTTTACCTGCATTTGAAAAAAGAAGAGTGAACAGTCAAAAGAGGACCAGGCTTTGGTTTGCTGGGTGGAGATACCGCACAAGTGTGTATGTAGAACTGCCAAGAAACTGTAGGTAAAATCAAAGCAGAGATTTAAATTAAACTGATTTTGTATGGATTCTCTCTTTAATATAACTAATATTACAAAAAATCTAAATTCAATAAGTTCCTGCAGTGTTTTAAAGTTGATATGATGCAATGAAAGTAAAATTCTATGTATCACTTAGAATCGTGTAGTCCTGCTCTCTGTCAAGATGTCCTCAAAGCCACAAAAAAGGAGAAACTGATTAAAATTTTAAATATTAAAAAAATCTATAACGTTATTTCCTCCTTTTAGCCCAGTTTTTTAAAACACATCGATGTTATAAAATGAGTTTTAAAAGCCACATATCTAAGAACCCCTGATGATGATGACATAGTGAGTCACTGTAGTAATTATAAGTACTGTCAATTATTATGGTGCCTCTGTGCTGTGAAGACCCAGTCTTATTTGTGCCTCGTTAACGTTACCTTTGTCTGTTAGGGAGACTCGGGCGGTCCCTTGGTGTGTCAGGAGCCTTCAGGTCGCTGGTTCCTGGCCGGGGTGGTGAGCTGGGGTAGAGGCTGCGGGCGTCCAGACTACTACGGTGTCTACACTCGCGTCACCAGGCTCACCAACTGGATAAAGCAGGTCATCAGCAGCTCCTGAGTTACTGATGTCATACTTGCACCAGAACACCAAACCGGAAGAGAGAGAAAAAATGCCTTAAGGTGTTCACAGATGACCTGAGACTGGTTCTTATCCAAACAATGCAGCTGTGAAATGTTAAAGGCTTTTTTCCAAAGTAACAAAAGTAATGAAATACTGAAATGATACGCCTCTAATAACTGATAGTAAAAAACGCTTTGAAATTGTACCCAGCGAAAAATCATTTACAAGCTGAATCTTCCTCATTTGAAAGATAATAAATTTCACATATAGCCTCACATATTCTGTGTTTGCATCTCTGATTCAAAATGAATGTGAAATATGTGTAACAAGACAAGTCCACAGTCATGATACTCGCTGCGTGAGTCTATTTATACTTTTAGTACTTTTAGCCTCGAGCTGGCTACTTTGGAGGATATACTTCTGCAGACGCCAACTTGTTTTTGCAGCGGAGAAGGCGCCCCCTGCTGGTTATTAGAAAGAATGTTGTTTTAAGGCTGCACCTTTTGGACCTGGAAGTTTTGGCTTTTGTTCATATATGGTCTTTGCGTATCTAATAGCAACATAGTAAAACGTAAACCAAAGAAAGAAAAGATCATCTAATTAAGGGATGTTAAGCTGGTTTCAGTGCCCTACAGTTTGCCATTATTCTACACTACAGAAAAATCTGTCAGCACAATTCTTTCAGCTTAAACTGTGAGAGATAAATGTTTAAAATTACAGAAATGTTTTGGTAGATCATTGCAAAGACCACTCTGTAAGTATAAAACTGAAAGTTTTTTTGGTTAATTAACAGAAGTCCAGTGATATTTGCTATTTTTGGGAGGACATAGGAGTGTTTTTAACTTCATGTTTTAACTGTGGATCCACTGGTAAGAAACAGAAATTTCTATAGTAGATAGATTACTTTGGTGTGACCTTAGGAGCATACCAGTCGGGAAAAAAATTAAAACTTGTGACAATACAGTTAAAATCTATGACTTCTTTCAGATTTTCTAAAGCTATCCTCCACGCCTTATGTGTGACACCCCTGATCTAAACTTCATAGTGTCTAAAGTATCTTAAGAGACACAATTACAATAACAAGCAGGTGGGTTAGGGTTGCCTTCTTAATTAGGACACAGAAAAGTGAGTTTTTGGTTAAACGATATAGGATCATTCTGGAGAAAAAGTGGGGGGGAAGCCATAGCAATCATGTAGGAGTTGCATATACAAAAATTGTTAATATTTTTTTCAAGCCATTTGTGACAAATACATAATGCACACTTCACACAGTGCACATGTCTGTGAGCAACATTTACCTCCATGCAGCTCCTGCTGAGGTAAAACTTCATGCTTTGGAGGTACAAGATACAATATCATACGTTACACTTTGGATGTTGGTTTACACCAGGACTATTTTATGAGCTGCCATAAGCAACATTCGTAAGTGTTAAAAATATGACTTTATCAGAAAGTTATTTTGACAGAGATGGAATAGTTACGTATTTTAACACGGTATTAAAATGAGGTACAAAGAGATACTTGTGTTGGGGTGGCTGTAGCTCGGTGGTAGAGCAGGTCAGCCACTAATCAGAAGGTTGGTGGTTTGATCCCAGTCTGCTCCAGTCTGCATGCCAAATATCCTTGGGCAAGATACTAACCCCATGTTGCTCTCCGATGCATGCATCATAGTGTGAATGGTAGATAGAGCTTTGAAGAAGTGAATGAATTAGTTGTGTAAAGTGCTTTGAGTGCTCAGACAGAGTAGGAAAGCGCTGTTTACCTTGTTTTGAGCAGACAACTGTCCCACATGGTGATATAACACATGGGATTATGCAGACATGACAATGTCGTGTGGCTAACTCCTCAGCTTAAGACAAGATGAGGGCTCAAAAATATTCAAAAAACAAAGTAAATTAAAATGCACCAAATTTCAAACCACCCCTAATTGTGTGGCATCATTAAATGTACTGAAACTACTCCATACAAAAAAGGAAAATTCTGCTGATTAGAGGAGCTCAGGTGGCAACTTGTTTCACATTGGGTTGATTTTATTTGGAGTGACCCAGGTGCAAGGTTTAATGGGCTCTCACATGACAGACGGTTTTTCTTTTCAATTGATTTTATCATGTATAACAACAACATTCTCAAAGGGACTGGGAGCAGGTGTTTGGCATAACTCCCTGTTCTTGGATTCTCATGAGTCACTGTGATTTTTTCTTTTTAATCGGATGAAGGGCGATGTTCTCAAAATGTAGATTTGATTACAGATATTAACATCTATCTGTCTATTGGTAATTGTGCTCACTCCAAAGAAACCAACCATCTCTCCTAAAACACACATTACATAAAAGTTATAAATTGATTTTCAAATAAGTATTTTGACTCCATAGCAAAACACAGCTTAGTACTTGGTGGAAAAACCTTTGTTGGTAAGCACAGCAGGGTATCTATCTATCTATCTATCTATCTATCTATCTATCTATCTTGTCCTCTGTGTCTCTTGCCTCTTGTGTTTCTCCTGCCCATCTGAGAAACGAGCCCTGATCCTCGGGGGATATTTCAATATTTTGAAGTTTCCATTTTCAGTGTAATTGCTCTTTTATTAGGTTGTAAACTATAATAGCAGTTCTGCTCTATCAAGCATAACTACAGTGCTCAAACAGGCCTTTGGGGGCCACGAAGAACAATCAATCAGTGGTTTGTTGCCTGCCCCATAATGTATGTTTATAATTGACCTTCACAGATTTTGTTTATTTTTATTTATTTATTTTGTAGCCCATGCATTAAAGGGTGACTGCCAATCATGTCTGATGTCTTGAATGTATAAAACAGGTTTAACTTCACTTTTGTACAGCATTAAAAATTACACCAGTTTGCGTGATTCTTAGATCATGATATTTCAATCATTCCATCCTGGCCACCATTAGGGGGAGACATTACACACAAGTGGCAAATAGAGATTTAATTGATGAATAAAAAATTACTCATAATTGATACCCATTTTCATCAGCTGTTTGTGATGACACATGTCACTAACATGACTGACAAACTCCAGATGCTGAGGCCGCTGAGATGCTGACTCACAGTGATGTGTCATAGAAAGAGACTAACAGAAGGATAGTTAGATAATCAAAATTCAAGACTGTCTCCTGTTTATGTTTGCAAATTTTACACACTACTGAGAAAACAAAGACTTTTTTCCTCAGCTGCTACCTTTGGAAATACCAAATCTAGTGAGCTGTGTACACCAGATAAAACATAAAAAGCCTGTAGACTTTCCTACTTTCCCACATAACACAACGCAAACTCCCCGAGGTCCCAAAATAAGATCCTTGTGTCTGTTAATGTTCTTAAAATATGTTTATTCTCATAAAACAAAAGTCTGAATTTGTAGAAAAAGAAGCTGAGGAACTTTCAGGTGTGAACTGATGCTTAGCTCATCCTTATCAAACAGTTAAGCATATACCGTATACAGGAACAAGAAACCAGTACATTCATTCAAAAGTAGAAGGACATAAATCAGATGAGAGAGCCTGAAAGAACAGGCCAGCTTGCTTGGCCTGAGATGTTGATTAAGTTATGGACATTGGCCATCTCGCTGCTCTTATGTTTTGCTTTGCCTGTGAAAACAGTCAGAGGAGGACAGATGGGGTTCGTTTCATTCCAACTACGATACCACCATACTGTGTGTCCTGTCTGTACTGAGCCTTTTTGAGACATTAGCAACAATATTTACATTAAATATAAACACACATGCAAGGCTGACATTTCGATGTCAACCTCAATTAATACAAGAATCCTGAGGCACGTTTCCCAAAAATCTAGTGTTTGCATTAGCTGAAAAAATGAACATCTAAAGGCATGCTGAAGGGATTGTGTTACATGATTTTGCAGTCTAAGGAGCTTCCAAGCTGATAATTTAATAATAATAATTGTAATGTACTCATTATTAATCAGACTGAAGTGTAAAGATGCAAATTAGATGTTGGCACTCTATTCATGATTAAAACCCAAAATTTAAAGGTAAGAAGACCCAGGTGGGACTTGAACCCACAATCCCAGCTACAGAGGCTGATGCGTTGGCTATTAGGCCAACAGGAAATCACATAGAGACATTCTTTTTCTCATTAGTGGTTTTTGACGCCATAACCAAACTCAATGGCAATAACTCAACCAGAACCGTAATTCATATGTTTAATTTCAGTTTTTAAGTAAGTAAACAATTCAAACAACCAAAATCACAAGTACGTTTGACAGCCTGGTCAAAATTGTGAGATTGACAATAGACTCTCCAACAAAGTGTACAACTATAGTAACAAACGTAGTTCTGGGAGGCGCTGGACATCCTGTATCTTTGTCCACAAACTCAAATTTCCTTGTGAAAGAACAGGGAGAGACTTTCTTGTGAATGTTGCAACATCCCTCTGCGCTTTTCTACACTTTATGTTCCTAAAAGGTCGATTCTGTTCATCTGGACGAAATGTTTTCAGTGGGAGAAACGTTTCGTCACTTATCCAACTTCTTCAGTCTCAGCTGACTGCAGGTTTGCCCAACCCTATAAACAATACATTTTCATACCGGTGAACAGTGGGCTGTGAGGTCAATGTCTTTTGATCATTGATCAATGATCATGAGTACCATTCACAGAGAGTTGGGGAATGGCTGAAATCACAGCATTGTAAGATGGTGAAAGATGTACCTTTAGGCCCCTTCCTCGATTCAGAGATGGTCTTTTCCTTTTCAGGTAAAGGGCCTCCTTGACGAGCTCAAACCAGCGTTGCTCCTCATCATTGAAAGATTGTCCACTGGCCTGCAGGTCTGAATAGACTCCGAGGTCTTTGCCCTGACGAGTTAGCTCTTCTGTGTTGTGCCATCCACTTCGCCAGAGGTCATTTGGTTTCCCCAATGTATAAATCATGGCAATCCTCCTGGCACTTCCTATAGTCTGTTGCCCTCTCTTGCTACATCACACCACACTCTTCTCTTCCTTTTCTGTGAGCAGGCTCCTCCATGTGCACATATTTTTCTCATTCTGTCATGCTCAATCTCTCTGAATACACTTTGCAAAACTAACACTCAGCACTTCTACCCGTTGCTTCAGCAAATTATGATAATCAAAGTGTTCTGGGTGTGATAATTTATGCAATTGTGTTTTTTGTAATGTTCAAATGCTGGAGACATTGGTACAAGACGCAGTCACCGAACTTTACTGGTGTGTAGTTGGGATCAAAATGAATACTGAATATGAAAATAGGTGTGATGCAACAACTCCTTGCTGTTGTGCCAATGTCAATATAAGATGTTTTTTTTAATAACATAATGTGAAGTTTGCAGTTGGCTAACAAAAAGAGTAACTTGGGTCTGCAACAAAGAGCTGAGTTTAACTGTGATAGATTCCAGCTGTTTGGTTTATGATTTATAAATGACCATTTACATTCGCCAATCTCTTTACCAGTTACATCTTGCTTGTACCAAATTAAACCCTCTTTTCCCTTCAGAACTATTTTAATTATTCTTTACAGATATTCAGAAAGGTTGCTGCAGTAAGGTCATTCATGAGAGATTTTGGTCCATACTGACATGATAGCTGCAGACTTGTTGACTGCACATTGATAATGCAAAACTGTGTGTTATACTGCTGAAAGCAGCCCAGATGGATGCACTGTGGTCATAAAGGGATGGACATGGTCAGCAACAATACCCAGGTAGGCTGTGGCAGTCAAACAATGCTCAGTTGGTACTAAATGACTCAAACATTTTCAAACAATGATTATTACACCACCAGGATCCCGAACTGTTGATATAAGGTAGGGTGGATCCATGCTTTCATTTCGACTCTACAGTCTGAATGTTGCAGCAGAAATTAAGACTTATCAGACCAGGCTATGTTTCCATTCTTCTATTGAGTGGATTGTAATCTCAGTTTCCTGTGGTGACAGAAGGTGCTAACAGGGTGATCTGTCTTTCTTCTGACCTCTGGGATTAACAAGGTAATTTCACCCAGAGAACTGAAACTCACTTGATACATTCTTCTTTTTGGACCATTTTCTGTAAACCCCAGAGATGGCTGTGTGGGAAAATCCCAGCAGATTAGCAGTTTCTGAATTACTCAGACCAGCACCAGGGACACCGACAATCATGTCACGCTCAATGTCAGTTAAATCACTTCTTTTCTCCATTCTGATTCTCAGTTTGAACATCAGCACGCCACATCTACATGCCTAAATGCATTGAGTTGCTGCCATGTGACTGGCTGATACTACATATAGAGATTTGCTTTAAGGGGAAGTTGAACACATATATTTAAGTAAGTGGCCAATAAATGTAGTAAAACCTCTAATATTGTCTTTGTCTTCCAAAGAAATGCTGCTGGATGGAGATTTTGAGTATTTAGGCCAAGTATGAAAACGCCCTTTGACAGAATTAAATGACTCAGCAATTCCAGTGAACCCCCCTGACTTCAACAACATGAGCTAATAGCTCTCATTTTACATTGCACAGCTGAACAACCATGTCAAACTCTGACCAGCTGGCCAAATTTCACAAAAGCACAAGTAGAGCAGAGAAAACTAAGACCTGATATTTACATAATTGTCTCGAATACATGAACATTCCAACAAAACACTCTTTGGAAGCTTTTATATGTGCCAACATGCAAACCACTATTGCTGGCTGCAGTATCAAATGCCACTTAAAAATGGGGTCAAACCCAAAATAAATCCTGCTCAGTCTATACTAAATAGCGTAGGTATAACTAAAGGCTCGTGTGGGTGTGCAGTAATAACATTGTCCATAGCAACATGAAATCCACTTAATCTCAATCCAGTAGTTAACTTGCTGTCCTCGGGGCTGCTACATTAAAACATCTTCACTGCGCTCACTCAGCCGTGAATACTGGCTTTGCAGCAGTGTGAGAAGCGTCATCATGCACAATAGGATTTATTTACAAACCAATTTTTCACAGTTAAGGAAAGAACTGAGTAGATGCCATGGATGCAGGCTAAGATGCAGTGTATTTATCTTCATTTTAAAAAGAGCATAAAAGAAAACCATGAAGGAAACTGCTCGGCAAAGACAGCGAGACGGTGAGAAAGTTGTGTTTGTCCTGCTCAACAATCAGTTTTCAGATACTTGGATCACTGTTTCTGTCATGGTACCCAAATTGTTTACACACTTGCCATGAACTGAGTGACACAATGTGAAGCTGGGGACTTAGCTTCACTTTCCTACCCATGGACAAGTGCACAGACTGGGAACCAAAATGCCAAACCTGTGATTGAACAACCAACATTGCTCCCAGAGCCACAGCTGCCAACCTTTTGGTGTGAAATTCTGGTAAATTAGAGTCTTAAAAGTAGAAATGTGAAAAATCGTAAACTTGATAGACTGACAGATGGCTACAGTGAGTCTTTACATGCAATGAAAATGATCATGAGTCTCACCCAAGGAGATATTTGCAGATTAAAGCAGACTAGTTATGCTCATTTCAAACTCCAAATGTTTCATCTTTTTATTTTGGACACTACTTGAGCAGCTCAATAGTTTCCTCCCTTTTAAACCTGCTTTCTTCTGATTGGCTGCCCCTTGCAAACTGAAGGTTTAAACAACAAGTGGGTGGGGCTGCTCAGAATGACCATGTCTGCTCTCACTTATATCATACAGAGAGTAAAAACCTGAAGCCTAGCGCTTTCAGCAGTCTCATGCCTGACCTTTTGTACAGTGGCCCTGAAAGGTCAAATGTCCCCGCCACCCCACTATCAGTCACTCTTCCTGTTGATATACCGTATTTCCCGGACTACAAAGCGCACCTGAATATTAGCCGCACAAGCTAAAATCAGGGGAAAATCCTGTTTTGTACATACATTAGCCGCACCTGACCAAAAGCCGCAGGTGTTTCAATGTTGACTTATCATATGTAAGAGAATATGCACAAAGCGAATTGTCAGGAAAGAGATGGCTGTTTGGAGACACACCCCTTTTATTAATATTTTGAAAAACAAGTTATGGGTACATATTTGCATAACTTTTTAGGTATATGTACAAGTAGCGGTAATTACAAGTACGAAACATGTACTGTGCTTCATAAATGAGTAACAAATGTAGTACATAACAATAACCTACAGCACACCAGAAAAATAGATCCGGACTACCTTTTAGGCTCAGGTGCAGTGACACGGCTTTAACAAGAAGAAAAGTCAGTCATTCACCACCATCTTTCTCTTCTTCCTGCGCACTGAAACCACCAAAGTCCTCTTCTCCAGTGTCGGATACGAACAGGCTCAGGATGGCTACGTCATCCACTCTCAGCTTCTTTCATTCGTTGTCACTTACAAAACCAAACAAATCCTCGTTGTCAGTGTCAGAGTCGAACACCCTCAGAAGGGCCGTGGCGGTGTCCTCCTCTCCATCATGCAGCAGTCCAGCCCTTCAAATCCGTTGGTGATCGTGGATGTTTTCACACTTTTCCACGCTGTCAGAATCCAATGGTGGAGTTGAGCATAACTTGCTTTTCGCAAGTTTATTGCCGCTCGTCATCCACGACTCCCGCTGAACGCGTAGCGTTAATTTGAATTTTGTTTTTCGCGCTACTTGTACGGCACTATGTTGCCTGGTGGATGGACACGTGACCAACATACCACTCTTGAACCCCGATACTGTGTGTCTGATCACATGCCCTTCCGCCAGGCAACGTAGTGCCGTACAACAGCGGAACAAGCAAAACAAATCGTCTTACGATATGACAAAAATCAGGGACAATCCATAGAAAAGCCGCACCTGACTAAAAGCCGCAGGGTTCAAAGCTTGTGCAAAAAGTAGCGGCTTATAGCCCGACAATTACGGTATATATATATATATATATATATATATATATATATATATATATAAACAAAATGAAATTGAAAAAGTCTGGAAGAGCACACAAGACACTACCAATGACAGTGGTATTGGAAGGTGTTATGTCAATCAGAATAAGACCTTCTTGGTCACACAGTTTACTTTGGGTCCCGCCCACTTTTGGTCAGCAGCAGTTATTTTGCCCACAGTGTTTGAAATTGTCAAATATCTTTCTATGGTCTCTGGTCACTCTAGTCCAGGTGGTTGGCAATCTCAGTCCAAATCAGCTGTGTTGGTTCGAGGACACATCTAAAACCTGCAGGGACACCGGCCCTCGTGGACTGAGATTGCCCACCCCTGCTCTAGTCTCTGCAAATCACTTCCAGTGTGTGTATCTACACAGCTTTAGTGATTAGTGTGCAGTTTGACCATGATGATCCATTGTAATTCACCACCATAACAGGAAAATATGAAAGAAAAAAGAGTGGAAAAACAACAGGTCATATATGGTTTTCAACACTGAGCATCATGTTGTTATTCAATCATAGCTTCACATAAGCTTGTCTGTTCCTTCCACCTCTGTTCATGTTTGTGTTATTGCCAGAAATGATTCAGAATCTACTGCATCTGAAGTGTGTTTTACTTAGAAAGTGGAGAGCAAGGAGAAAGACAGTGTCTGTGGATTTATGTGGAAAACAGATTTCACAATTCACAATTACTGAGCTGTGATCCATTTACTAATAATGACATGCACTCTCTCTGAAAACAAACTGACCAATATTTCCATGGAAACTAGTGGATAAAGACAGCTGCATTTTTCACTTCTTCTGTATTGCCAAATTTAAAAACTGTCTCCAAAACTCAAAGCTCTAAAACCTTATCCATCAAATAATTTTCTGCCTTATCCATTAAAATGATAATAATAATAATAATCAAAGCATTGTTTAAGATCGGTCCCGCACACGAGCAGTTCTGTTAAATTAATGCAATACAACAAAGTAAATGGTAATACAGCTTTCTTGGAACTCATTTACTTCACTCTCGTGTCTCAATGAATACAAAATATTGAGCAATGAAAAAGCAAAAGAAATAAAGTGTTGAATAATTACTGTAATTTTAAACCAAACTTGTCATAAATCTTGGTTTTAATTATTGTTATGGGGTATAAGGCTGTTATTCAGTTGATCTCTCCATTGTTGCCCTTAGCTTCTTTCTCAATGGTTTGAACATCTTAAGGCTTTGTGTGTTTAGACAGGAAGAGAAGGGTAGTCTGGGAGGAGAACACTTGTGCGGAAATCAATCAGGAAACACGAAAGGGAGCAAAAACACAAAAATAAAAGACTGGTAGCTAAGGCAAAACGACGAGAAATGAACATTTTTAATAGAGTTAAAATCCTGCCCTCTCTGACTGTATGCTTTTCTTCTTTTTTCTTTAATTTTATGACTTTGTAATATGGCATAGGGTCAAAATCATCTTTAAAGAAGGGCACAATATTCCAGTTTTATTCTCTTCACCTTTTGTTGTTGAGATTCATATAATGTTGTCACGCTAATAAAAAAGCTAAAAGTAATGTAGCTAATGTAATAATAACTGCTCTGCTACCAATGCATCTTGTTTAACTAACATTATATGACATTAATTTCAGTCGGAAGGTATCCTAGAGCTGCTACCCATGGTCAGAACAATCATACAAAAATCAGTTTATGAGGTGGTTCTAACATTACAAGTCACTAGCTTGATGGCTACAAGAATATAAAATATATGACGCCATTAGCGAGGGACCAAATGAAATGAAATTGAATAAAATTACAGATTTCTGTAGATTTGTTAGAAATATTTAGGTTATTGTAAAAGTATAGGACAATAAGAGAAATAGAATTAAAGTCAAATGAAAAATAATGTGGCAGGATGAATAATCAAAAAGTCCAATCAGTCCAGTATAGTTACTTACAATGAAAGTAACTGTACTTACAAAGGAAGCGGAGGCTGATACTTAAGCTTTGCAGTGAACTGAGAAGATGAGAAACAGGTGTGCAGAAGACTCACTGCTGTGGTCCTCATTCAGGGTGAGCAAGAGGAGGTAAGAGAGACAGAGACGCAAAAGCTGCAATGGAGATGTCAGGACCAGGACAAGCCTGGCTTTAAAAAAATGACCAACTCAGTATTACGTTTGATGAGAAACTGTATTAATTTCTAAACTAGACACCTTAGACACCAAGCAAAATTCCAAGTTCATAGAATATGCTAACATTAAGTATCGACAAAAAGTGTTTAGGATATAACTACAGCCAAAGTACCAACATTAGCATATTGGCTGTCTCCATGTTTTGTTTTGTTTTTTAAGACAAAAGTTACCGTCTGTAGATTAAAGTGTGGAGTAGTGATTTATCAGCTAACGCAAGCTGGATTGATAAACCGCACAGGTGCAGTGCAGACACACACATATGAGGTAAATAACGAACAAGTAAAATACTAGAATTTTACTTTTTAAACAACAGTGTAATTATTTATGCTTCTAATAATAATAATTATAAATAATAATAATAAAATACTTTATTGCCATTGTCCAAGAATGTACAATGAAATTATACATTTTATTATATATACAATGAATGCTATAAGTTGAACATTTGAACACTGGAGTATGTAGGGTTTTTAACATGTGACCAGAATAATTAGCAGGGCACATAATGCTGTAATTCCATCCAGTTGTAAAGTTGGTGTCTAACCAGTTATGTAATGGAAAAAAGACGTTGGCATTTCTGGGAACCATGTGGGGTCCCTGGCATGAATCATCCTAATCCTCCTAAAGCTATTATGACATGTTTTAGCCTTAACATTATGACTTTGAAGTAAGTTGCTGTGATGGGATGCAGTATGTTTGTATACATAAATGAGCTCACATGTGTCTGTCAGTTTCAAGCTGGGGTGCCCACAGTCTTTCGTGCTGTTGGCCATCACTAATTTTATTTCGGTTTTTTCTTTACTTTTTTTTTTTTTTACAGAAAAATGTAGACAGTTTTACAGCTTCAGTGTTTTTAGCTTTCATGTGAAAAATAAAGTTTTATAAGAGGAGTCCTGTGAAAAACTACACCCCATGATCCAGCTGCTTGTAGACTCACCTGTACAAGTAACAATGTGAAGTAATTATTTCCTGTATGACTTTATCAGTTTTTCCACATCATTATGGATGAATTTTGGCCCATCTTCTTTCCACCGTTGCTTCAGTTCATTGTGGGCATCCATTAGCATTCTTCACAAAATTTTAATTGGGTTAAGTTCTGGACCTTTACAAGGTTTGTTGCAGCAATGTGATTGAACAAGTATGGCAGCTACATGGAGACAAAATAAGACAATATGAAGCCTTCCATTCAGTAAGGTCAGCTTGGCACAGAGGAGCAGCAGAGTCTCAAAAGTTTCCACTCTGAGTCTGGTGTACACTGAACCAACTGTATCAGCCTCAGACATGGTGCTACAAAACAGAGAAACAGGGCTGGAATGATAAGCACGATTATCATTGGAGTGGAGACCCAGCCTCGAAACAAAGAATCTAACAGGGGGTTTGTGTTAGAACTGAGTTTTAGTGACTAAGACCAAACTCCAGACTGCAGCTACTGCTACGATTCTATCAAAAGAGTCATGCTCAGAGTGAATGCTGGGGTTTTTCACAGAGTCACGGTTTCAACCGCTGGGCAGAGTCGCTACATTTCTGCATGTCTCCACACCTGCTGGTAATTGAGCTGCCAGTACTTAGACCAGCACGCAACACTACTCTTTGCCAAGTCATCAGCTAACCGCAATTAGTGCTGACCGTCATAGTGTTTCACAGAAAGAGTTTTGTTTATAGTAATATTTATTCACCTTGTGTTTTCCTACCCTCAGCCATCCTGTCACTTCCACCCTCTGGCAATACACTCTTTTATCCGGACACTGGTTTAAACTCGGCAGCTCTTTGCATCACAGCACCTTTTGGATTCACTCACCTGCTTGTCCTCCTGTCACAGTACTCGACTGATCCCCTCTTCCTGTAGCCCACACTGCCTCACTCAGACCACTTATCCCTCTCTTGCCATTGCTCCACCTGCTAAAGTAAGATAAAATCTGTTTATGGTTCATACTCACCAGGACTTCACAGACCCAGCCACTAAACCTTGTCTTCTCTCATTCTAGTGTTCAGAGCGTCCTGATCGTGTTTCCTGTTCCTATTCCCTTGTCACAGTCCCCAAGTGCCTTTTTGTAAATCTAGTATTTCACATAGTTTAGTATCACTTGTGTTTGCTAATGTTGTTAGAGTCTCGTGTTATTTGTCATAGTTCACAGTTTACAGTCGAATCACCTTCGTTATTATCTTGGGCTTGTAAATAAAGTTCTGTAAATGACGCTCACCAGTGCCTCCGTGTGTGATCTGCATTTGAGTCTAGTTGTCCGGTTTGGCCTCGCCTGTAACAAAAGGCTGTGATGGGACCTTAAGAGAGCTGTGCATAAATAAATACCTGCAAGGCTGAACTGGGCCAAAATTCCTCAACAACGATGTGAGAGACTGAGAAATCCATACAAAAAATGAATACTGCTGCAAAAAGTGGTTTTTACAACTGACTGAATTATGGGATGTCCTTAGTTTTTCAGAGGACTATGAAAAATGGTCTTTTTCACATTACAGAAAAGTTTTAGTGTTAAATCATTGTTCAATAATAATAATAATAATAATAATAATAATAATAATAATACATTTTATTGCAAAATATTCAAGCATTTAAATAACAAATCTAATTAAACGGGCAGTGTGATGAGACATTTAGTGAAAATATTTTATAAATAATGAACCTTTCAAAAATGACCAAATAGTATGTAATGTATTATTTTTTGAGTTCTCTGATATGGATTGGGCAAATTTTGGCCATAGTGTATGGGTACAAGAATGCACTGCTGGAGTCGCCCGAGAGCAATTAGAAACTAAAGTTTGAAGCCTTCCATTCAGTAAGGTCAGCTTGGCACAGAGGAATAGCAGAATCTCAAAAGTTTCCACTCTGAGTCTGGTGTACACTGAACCAACTGTATCAGCCTCAGACATGGTGCTACAAAACAGAGAAACAGGGCTGGAATGATAAGCACGATTAACACTGGACAGTCACTGGGACACGTCAAAGCACTGGAGTGGAGACCCAGCCTCGAAACAAAGAATCTAATCAGAGGGTTTGTGTTAGAACTGAGTTGATCAGCCAATGTTTCTAATTATCTCATCAGTGACGAGGATTGTCAAGAGAAAACAGGAGAAAACGATCATGACAGCATGGCTTAGGAACAAGGTGGTGATGCTTGCCCACAATGCACAGTTTCACATTTGATGAAAACCACAGCACATCAGCACAAACACCTCATACTAACTGTCAAACATGGTGATGGAGGTGTGATGATTCAGGTTTGTTTTATAGTCACAGGACCTGAGGACCCTGCAGTCAGTGAGTCAACTGTGAACTCCTCTGTATACCACAGTATTCTAGAGCAAATGTGTGGCTGAAACTGAGTCATGAAACAGGGCAGTCTACAACAGAACGGCTGAAAAAGAAACGAATGAAGGTGTTTTAGTGACTAAAACCAAACTCCAGACTTCAGCATTGCTAGGATTCAATCAAAAGCTGTGATGGGACCTTAAGAGAGACCTTATGAAATATGTAGCACTGGAACAGAGAGGTGATGGGTTGCACGTTTTACCACAGAACAATGCCTCAAACTCAAAAGTCAAACGTGGACAGTTGTGAGTCACCTAGAAACATGCCTCCATACAAATGTGTTGCAAAGCCTAGGCACAAGATTTCCAAATATATCTAGATTTTATCAGTGTTGGTCATTTATAGAATATGATGACTTTAGTTTATATAGGTGTAATGTTTGTGAAAGGGAAATATTAGCTAATGGTAGCAAAGAAAAATAACATTTTCATGTCCAGATTCTTAATGATTGATGGTTTCAGAAGTAAACTTTCTAGTATTATTCAGTAAACTTATGGAAATGATTAATGTAATGGTGGCATAATACTATGCACTATGGAAAGGAGACGGAGAATATGAATTATCAGAGGAACATGGGCTAAAGTTCAATAAATGAGCTGAGGGAACAGCTCAACTAAAGGGAGAGGGAAGACTGGGTACAGAAAGATATAAAAAAGGAAGGAAATGTGATTGAAAGATGATAAAGAAGTGAGGAAAACAGTTCAAAAAAAGATGGGAAATGAGGAATATAGTAGGAGGATATGCAGAATGAAAGAGACAGATAGAAAATGACCCCAAAGCTAAAGAATGAAATTCCATAAAGGCAAGCTCCAATCAAATAGACAGCATGACCGAGAGATGAAAAGACCTAAATGATGTGAGGGAGTGGGGGCGGACAGTGAGGAGGACAAGGGATGACAGAATGGAGGAAGAGGAGAAAATTGGATTGAAAGAGTGAGGGAGATATTAGGGTGGAAAGGAGATAGAAGAAAAAATGGTGGGTGTAGAAAGACAAAGATATGGAGGGGGAGGTGAATGAGGGGGCGTTGCAAGCAGAAAAGTTTGGCAATATCTCTGATTAGTTTGATACAAGACATATTAAAGTTTTCCAATACAAAAGTGAACTTCAATGTAGAGCATGGGAAAGAAACAAGCCACTGCATGTGACTTGGAATTTAAAATCCTTCTCATCACATACACGGTCTTGAATAATCAGGCCCCATCTTATCTTAATGATGCCATAGTACCGTATCACCCTATTAGAGCACTTTGTTCTCAGACTGCAGGCTTACTTGTGGTTTGTAGCATATTAAAAAGAATGGGAGGCAGAGCCTTTTGGTTTCCAGACCCATCTTCTGTGGAAACAGCTTCCAGCTTTGATTTGGGAGACAGATAAAGTCTCAATTTTTAAGATTAGGCTTAAAGCTTTCCTTTTTGATAAACCATAGAGTTATAGGACCCTGAATTCTTCCCTAGTTACACTGCAGTAGGTCTAGGCTGCAGGTTGTTTCTTCTTCACTTACTTTTTTCACTCACTCATGTGTTTATACACCCCTCTGCAT
Organism: Simochromis diagramma; assembly: GCF_900408965.1. Lineage (NCBI taxonomy): Eukaryota > Metazoa > Chordata > Actinopteri > Cichliformes > Cichlidae > Simochromis > Simochromis diagramma. Next base: position 1,531,413 of record NW_024387291.1, on the reverse strand, counting down.
TTAATCAGTACTTATTATTAATCTCTGGTTCTGTTCCACAGTGGGTCTTTGCCATCTTCTTTCCCTCACCCCCAACTGGATGTGTCAGATGGCTGTCCCTCCCTGAGCCTGGTTCCGCTGCAGGTTTCTGGTAGAGGGAGTTTTTCCTTCCCACTGTCACCAAAGCATTTGCTCATAGGGGGTCATATGATTGTTTGGATTTTCTCTGTTACCTGTATTACTGTAGGGTCTTTACCTTACGATGTAAAGTGCCTTGAACTGTTGGATTAATGTATATAAACAAAACTGAATTGAATTGAACTCATTCAAGGCAACACAATCACATTTAGTCCTTTTTCATTAATATCTACTCTGATTGGCTCAGCGTGACTCATTTTCGAGTTATGGTGAGTAATGTGCGTTGGGTTATTACCCAAAAGTCCCGTGATGTCATTTGTATGCAACACGAGGCGATGGTATAGCAGCTGCTCAGTCTGTGGCTTTTGTCAGACTCAGGGACCTTTCTCTGCTTGTCCATCACTACTATGTGCAGCTGGTCAGCCATCACCAGTTTGTCCATCTATATCATTTACTATGTGCTCTAGTTGGTCCTTCACTCCCTGATACTTCTCTTGGCTGTCCATGTTTAGTTATTTATCTCTAGCTCTGGGGACCCTTATATTGTCATTAAAAATTGTGTCTTAATGGGCTACAGGCAAATTTGCTTCCCAGATATCATTAGATGATGAATAAATATGTTAACATATAGATCCACATTCATATTCAAAGTTAACATAGACTGTATATCGAACCTTTGTGTCAGTATAGGTTTTGGAGACAGTTACAAAACATTGTTCTCCATTGTTTGAGGTAAAAACCTGTCATATAGAGAGGAAACTGTAATCCCAAAGACACGTATCCAGACTGACAGAAACGAGACATTTCTGCAGCGAGCAGATTGCGGTTTGATTTGATTGATTTGGATTTACAAATGATGACTAGAAACCATTTTAAAGCCTATCTTAAATAGATTTTAAATAGAACCTTAAATAAGCACTAAAACATACTGACATATTTCCCACAATGAATACACAAATCCTTCTTTTTTTTCCAACGCCCAAGAATTACACATGAAAGTTTGGCAGGTTTGACAAATCTTTTTTTTTTTTCATATTTTTCCTGCATAGAAGCATCTGAATGGAACGGAAATCAAATTTGCGAGTGACACAGAAACTAAAGAAAAGCACAGAGAGAGAGAGAGAGTGAAGTGTAAACATTTTGGCCCAGCTCTGCAACTGTAGCAATAAATCATCTCGGTGCTAAGTTCACTAACTGGAGCTCAGCTGTAGCAGTGAAACAGTATTTTAAAGGGACAGAGCAGGATGCAAAATTGAGCGAACTTTCAAAACTTTTAAGGTGACATAACTTTAACATCTGATAAATCTCCAAAAGCTGTGCACACACATTGCACGGGTAACGTTGCAGTTATTAAGTTTGCACAAGAACACACAGCTGGCTGCTGCAGCAAAGAACATAACCTAATGTATTATGTATCATGGTGGTGTCTAGCTGTGTGCCTGAGGTAAAAAAATATTACTTTACCATTTCCATGTGATTGTATATTCAGTGAACTACGAGGACACTTCTTGGCAAATGCAGTGGTCTGATTGGTTCGATCTGTTTATTCACATACGAAATGGAAATTATCCAGAAAAATAAGTGTCTCAAATTCATTCTGCAAAATGACATTGTCGGTATGGATGGCTGCATCAACAATAGGTGGGTCAAAATATTATGAACGTGCAAATTTTACTTTACACGTCTGCTGCTAAAAGAGTCTTACAGCCAACACTCATGCCGGATGTGGGAGGTAAACACAGGAGAGATAAATAAAAGTTAGTGGAACAACAGAATTACTTTTTGACAGAAACCATTGTGTCATCTCTAATTACTCAGAACTTTAGGTTATATGGAGCTCCTAGAATTATTACTGCCAACTATCCAACATAAAGAGATACATCCACATAGAGAGACTGCAGAAACTGCAGTCCAGATTACATTCTCATTCTCACTCACACACTCACTCACACTCACTCACTCACTCACACTCACTCACACACTCACACACACTCACACACTCACTCACTCACTCACTCTCACTCACACACACACACACACACACACACACACACACACACACACACACACAATGTTAAGTCCCCCTGTCTGCCCCTGTCATGGTCCGTGGTCCTGTGTCTGTGGAATGCGTGATGTTCGGGTAGCCACACCCCCGGGCTGGGCCATCACCGGCACACCTGCTCTCCATCACGGTGATTACATGAAGATCTACTTAACCCGGCGCTGACGGATACTCCACGCCAGTCCGTTAGTCACCTCACAGTGGTAACTAGACTTCCACGAAAGCGTGCATTCACTTCTGGTTGGAACTGTGTTTAATCCGCCTACTTGTGTCCAGGTTTCGACTCGGCGTCTGCCACCTGCCTGTCCTCCGGCTCAACTGGGTCACTCGGTGCATCATCTGGCCCATTCGCTATCCCCACGGACTTCCTGCTCACGGACTGCCACACTTCCCTCCCGAGCTCCCACGGTCCCGTTCTATCGTAAGCCCCCTACTCTAACTCAGTCCTGATGTGTTTTCCCCGCTTCCCGGCTCCCTAGTAACCATCTCCCCTTTCTATTGCAGCCTCCCACAGTCCCGATCCCGGCTTCCTCGTGTCATTGTTTCCCCAGGTTTTTAGTTCCTTGTTTTGCTCCTTAGTTTTCCCGGGTCGCCTTTCGTTATTATAATAAAGTGTCTTTTCTGTTAGCGCGGAGTCTGCGTCTGGATCCTTTTGTGCACACGCGCCGCGGCGCATGACAGCCCCACCATCTGTTTAATTTTCTTCCATGTTGAGTGTCCACAGATGGGACCCGAGGAGTCATGCAGAGCTGGGAAATAACATAACTCGATGCAAGAAAGAAAATCGCTGGTAAAGCTATCGACAGATACAGACACAGACACAGACCAAAGGATAAAAATAAAGTGGCAGAAAGAAAGGAAGTGTTATATTCATGCAGGTGACCAGAGGAAATGGATTGTGGATCATTTTGAGAAGTGGAGTCGAGTGGAAAAACACTTATTACCAGCCTGAAGTGGAATATAATACTTACACTGAATGTCTCCACAAAGATCACAGCTACACTAAGTACGATCTTGGAGGAGAGTGCAGCGGTTTGTGGGGGTGTGTTTCTCCTTTTCAAATTAGTGTGAGCTTTGATTTACGCTGGTGTTGGCTGTAATTTATTTGGCGTCACTGAGCAAAATAACCTTTCAGTGTACTGTCTGCAGTCTGCGAGAGAAATAAGCCGCTCCTTTTCATTTTGACTTTGTTTTCTAGGCTTTAGAAAATGTGTCCCACAATGAGAGATTTTAAACCAACTGCAGCTATAGGCATCATCATTTTTTGACCATGGTGGTCCGGTGGGAGAGAAAGAACTACGTGATCTCTGAAACTGATACTCACCATCTCTCCCCAGCAAAATGGAGATTTTTAGATATTTCGAAAAGACTCTTAGAAACAAATCATGTTCAGCCAACATATATTCACCTATTTGAAAATCTGAATTTATTAATACACTTATCTGGTTATAGATGGCGTCACATCTGTTAAAAAAGACCTCAAGACACCCCAACCTCCAGGCTAACTATAACTATTTTCTCCAAGGTCACTGTTTGTCATAAGCTGAACAGCTAAACAGGCTTCATAGAAAGGCACATCTGCAGCCAAGTCATGGAGCACTCCTCTGTTAATAGTAATTATGTAAACCAGATAATGTAGCTGGAAGGCAATGAATGGATGGAAATCTGAGAAGATTAACTTTAACATTAAAGAGAAAATGAAAATGAAAGACCAACTTTGCCAAACATACTTTTTTTTGTTAAGATTATGTACCAAAATACTTGCTCTGAAGATTGGAAGATGGTTGGTTATCTGGCCCCTCGTGCTGAAGGTCCCAAAAGACTGAGATTGTATTTACTGCATGTGATACTGTGACATGGATCTAATCATTTTGTTTATTAAATAAACTTTATGTATACTGTATAATGATAAAACCAGTGACTGTATAAAAGACCCCAAATCTGTTTTTTATCGACTATGACAGTTGTGCTAATCATGCAAACATTTTTTTCTTGGCTGGAAGCCCCCCAATTTATTTTTTCTGGGTTTGATTCTTTCTCTCAGAATTTTGTCCCAGGTTATCGTTGGTGCCGAGACTGTTACAATGGCCAACTTTAAACTTTCTCACAGGTCAACTGAGGACTCTCACCATGAAACCACAGTCCCAGTCTTATACTAGAGCATCTCAAATGATTTCAGTATAATGAGAATACAATTTTTCTGGGTAATTCATTTTGTTTTAATGGCTCATGAAAATCAGAAAAAAATTGAAACATTATTAGAATATTTCATTTTGAGTTTGAGTACTAGTGCTAGTAATACTATTCAAAGAGTGTAAATGCAGTCTTTTTGGTCTAGTGCAGCATATGTAACCATGGACAGTGGGAAGTTGTCCAAATTCAATTCAGTTCAGATCACAGTTCAAATTTAGGTTTATTTATATAGCGCATTGACTGTTATTGTGATTAGGAAATGATAATAACAGTACTGCAAGGTACAGACCCTAAAGTATTTTGCAGAAAAGAATCACATGATCCCCTTTCAGCAAGCAGTTGGCAACAGTGGGAAGGAAAAACTCCCTTTTAAGAGGAAGAAAATTCCTGCAGAGCCAGGCTCAGAGGGGAAGCTATGTGGTATGAAGGGTTGGTGGCGTGATGGAAAAGTGAAAAGAAGAGCATGAAGAAGATGATCATCAACATGGAAGGAAGAAGCATGGTAAATTAAAAAAAAAAAAGATGCTAAAGCAGTAGGGATGACTTGGGAGGATTGTCATGAAAAGTTAATTCAAGAACTTGGGAGAGTTTTGCAAGGAGTGGACTGAAGCTGCTGCCAGTGCATCAAGAAGTCTTCAAAAAAAAAGCTACAACTGTCACTTATATGAAGCCATTCTGAATCAGAAACAAGTAGAGTTACATCAGATGCGTCTTACCTGGGCTACAGAAAAAAAAAGAAGTGGAGCATCAGTCAGTGGTTTAAAATACTCTTTTCAGATTAAAGTAAATTCTTCATTTCATTTGGAAATCAAAGTCCTGGATTCTGTAGGAAGAGGCTCAATCCAAGGTTTCTGAAGTCCAGTGTGACGTTTTGGTATCTGTGATGATTTAAGGTTTCATCTGTTGCTGTTGGTGGTGGTTGGTCTGCTCTGCTTTGTCAAGTCCAAAGTCAACACTGCCATCTGCATGGAGACTTCAGAGCACTTCATGCTTCCACCTGTTGACACACTCTGAGTGCCAAAACTAATACCAAATCGTTCGCTGACCATCTTCTCACACTGCTTGATTGGCCAGTCATCTCCTCCGACCTGAGAGCCACGGAGAATCTTCTGGATTGATGAAAAACACCTGAACCAAAAATAAAAAGAGCTGAAGGCTGCTATCAAAGCAGACGGTGATTCAACAATATCTCAGCAACCCAAAACAAGTATCAGTTGTATAAAAAGGATTATTGTCAGCAGCTGGAAGTACTGTACCTATCTCTCATCTTCTTCCTCTTCTGCTCCCCCTTTGCTTACATCTTTCTCCATCTTGGAAAGTTGCATTTGAAATTGCCTGGCACTTAAAAAAGCTTTACTCTATTTATGCCACCCTCCTTTGTAGATCCTCAAGTACTGTGACCAACTCTATTTGACTGCATCATAGGGATTAGAAAAAAACGATGCGAGCGAGCCACAGGATGTCATTATTTTCATTATTGTCTTATTACTCAACTCCAAGCCATCATTGGAAGCAACGCCAGGCTGCAGGACACAAAAAATGAACTCACTCGACAGTAATCTTCATTAGCTGCAGATCAGATTTAAATGCTCATTAACTGAATGCTGTTTAACCCCTGGGCTTGTCATTTTGATTGCAGCGGAGTCGTTGCACAAACAGAAGACAGCCTCTGTAGTTCATTTAGTCACAAACTGAATTCCTCAGTTGTGTTCCTGTCAATATTAATGTCAACATGGCCTGGAGTCTATTCCAGCTGACACTGGGTGCATGTACACCCCAGACAGCCCAGTATAATGTTTCACTGGAATCAGTGTCTGTGTTTCTATGAAACCCTGACGTGTGTTATTACAGCCACAGTATTTTTTAGTAAAGTATTTATTTATTCTACTCTTTATTAATATATATTATCTTATTTATATATTTATTTTTACCTAAGTCTTACCTTATGTGCATTTTTACTTTTTCTATATGCAATATTGAGAGGGCTCTGAGACTAAGAATTTCATTAATGATGTGCCATTGTTACCTGTATATGACAAATAAAAACATCTTGAAACAACAGCCCTTAGCCTCTTCGTGAGCCAACAAAATGTGGATAACTCTAACAATAAATTAAGACTGAAAAAAGAAAGAAGAAAAAGAGCTTTTATAAGTAAACAGTCCCCCTGACTTGAGAGAACATGAGCCCACTTCTTTCACAGTTTAAGGCAACTAAAACCACTGCTGAAAATGTGATGTGGTTCAGAAAAGTCAAACAGCACGGACTGAAACGGGTCAAAAGTTGATCAAAGTTGGCAAATGAGCTGAGAAGAGCCAACCAAAAATGGAGTTCTACAATAACAAGCAGAAATAAAAGGCAAGCCACAACAACTTGACAACTCACTCACACACAAAGAGTAAAGAGGCAGGAAAGCACAGGCGTCATTCTCAGACACAAGCTATGAGTGGATGGAGGTGAGTAGGAAAGTGGAAAAGAAATGAGCTGCTTTTGTCCCCAACAAAACAAAGCAAAACATTTGATCAAAGCAAGCGATGTTACATTGGACGCACTGTTATATTACCCGAGTGTTGCACCAGAGGCCGCTGATTCATTGGGCCAATTTAACCCTGGCCCTGCGTTCCCAAAGCACACAAAGGGAACAATTCATTTGTGCTTTCAAATGTTGAGTCTGGTCCGAGCCAAACCAGATCTTCTTTGCACGGTGAGATTTATATACATGTTGCTGCTGACTCTATAACACTTCTGAGAGAGAACAGGTTTCTCAAAGACCACTCCCCACTCCTGTTGCACATTCTTACTGTAACAACCAAGCAGCAGCCTGTTGGCTGGCACCAACACAACAGAGCCAAAGTGTGCATTTCCTGGAGGCGTCACTTGAGACTGACTTCAAAACAAAGTCGGCGCCCATACATGTTCAAATGACCAATATAACTGCAATAAAAAGCATTTCTACAGCCTGCATAAAACTAGTTTTGGTCTAAATGGATCACTTTTATTTCAGTCAATTCCATAAATCAGTAAGTGACATAAATGTGGCCACATAAACGTTTCACATCATTTTTTATTATTTTATATTATAAAGAGAACATTGCACGTGATCATCTGTTTGAATGTCTTGACTGAGAAAATGTAACCCAGGCAACCAAAACAAAATGAATACTGAGACGTAAAACCGTGACTCTTGTTTACGTGACTGCAGTGTGAGGTTTTACATCTTTATGTATCTTTATGCGTTCACATTTACAGTCTTGAACTTCTGAACTAGTGTGCTCTGCAGAGCTGCCAAAATAAACATGTCTAAATGACGTTTTTCAGAAATACTTTTTTTTCCTCAGAAGTGCTGATGGCTGTGTTACAGTTTTAAAATAAACACTTGTAAAATAAACATATGATAGAGAGTAATTTATTGGTAGGGAACCCGACTTCCACTCCTTTCTCCCAGCATACAGCACGGTCCTACATGCTCAAGGCCATCACCGTTTGGGTCAGTCAGAAGCTCTTGACACAGATTTCATGAGTATTCTCTGTGTTTTTGCTTTGTTTTCTACTTTCACTTCTGTGGCGTCTGGTTGGCTGAGGGCTCAGCACTGACCTGGACAGGAAGCAAAACATGAAGGACCCAATCAAAAACCCCGGAGAATAGACGAAAGCCCGTGTGATGGAATGCTAGAAGGAGGAGGAGGGGGAGGAAGCAGGGCTGTGAGTTTAGACAAAGATAGATCATGGGAAGTTTTGGGAGGTAACTCTAACGAAACACAGTTTTATTTTTCTAAACCCTGTTGCTGTCTTGCTTCTAGACTAGAAAAGTAAAAAAAATGACCAAATTAGTGTCTAAACCCCAAAACCCATGACATCATCACTAAGCCTGTAAGCTGGGTGTACTTAGGGTTTTAAAAGCCTCTGACCGCGTTTCCTGCTGAAGCGTCATGAAGGAGTTCAGTGAAGCAGGGACCTGGTAAAAGAGAAAGGATCAAAGGCAAAGGATCTTTATAAAACAGCACCTGGGTACGCTTGCTTTATAATTAGCTGTTTTTACCATCACAGCTATCCTTTTGTGTGGGTGTTATCCAAAGAGTGTGCTAAGTACTAGCTGGCTTCAGGTAGAGGCAACTAAAAAGTGACTTTATTACTTACTTACTTTCACTTTTGGCTCTAATCAGTGCTAATAGCAGGGAATTTCCCCTCTGTTGATCTTACAGAGATAGCCTAAATGAATGCTTCTCTGAGCACAGATGCACTAGGCTAATTTATTTCACCCAAAAACAAAAACACCCAAGCTAATCATGTCTGTTAATGATTCTAGCCAGACTAGCAAAGGCAGAGGATCTTTTTTCCAAAGTAAAGGTGTTACCACTTGAGAATGAAATCAAGATAACTGACAAACAGAAAACTGTAGAGTAGACCTGGGGAAATAAAAGCTCCATAATGCTTTCATGTATTTGGCTTGAAGGAAGGTGCCTAATCAGGTGGCCTAAATGGTGGGGCAGTGGATTCATTCAAATGGACTTATTTGAGGAAATCCCAAAAAGTTGATTCTGTTGATCTGGATGCAGCGTTTTCAGTGAAAGAAACGTTTTGTCACTCATCCAAGTGACTTCTCCAGTCTCCAGAGACTTAAGAAGTTTGAAGAAGTCACTTGGATGAGTGACGTCTGCATCCAGATGAACAGAATCAATTTTTTGGCATGGTTTGCGTCATGGTTCCTAGTTAATACTCATCCATCCTTCCATCCATTTTCTTCCACTTAGCCAGTTCTGGGTTGTATGGGGCAAGAGGTACACCCTGAACAGGTTGCCAGTCTGTAGGGCTAAGACAAGGAGACAGCCAACCCTTAACACTCACATTCAATCCTATGGCTAATTTAGAATCACCATTTAACCAAACTCTGTCACCCTTTCCTCCAGGAGAAAGGTAATTTGAGGCCTTGGACAAAAAAGCTGCAGGGTATCTATCTTCCCTTTACCAGAGTCACTGTGCTTCACCCCTGATGGATTTGAAACACCAGTTTATACCTATCTCAAGAGAAGAAAGCTCATCTGAGACCACTGTCATGGCAGTAACTGATAAGGCACACACAAAGATCATATCTGGAAGGTGAACATTATTAACAGTTAAAGTGAGGGAAGACACGGAGGATACAGATGTCCACTGTGGCCCCTGTGATAGACTGGCGACCTGTCCATGCTGTAACCCGCCTCTCGCTCTGTGACATCTGGTCACAGCTTCCAGTTTACAAAAGAGATGGATCGATAGTTTGGCATCCAATGAACTTAGCTCTCAGTTTGTAGAAATCTACACAACACCATCCATGGCCTCAGCATGAGCAAAATGTTCTTTTGAGAAACAGGAATGACCTTGTTTGTACAGGTGAAGAGCTAAATTATTAGCTAATGATAGCAATAGCGATTTGAACTACAGAGACCAGCATTTTGTACCAGGATGTAAATACGTTATTTTCATAGCTAAAGACGTGAGATGGGGACAGAGTCCTGTGTGTGCAGCCAGCCTCAGCTGGCTTTTGGAGGAACTATAGTTTTTGGTAGGTCTGCGCTGGCTTCATTTTTCTGCCATTCAGGTTGCTGCTTAGTTAAGAGCTCACTTTCACTGCTATCAGCTCTTTTTCCAGTCTTTGCACTGCAATATCAGCTGTCTGAAATCTCTGAGAACAGTGGTTTCTCACTGGGCATGAAAGCCACCCATTTGGTGTTTCAGAATGTGTTTACTTTATGATCCCTAAGGAGGAGTTTTGGACTTTTGGACTTCAAATGCAAGTTGACAGTACAGCCTTTAAAACTACCAAGAATACAAAGCACAACAAATCACATTTTAATAACACTAATCAACATGAACAATAACTGTACGTGTAACTGTTAGGTTGCACTCACCCAATGACCTCCACACTACACAGTTGCTGTTCAGAGCATCAATTGAACAAGCAACTGATGACTTTTAGTCTCTCAAACTTACAGTGTGGAACTTTGTATCTTCTGCCAGAAAGTACAAAGTTCATATTGTGAGAACAGGATGTGAGTTGGGTCACACGAAATTCCCCAGGCTTATTGTAACACACTGTCCATAAAGGGACTGAGGGCTTTGACGAGCTGTCTGACCTACGATTTTCATGGCTGCCTGCCACTTTTAGTAATGTTGTTTTTTAAAGACACCAAGAAAATGTCAATAACCTTTTTGTTAAGAACTAGAACAATTTGATATACCAATAAAACAAAATAAACAGAATCTAAATTGGCTAAATTATTTATTTTGTGCACACATGCGCTTGGACCACCAGGACACCCAGATGATAGATACTCCCATGCCTGCTGAATTCATTCTGATATTCTGCAGCATATGTTTTAGAAAAGAAAATGCTGGTTATGCATTTTCACAGTCTTAACAGCAGCTACAGCAGGACTTTATGACGGTGATAGTTTTGAAATGGAACAAATTAAATGAAAGTATGTTGCTGCAGTCCAGAATCTGAGTCATGGGCATCTGCGCTGCCTGGACAGAGGAGAGCGATGACCTATATTAGAGTTTGGGTGGTGACAGCTGCTCGTGCCACTTTGAGCTCCCTGTTATAAAACTCCTGGATGGAAACGCAGCTATCTTGACTCTCTGTTAAGTAAGAATGATGGATCTGGAGTTTAAGGAGAGGGAGATTGTGTGGAGGAGGGGCTGCAGGAAATGAACACACCAGGGAGAAGGGAGTAACACTGACTTTATGTTATTTGATGAAAGAGGAGGATTTGTTGTGCTGTGTGTGTGAGGGTAGGTTATATACAGGAGTGGGAGGGAGGAATGTGTGTGTATAGGAGAGAGAGGGAGAGAGAGAGAGAGAGAGAGAGAGAGAGGTTTCTTCTCAGTTGTTCCTCCTCTCAGTCTGACACCAGCAGTCTGCTTTTCCTCCTCGTCTGAGACTCCTGCAGGTAAGAAAAGCGACCAGACACTCTGACAAGATGTGACAGCGACTTTATGACAATCGACCGACTCTGCATCGTAATGCTGTACAAAAAAAAGGAAAAGAAACGGTGAATGAAGGTAAAGAAAAAAGCAGCCGGCGGTGCGCTTGCAGAGACGTGCAGAGGCTGAAGAAGTTATTCACAAGTCGCCAACTCAGCAGTAGCTTTTTTTTTTTCTTTTGCAAACTTACCCCGGCAGCTATATCACCGCACACGCACGCGCCGGCCTACTGCCCGACATTGCGTGCGTGTGCGCGCGTATGTGCTTTATCCGGAGTGCAGATGCATGCCAAGTTGATGCTCTGGCGTTGTAGACGTGGCTTCTTAAACCAATTCATTATAACAGCTGCATGAGTGCAGTGTGTGTTGATCAGCTGATTAGTTGTTACTTGTTATGATTCACAGACACACACGCGCACACACACACGCAGGCACGCATTGGGGTGATGTTTGTTGGTAGAGTATGATGTAAGAGATTAATTTTTGTTCCTGTTTGATGATATTAAACCAGCTATAAAATCTGACTAATTGTTATTGCCTTTGTAGTTGCACAGCTTTCAGTAACTTTAAAACGTCTGTTGCACACTTTCTTTCCCTGCCTTAAAGCAAGCTGAACGTGGGGCCTAATCAATTTGACAGCATGTTGCATAATAAAATAAGGCCAAGGGTGTGTCAGCCTGCTGTGTGCTTGCCCGAAATCTTCAAGTGTAACTCATGTTTCTGTTTATCCCCCTTAACATTTCTGCAGTATTTTCAAATTTTGCCAAAATACAGAAAACACACTGAATGGAAGGTTACCACAATGTCTTCAGTAAGGCAGGTCATTAATGTGGTCATTAGTTTTCAAAAACCTAAGCATGTAAATGTAGAACTTATTAAAGACAGGTGGAGATTTGATTCTAAAACTGTAACAAGCAATTTAGTAAGAACTGGCTGCATCCTCTGCCACGGAGATCTGTGACAAATGTTACGGTCATGCCAAGACGTGTTGCCAAAAGCCACAAAAGGATAACACATGGTGCTGGAGGAAATGTCACTTCATTTTTTGGAGACCATGATATTAATTATTAAAAATCAATCAATCAGTAAATAAATAAATATTCTTGCCAATCGGGTGAGTAGTGGATGGGATATACCAGGTTAGACCAACGTGGAGGACCTCAAGTGGTACTTTTAGGGGCAAATCCTAAACAATACCTTTAAATGCACTCATGCATCAAATAATGTTGCTGCCTCCACTGACCAAAACCTATAATTTCAACAAGTGTTTCCTATGTTGGGACTGTAGAAATATTACTTCCTGTCACAAAGGGTTGGATTTTTATAAGCTGACAGGTTGCCAGTCAGTCAAGCAGAGTGCCTGCTGAGCGCTTCCCTGTCCTGTGCACTGCGTTCCTGTGACACTGTAAAAATAAGCCACCCATTCGGGGACACTCTGGTAACTGGAGAGCAAGTATACAGTAGCATGTGGGATTCTTTGAAGTCTGCAAAATATATATTTTTTGTGTGTCAACTGCAGTGAATCCACAGTTGACAGCTTTCCAAGAAAAAAATCCAAATAATCACTTAGATTTTCCACACCAGCTCAACGTTCCAACGTAAGCACTTTCAAGCTGCACCACTCATCCTCTTCTTATGGTTACTGCTTTGTGACAGAAATACAGCTTTAGTCTGGATTGTCTTTAAAAGGAACCGAAGGCCACTTCTTGTTGCATTTGCTGCAGAATATTGCCAAAATGACAGAAATACAAATTCATATGATAAATCTGAGCCTAATTTTTCAGACATGTTGGAGAACAGAGCAGAGATGCATTGCGTGACATCTGACAGGCTGTAATAGTGAGGCAGATAATAACTGTTATATTTTACTATCAGTAGTCAGATAAAAACGCTGGGGCAGCGCTCCAGTTATTTCATTTTTCTCACAGTCATGCGCCATCTGTCATCTCAAATCCTTTTAACATTCATCCATCACTGTAAAAACCTCAGGGAATCTCTCATCTGTCTCTTCCCTGTTTATTTCATTTCCTCAGTTTTCTCCTTTCTCACACAAACATTTCCTCTCGTTCTGTTATGCTTTTCCTTTTCAGAGGCGTTGCATTTGAGGATGAAAATGAAATAGATAAGAGCGAATGAGAGGAAAAGGTGAAAAATGCAGACCAGACAAACACATGCAGTTTTGTTTTTATGGCCTAAGAATACCACTCTCATGGGCTTCATTTCCTGCACCAGCAGGCCTCTAATTCTATCAAATAAAGTTTTTCATTAAGACTGTTTTCAGAGACTTAGATGCTTCTCTGAGAAAACAGAAAATTACAACACATGTAAATGGAAAAATATTAGATCAATATTCAGATTTTTATTGATTAATTGTTGATGGACTATTTTCTGTTGCTGGTCATGTTAGGGAAAACGAGCACTCAAAGCACTTTATACAACATGTGTCATTCAGAAGCAAATCAGGGTTCAGTATCAAGGATACTTTGGCATGCAGACTGGAACAGCCAGGGATCAATCAACCAACCTTTAAGTATGTAGATGGCCTGCTCTAATTCCTGAGCCACAGGCACCAATATGTAGTTAACAACAAACTGGGCAATTGTTTCCAGTTCAATTAAATTTTTTATAGTGGCAAATCACAACAACAGCCGCCTCGAGCAAAGCAAAGATAATACAATAATAAAGACAAAAGCCAGATGACCCCCTATGAGCTAGCACTTGGTGATGGTGGGAAGGAAAATCTCCCTTTTAACAGGAAGAAACCTTGAGCAGAACCAGGCTGAGGGAGGGGCACAATCTGCCATGACCGGTTGGGGCAGCAGAAAACAAAATGTGCTGAGATCCATCATGAGGGGTGCTCACTGTCCACCAGTCAGTTGGTCAGTGTTACATCCCCTGCTCCTTAGGGCTCACTGTAGAACCCAATGTAGACTAATCTTGAGATTTTTATTTAATATAACATCAAAGTTTGTGTCTCTAGTTGTGTAAGGAAGCTCAAAGGAAAAGATTGTAGCATTCCCCTTTTAACCAGATGGATTTTATGGTCTTGTGTTTCTCAGTGGTTACAGTTTCGGGGTGGGAAGGTCTGGCTGACTCTGGGTTGTGCATCTTGGAAACATATGTACTCACGTTACCATAAAGCACTCTGGGTAAAGCATCAATCAAGTATCATATTGTCTGTGCTATGGTTACTGTTACACAGGCACATAATGATGGACACATTTGGGTCTTTTTCTTCATAACCTTCAATTATGTAGTCAAGTTTCATTTGTAATGAACAGCTTTGAAAAGATTCTCAACCAAAATATTAATTTTGTTTTATATTGTGATCAAAGTTCCAGCCTCAGAAAACTTTCTCACTCTTGTTTTTAGTCTATAGAAAATCTTATATTTCACTTCTTGATCCTCTGGATACTATACGATAATCCTAAAATAACATAATCTGGTCTGTCAAGTTGACCTTAAGTTCTTACATTTCAAAATGCCAAACATACTTTTAAGAAGTAGTACGGTTTTTTCAAGCCTTTGTTTTTGAATACTTCTTGCTGCAACTCTAAAACCACAATGTCATGGTAAAATTGCATTGTAGTATATTACATCTTGTATAGATCACTAAATGTAAGTACACAATGGCTAATAAGGGCTGCAAGAGAAACCTGAGAAATACTGTCAATATCATTGTCTCCTGAGAAGATGCAGTTACAGTCCAGAGTTATAGACCAGATTTCCACAGGAATGTGAAAAATACGGCACATTAACAAACAACATAACTAACCAAAAAATGTTGGTTTGGGGGCTGATCTTTTTTCACTTTCAAATTCCTCTTGATCAGAGAATAAAAACACCATTATTATTATATGAGCCATAAAGTTGCATGTATCTGTAAACATCTGCCATCACTGTGGCCTCATATGGACATACAGTTTAACATTGTCCTGGAGCATTACCATTATTTTTGATTTTTATTTCTTTTCTTTCCTTCCATCCTCAGGTTGAGACAGCCATGTTGTCGGGGTGTTTTGGGCTGCTGTTGCTCCTTCCCTTGGTTTGCTGTGTTCCCTCCCCTTCCAGGTCTCCTTCCAGACTCTGCAGACGATGCTGCGACCAGCAAGATTCTCCCGCAGCCACGGCTCAGTATCAAATGCCTGAAGTCCGAACTGTCATTAACATGACCATCCTCAAAGGTACCAGGGACTTGAAAAGCATCTGTTAAGCTCTGAAACACTGCTGATTACAGACTGCGTTCAGTTGATAATTGCAGCTTCACTTTGATGGTCAATCATGCAAATGATGCCATGACTGGAGAATCGTTGCTTGTTAATTTCCTAAAAAAATCATTCACTCTTCAAAGTGTGTACTACGAGGGCTCTATTTTAAGCTGCATTTACAAAGTCTGCGCTTTTCCTTTTCCAGGTGTGTGTGTGTGTGTGTGTGTGTGTGTGTGTGTGTGTACTCCTTAATCAGGAGAGTAATCACATATCTATAATAATGGAATAGAGCTACTAAGTGTAGCCATGCAGTGATGGCTAAGTGGAACTGAGAGTAAAATGAGAGATTGTCAGTGAAAAGGAAATTAGATACTCGCGCAACAGAAGGAACCTGGAACCACTTCAAAAATCAGCCGCTTTTTAACATTTTGTAAAGCAGCAGGCAGCCAAATACTAGTGACAATGGTGGCTTTTCACAGTATCTGTGGTAGGAAATGTATATCAGCATCAAAATATGAATGTATGCTAGGATTTCATTAAGGTGGAATGACATTTTGTTATAATAAATGCATCAGTCAACAAGCCAAAGCTCACAGAAGGGAAGTTTGCAGTTTGTTAAAAAGCTTGTCACAATAATATATACAGCTATAAACTGTATAGAAAAGTCTCCTGTCTTCTGCCACATAGAGGCCTCTCTGATAGATAGTCAGGAATCCAGGCAACATACTGACCATCACAGACTTCTTGGATATTCTGTTCGGTAACTGGGCAAATAATATTACTTTTAATACAGTTGCAAATATTTAATAAAAGCACCAACACCACAAACATCAAAGAGGTCCAGTTCACTGATTTAAACAGACCGAGGGGTATTGTTGTCAGCGTGCCAGCTGGATGGGTGGGTAGCATGAACACCCGACTTCGTATCTACTGAGGACCAGCACTGGTGGCTGCTAGTATTTTTTATGTATCTTTCTCTAAACATGTTTGTTTCTGCAGTAAAGTTTGACATTTTAACTTGGAGTCTACATAAACAGACTGTTACCTGTCTGTTACCTCTGACTTACATGGTACTGTGTTACTGGAGGTTACTAAGAGTCTTCATGGGGTTCAGAGTTTGAACCAATGGCAGGTTGACCATACATCCAATTCTGGACTGCATCTAACCTGAACCTGATATTCGTGCAATGAGTTTTAAGAGAATGGGCAACTTCATTTGAAATGGGCTGCAGGATACTCAGACTTGGTCTAAACTAAACTCAAAGATAATTACACTAAAAAATGACCCATTTAGAGAGAGAAAAACAATGCTTGCCACAGTATAATTCACCAGGCTCTAGACTGCATTGCCAAATAAGCAGGCAGTTACTTTGGTGTCCCAGATTTTCAGTGGTCCAAAAAGTCCTAGGTTGTCTTGTTGCAATAGCTTCTACTAATACTTACCAATTACAGGGCAATATTAAAATAAATGTGAGAAACCTTAAAGCTTACCTGATCTTAAAGCTCTTTATCACAACCCACTTTCAATATCACAAATATTTCCGAGCAAATTGTTCCTACATTGTGTGTTTTCTTTAAAAAACCAAAAACGTGGTTACTTCAATAACCACAAATTAACACCAGTAAACGTGGGCTCGGTTACACAGCTATAGACACACATCAAGCAGAACGTGGGGGAAAAGGACCAACAAAACATGTCCTACTAACCTCAGGCCCACTTTAAATTAAAAAGAAGCAGATTAAATAAAACTTGGAAGTGGTCCAGTTTGACTCCTTAATCTGCCCTCCTATAAACACTGTGGATCCTGTGCTTACTACACCTGATTACACAGTCAAATCCATGACAGCTTGTTTGAGTTACTGTTACTGCAGGCAGTGAGGAAGGCCAACAGTGAAGACTTTGAGTGTCAGTGTTTGTGCATCTGTGTGGCTTTATCTGTGCGTGCACATACTAGTACATATATATACAATGAAGGTAAGAGAAAGAGGGGGAAGTGTTGTGAGAGAATCAGTGGGGTTAAAAAGTGGGAATCAGTGGGATTTCCCAATGCAAGAGATGGAGTTGGAGAGGGATTTGCAAGAACATGTGTGTTTAATATGATAAGTCAGTCAGCCAACTCAGCCAGAGCGATCCAGATGATGTGTCATCACTCTGTTGTTTTATCTGTTGGTTCTTTGATTACCGGACATGCCAAGTCTGTTCTGACCCACGATCAGCCCGTAAACCAGTCCAACCATTGAACCACAAAAATGTCTCTGCTGGTCTATCATTAAGCTACTCGCATGCAAACACAGTTCAAGTGTTTTTGTGCCATGTCACAACTTTCCTCATCGAAGTCCAACTGTAATTTCATGGACCCAGTGGGGAGTCAAAATGTGAAGCAACTTTGCGTTGCACAGCAAGCAAACTGAACTAAGTGCATGATCAAAAATGCAGCAGTATGTGCTGTTGGTTTTACTCAAACAGTGTAACCATAGTCAGTAAGTCAATCTCAGTTTGCCAAATTTCTCAAAAGAAACACGAACCTTCAGTCACGGGCAAATCAGAATTTACACCCACACATTTTTCTTTAGTAGCATTACATTGAAAAGTTAATTTGGTGTCTTGATCCATCCTCAAAATCCCAGAAACCTGATTCTGTTCATCTGGACATTGTGTTTTTATTGGTAGAAACAAGGAGGGGGCCTAATGGTGCATTTTGAAACATCTTACAACTGCAGCATTTAACCAGTTCTCTGTGAATGGTACTCATGGCCATTCATCAAAGGTCATGACAATTTGCATATTAATGATCATAAAACTGAACTCACGGCCTATAATGTACTTTTTATAAGGTTGGGGAAACCTGCAGTCAACTGACACTGAAGAAATCACCTGGATGACTGACTGAAAATGCAACATTCAGGTGATTTCTTCAGTGTCAGTTGACTGCACTCTGGGAAAAAGTTCTGTTGTTCACCTTTAGGGCTGTGCATGGTGAATCGCCCACCTATATTAGCAAACGTTTGTATCCATATGTCACCAGCAGGACTCACAGGTCTTCTGATCAGGGCTTGTCACTCATCCTAACATATTAGCCATCATAATAATTACTTTGTGCCTCTGACGGCTTCTTCAAGGTCAAATAAGACCAAACTTTCATAAAATGTCTTTTATCTCTAAAACTATGCTTAAAAATCTGTTGCCTTAGTTTGTATTTGCAACATTTAGGTATTGTCTAAATACACGTTATAGTTTCCATCCAATTATAGGGTCACATTTGACCTCTGACCTTTCATGTCTGCCTTTCTGTCAAGTTGATTCCAAAATGCATGACTTTGGAGTTAAGTCTTGGTGTCGTGCAATGTTGCTTAATTTTAGTAATAGGATCTTATGTTTGTTTCTATGAAACCCTGCAGTTTAACGTTTGCTGCTTTCAGTGTCAGTGTACTTTCAGTTCCCAAATTAACATGTTTATCTAAAATTTATCTTTTAAGTTGCTCAACTTGTGGGTCTTGATCCACTTTCGGACTCTAGATTCATCCCAAGTAAATCAAAAGCAAATAAAAAGAAGTGTTGCTTGATGTACTTGATACATGGAACAGCAGTGTCCACATTCCAGCTGCATAGTTGTAAAGAAAAGCAACAATACCATTGGCTAATTGGTGCTTTTTTAAGTGCATGTGACTCTCTTTGATAACAAGTTTATTGTTGCAGTCATTCCTGAATCTGTGCAGCAATTCTCATCTCTTTAACTTTCCACTTGTAACTGCTGTTACAATCTCCGCCCATACCGCCATGTATACTACTTTTGAGGCCTCGGGCCTGGGAAAGGAGCACCGTCTGTGATCTTTTTCCAGACATTCAGTGACTCATAACCATCTGATTGTAATATCCTAAACCTACAGTGTCATAGACCTATATTTGCCTAACCCTAACCCTAACCCCTAACCTATATTTGCCTACAAGAAGAGCAACAGATGGTTCATTTATTTTAGAAGTTTTAGTGATATTTAAAATACACTATAGACAACATAGAATAGTATGTACTAAAATGAGCACATGAAAGTTAGTAATCAAATTAAAACTCATGACGTAAAAGTGTATATTTCACACTTAGAACCATTTCCTTGTTTGCCATTATATTTTTTTTATGTATTTTTTTTTTGGTTAAAAATAGGTTAAAAACATGTAAAGGTTTCCAAACCAAAGAAACAATGGGTTTTTTTCTCATCTAAGTATTTTGCAACATGTAACAGTAACTGTGTATTATTGCCGGATAAGTCACTCACTGTAGGTCATTGTGACCAGATGTGCTGCTAAGCTACTGTTTGTGGAAACTGCTGTAACTCTGCTCGGGACTTTTTTGTTTGGACGCTGGTCACAGCTGGAGACGTCACTGTGGCTCTGTGGAGAGGATGAGCAGTGTTTACCTCTACAGGAAGTGTTGGTCATGGTTAAAGAGGGAAGCACTGTGGCTTCTTCCTGTGGGGTTTAGCGATCCCAGAGGTGTTTAACTCATAACCACAGTTTTAGTTGCCTAAAATAATCCAGAGCAAGCTCAGAAAGACTTCGCAAGAAAGTCATATTTACAGGTTTCATTTTATCACCCTATAACCTCAGAGCCTCTCAAAACTGACGAAACTATCATACACCAGTTTTTTTTTTTTCTAAAAGCTATAGTGTAATCTCTTTGTACAGGCACTACAGTATTTAGGAGAAAACCCAACCAATAATATGATCCCCAGTATCTTCCAAACAATTAACACCGCTAGCCTGAACTCTTGATCATGAACTCTTGGCATGTGGTCCTAAACTTTTGATAAACAGCCTGTTTCCGTTTAAACGTTGTTTCTAATAAATTGCATGCTCAAAAAATGTTTTGTCTCACTCCCATTTCTTCTTGTTGCATGTTGAAGCTCTGCTTCCAACCTTGTCAAGATCCAACAATGCAAAATATGATTTTCTGCCATTTTTCAAGTGGTCTTAAATTTTTGATTGGGACAGTACAAGGCAGGATGGAGCCATAGTTTCATGTTGTTTACGCCAAGTTCTGACCATCTGAAAGTTGCATCAGAAATTGAGATTGAGGTTCATCAGACCAGGCAACATTTTTTCAATCTTCTATTGACCAATTTTGGTGAGCCTGTGTCAAAAATTGTAGCCAAAAGCCCACACTGTGCTCCTTTGCTGCTGTAGCCATTCTGCTGCAAGGGAATGCACAACATGTCTGTTGTGCATTCAGAGAAGCATCTCTGCATTCCTTGGTTGCGATTAATGTTTTTTTGAGTTACTGTTGCCTTCTTATCAGCTCAAAGCTGTCTGGCCATTTCCCGCTGACCTCTGACATCAACAAGTCAGTTTCGCCCAGAGAACTGCTGTTCACTGGATATTTTCTCTGTTTTGGACCATTCTCTGTAAACCCTACAGATGGTTGTTTTGGAAAATCCCAGAAGATCATCAGTTTCTGCAATAATCAGCCCATCTAGAAATAATGCCAGTTTTAGAGTCACGTAAATCATCTTTCTTCTCCATTCTGATTCTCAGTTTTAAACTCAGCAGGTTGTCTCGACCACGTCTACATTCCTAAATGCACTAGGCTTCCTCCATGTGACAGGCTGATTAGATATTTGCATTAACGAGCAGTTGAATAGGTGTAATGAAGCGCCCAGTCAGTATGTATGGCAGAAAATAGGGAGCACAAGTGCTTGCCTTTAGACTTGTCAAGCCATCTTCGAATTGGCCTAGAATATTGCTGTAATAAAGTTGCATATAGATCCTTGATGATAGATAGATTTGAGCCAACTCTGCTGTCAGCTGAAAGTGAAAATGGTTACCCACTTTACATCCCATAATTTCAGTAAGCTGCACTGCTCCTAAATTAGCTTCTGTTTATGTATGCCTGAGCCTTTTCTTGGCTCACATCTTTTTACAGCTGTTCCACAGCGATATGGTGATGGCATGTAGGAAGGCTTACCGAATAAGCAGTGTCACTTGACATGCAAATGTACAATCAGCTCAAAAGTATTCTCTTGTGTTTTGGGAATAATAGCACCACTCAAAATGTTCGCTTAAATAGAGACATTTCAGTCAGTAGTCACAAAATCTCATTAATCATTTTTAGAGCTTGTTGTCACATCGCATTTAAATTTAAAATCAAGAGGACGATTTGGTGGCGTGTGGTGGCAGCTTAGCAGAATCCACCAGGGAAGACAGATATAAACAAGAAATGAGCAAATAAAAACTAGGAAAACATATCCAAGTAATTTTTTAAAAAAAACATTATATTTTAAGCTGAACATGCACCAATCAGGTGAAGTGATGAAGTGAATAAAACTGATTATCTTTTCACCTGCTAGTGGCTGGGATATACAGGGAGTGCAGAATTATTAGGCAAGTTGTATTTTTGAGGAATAATTTTATTATTGAACAACAACCATGTTCTCAATGAACCCAAAAAACTCATTAATATCAAAGCTGAATATTTTTGGAAGTAGTTTTTAGTTTGTTTTTAGTTTTAGCTATTTTAGGGGGATATCTGTGTGTGCAGGTGACTATTACTGTGCATAATTATTAGGCAACTTAACAAAAAACAAATATATACCCATTTCAATTATTTATTTTTACCAGTGAAACCAATATAACATCTCCACATTCACAAATATACATTTCTGACATTCAAAAACAAAACAAAAACAAATCAGCGACCAATATAGCCACCTTTCTTTGCAAGGACACTCAAAAGCCTGCCATCCATGGATTCTGTCAGTGTTTTGATCTGTTCACCATCAACATTGCGTGCAGCAGCAACCACAGCCTCCCAGACACTGTTCAGAGAGGTGTACTGTTTTCCCTCCTTGTAAATCTCACATTTAATGACGGACCACAGGTTCTCAATGGGGTCCAGATCAGGTGAACAAGGTGGCCATGTCATTAGTTTTTCTTCTTTTATACCCTTTCTTGCCAGCCACGCTGTGGAGTACTTGGACGCGTGTGATGGAGCATTGTCCTGCATGAAAATCATGTTTTTCTTGAAGGATGCAGACTTCTTCCTGTACCACTGCTTGAAGAAGGTGTCTTCCAGAAACTGGCAGTAGGACTGGGAGTTGAGCTTGACTCCATCCTCAACCCGAAAAGGCCCCACAAGCTCATCTTTGATGATACCAGCCCAAACCAGTACTCCACCTCCACCTTGCTGGCGTCTGAGTCGGACTGGAGCTCTCTGCCCTTTACCAATCCAGCCACGGGCCCATCCATCTGGCCCATCAAGACTCACTCTCATTTCATCAGTCCATAGAACCTTAGAAAAATCAGTCTTGAGATATTTCTTGGCCCAGTCTTGACATTTCAGCTTGTGTGTCTTGTTCAGTGGTGGTCGTCTTTCAGCCTTTCTTACCTTGGCCATGTCTCTGAGTATTGCACACCTTGTGCTTTTGGGCACTCCAGTGATGTTGCAGCTCTGAAATATGGCCAAACTGGTGGCAAGTGGCATCTTGGCAGCTGCACGCTTGACTTTTCTCAGTTCATGGGCAGTTATTTTGCGCCTTGGTTTTTCCACACGCTTCTTGCGACCCTGTTGACTATTTTGAATGAAACGCTTGATTGTTCGATGATCACGCTTCAGAAGCTTTGCAATTTTGAGACTGCTGCATCCCTCTGCAAGATATCTCACTGTTTTTGACTTTTCTGAGCCTGTCAAGCCCTTCTTTTGACCCATTTTGCCAAAGGAAAGGACGTTGCCTAATAATTATGCACACCTGATATAGGGTGTTGATGTCATTAGACCACACCCCTTCTCATTACAGAGATGCACATCACCTAATATGCTTAATTGGTAGTAGGCTTTCGAGCCTATACAGCTTGGAGTAAGACAACATGCATGAAGAGGTTGATGTGGACAAAATACTCATTTGCCTAATAATTCTGCACTCCCTGTATTAGGGAGCAAGAAAACATTGTGTTCTCACAGTTCATGTGTTTGATAGAAGGGCCATACTGCGATGACTTGGTCAGAGCATCTTCAAAATTGCAGCTTTTGTGTGGTGTTCCTGGTCTGCAGTGGTCAGTCTATCAATCTATCAAAAGTGTTCCAGTGGTGAACCAGCGACACGGTCGTGGGCAGCCAAGGCTCACTGATGCATGTGGGGAGCGAAGGCTGGTCCTTTTGATCCAATCCAACCGATGAGCTACTGTAGCTTAAAAATGTAATGCTGTTTTTGATAGAAAGATGTCAGTGCATCGCAGGCTGTTATGTAGAAGACTGTATAGCCACCAATCAGGGTGACCATGCTGACTCCTGGAAACAATGGGTATGTGAGCAACAGAACTGGATCACAGAGCAATGGAAGAAGATGACCTGGTCTCATGAATCACGTTTTCTTTTAAATCAAGCAGATGGCAGTGTGAGAGTGATGCACTATGGGAAGAAGACAAGCTGGCAGAGGCAGTGTGATGCTCCGGGCCATGTTCTGCTGAGAAACCTTGTACCACCTACCTAAGCACTGCTACAGACCATGTACACCCTTTCATGGAAATGGTGTTCCCTGATGACTGGAGGCTCATCCAGCAGGATAATGCTCCCTGCCACAAAGCAAAAGTTCTTCATGAATGGTTTGAGGAGCACAACAACGAGTTTGGGGTGTTGGCTTGAACTCCAAATTCCCCAGATCTCAATTTAATTGAGCGACTGTGTGATGTGCTGGACAAACAAGGCCAATCCATGGAGGTCGCACCTAGCAACTTCCAGGACATAAAGTGTCTGCTGCTAACATTATGGCGCCAGATACCACAGCACACCTTCAGGAGTCTAGTGGAGTCCGTGCCTTGATGGGTCAGGGAAGATTTAGCAGCAAAAGGGGAACCAACACAATATTAGACAGGTGGTGTTGTTATGTTATGACTGATTGGTGCATTTAATTCATTCACCAATCAGTTTGTATGGCCAAAAGGGAGGCAATTTAAAGGAAGCAAGGCTAGATGACCATTTTGATACCTTTGGATTGCACCAACCCCTATTTGTTCTTTTAAGGGAGATTTTATGAAATAGTGCGTCATCACGAAAGCTCCAAGTCAGTTTTAGAAGAATGATGCTCATTCCTCCAGTAGAGCTCATGTGCTGTCTCAGGGTGTCAGCAGTAGTAGTTCACCTTCAGATGCCTAGAACAGCAGCAGAAAAAGGAGAAATAAATGTGTTTAATTGAAATTATTACAGTTCCTTCTGGTTTTTTGGCTGTGATTACTTCAAATTTAATGAGGCAGTAGATTCTGGAAACAAACTGCTTTTTACAGACATGCTGTCCTCACAAGGTCTACCCGAACATTTCGTCTGAAAGTCCACGAGGAGGTCAAGTTTAAAATTAAGCACTACTTTGAATGAAAGAGTTCCTTTAGATTTATAAGCAGGATTTGAAATGTCAGATATAAAAGGTTTACTGGAATTTGTTGCTGCTTCTAGATTTGTAGCCACTATGAAAAAGTTCAGGCAGGTACTGTGCGCACAATAAAACGGAGACCTGAAAATGGAAGAGTTGAGAGAAAATCTTTGAATCCAACTAAATGCTGCACTTTGCTAAATGACAAGATCACTTTGAGTTCTTGGAAGAAAGAAACATCTGGTGCAGCCAGCTGGGAATAAATTAATGTGGTCTTGACATGCCTTTGCTATTAATGGGTACAGTGAACACTAGTATATCTCACTTTGCAAAAGCTACCCTCTTCTTTATTAAAATGTCTGTTAAGAGCTTTACTTTTAACCCTGTTAAGCCAAGTGTGTCACATTTGATACATGTGTTGAGTCTGTGAGTTTTTGAGACTTCCACTCATATAAAATCATTTATGAAATTTAAAAATGAAAGATTTCATCAGGTTTACTAAACACTATATTTTCAAGAATATAGAATTTTCTGGCAATTATTTCATGGTTCAGGCTTTAAAGGGTTAAAATATTCAAACATGCAAGTCACGCTTGTGGGTTTTCTGTCTTCCTCCCTGTTCACGTTTCATTTTGTCCCTTTAGGTGATAAAGGAGACAAAGGAGACAAAGGTACACCCGGAAAACCAGGTCTGGAGGGCCCTCCTGGCTACCGAGGCCCCATGGGCCCTAAAGGCAGCAAAGGCCAAGCAGGCGCACCCGGAGACGCCTGCAAGATCCCTCACTCTTCTTTCTCTGTGGGACGCCGCAAATCCCTGCACAGCCTGGACTACTACCAGGCGCTGGTGTTTGACACTGTGTTTGTCAACCTCTACGAGCACTTTAACATGTTCAAAGGCAAGTTCTACTGCTACGTGCCCGGGATCTACTTCTTCAACGTCAATATCCACACGTGGAACTTTAAGGAGACATACCTCCACCTGATGCACAACGACAAGGAGCAGGTGATCCTGTACGCTCAGCCCAGCGAGCGGTCCATCATGCAGAGTCAGAGCGTCATGCTGGATCTGGCTCTGAATGACGAGGTCTGGGTGCGGCTCTACAAAAGGGAGCGGGAGAACGCCATTTACAGCGACGACGTGGATGTTTACATCACCTTCAACGGATACCTGGTGGCTCCCAGCATCCAGTGAGGAGAAGGCAGGATGGAGAGGCTGTGTGGGTCCAATTACTAAGTCTTTTTCCCAGGGATATTACTTTGTGCCAAGAAACAGGTACTTATTAGCGCACAAAACAATTTAGGTGCTTAAATATTCCTTTCAACCCAGAGAGGAAAATGCTGTTTTGTTAAATAAAGACGGCCCAAAATGCTTAAATCTAAACCTTAAAAAGAAAAAGAAAATAGGAGGCACAACTGGTACAGCATAGGGGAAAAAAGTTAAAATAATTACTTTGCACTAGAAATACTTTATCGTACAAAGATCATACTTTTTGTGCCATTTCCCATGATCACCTGCTTTCAGGTACTTTTTAATCAGACGTCACACCAATTTTTCAGGAGTTTAAAATCTGTGCAATCAGTTTTATGTGACATTTATGGTGCGATGCCTCTTAGCAACATAGAATCTGTCAGAATGAAATGTATTGTGGCAGTCGGCTATTCATTAAACAAATGTCCTCTTTCACAGAAGCAATTTAAAATGTCAGTTCATCCAAATTACAAAAATGTCCCACAGCCACCACCATTCCACCATCTGTATGGAGCCATGCAGAAATGGAAATGCTGAATCTAAAAGATCCACTGTCCTAATATAAAATGATTGCATACACATTAGGCAACTCCACGAAACACCAGCTAACAGACACAGGGTCGATTTTAAGCATTGCATATCTTCAGGTGCTTTACAGGAAATGATTACATTATGGAGGGACTTAAACACATTTGACTTCCAGGCTTTACACATTATACTGTAATTTACTCAAAGTATAATTTACTCACTGCAAGTAACCGAATACTTAAAATTACTTTACAGGTTTCTTGCAAAAGCCTGACTTGTTACCCTCTTATGTACCTGCCGGTAAATATAATTACATTGTAATTTCATATAAAATACATTGAATTACGCCCTTAGTTGTGAGTTTTATTACAAAAATGCTACCAAATATTTGCAGAATTTTTGTGGAACAAATTCTACAGGGATGCACCCAAACACAAGACATCAGGTAAAAGTCCAAATATCCCAATCTTTAATGCAAAACACTGTCAGAGATCACACACGGGGAATCAGACAGCACAGCAAACGATCCAAATGAGGTGCAGGGAAAAGGCAAAGATCATGGAGCAGTTCAGAGGTCATGCATGAGAATGCAAAATACGAACATCGGGGACAAGGCACAGGGAAGATGAGCAATAATAAAAAAAAATACAAAAGAAATCCGAGTGGGTCGTTCAATCTCAAAAGAAGAAGAAAAATAATACAGATAAATATTTGCATACATCATAATTTGTTTGTCAAAACAAAACAAGCAGTTGTAATTATATTTACCTACAAATACTTAACGGCAGTAAGATCGTTGAGGTCGAGTCATTCTCATTCGCACTCCTTCACATTTCTTCTTTGCTAGTGAACTCCAGCCCATTTTTTTTCAAGTGGATCACAATGGCTGTGAGCATACTCCATATCTGCTCTCATACATAACGAAAATCCTAATCCAACTCGAGTGCTTATATTTGCAGTGACGTGGCAGGAAAATATTGCACAACTGGATTTACATTATTGTCTTTTTGTAATTTTGGTGAGCTGACCACTTTCCCAGCATATGAAAATACATACGGTGCTTTTATCAAATGCAGGAATGTATTTGACAGTTATTGTTTATTGTTTTAGGGACTTGAGGCTGCAGAGCAGTTTATGTAAATGTCTGTAAATGAGCTTTCTATAATAGCTTTAATATGTTTTACCACTTAAGCTGTTGGGTCTGGACTGTGTATGTCTACGTGTGTTTGTTTATATAACATATAAAAACAGTATTCCCTTCACAAACCAAGTCTCTCCTCATTTGTATTAGTGAGCAACAAAAGGGCTTGTAGTTTTATATCAAATGAAGAGCTCTATACTGTGTCAAGATTCAAAATAGCTTTTTTGTGTGTTAACAATTCTGGAAGATTTTCCTCACCTGTCTAATTCTCTTCATGTTGCACCCTCCAGATTAGTGCTTGGCCACTCAACCTTATGAGGGGAATGACACTTGTGATCAAGTCTGAAAACTCTCCAGATTTCCAAAATAAACAAACAAACTAGCAAACAAAAACCCATCTCAAACTCTGAGAGACAGCGGATGAGTCCACAGCATGCCAGCTCCATCTGTTTGGCCATATATCTCCCATTAGCTGTAATGCCGTCCTCAGGGAGGCTCGGGGAGGAAAGGCAGACTGCAGCACTGTAAATACTTTAAGCCTTCGATGGAGATCTGAAAACTGTGATGGGAAACAAAGCAGGACAGCTTTCCTGGATCATCAGCCCAGACTAGTGGAGGCTGTTCCAACATGCACAGCAGGCAAGCTGTTAGTTCAAATGAGTACTTTAGGGGTTTAATTTGGTTTGGTTTAGCTTTTTCTACTATGTTTTGCTATTACAGACAGAATATTTACGTGCAAATAAATGGGTCAAAATATATATTTGAGTAAAAGATACTCTTTACATCAAAGGCAATTAAATGCACCATTAGAGAGAGAAATAAATCAGCAGTGAACCAGTGACAAAACCAGCAAAACTATTGGCAATAAGAAGTCTTATGGGAAAAGCTTTACACATAGTGTGTAAACTGGCTCACTATGTTGCCCATTAACAACAACAGCACTTAAAATAAGTACTCTCACAGTCGGTTAAAGCGATAAGCTCAATTAACTTCAAGTTTACAGGATTCATGAAAACAACCGTCCGGTTCAGGCTGTTTCAACTAATCCCATTAAACTTAAACAATGAACAAGCAACTGAGACACATTTTCCTTCCAATTATCCCCGATGAGTGAAAAACACCAGCTATCACTGCAGTAATGAAATTCTCATTTTGCGTCTGGCAGCATTCTTCAGGTAGAAAGGTGGGCTACAGATTCATTTAGATGATCTATAATAATCATCGCACACAGTACGAACTCCACTTTACTCCCTGCTCTTTGAAGCACCTGAAGACTATTACAAACTAACCAGTTATCGTCCGTTATCGGACTCATCTCGGACGGGGTTGAGTCTGCCCACAGCAGGGGTGTCGAACTCCAGGCCTCGAGGGCCGGCGTCCTGCAGGTTTTAGATGTCACCCTGGGTCAACACACCTGAATCAAATGATTAGTTCATTACCAGGCCTCTGGGGAACTTCAGGACATGTTGAGGAGGTAATTTAGCCGTTTAAATCAGCTGTGTTGGATCAAGGACGCATCTAAAAGCTGCAGGACACCGGCCCTCGAGGCCTGGAGTTTGACACCTGTGGCCCAACAGGATGGAGGCTGAACGTCTGGTGTGCTGGTGCAGCCGCTGGTGCAGCCGCAACAACCTGGTGCTGAATGCCCAGAAGACAGTGGAGATTACTGTGGACTTCAGGAAGCACGCAGCCCCACTCCCCCCCATCATCACCACTGTGGACTCATTCCACTTCCATGGTACCACCATCACACAGAACGTCAAGTGGGAGCCCAGCATCACCTCCGTCGTAAAGAAAGCCCAGCAGAGGATGTACTTCCTGAGGCAGCTGAAGAAATTCAACCTGCCAACACGGACGATGATGCAATTCTACATTTCTACATTTTTTGTAAACAGAGTTTTTGGTTGACTCAGTGACTCCAAGGTGCCCAGGTCCTGTGACTGCAAAACAAGCCCAAACCATCACCTCTCCACCATTGTGCTGATAGTTGGTGTGAGGTGTTTGCGTTGATCTGTGGTGTTTAGATTTCATCAAGTGTGTGCATTATGGCCAAATATCGCCACTTGGCCCAATGTCCAAAGTGGAGACATGCAAAAGACCTTGTTCTTCTAGAAGAACTTTGCAAACTAAAGACCGTAGAGCTGAGACGTAACTCTTGGTTTGTTTGTTTTTTCAGTTTCTGTGAGCACTGCACAGCCTGACCTTGGGCTGAATGTGCTGGTACCATGAGAGACATTCAAAATAAACAGATGATGCTAAAAACACCCTGTGTTGTGAAAATCCATGAAAAAGCAGCAGTGGCTTCTAATTTCCACACCTGTGAGCAATTTGGAGGATGGATCTTTGTGTGTTTTGGCAGTTGTAGATGATGCTAACTGCTTCAGCTAAATTTGAGTCATTTAATGACATCAATGACTTCATTTATTGCATACAAGAATTACACCAGTCCTCAGTGGAGAGGAAAATAGTACCATTTTGTGTAAAGTTGTAAAAAAAAGACAAAGAAGAGAGCTACTCATTAGATATCGTCGTCCATTTTTATTTGTTTGCGCTCAAATAATAATCAAAAAGAAATATTTTTCCATATAATGTAAATCCATTGATGAACTGCTTCTGTCATAGCTGATGTTGGTTCCCTAGATTAAACTTTTTTTTATGCTGACAGACTTAGAAGAAATAAACCACTGAAGGCTGGAAAAATCCACAAAGACTAAACCAGCGTAATAAGAACCACCTGAAGAGCAAAGTGAGTTGGAACCAGGCCCAAAGATGCTGGAAATAGTTAATCTTTAAAAAAAAAAAAAAAAAGCAAAGGACATAAAAAATGGGGCTTGTTATCAGTATGAGTGTATCATTTCTGAAGCCTTGAGCATTCCTGTGTCTTAGTCGTTCTGCAGTTATGTAACAGGCAAAGCAAAAGGAAGTCAGTGTGTGGAGCCGCTGTGGTGGAGGACAAGGTTTTGATAAATGTTATGAGACTGTGAAGACAGGTTAAAGACAGTTTTATTTAAGTTGTGGCATTTGAAGGCTGAGCCTGAGGCTAACAGCTGTTTTCAGGGCTGATTGAACTGCAGTCTGTTCCCCCTGTAGATTAGAAACAGGAAACAGGGCCGAGTGCTGAGGCAGGGCTCACCTAATTACAAACACATGACCTCTGACCACACTCATCTGTCACAAGGAGATGGGAAAGAAAGAGGAGCTGGAAAGAGGAAAAGGAAACAAGGCAGAAGCAAGGAGCCTCATGGAAAGAAAATAATAATAATTAACTGGACGTTGAATAAAAATAAGTATGGATCAAAAGACAGCCCAGTTCCTGACAGATTCTTGAAATCACAAAATTACAGCTCACTGAAACAGAAAACCCCAGGACATAAATCTCGAAAATGTAGAATTTCTAGCTCTACAATCCACCACTGCAGCATAAATAGAGCAGACAGGAAGGCATGCTGACAGAGCCAACTGCCCTTTCATACTCACTCCAAAGTAAGCAACATAATTTCAGAGTGGCCGAGAGTTATGCCCCTTCTAGATGGAGTGTGCACGCAATACCAGTGAGCTACAGAGTGTCAGTGTGTGCGTGTGCTCCTTAACGGAGACACATTGAGGTCATTCAGAGTCTCATGTTGGCAACAGTCTGCAGCTGCATTTGCTTTTTGTTACTGACAGATGGAAGTAAAGGAATCACCCAAAAAACAAGTGCCTCAGCAGGTTTATGTTGGTGGGCTTTAACATAAACACGTGAGAATAAATACAGAAAGAAACAATAATTTACAAACTTTCCACTGTTTGCTAGCTGGTTGGTGCTTGTTTTGCTTTACAGTCATGGTTACAGTCATAGGGGGTAAACTTTTTTTTCAATAATAATGTACAAAGACTGCAAAAAGGGGGGGAAAGTGCGACATATAAAATTATGTAGGACATTACAAATGCTTGACAGCTTTCTGCCCATGACAGTTTGATCAGAGTTGCAATAACATCAACACTAGCATGAAAGGTTTAGGTATGTTCACTGAAATAAACAAAAAACATGAGATTATTTGGAAATGTAGCTAATTCTGTTAAGGTGAAAGTTAAAGTTCAAATAAAAAGTCTGTACTTCTGCTTTCTCCAAAGTACAGGTTTAGACCACAGTACCAGCTGTGATGGCTTAAGTCAGAGGGCTGTCAGTCCTCCTGCAGTCAGATAACCAACATACTGACAAACTGTTTTACATCTGTACTGTTATAGAGTTACTTTTACAGCAAATCATCCTGTTTAATGTTTAATCTCAAACATCTCAGAAGCATTGAAGAAAGTAGAAATTTGGACCTGAGGATGACACTATAATTAACAGTAACTGAATGTTTGTACTGTTTGTATCTCGCTGAACGTTTATCGGAGTGATTTTGCACTGCTGTCAGGAGCTCTGCATACTCGTTGTATATTCAGGCTGACAGTAGTCTGTTGTTTACTGGATTATAATAATCTTCTTGCTAATTTTGTTTTGTTTCGATTTGTTTTGGTATTTATTCCCATCAGTTCTTCATTTCTTCTTGGATTTCAAAAGCAGATCTTTTTATATTAGTGTAACCTACAAGAGTTTATTTTAATAGTTATGGTAAAAAAGAAGTTTACTTACAAGGTTTTACCTATCAGGAATGGATGACAATAGCCTGGTCCTTGGCAGGTTTAAAATGAGGTAAACACGACCTCAGAAATGAAATCAAAAATACAGAAAGTAGCAGCCAGACGCTGCTAATCGAATGCACTTTATTGACCTCGTCGTCAGCAGGTGTGGCCAGTGTGTAAAGTGGGATTTCAGATGTAGCAGGGCAGTGCAGTCAGCTACATTTTGCATTTGTAATTATGGTTTCGTCCCAACTCCACATCAGTGTGAAGCAAAAATTTGGCAGCTGTTACTAAACAACACAATTTTAAATGAAAACTAATCACATCTTCTAGAAGGAGATCCTGTGATATTGAAAAGCATCTGAGCATTTATAGTTACAATTATTTTTGAAGCATTATATAAATTGTCTTTCATTTCAAAGACCAACAGGATGTAAAAACTTTATGTACAGAATATTCTGCCAAAGTTTATTGGATTTGCACACAAAGACGATTTAAACATTTCTCCACTATCGTTTCATCTAAAATTCTCATACATTTCTGTTGAATGAGTGCCATATCTCTCTTTTAAAGGTTTCGACTTCTACCTAGGTCAGGGTTGGCCTCGAGGGCCGGTGTCCTGCAGTGTTTAGATGCGTCCTTGATCCAACACAGCTGGTTTAAATGGCTAAATTACCTCCTCAACATGTCCTGAAGTTCCCCAGAGGCCTGGTAATGAACTAATCGTTTAATTCAGGTGTGCTGACCCAGGGTGACATCTAAAACCTGCAGGACACCGGCCCTCGAGCCCTGGAGTTGCCCACCCCTGACCTAGGACCTAAGCTAGCAGTGACCCAGGATATAACAGTCCTCACAGTCTGACATACAGTGATGTGAAAAAGTGTTTGTGCTCCTCCAATGTTTTAATATGTTTTTCACACTTAAATGTTTCAGATATAAGGTAAGCAAACACAAAATGCAGTTTCTAAATGAAGTTATTTATTATTATATAAGGGGGAAAAAATCCAAACCTACATGGCCCTGTGTAAAAAAGCGATTGGCCTCTAGGCCTAAAAACTGATTCTGCAGCAACAACTGTAATCGAGCATTTGCAGTAACTGGCAATTAGTCTTTTAGAGTGCAGTGGAGGAATTTGTCGCACTCATCTTTTCAAAATGTTAGGGTTTTCGAGCATGAACCACCTTTTGTCATGCCACAGCATCTCCAAAGCTTCATTTGTTTTCCTTAAGCCATTCAGAGGTGGCCTTGCTGGCGTGTTTTAGATCCTTGTCCTGCTGCAGAACCCAAGTGCACTTCAGCTTGAGGTCACAAACAGATAGCCGAACATTTTCCTTCAGGATGTTTTGGTAAACAGCAGAATTCACCGTTCCATTGACCACAGCAAGTCATCCAGGTCTCGAGGCAGCAAAACAGCCCCGGACCATCACACTACCACAACCATGTTTTACTGTTGGTATCATGTCTCTATTCTGAAATGCTGTGGTAGTTTTGTGCCAGATGCAATGGGACACATCAACCTTTCAAAGAAATTAAACTTTTGTCACATCAGTCCACAGAGGATTTTCCTAAAAGTCTCTGTGATGTTTTCTGGCAAAACTGAGACGAGCCTTCATGTTCCTCTTGCTCAGCAGTGGTTTTCATCTTGGATACAGGCCATCTTAGCTGAGTCTCTTTCTTATGGTGGAGTCATGAAGAGACAAATGAGGTTTGCAGTTCTTTGGCTGTTGTTCTGGGGTCTTTTGTGACCTCTTCGGTGAGTCATGGCTGGGCTTTTGGGGTAATTTCAGTCGGCCAGCCACTCCTGTCCATGGGAGACTGTTCCATGTTTTCTTTGTGGTAATGTCTCTCACGGTGGTTCGCTGGAGTCCCACAGCTTTAGAAATGGCTCTATAACCTTTTCCAGACTGAGAGATCTCAATTACCTTCTTTCTCATTTGTACCTGAATTTCCTTGGCTGACGGCATGATGTCTGGCTTTGGAGGATCTTTTGGTCTACTCTACCTTGTCAGGCAGGTCGCATTTAAGTGATTTCTTGACTGAGAACAGGTGTGGCAGTAATCAGTCCGGGATGTGGCTGCAGAAATTGAACTCAGCTTTCCAAAGATGCGATACACCACATTAATAATAAACACCTTCAGTTAGAAACTGCATTTTGTGTTTACTTGTGTTATTGTTTGTTGAATATTTACGTTTGTTCGATGATCTGTGAAAAACATACAAAAAAATAAGAAATCAGGAAACTGAACCGGGGCAGCACGGTGGCACGGTGGTTAGCACTGTTAGCAAGAAGGTCCTGAGTTCAATTCCAACATCAGGCCGGGGTCTTTCTGTGTGGAGTTTGCATGTTCTCTCCGGGTACTCCGGCTTCCTCCCACCGTCCAAAGACATGCAGCTTGTGGGGATAGGTTAATTGGATAATCCAAATTGCCACTAGGTGTGAATGTGCGAGTGAATGTGAGTGTGAATGGTTGTCTGTCCCTATGTGTTAGCCCTGCGACAGACTGGCGACCTGTCCAGGGTGTACCCCGCCTTTCGCCCTATGACAGCTGGCATAGGCTCCAGCGCCCCCCGCGACCCTGAAAAGGATAAGCGGAAGCGAATGGATGGATGGATGGATGGATGGAAACTGAACCACAACACTGCAACCTTTGAATAACATGCGGTTTAATTTGCTGTCAAAATTGCTTTCAAAAACATTTTATAATTTTTATATATATAATGTAAACACTGAGATGACTTCATGTCAGGGTTCCAGTGTTTTGTGTTTACTGTGTTTTGGTGTCTTGTTTATTCATTTTGTTCTCTGTGTATCTTATATTTCCCAGTTTAGTTTGCTTACACTCTTGTGTTCATCCAGTGTTTCTAGTCTTAGTTAGTATTCCCAGTGTAGTTTTCTATTCCTCCATCCATCACTCAAGCTGAGTTTTGAGTTCAGTTCTGCCTGATGAGTCTGGATTTTGGGTCCAATCTCCTTCCCTCTTCTCACCATGCACGACACTTCAGTAAGCAGTCATACATAGATCCAATTTTTACTCTAAAATGAATTTTTAACATTACATGTAAATGACCTGTATTTGTATAGCGCTTTTACTAGTCCCCCTAGGGACCCCAAAGCGCTTTACACACCCAGTCATCCACCCACTCACACACAGGTGGAGGCAAGCCACAGCTGCCCTGGGGCAGACTGACAGAAGCGAGGCTGCCATATCGTGCCATCGGCCCTTCTGGCCAACACCAGTAGGCGAAGTGTCTTGCCCAAGGACACAACGACCAAGACGGTCCGAACCGGGGCTCGAATCGGCAACCTTCCGATTACAAGGCGAACTCCCAACTCTTGAGCCACGATCACCCCAGATTTGCAGGGCATGTACATGGAAACAGGAGTCATTTCACCAGCTTTTGTTCCAACTTTGGCAACCAACAGAGCAGATTTCAAATCAAATAATTAACACGAACATTAATCAAGTTCGGCGCAAGACGAACTTGATTAAGAAAACAAGAAAACTTGTCAGTGATTGAAACTGATGACTGATCTCCCAGAACAGTATTCAACACCCTGGAATGAGATGACAGTCATCCTCACTAGAGCCGCAGTTTGAGCAAGCAATTGTTTGCAAATGGCCTGCTCAGTGTTGATCTAGCAGAAAGCTTCCACAATTCTCAAATGTATTGCTCTCTACAGCACAGACCTAAATACTGTCAGCTAACTTCTGAGAAACTCCATAAAATCTCAAATCAAGAAAGTAGTGATAATAAAGGGAAAAATGTTGGCAAGAAATTGAGAGTGATGGATGCAGCTGAATGGAGAAGGATCGTTGCTTTGCTCAGCTGCAGTAAAATATAGCAGATTTTTTCCCCCTTCAAAAATAGAAACAGTGACGTACTGCACACCCAGTTGTGTTAACCAAGGCTCACCCCTCTGACAGCTCATTTATTGAGTGCACTGGCTTTTTAATACAGCAGGGCTTATATACACATCACTGCAGACAGGATAACTCTTCTGACATACCTGCCAAATGAGAGAAAATGCATTTCAAACCCTAATGGACACAGTTTCTTGGAAATATGCTGTTCGACTATAAAATGCAACAAATTGCCCTGAGGTTTCAGACTGAATGTGCCCCACGTGATGTTACTAGCGAGGAGGGTGGGAGCGACAGGGCCTGTAATAACAGGACAGTTAGATCTTGGGAACCAACTAGACTAAACATGGAGGCAGAACACTGTACTGTGACAATAACACATGGTAACATATTCAGAAAGAATAATAAAGAAGATCATCTGTCACTAGCCTAATGTTTAAGCCTTACAGTCATGTATTTGCTTCCCTTCAGTGGTTCCCAGTTTGTTATTCACTGCTATGACTTGGCTTCTTGTGTTATTGTATGACAGAGAAGGATAAGACCATCACAGTGTTTACTGGTAGTAAAACCACAATAAAATTCAGAGCCTTGAAAACAAAAGCATTAAAAGTGGAAGTCTGGAAGCTCGAGCACCTTGTAACCTTTTATGTGAAAATATTAAAGACGCTTTAAGGTAGTGGGTTGAGTGATGCTTGAGCTCATGGTTTCAAACTTTTATGGATGTTGATCATACTTGATTGTTATCAAGAGACACCACAGTGCACTGTGAGGGTTCACAGAAACTCTTGATATGCATTATACTCAATGCATAATGCATGCGAAATTGTTCCAGCTACAGAGTCTGGATTCTTACACAGTTAAGGTAAAGTTTGGAATATTAGTTGATGTTGGGATTTTCCAAGTGTTGTCAGGAATAAACATTAATCGTTCAAGCGTTATAGGAAATGACTGTAGAGGCTACAGTTCCACTGATTCTCTAGTCTTTTAAAGATGGCCTCTTTCTGTAGTTTATTGGTTTTGTTTAAAAGAAAGACTGCAGTCAAACTGCATTATTGTTTCTGACTAATCAAACAAGCGTCCACTTACATTTAACTTAAAGTGAATTTAGCCATTAAGACGCAAGACTGACTAAAGTTTTTCAGGCTCTAACTGCCGTCTCGCTGTCTCCATTATATATTTTCTATCTGTCCTTCCATCATCCCTCACTCCTCTCCATTCAGCTTGTAAAAGCCTCACTTCTTAATAATTGGGTAATGGCTCTTAGGAGAGCACTGTCAGAGCGCTGCTGCATGAGTCAGATACGAGACAAGGGAGGGGGTATATGGCACTGCCAGACAGGCTCCGCTGGCTTTATTTTATCTTGCTGTGAAGGTCATGAGTTGAGCAAAGACAAGCAGATTCAGGTCTGTGCAAATGAGGTAAAGTCTTGTTCAACTGAGCTGGCGAGTCAAGTGAGGACAGCGGCAGCAGGAGTTCTTCAAAACGCCATTTAAACTTTTAATGACAAACTCCAGCGTCTATGCACACTCAGTTTAAGTCTGAGAAGTTGGTGCCATTCGGTTCATGTGGGGGACATTTAGCAAAAAGATTGCGAGGAAGTCAACAGAGCCATTTGACTGTGTGCATGTTTTTGTTGATGAAAATAGGCTTCTGTAAGTTCCCTTTTCCAACTGCTGGTGGGTTGCATGTGTAGAATACTAATGGTATCATCAGGAAAAGCACAGTACCGGAGCTGAAATAACATTTGTTTTCAGTCCTTGTAAATTTTAATGTTTTCCTTTGAACATTTACTAGGAAGTAAAGTGTTATAGCTAAAAAGGCAACACTGATCAGTGCTTACAGCAAAGAAAATGCTTCACCAGGTAGAACTCTAGAGTTTGTCTGAAATTCTATACCTTTTTTGTATTTTGTATGCAAAAATATTAGTTTTTTCATTACCTCACAAACCTTGGTATGTGGCGAGGTTTTAGAAATAACTTTCAAGGATCCATCCATTCTCTTCCACTTATCCTTTTCAGGGCCTTGAGAGGGGGGGGGGGGGGGGTGCTGGAGCCTATGCCAGCTGTCTTAGGGCGAGAGGCAGGGTACGGTACACCCTGGACAGGTCACCAGTCTGTCGCAGGGCCAACACATAGAGACAGACATTCACACCAATTTAGACTTACCCCACCAACCACATGTCGTTGGACTGTGGGAGGAAGTCGGAGTACCCACAGAGGGAGAACAGGCAAACTCCACATAGCAAGACCTCGGCCTGATGGTGGGATTGAACTCAGGACCTTCTTGCTGAATTTGTAAGTAAATATAATTACATTGTAACTTAAAATAAACTCAATTTAATTATAGTGGAATCACACCCTGAGTTATAAAGTGTTACAAGTGGTGCATAGGCATTGCTAAATATTGATCAATGCTAACGTCATGTAGGATTCAAAAGGCCTGTGATTGTAGGCTTGATGCTCTAAAGCCTCACATGTTGTTCAATCGCAACATGTTAAAATGTTTTGTGTCCTCTGACAACAAAACACATTCAGCAGCTGTAGTTTTTAAGACATACCTGGATTTTTTTAAAACATATTTATGTAAATACTTTTTTGTATGTTAGGGTATGATCCTACAAGTACGATTTCTACTAAAAATCTTTTACTTTTTCACAATCCCACACTCTGAGTTTCTGAAGTTTGTAAAATATCATCCCAGTAAAACCAACAGTGCTTTCTCTGCTGCATTTGTAGAGGCAGAAAAAGTGCGTCTGTGTTTGACTCATCTCTTTATCAGAGGCTAATTTAATCGTTTGGTTGTCTAAGCCAGGGAAGCCAACTGACAGGGGGATCCTAGAGGCGACAGATAAGGTTCCCCTTCTGATCCAGATCCATCTCTCTTGTCCTAAACATCTGCCCCAGGTCAGAGCTCTTATCTGCTACCTACACAGTGTCTGGTGTTGAGCTGGGAAAGAGAAAACAGATTCTCCGGGTCAGTATAGATACTTCTGTGTCAGTGCATTTGGGAGGTATGTGTATGTTGCGCTGCCAAAGAGCTCCAGTGCATGTAAAGGTTATCTATGCTTGAAAAGAAGATATGTCTCATTTGTCAAAGACTAAAAGAATGCTTTACACAGGAAGGTCTTAACCAGGTGTTCATTTGAAGTCAAGAACTCCCTTTCAATCACAGATTTTATTCATCTGAGAACATCCTGAGGTCTTCTGAGGCCCTGGCATGTTTTGGGTCTTCCCCTATGTTTAAAGGAATGATCAGATGCCTGAACTGTCTCAGCAGGCTATACATGAAGGAGCAATAGAGCAGCTTCTCCTGAATGCTATTTCTGCAGCAATAAATAGTTTGGTTCATAGCTGTAACGAGGGGGTAAATATAACAAACAGTCTTTATTAGAGGTAAGTCAAATGAAATCTCAGGTTCTGCTTTAAAGTAGGCTACTCATTAAGTTTCTGTGTTGATTACTCTCGTGTGCATTCATCTAAATACTGAATGCAAACTAAAGGTTTCATAGTAAAAACAATAATAAGCAGCTTTTCTCTTTCAGGTAGCCCAGTGAGCCTCAGGCGGCTACATGTCGATCGCAGCCGAGCAATTTGCAACCATGACAGGCCGCTAACAAACCATCTCCCTGCTGCTGTTGCTTGAGGGCTGGAGGCTGGTGTGGAGTATAAAGAACAGCTTAAAACGGACGACACAATATCAACGTCTGACTTTGGCCATAAATCCTTGATGCCTGAGACACGCCCCAACAGCTGCTTTGATTTTAAAGTTCTGATGCAAACTTAAAAGGCAGTTTGCAGTTGGAACTTGTCATCTGTAAGATGACACCTGGTTTTTCCCCAGGTCTCCATCAGTACTGACAGCTTCACCTCCCAGATACTGGATCAGCTTACCAAAACAGACTTGGCATCTTCAGTAATAGTTTATTTTTATACCAACATTTAAAACATGTCAGTAGTGCAGTCTTAACTACCATTTTATGTTGTTGTTTTTTTTAAATAGGTTTTGTGGCTGCAGCTGCCGTTGTAGCTCCTTCTTTCTGCAGCACCACCTGCAATTACATGTGCATTTTAGATAAAGTTTGTTTGCTTTTGTAGTCCTCATTTACAGAAGTGTAGAGATCAGTCAGCGACGTGCTGACAACTACCAGATTTCTGATTTCGCCATGATACAGATACAGTTATGTGAACAATGAAATAAATGTTATTTGTTGCTCTGAATTACTAAACAAAAACACAGATGAACAGAAACACAGACACACAAAGAAGGATCAACTGTAGACCTGCCCTAGAAGACAGATAGCACTATCAGCTCAAGAAAACACCAGCAAATAAAAAAATAGTTACAAAGGTGATTAACACGGACACTAACCTGCATCGTTGTCTGCCTCAAAACACTCATGAAATCTCCACATTATTTCCGCAGCATCACGTGCTGCATCACGTTTCGTGCGATTTTGTTTTTTTCAACTTCAGTTGTGCTTTGTGTGCTTTTTTCCCCCATTTTCCCGGTGTTTTCTTAAGATGCAGTTCATTTGACCTTTCAGAGCCACCGTACATCTATCCTGTTGTTGAGTTGTATGGAAGGCTGACCCTAAGCCTTGTTCTGCATGTGTCTGTATTGACTCTCTCGAGGTACTCTGACTTCCTCCCACATTCCAAAGACATGGAGTTAGCAGGGCTAGGTTAATTGGGGATTCCAGATTACCAGTAGGTGTAAATGTGATTGTGAATGGATGTCTGTCTCTCTAGTTCGCCGTATGACTGACCTACCCACGATGTATCCAGCCTCTTCTCTAATAGCAGCTGGGATAGGCCCCCACATGACCCTGAATTGGATAAAATATCCATGCAAAGTTTCTCTGAAAACCTAATAATGTGCTCAAAATGTCCTCAAAATCTTACAAACCTGAACAACCATAACAACAGCTGCATACGAAGTCAGCAAAGACACAAACACATACAGTACACGTATACACACTAGTCTGCAGGTACTCCCTCAGTCATGCATGTGCGCGCGCGCACACACACACACACACACACACGCTCACACAAAATGACGGGCTGTCTGGCTTCAGTTTTGGGTTCCGAATTACAGACTTTCGCTTGCCCTACTTGCCTGACTCCACCCTGTTCTTTTCTGAGAAGCTGCACACACACACACACACACACACACATACACAAACATGCCTCCACTGCCACCACCATGCAATACAGGCGCAATACAGATTCATTCAGCCTCAGGCCTTCTGTAATTTCTGTCATCCGGTGCTGCAGCAGCTATCTAGAGTCTTCCATCTGCAGGAGGTTTATAGAAGTTACTGTCATAAATGCTGACACACACAGGGCCCTCTGGCTCTAGTCTGCTTGATTTTCCTGTAATTATTGTGACTTTTCCACTTAATGTAGTACACTGTCGAGAATTTCAGGAAAAGTACTGCAGGACTGAGGGACTACATAATATACACTAAATGTAACCCGCTGAATGCTGTGGAGGATGTGTGCGTGGGTCCATCGCTGAAGGGATACATACTACATGTTTCTAAACCTAGCAACAAGTGAAACTGTGGCTGAGTGATATATTGAAGCAACAGAAATATTTGTTCTAATTTTAACTTGGTGAAAAACTAAAATTTCAAAAGGAATTTGTGCTTTGTTGTTAGAAAAAAACAAGAAATATTAGATTCCTGAAGATCCACCCATAAAAAGCAAAAAGAATGACCTTCAGTTTCATCATGTCTGTACAATTTTTGGACCACAACCTCTAATTCTGGCTTCTGATTTGTAGGTGCACATTTAGGATTTCTCTGACTTGATTAGACAGAAAGGACTAGCATCAGGATGATCATAGGTGATGACACCTGGATCTCCATCTGCAGCACAAGCCAGAGAGCAAACTGCAGAGACGACTAGTCAACAAGTTCACTCAGTCCAAGTTTGAAAAGCAGCACATCAGGTCAGGAGTCTAACCAGGTGCTTTCTAAGCATTTATGGGGTTCCACACAGAGAAATCATCCCAAAGGTGACTGTGAAGAGATTGATTGTTGATATTGTTGATACATTTTTGAGAGTTGCTGAAAACCACAAAAACTGTATGGAGTCCCAAAGTCCTTCGGAAATGAATCAGGAGCTCTGTGAATGTTGCAAGTGTGGTTAAGATGTGAACAAATCAGGGTTTTGGTTTTTATGGGTAGAACTGCAGAATCTGGACAAGTGGGGATTTGCTTGGAGTCACTTGCACAGTGAGCTTTGCCAGTCAAGCACACTTTGGTCCTGCTCGCGTACAATTTGTGGGATCATGATAAACTTGTTCCTGCACCTGATCTGCAGTAAGATGTGAACATTAGGGAGCTTTTTGAGATTCTGTTCAGATTCTGTTCTAAAACCACAACTGAACTGGAGTTAGGATTAGTTGCCTCACTTATTTACTTTATTAGTTTTAATCTTTTAACTTTATGCACATTGCATTAAGCAAAAGTGCAACAGTCTTTGACTTGAAGAAATTTATTTAAAATTTAAACCTATTTACTGCATATTCCAGCATATCAAATAAAACATTTTTTTAGTGTTTACACTCACTCTTTCAAATAGTTGCAAGTAAAACACAACAAAAAATAAATAAAATCAAAGAGTCCTGTCGCTCTTAAATCTATTTTTACCTGTTTAGCAGGAGTGGGGCAGGGGGAGGTTTGCCACAGCAGTCACGTCAGTGGGGGGCTCCGGGGGTTTCTCTGTGAATTTCAGATTTGAAGTGTAATTTTCGCTGTGGAAAGAAGTTATTTCCCATACAGAGTGAACAGCGGACGCTAATGTTTTTGTCACTTTTTACAGAATCAAACTCAAAGTAATGTCATTACTTCCAAGCTTTAAACGCTGCATGGTCGCACTCTCTCCCGGCATTCCTTATTATCCATTGTTGATCCACACACGTCTGTTGCTGCCACGGACGTCGCATGCTCGTACATCAGTTGTCATGAGACACTCTCACAAACAACATGACTGTTTAGTAACACAGTAACGCAGCGTGCTTACGGGAAAGTAGCAGTAATCTAATTACTTTTTTGCAACAGTAATCGCTTACTTTACTCGTTACTTGAAAAAAGTCATCGGATTACAGTTACTTCCCACCTCTGCTAGTGGGGCTTTTCTTCTGCTGTTCCTGCAAATATCTTCAGTTACTCAGCTACTCTTTTCAGACATGTCTTGAGTTTCTTTCGCAAGAAATATGATTGAAATATTCATCGTGTTTTCTGCATATTTTGACATGTTACTTTTTGGTAATTGTGTGGTGTCTAACCGTGTGTACTTACACTGTTTGTGCTTTGGTCCTTAAGTAGAACAAAGGCAATGTGCAATTGCCACTAAACAATAGAGCCTATGAAGCAGCCTGATTATTAAGCAGAACATGTGCACGTACTCTAGTTTTAAGTATCCTGGTTATAATTCTGTATTGTTTTCAGCAAAGCTGGTTTCTATGTGTCATTTTTTTCCTTTCCTATTCTCTACATGTAAACACTGTGAGGCAGCAGACTTGAGTCATAATGCATTTCCTTGTAAATTGTTTTCATTCCTTTAAAACGTTCATTTCTGTGATTATCCGGTGCTTGGTATTGCAAAGCAAAACACACATAACAGATAAACGATGTAGAATCTAACAAGGCTTTTAAATATTTGCTGTTCTGCTTCATCGTTTCTGTGGGAAAAATCACAGTTTTTCCTGTTGATTTTTTTACCTTCTTTTTTCTTGCACTTGGGGCCGTGCATTTCCTGCTTCATAATTCATTTTCGCACTACAGCACATTTAATTATCCATCTTGGCTCCAGATATATAGCGTGTCTACTGTAATTCTGGAGAAAGAGCTATTTAATTGAAAGGTCATTAAGTGCTGGGACAGAAGTGCAAGTCATTAGCAATTAGGGAAAACACAAAAGGATATTACAAGATGATGAGTGGAACTTTATCGCTTGGAAAATGAGGGATGTGGTGAATAAAGACAACAAAGGACCAATAAACAGAAACGCAAAGCTTGTAAGGATATGACTCAAATCCTGTGTTTTTATGTTTAGTGAAGTGTGGCGTCCATTGTTTCTCTCTGATAGTCAAAGATTAAGAGCTTTAACTGTGGATCACTAATGATTTGAAGGCAAAATGGGAGCAGAGCTGTGCTTTGTGTGAGTTATGACACAGCGCTGTGCCTATGGCTATTCAGATGTGAATTACCTCTGTGAGTTATTATTCAGATTTCAATTTTAATAATGTACCTCTTCTGATTTCTGCTATTATTCAAATGCAACCTGTGAAGGAAACCGCAGAGAAGTTCTCCCCTGACAGGAACACCACCTCAGCATGTAGCCCGTATCAATAATGGAAGATGGATTACAGCTTTGGACCGATGACCATGTCTGTCAGGAGACCAGATGTGGAGGAGGGGGTTTCACAATAAAGGTCCAGCTTAGATTTAAAGACTGCAATCTGACTTTTGTTTATACAGTACACCTGACATGCTGCGCAAACAGAGATCTGTTACGTGCAGAAGTAAAGAGAAAACTCAGACCTCTAA
Source organism: Simochromis diagramma (assembly GCF_900408965.1). Classification (NCBI taxonomy): domain Eukaryota; kingdom Metazoa; phylum Chordata; class Actinopteri; order Cichliformes; family Cichlidae; genus Simochromis; species Simochromis diagramma. The sequence continues at coordinate 1,486,576 of NW_024387291.1, read as the reverse complement.
TCAAATACCAAACCTTAATTGAGAAGATTGTTAAAATATGAAATAAAAATGAAGGTTTCATCAGTTGTGTTGGCCCAGGTAGGGCTCCCTTATTTCTTAGGGCTCACCACAGTGGATGGATTCACATATTTGATTTGGCGCTCCTCTTATTTATCTGGGCTCTGAGTGTTATCACAGTAGCTTGTGACTCCCCTGAGGCTGAGCTCTGTGTCTCCTCGTGCATCTTTTTGATCTTCATCACTTAGGCCTACAGCAGGCAAAAATCCAGGAAAGCCTGGGTCTGCCTCTCCTGCAGTTCTTAGCCCCGCCCACTAAGCAAACCATGCTATATGCCTCTTAAATGGATTAAAAACAAATTAAACTCCCTGCTGACTTTTGGTTCCTCACTGGACCATATTGTCTAAATTGAGTTATTTTACAATCATTTTGCTTCACTTGAAACAACAGGTCAAGAAATAAACATACGCATATGAAAATCCAGGGCACTGAGTGTGCTGTGCGTGTACAGTTGTAATATAACTTATGTGAGTGCAAGTGCAGTTTTTCGTGATTGGAGCCAAACACCCCCATCAAGCTTATACAGTGTTCAGCCAACCCTGCATACAGGTACCTAAACTCTGCCTACAGTAAAACTGGCGATCTTGGACGGATGTTTTGGGTGATGACTCAGAAAATTATTATACACCCTAACAGATATTTGTATCCTGTGCTGCTTAAAAAAATGTTTTTCTCTATAAACCTAATAAAAGTCCTTGTCAACTGATAGCTGATGGTTTTGAGTTTGTGCTTCATGAATCTGTTCCCTCATTTGTTCCTTCACAGACTGCTAACCTGCTGATAAAACCCCCTCAAATCTAATTTCCTTCTGGAAAAATGACAAATATCAGTTTTTGACCTCAGTAAAGTTTTCAAATTTATCTCACTCAAAAATAGAGTTAATGTTCTTCATATTTCGAGTTAGTTTTTATTATCATTTTACTTTGACTTTGTTTTTTTTTTAACTTTAGTTTGTTTTGGGTTCTTTTACTAGACTTCAGAGTGGGTTTTCTTAGTTCAGTTTTAGTTTTTTTTTTTATTAGTTTCAGTGTTACTTTCTGTCTTTATAATGATTATCTTTTATTGCTATATGGAGGGAAAGTGTCCGAGGCAAGATTTGGGAAAATCAGTGCAGGTATTAAAAACCCAGAAACAAGAAAAAGCTCATCAGTAGTTACCCTAATACAGCCATTCAAAGCTGTATATATCTGAGTTACATACAAGAAGACTAGAGAAAACTGAAGCTGTCTTTGCATTTGAAAAACAAATTAATGGCATTATTAATGTGTTTGCATGTTATCCTGGGTCTGTGTGGGTTCTCTCAGCTTCATTTGTGTAATCAGCATTGGTGGACTTACTTCCCAATTTAAAAGGTCCTGTGTAATATTTTTTAAATATTATTACTTCATTCAACAAGAACTTCTGTGATTTCTGAAGAAAGAAATACATGCAACTGAAGCCAGAAGTGCATTGTTGGCCTCGGATGAATATTTTAATTGGCCAAAAAGGAAAGTTCAGGTTGTCAGAACGTTTGTCTGAAAGTGTAAATCTTGGTAACATCAAGAAAGTGTTTGAATCACTTGATATTTTGAATTCTCAGGGCTACAGTGTACTCGCCTCTGTCAGTGCGCCCCAGGGCAGCTGTGGCTACAACGTAGCTTGCAATTGCCAGTGTGTGAATGTGTGTGTGAATGGGTGAATGACTGAATGTAGTGTAAAGCGCTTTGGGGTCCTTAGGGACTGAGTAAAGCGCTATACAAATGCAGGCCATTTACCATTTTACTACTTAAGCTACAAAGACTACAAGTGGAAATAGGAAAGCTTTCTGAATAATGCTGCATATTCATATACAGATACCTATCTATAGAGATTCCTGATGGGACTGGAAAAATCCCTGGTGAGGTCAGCTTCTGTCAGACCACTTTAAATACAACACGCTGACAGTTCTAAATGTGTAATAATACAGAAAAATATGTTACCTTCTTCAGCTTTGAACTGATGTATTCATTTGGGATGTAGAGAATACGGTTGGTATAAGATAATACTACTACAAACAGTTTACGTAATGTTTTAGTGGAAACAGGCTGCAAACACAACACTAGATATCAAGTAAACTGTTTAAAGTCCAGATGAAAAAAGTAAGGCCAGCATGTGCTGCCCTTTCACCTCTGTGTCTCGTCCACATTAACATGATAAATATAATAGCTGATAGATCAGCGGCTGTTCTTGCCCCTTCAGAAAGCTGAAAGAGAAACACAAAGCTGACTCATCCTCTGACTTCTATCATATTACACATAAAAAAAAATCACATATTTACCCCCAACCCTGGTTCTGCCAGAGATTTCTTCCTGTTAAACGAGAGTTGTTCCTTTCCACTGTTGTCAAGTGCTTGCTTATTATTATTGTAGGGCCTTTACCTCACAGTATGTATGTATGTATGTATGTATGTATATATATATATATATATTAGGGGTGCAACGATACACAAAATTCACGGTTCGGTTCGGTTCGATACTTTGGTGTCACGGTTCGATATTTTTTCGATACAAAAAAAATGTTCATGCCTTTTTAATTTGTCATTTATTAAAATTATAAATATATATTTTAACTCAAAAGTACAGTTTTTAAATTTAACCCTAACCCTTGTGCGTGTTTTTTATTTTGACAGCGAATGCGCACCTGCGGACCACTTATGTGCAGCCCTGGTTATTTAGCTCGTGATATTGCAGCCACAGAAATTCTTTTGTCCATGAAACCATAAAGCTGCACTTTCTTTTTGCCTTATAGTCTGATTTGTCATAACTTCTCCGTTTTGTGGTAAGCTTTTCTTTGGCTGTCACTTCTTCACCCTGACCTGTCTTATTTGGCTCAGCAGAACTAAAATATATATCCTGCTGCTTTTACACACGCACTCACATAAGCTCAGCGATTCTCTGCGCGATCAACCTCTCACATGTTTAAGCTGCGGGAGATTTCACTTGTCATGTTTGCATAGTAAGCTAACGATTAATAAGACGATGTCAGAGGAATTGGTGCACAAATTATCATCACTCACCAATCAGTACTGTCGCTCTCTATACACACTTCGCACGATTGCAAAGTGAAAGCAAAAAAACAAGCGCAAATTCAAACGCGATTTCAATATGTCACATATTGACAGTGGCTCACCGATGCCAATGACATAATTACCCAGCTACATTTCTGAAAGAATGCAAAAGCATTGACATATATTTTTCCTTCCTACAATAGCCCGACGGGCAGGGCAGAGATAGATTTTGGTAGCCCGACTGAAAAAAATCGCTAGCCCCGGGACGTCGGGCTAGCGATATTGCAAGCCCTGTATCTGATTGAGGAATCACTCATCTTTGGAAAAGAGAGTTTATTACAGAGAAATGTCTCTTTCCAAAATAAAAGCTATACTATCCGCTTCTTCTGGGCTATATTCTCAGCAGCATAAGGAGAATCATGTGCTAACAGCTGTCTAAATGACTCGGCTAAAGTTAGTAGCATGCTTGTTGTTTTTGTCTTTGCACTAGGATGATGTCGGCCTAAATGTGCAGTCATATTCGTTGTGTTCCCACTAGTGCTTTCAGGTTGATCTCGTTGAAATGACCTTAACGCCACAACACGGCAAATCTCCGTTAACGAGCTACCGCCGATCGCCCCGTGCATGGGGCTAGACGGCCAACACGTTAACGAGCTAACTGCGCTAACACACTAGTTCCCACCCATGTAATTGAGCATTGCGTGGCACATCCAACATACTGTTTTACTTTAGTCCATGACTCGCTTACCTTCAGGGTCATACGTCACATGAAAACCAAAATAATTCCAAACGCCAGATCTGAATGTTGCAAGGAGAGCTTAACTTCTGTCTTGCTAGCTTGCCCTGTGCTCTTCCTTCTGACGATGCTGTCTGTGTTGAGCGCTCAGTGGATCTGCGCTCGACAGTGCAGCCTAGGCGGAGTAGTCGAACGCAGATTCACTGAGCGCTCAACACAGACAGCATCGTCAGAAGGAAAGTTGATAAAATAAATTACAAATGTTGTATTGTTCGATACATATGCGTACCGAACCGAAAGCACTGTATCGAACGGTTCAATATCGATACGAATATCGTTGCACCCCTAATATATATATATATATATATATAAGCTTTAAGGAGGGAAAAGTTCATAGCACCATATTAGAAACTGTGGATATGTTGTTGGAGCCAGTGGTTTGTGCCTTTAATTTGAACGTCCTATTTGTTTTACAGTGACATTTGTTGTTCTCGATTACTCTCGTGCAGCACATCCACAGTTGTTGATGTCAGTGTGTGTTTTCATGCATCCTGCTGGCTGAAAGTATTAATGTTTATTTTACGTCTGTACTGTGCCTGCAGCTGTTGGCGTCAGTGTGCCTGCGTGTGCGTGAGTGTCTTCAGATATTTAAAGACCTTTTGTTTGTGGTTGCCTCCACTTCAGATTGAGAAAAACAGCAGCAGTACATTCCTTGGTGTGTGTGGTTGGGCTGGGAGCCGTTACACCCTGGTCCACTGTGGCTGATCTGGCACTTAAACTCAACATTAACCAAAAATTTAGACATAAAGTGGCTCCCTCTGTCCAGCTGAATGCATCATGACCTCAAAGCTTTTTGTTTTTGTCGCTTTTGTTTTCAAAAATGAAAGCCCTTAACTGATGTGGTAGAGGTTTAGGGCTTTGAGTAGTTTGCCAGCCTTTTATTGCTGTTGTTTTTGTTTTATAACTTTGAACTTTTTACACATGAAAATGAGTTTTGTGGGTATGATGTTCTGTTTTCGGAGCAGGTCATAATCCCAGTGGAGGTGTGAGACTATTAAAAGTGGAGCAAAAATGAACCAACAGGTGATACAAATATAAATATAGTGCCAAACGACTATGTTGCAGCGTAGCACAGGTTAATCCCTCTCCTTAAAACTGTCAGGCCTCTCTGCATTTATAGAAACTAGCAAACGACCCTCACCCCGCTATAAAAGGGAGCTGGCAGTAACCCATCAATAACTTGGTGAAGTGACTACTTCATCTGTCAGGTACTAACAGTATCTCTTCATCATGGCACCTGTTAGTGGGTGGGATATATTAGGGAAAAAAAAGAACATTTTGTCTTTAAAGTTGATGAGTTAGAAGCAGAAAACTGGGCAAGCATGAGGATAACAGCTAGTTTGATGAGGGCCAGTCTGTGATGGCTAGATGACTGGGTCATCTCCAAACCTGCAGCTTTCCCTGTCATGGAAACCGTATTCCCTGATGGCTGTGGCCTCTTTCAGCAGGATAATGCTGAAGAAAACAAAGGTTCAGGAATCATTTGAGGATCACAACAAGTTTGAGGTGTTGACTTGGTGAAATTCCCCATATATCAACCTAGTTGTGGATCTGTGGGATGTGCTGGACAAACAATTCCAATGCATGGAGGCCCCACTTCAAAACGTCCACTACATATAGGATCTTCTGCTAGTGTCTTGGTGCAGATACCACAGCACACCTTCAGGGGTCCAGCGGAGCCTTCAGCAGGTCCGGGCTGTTTTGGCAGCAAAAGGGGGGCAACACAATATTAGGCAGGTGGTCATAATGTTATGTCTGATCAGAGCTCCCTATTTATTACATGTTATGATGCAATCATTTGCACATTTAAACTAAAAGGTGCCAAATAACCTGCATTGTTCCTTGAGCTCCAACCTTAAAGTGTTTACTCTGTCAAAATCTTTGTGATTTAAGACTTCTAGTTAAAAGTAACTGGAACACTTTAAATGATAGATTTGTTAACGATCAATGCAGAGGTGCACAAATGTTCATTCTGCAGCACTTAGAATTTCTCATCATTAAAAGTTTGCTATTAAAATGTGTCCAGAGCTTTTCAAAGTGATGCATCCTAATGAGATGTAATGATGTGTGTTGCAGTGCTGCCCTCTAGTGAGATGATGCAAGTCGCCGTAATCTATTAAAACACACTTCCCATCAGCCAAACACCTTCAACCGAGGCCTCGAAGAACTCAGAGTTAAAATTTTAAAATTAATTTATTATATGTCTTTGTCATAGAAGTCATTACTTTTTGTTCATGGTTAACATAGTCATTCATATAGAGAACAAATGATTTTTTTTTTATTCATCATTTTCAGTTAATTTAAAAATTTACACTCTTCATTGTGACCCAGCAGAGGAGAAAAATATCTTTTTTTCTCAAAAGTATGTTCTCTTGGTTGTTTTTTCCCCCCTTTCTGAGGGGAAAAGCCCCTCTGCACTCTCCTCTTCCTCCATCTCCTGTTCTCTCCCTCGCTCTTCTTTTGGATGAATGGACGCAGAGGCGTGGGAACACCTGAACACACTGGAACGATGATGAACACGGGCAAAGGGGCCAATGTGCAGCGGGAGCCACGAAACAACGTACAGCCTGCATCATCCCTCGCACGTATACAGTAAGACACGTAACTGCGCGCACACACACACACACACACACACACTTTCCCCACAGACACCCATTAACTGTTCTAAAACAAAAAGATAAAAAGAACTAACTAAATTTAAGCCCCAACAATGATATAAAAAATAAAACTATGTGAACATTTACAATCATCATCAGTGCTCGGGGACAGGAAGAGGCAGGGGCGGCAGTAATTCTGTAATTATATTACATACGTCGCAGGTGGTAGAGTCATATGATGCCACTGCACAGCAAAGAAAAACCTTACGACAGTCTCTGCATACATGTTTTGAGTTCTTAAACAATGCAATCATTTAGCAAAAAACTAATAATATTAAAAAAAAGAAACAAAAAAAAAACAAACAAAAACAAAACAAAGTGCTGAAACCCAGACATTTCACTGGGATCTTTCCAACAAAAAACACCCCTCGAAAACATTTTCAGTATCCCCGTCATGTAGCGTTTTAAATTCCTTTCTTATTAACCAAACGCAGTCTGTGTAAACAGGGGAAAGCTAAATCTGGCACACTGGCAGGAGGTTGGTGAGCATCAGATGGGTATGGATGTGGCTGACTGCCCTGTTGATTAATTGGCTGCAGACATGACTCTGCCCCTGGGGACACGAGGCCGGGTGGCAACGCCGTGGTGAGTGCCAATCATCTGCTGAGGCTCCACTGTAGATATGTGCACGTGTGTGTTATGTATGCTAGCGTCATTTGTAAGTTTTCACAAGGACAAGATGGACGGCAGGTAGATGTGCTTTATGACAGGGATGAGCAGAAAACCTCTTAGCGGTCACCGTGTGAGGCCAGGCCAATGAAAGCAGATGCAGATGTTACTTTGTTGATAACTTGTTGGATTAATGCTGTGTTAAGTTTTTAGGCCACTGACTGTATATAGAAAATGGATAGCCACATTTCTTCTGATGGCCAGCAGGGGGCGAACCATCCGGCAGCAAAAAGAATCATCTTTTAAATACAGTCTGTGTTTTTGAATAAAATCAATTTTTATAAAAAACCCGTAAACGCTGATTATTGTTTTGTTTGAAAAAAGCATGTTCTGAAGCTGCTTATTGAAGCCATCGTGCCCCAAACACCGGTGACTGAATCAATTACAGTGAAATCTGGCATTGATAAGCACAACAAAACAACCCTGTTTTACGATATACAGATTTCCTGACACGCTGACAATTACGTGTTTTATCTCAGAAGTACACAAACAGTTCACGCTCCTCCCCCATGCATTTATTTGTGTGTATGCAAAAAAAAAAAAAAAAAAAAAAAAACCCCAAAAAAACCAAAAAACACCTAAAAGAAAAACACATCCCTCCAGTTAAGGTGCAATTCATAGTTTTGTAGGCAGAAGTAGTCTGTGTTTCAGCATGCAATTCAAAATAAAAAAAAAAAAGAAGCTATTTTTCCCAAATATGTTTTGATCATTTTTGACATCTTTGTCTGCTTAAAGGGAAAAAAAAGCAAACACCACACACAAAGCAGGAAGGAAAGCATCAAATCAGCACCACACTGCTGTGTGACAGACACAGGAACACCAAACATGAGAGATAAATGGCATTTGGGTTGTTCTTGGGTCAAGACTCTGGCCCAAACCGGTTCTGAGTGGCTGAGCAACGACAAAAATGTTTTTTGGTCACACAATGGCGAGCCTTCATAGCGATCGCATAAAAGCGAGGGCACAAACAGAGCGCCTACAGTAGTCTGACTGTTCGACCAGCAGAGGACTCTGACACAATCAGAGCACAGTAAGAATACAACAAAAAACAGAGGCTGGACTGTGTGGGTCTCTGTGAGCATGTACATAGACTGAGTGTGTGTGTGTGTCGGTCCTACTATGGGAACATAAATCAACATAGTAAGGAAAAAAGATTTAAACACACATACATGAATCAGGTGGTTATGTTGTGCTGTCAGAAGGAAAGGATGATGTCATAAAATTTAAAAAAGCCCAAAAAATAAACAAAAAATCCCAGAGAGAACAAAAAAAAAAAAAAAAAAAAAAAAAAAAAAAAGATGGCCGCCACAGTGCGACGTCCCCTTTACGGCATCAAAAGAGGTAAAAGATCTGTGAGGTTGAGAGGGAAGTTAATCTAACAGTAGACTAAGACAGTGCTATTGAGCAGACACACACACACACACACACACACACACACACACACACACACACACACACACACACACACACACAGCCTTTAAAAGACATTAAATATCAAGCTGCCAAGAGGATGAAATTACAAAAAAAAAAAAAAAAAAAAAAAAAAAAAGTACAGAAACAAAGTGAAATAGAAAAAACAGAGACACTCGTCATTTCTGCATTTCTCAGATGTTCACAAAACCCCAAAAACTTAAAAAGCAAAAACTCCACAAGGACAAACACACTGATTGACTTCAAATGAGGGGGGGTGGGGGTGTGTGTTAATGTGGAAATGATGTGTCTGATTGTAAGGATCGCTCTCTCTTTCCCTCGTTCTTGTTTTAGCGGCATACACCGCTACTCCATCAAAGCTCCCATGAGCGCCCTCGAGGTGAACTGCAGCCATTTTCAGCGTGGCAGCATTGCTGAAAAGCAAAGAGGCTCTTTTAAGACAGACTCCAGTTAAACCAAACCCAGAGTTATTTTTGTTGTAACCTCTGAATAAATAGTGCTTTTAATTTTAGTATTCTAGTCCCAGGTATTTAATTTATTTATTTCCCAGACCAGGCTGCGAGAAAAACCTCCCTGCGAGCAGCAAGCATAAACGCATAAACGCACTGACGGGGGATGTCGTCATACTTTTGGCCACAGAGTGTCGTCAATGGCACACAAACGCGTACGCGCCAACCTCCGCCTCAGTTTCTGACGGCGTTTGATCTGCAGCCAGGTGTCGGCCTGTCTGCTTGCCCGACTTTTCTCGCACGTACAGTATGTGTCACCGCGTCCATCTGTCTCCGCGGTGCTCCGCTGACTTTCATCTTTTTGATCTGCAGTGTCACAACATATGGACGCCTGGACTTGCCAACAATCTGTCCTGGAACACATTCACAAGTGTTATGACTCCTGACTTACAAGCATGTACACTCGCGCACCCGCACATACACACACCCAGACACGCGCACCTGTCCTATAAATTCCAGGCACATTCCTTTGATAAAGCCAGTTATGTTTACAGAGGTTGAATTTGCCAGCCAATTCCACTATTTCACATTCAACAGAGCTTCTAAACTGCTGGTTAATATGTTAATGTGCTTCTTTGTTGATGTGACATTGTGTGACAGAGCAATTTATTTTCTTTTACACCAGTCGGCTGCTCTGCTTAACTGCAGCGAGTGCGTCCACTTGATGAACTGTAAACAAAAAAAGGGAGCTTTTACTTGACAGTGAATGCAACATTTGAATGCTTTAAAGGACTCGTTCACTGAAATATTCTTGCTTGCAACTAGTTTCCGTTGTCGTTGCGTGTGTGGGATATCGTAAAAATAGAGATTGCTGTTGATTCTCCATCAGAAATCAGTGCTTGCTCCAGCTAATCCACAGGACTCACTGTCAATAGTTGTCGTAAGGACCGGTTCTTTGGTATTTCCAAGCAAAACTGAAGTGACACTAATCTTTAAATGCTGTAAGCACCAAAAACGATACATGAAATCCCATTCACAGCTAATCCCGCATTAAGGGGGCGGCAGAAATCTCACGTCACGAAATGTGGGCAAATAAAACCATATTTAAAACACAGCATCGTCACATAGAAGTGGAAAGAGCTCCTTTTTTTCTTGTTTGAGTGAGCCGGCCATTTATTGGTTTGGATTACAAATTGGTGCATCACTGACAAATCAAAGCTAACTGCAGAAAGACTGGGGTAGAGACTGGTTTCCCTGTAGCGCTTGTGGTTTAACACAGAGTTCTTTCCAATTAGCGACACATCGAAGTGCAGCTGCCAGAGTGAATCCGATTGCTCAGTTTGTGGAATGTGAACGCTTCCCATCTATTACATGGGGAGAATAATTATGTGTTTACGGCCGAGACAACAGCAGCTCGATGGCAGGCGTGTTCCTCTCTCTACAGAGCACACGTGTTTCCATACATTCCATCCACACTTCCCAGATTTGTGTAGGAGGTATTAATGAGACATGAATAAAGTTTGACTTAAAAAAAAAAAAAAAAAAAAGACCTCTCTAAAAGGAGCACTACTTTCCCCACTTACCCCTCCTCTCTTTCTGGCCTACTTCCTGCTAATGTTTCTCGGAAAACATCAATCGGTGGGGGCCACGGGCCTGGCGGGGGGCCAGAGCCATGATGGCATGATAGCCCGGTCGGGCAGTCGGTCGGCTACTCTGTGAGCACAACAGCAGATGGGTGTGGGTGGCGCAGAAACACATCTGTGCACGATACACACGAAAGCCAAATGCTACAAAACATATGTGGATGATTAGCATACACGCACTGAAAAGAGGGCGGAGCTGATAACCGGGGGTTGGGCTCATGTTTCTGATTTCTTTAAGTTGTCTCACATGTTTACTCTGGCGATGTCACGGTAACAGGATCATCACCTCTCTTAACCCGGGCCTTGGAGATGTCTTTTAACAAGGTTGTGGTGTAAACTGGCAGCACTGAATGTGAAAGACATGAATATTTAACAGGGAAGCAAAAAGAAGTCACAGAGGTGCGTTATGGGAAATGTAGGATCTGTGAGCTTGGAGGCTATCCCAACACCTCCAACAGCAGTCGTGTGTACGGGAAAGGAAGCGGTGGAAGTGGGGAGCACAGCACACACACACCCTCAGCAAACAGCCCTGACAGCACTTACAGCCAATGTTCAGACTTCTCCAGTTCAAAACAGAATTTTTCTCAGTGGTTATTTCCTGTCATTAATATCAATAACTGAAAGCACAAAAAGAGATGACACCGAGCTCTTTCCTACTAATAACTCCAAAGCAGACTGGACAGTGCTGCTGTGTTACTGCAGGTTATTTGTTGTCAGACTGCCAAAAAACAAAAACCTGATCAGAGTGAAATTCAAACTTTATCTTTGGTAAAACGCCCGTCACAAATATTGAAAATGTTCACATTCTTAAGGTCAGGCGAGATTGGGAGTTATAGATCGGCTATTCAAAAAATAATAACGTAAGCGCACAACATCCAAGGCAGGAAAAGGGCAGCCTGTGGGCCAAGAACAAGCTAACAACAATGGAAAAGAAAAAACAAATGGCAAGGATCCAGTTCTCTCATTTATAGGGAAAAAAAAAAAAAGAAAAACTGAGGGAGGGGTTGATGGTTAAAAACTTTAGAGCCAAAATAAACAAGTGTGACACATAAATTTATCATTAAGGCTTTTAAGTGTAGCTGCTTTGAGTGGAAAGGTGAGTGCTGACTGGGCTTCATCTCATCTAATCCAAGCAAATGAACTGGACCTCCACTGTATTTATATTGGAGGTTTCTGTGGGAACATTTTTAAATGTCATTTCCAGAGAAATAAGCTTGCTGTGCAGTTAGTTGTTACTTTGTTAGTTAAATATGTCTAAAAAGATGGCTTCAAAAGCACGCTACGTCAAAGGCTGAGGCCACAATGGCTGTGCTCGTTCTTTTATACGAGTCTGCACTTCAACTACAGCCACTGTTACTGCTTTAAAAGGCTTTACGTTTGACGGTGTCTAAAAAAAACCCAAGAGAAAGCAACAGGCCAGAGCTGTCCAAAAACATAAGTGCCTCAGTGCTTTAATGCCTGCTGAGTGGTCACAATCAAGTGTCCTTGAGCAAGAAAGACACCCCTATTTGGCACTCCTGCCAGCCTCTTTAAAAATCACCGCAAGTCCCGGGAGGCAGCGTGGACAACACACGAGCCAGTCAGCCTCATCTTCACTTAAACTGTCACTGCTTTATAGATTTGTCTTTTTACGGGGAGGATGAGGCGCTCCCTTCATTTGGAATGGTTTTTATTTCATCGCCATGATGACTCCCTCTCCCTCATCAAAGTGGAAAAACCGAAGCCGTTCCGTCAAGCGTATTACCTCCCTCCTCCGCACTCATCCAATGAGTCCGTCACTGGGAACAGCAGCGGAAGGATTATTTCTAAAATGTCTCTTTCTGGATTCCAGTCTCCATTCATCAAGCTTCGACTTTGTATACTGGGAAAGAAAAAAAAAAACAAAAAACAAAACTCCACTGCTGCTGCTTCTTCGTTTCTTTGTCTTTTTTATATTTTCCTGTTTCTGCTCAGTCTGAAATATGTTTCCCTTCTTGGTTCTTCTCTGGCTTGTACTTACAAAAAACACAAACTGATTAATTTAGGGACATTTCTGCCTCTCATGCAAACTGGCATACTTTGATGAACCAGGGAAAACACAAAAGATATAAAAGAAAACCCACGGGTGTGTGCTGGGTAATGGTGTGTGTGTGAGACACTGTGCCCAGCTCTGCAGCGCTGTGACATTTACTGATAAGGATTGAGTGATGAGAGGCTCTGCATTTTTCTTTCTTACTCATGTCTGGTTCTGCATGAGGAATTAAGGGGAAAACTGCATGCGCATTCCCTCACCTGTTATTACACTGGCCAGCCATCTTGGCCGGTGACCTCAGCCTGCTGTAGATCTCAGGAACGTGTCGTGGCGACCTAAGTGATAACAGGGCAACAGGCCAAGCGAGGTAAACCTGACTCGTCTTTCAGCAGTCCACACATTCTTATCTGTCAGCCGACACGCAGATATGCAAGATGTGCAAAGTGATTGCAGCAGTGAGTCTTCCAATGAGTGCAGTCTGAGGCCCTGAAATCAGAGGCTGGCAGGTTTTGTTTGTTTAAAGCGAGTCACATTAGAAACTTTAGTCAGATCTGGTCTCAAGTGAAAACATCAGTGCTTTTTGCAAGAAGACTGAAGAAAATGAGAGCGTTAGTACAAAAATGTGACACCTCATTCATTACTTGACCTAGAGTCGTACCATGAGTATGTTACCCACGTTCTATTTAAAAAATAAATAAAAATAAATAAATCTCATTTTGAGACAAAGGGCGTTGAATCTCGCATTATCGTCGCTTCCTCTCCCATCAAATCCTGCTTAAAGCTCTTTTTTTCGCCGCAGCCCCTCTGGGTTTGGATCAGGATTTGGCTCCCAGCATCAAAACCAAAACCCTAACAGATGCCGGCACAGACCGCGCTGCCATCGAGGCAGCGACACGGGCCCTGACACAACTGTCGGCGGCCTGCTGGCTAATCTAATTTTCCCCACCAAGTGGTCTCCCAGCTCTGAGAAGGGAACCAATTGACGGATACAAGTCCCCAAAAACATATTAATGGCCTTGGAACTGTAAGGAAAGAGCAGCGTTTTAATGATCGAGGAGTTTGGAGGTGAAAATAATGGGAAGAAAAAAAAAAGAAAAAAAAAAAAAAAGCATTTGAGGCATTCGATGCATGGCTGTGTCAGCGTCTGATGAAATTAAAGCTACAAAATAATGTTTGATATATTCTTAGGCGGCGTCAGCGACAGGCCGTGTTTACTACAAGAAAAGTGGTTTTTATACCTCTAGAGGAGGTCTTAACCTCGAAAGGAGCCAGAAGCTAAAGTAAAGCCCAGACAGGCATTGAAGAGTAGATGGTGGATATGGTCAATCTGCAGTTAAAACAAAAATCAATGGGCTCATAATTTCTTGATCGCTGCTCGTCTGCCCGGCGCACATCTTTCTTAACTGCTCCGCAGCACGGTAAATATTCCAGCTACGACTTCCACGCCCTCAACAAGAACTAATCCTTGTCCCACTGGGCTACCCATGTACTCATACCAAAGCTCTACATCATCATCAACTTCTGCCAGACAACTTGGGCAGATGGGTGGGTGTCTGTGTGTGTTGGGGTGAGGGTGGGGGGTGATCTAGGCATCCATTCCACATCGACAGCTGTTTACGACAGAGAGAAGGCAAGAGGCATGAGCGCTCCTGCCTAAATGTTTATGATGATAATCATCTGTAGGGCATCAGAAAAGCCATCGCCATGGCAACTGCTGCCCCAAAACAAAGGGAAAGAAACGAGGCAGAGAGAAGATAAACAGACCCCTGTTATTGAAATGGTGCATTCCTGTGAGGATAACAGAAAACACACAGAATAGATAGGATCCACAGTGTGTGTGTGTGTGTGTGTGTGTGTGTGTGTGTGTGTGTGTGTGTGTGTGTGTGTGTGTGTGTGTGTGTGTTTTGGAGGATGACTTGGGAGATTTTGCAAAATAGAGAAAGCTGAAAACACAGACTTGAGGAGGGGGAGGGAAAAAAAAAAATCAGGATGATAAGTGAAAGAAAAAGACAATCTGTGATTGGCAGCTGAGCAGAAAGCTGAGTATCTAACCGAAGGGACTCAACGTCGGGGTCGACCTCATCCGAATGCTGCAGCTCCTTGCCTGATATGAACCCACCCACTCGTCTTAACAACACCCATCCCATTTCCTCTTTTCCACATAGTTTCCAAGGAAACAAAGTTATCTGAGGCGCTAGATGGAGAGAGAAAGAGAGGGAGAGAGAGAGATGAAAAACTGAAGGGTGATATTCTTCCAGCTGCTATCGGACTGGACGAACAATAATGGCAGTAACTGCCGTAGATGCCATAGACGGGGCATGATTTATTCAGAGCTGCCTGTAAGCTCTGGGAAACGCACTCTCTTGCTCACACACACACACACACACACACGTTCTCCTCCTCACTCATTATACTCCCCTCACACTCTCTCCTGCCTTCTCTCTCAGGTTTTCTCATCCCAGTTTCATCCTCCTTTCCTGTTCCCATCAGTTTCTTTCTTCCTTTCCATTTTCTCAAAATATGATACAAATAAAAACCACATATAGCCCACCCCCAATCCCGCGCTTCCTTTTTCCTTTTACAAGCACACACAGACAACTCTAAGGCGCATGTAGATGAACGTGAGCATATGTATGAGCTGAAACATCTCTACTGAGTCATTCCCTTTCATTTGGCTGTCGGTGCTGCAGTAAGGGGGGGGGGGGGGGGGGGGGGGGTCTGTAATGTCCTACCGACACTCGGGAGCAATGAAAGTATCTGAGCAGGAGTTTGTCTGGAAGGAGGTCACCAAATATGACAGGAAGACATCTGGAGGTGGAGAGTGAAGTGGGAACATCGGTCAATCTGTAAACTTCAGTAAACACAGACAAAACCAAAACGGTCCTTCCCTTCAGAGTTTGTCAGATCCATGGAGGGGTTCCACCTGCCGGCGATAGACCCCTGGCTTTTTCTTGCAGCCATTTTCTCTCAGAGAACAGGCGCGTCGAATCGGTGGGTGACAGAAGGAAGGACGGGTGACAAATAGAGAGATAGCTCGGGGCCTCCCGGAAAAGGGGAGGAATGAGGAAATCTAAGATTCAGTGGTTATTATCCTCTCATCTCAAAGCTCTCTCTCAAAATCCATGGATGTGATTCAGTGTTCCCTTTTTTCTGACCCCAATGTAATGACTTTAAAGAGCAGCATCAGTGCTGCCTGGTGGAGATACATTTAGTTTCACTCCAATGAGAGAAGCAGTTCATCAGTATCGTTCCACCCCCCAAAATCACTTGGGCCCTACGAGCGTTTTTTTTTTTTTTTTTTTTTTTTTTCCCCCCCCCCCACATGTGTTTTTCATTTTAATTTTTTTGGCCACCTGACACCTAGCCTTCATTCGCTCTGGACTCTTTTCTGTAAGGGTTCTCCAAGAGGTAGCGATACCTGTCGTAGTTCTCCAGCATGTACTTGGGGGCGTACATGTGCTCTTTGGGGTCCACTGGGGGATACTCCTGCAGCGAGCCGTCAAACCAGCCGCCAGTCCGGATGAGATCGCGGATGTAGTTGAGGTCGCGTTTGTCCTCGTAGTCGCCCCACCGCGGGAAGTCTCCGTTCTGCGCCGACACCAGCTTAAAGTAGATCCCCTCGGGTGTGAAGCACCAGGAGCAGTGCCACCCTGCGAAGTGGAACGGGCTTCCCACCGACCACTGCACCAGGATGTGGCCGGTGTCATTCTCGTATTTGCGGAAACCCGGCATAGTGTAATATTCGCGACGACGCAGTTTGATGCCGTCGCCATCGTACACGTCGTGCAGCATCCTCAATGTGCAGCCCGACACCACCTCCAGAGACCCGAACTGCTTCCAGAAAAAGCCATACAACGACTGCACACAGAGAAAAGAGTACAGGAGAATTGCAAAGAGAATGAGATACTGTTCAATTACCACATTTATTCTTCCCTTAATCTTACATGGTGAAAAAAAAAAAAAAAAAAAAGATCTTAATTTCACGTAACAAACTGGCTGCTTGTAGAAAACACACGAAAGCTGAGATACTTCTGTTACCTTGCGCATGTGGATGGCGAAAGGCTCTGTCCACCCGTCGAACAGCTTGAGGAAAAGTAGTCCTTCGTGCGCTGGGATTTCGTCGGCATCGTTGATGACGAAAACATCGTCTGATCGCGCACCGACCACCCTGGCCATGCCATTGCGCGTCAGGAAGGTACGCAGGTAGTCATCGGCGATCCAGCCGTCCTGCCGACCCCCATCCGGAAAGTGGTTGAGGAACACGTACAGGATCTTGTGACGTATGTAGTCATAGGTACCGTTTAGAAGGAGCCGCAGGAAACTGAGGGAGGGATTACAAAAATGTAATTATGTGGATTCTTTGATCCAAACGAAAATGAACAGGATTTTTTTTTAAGCTCAGCATTTTAAGTAACACAGTTGCATTTAGATGAATTTTACCTACTGTTCCAGGCAGACATTGCTTTCCTTTACTGACATGTAGCAGTCATTAGTTAGCAAGAGCGTAGATTCTTCTTGTCAAAGTAAGGCTGCCACTTGCAATTTTAGTTTTCCTAAACTTCTAACACTGAGAATTTTCAGTTTCAATAACACCTACTTACACTTTCTACATTTTGAGCTAGCAAGTGCACACCAAAGTTAGCTTGACTATTAGCAGTTACCCGTTAGCCACATTAGCCAATCTGCTATTATAAGGGTAGCTATTATTAGCTATGGCTAATATTAATAAGGCTAACAATGTCGGTAATGTTATTCACAAGAGCAGCAAAAGTTACAAGACATGTCCGTCTGTGACGTTAGGATTGTGTTAAAGGGTAACACAAATGCTTATTATTTAGAATTATTAATAATTATTCAACAATTAGTCCCCCCTGTGAAAACTTCCCTTTTAAAACTATTGTTGAACTGAGAAGTGAATAGCAGTTTTAAATTTCTTGATGATACTTCTTACTCCAGTTATTGACACTTGAAACACTATTTTAAATTTGTATATCCATCTCCTGTTTTTGTGATTGAAAACCGTTATTCTCTACTCTAAACAGATGGTTCTTTTAGTGTGATGCTTTCTCCAGTGACAGCTAAAGAGTTTTCACGGTTTGTAAATTGTAAGGTTGTCCTCAGTTTTAGATTTTACAAGCTACGAACATTAAAAATAAATATGCTACAGCTTAAAAAAAAAAAAAAAAAAAAAAAAATTCTTGGGAAGATTTGGACAAAAACTTTAAATTTCATAGGGGGACTAATCATTTGTGTATTAGCATGTTGCTGACACAGTCTACAGTTGTGCCGAGTTTCCCCATCTCTGAGTGGCATTAGGTGACTGTGCCAAGAAACAAAATTAATGAAGGAAACTGATTCACTGCATTTATTACACGATGCCTTCTGGTGGGAGACACACCAACAGAACTGCAGTATCATGCATCCATAATGTGACGTTCCCTGTAATGGATTTCACAAATTTAAAAGGCTTATAATTATAATTTTTTGCCCCTCTAAAGAAAAAAAAAAAAAGAAAAAAAATTGCAAACCAATATTGCATTAAACGGTCAACAAAATACATTCCAGCTGTGGCCCATTTATAAAAGGTTGTCAAAATGTGGCAGAAGAGATAAAGAAACAGTTCAGAAAGGCACTTGTTTGACAAATGGCACCTTTCAGCAGAGAAAAGCCGTTCTCCTCACGCCAAACTGTCCAGAAGAACAACTCAATTAACCTGTTGATATGCATAGCGAAAGACGGCGATCGCAGAACATAGCCGCTTTCATGCAGTGTCACATCCGATGATTGAACACACCGATCTCTCCCTTCAAGGCTACACGCAGAGTCAATCATGCTGCTCTTGTCATAATCTGCTGTAAAATTTGCCCTCGAGGCGTTTCATGTCGTCGCCACAGGAAGCTAACTGTAATTGTTATTCCGCGGATACTCGAGGAGCACGAGTAGGGCTGGCTGTAAAGAAAGAGGGTAAGCTGGAAACAATAACGACTCATTGAAACGGCGCCGTCACAACTTGGATAAAGGAGAAAAAAAAGGGGGAGTATGTGTGTGTGTTTGTAACCAAGCAGCTGGATTAAAAAAAAAAAAAAAAAAAAAAAAAAAAAAAAAAAAAAAAAAAAAGAGCACAAATGGAGCTTCTATTGTTTAACAGTGTGTCCTCATGTGAGCTCATTTATCCATATAAAGACATAAAGATGACATAACATGGCCTTTATAATATATACACACTGTTCTTGTGACTTAATCCAGTTTAAAGTTTGCCGAGTTTGCACTTTATTTTACAATGCGTACTGTCGGGCACTACAGAGTCATAAACTGAAGGCCACAGAGGATTACACATCTCACACAAATACACCTTGACCGCGGGGGGTTGGGCGGTTTTTATAATCCCTTCACATGCACCTGTCCGAAAAACAACTGAATCATACCTGAGAGGCCGTTTCTCTCCGTAGGCGGTGAAGTTCGATTCGCACACGAGGAACAAATCCACGGCCTCTGAGAGCTCATGAAAGCGTGCGTGCAGCAGATCAAACTCGTGGTTGACGTTGATGGCGTTGATCACCCTCCGCGGGGTTTCTCTGGGCGTCAGCCGCTCCTTAGTTGGCAGATTGGAGTGGTACACCATTGTGGGAACCCCGCAGTAAGGTCCGTGCCACCCAGGCCGACAAACGCACTTGACCAGCCGCTTCCCGTTGCCCTTGGCCCGAGCTTTGACCTTTGGCACAATGGTGGGCTGCTGCTGGAGCTCCAGAGGTTTCCGTTGCCCGGCAGCAACAGCCCGACCAACTGCTCCGTTAGCCGCAGACCCCCCTGATTTTCCATAGTACTCTTTAGGAGTAGCTACCTCTGTCCCCTGCCTGAAGCAAAGGGCTCCAGCTTTGGTGCGCACAAAGTAAGGGGTTTTGTCATCTTGAAGCTGGAAAGTGCGAGTATGGAGGTCTCCCATGGATTCTATGGGATCCCTGAAATGATGCTCTTTTCTTGCTGGTTCCTGTGGAGGGTCTAGCCTCTCGGGCTGTGCAGGGTGGGCGGGATTCCACCGCTTTAAGCGGTCCTCAGCTCTAATCTGGATAAAAGAGAGTAACGGGAAACAGTTACACAACTCTGCCTTGAAATAAAAACACCAGCTTTACTCATTATACTCTTCACTGTAAGATTCACATTAAAGCGAAATTCTATTTAACAAACACTTGCGACAAACCCGTGTCCTGTCAGGTACAAGCAGGAGACTAATTAGTTTCTTCTAATTTTGGTGGTTACGCAAATTGTGTAGTGCGGTGTATTTCAGATTTTTTGGCCTGATTTACACCCAGTCTGTCCATTTTGGCAACCAAAAAAGATCCACAGTGATAGTGAGTCCGAATTACATGCTCTCCATAGCATCTAGGAAAACTCAAAGACTAATATGAGTCATTCTTTTTTGACAGCACCATTTGTGTCCAGGTGCCTGGGAACAGCAGGCACAATTTATACTTCAGAGACCCAAGTCTTAAAGTCTAAGCACAACGGTTAGCCAATATAAATTAGGGCAAATTAATATTAATGTTTAGCATTGAATTCTTTTTACTGTTTCTTGCAGTAAATCACTGCATGAACACTAAATATTCCCTCGTTATTACAAAACAAATGGATTTGGTGATGTTGAGCATGCATTTGGTAGCTGTTCACCTGAACTCTCGTTATGAAGAATGCCATGAGTGACAGCAAAAAACATGGTTAAGAAAAAAAACCCTTCGCAACATGTAATCAGAGTCACGTACAGAGAGTTTCCAACGAGGTGCACACCCCTGGGAACACTCAAGGGCGAGACGGTCAGATGAACTGAAGTGTACATGGCTATACCTCCTGCTCAGATTCAGCCAAATGCTGCAATGATCAGATGACACTGCACAGTGGAAACAGATAATGACCCGCAGCATACTGCAAAAGCAACCCAAGAGTTTCTCAAGGCAAAGAAATAAGATATTCTTGGGTGGCCAAGTCAGTTACATTAGTGCAATAGAGCATGTTATTCAGTAATTGAACGAAAAACTGAAGGCAGAGAGTCAGAAAAACAGGCAGCAACTGTAGGTGGCAGCAGTAAAGGTCTGGAAGAGCATCTCAAGGAAGGAAACGCAACATTTGCTGCTCTCCACGAGCTCTAGACTTCAGGCAGTCTGCCTGAATCAAAGCTAAAAGTCTGCACTTCATTTACATCTTGATTGTTTGGTTTAAAACCCTCCGTGGGGGTATATAGAGGTAACACTATAAAGACAGTGTTGAGAC
The DNA here is from genome assembly GCF_900408965.1 of Simochromis diagramma. NCBI lineage: Eukaryota > Metazoa > Chordata > Actinopteri > Cichliformes > Cichlidae > Simochromis > Simochromis diagramma. The sequence continues at coordinate 1,465,576 of NW_024387291.1, read as the reverse complement.
AAGCAGCTTTGAAAGTACTAACCTCACATTACATTTTTTGAGGATAAATTGCATGAGCACACACTCAGTGAAGCACCAGACATGCTGCAATTTGTTTATGGCACAAGTGATACTGTAATGCTGTTAAGACATGCTGGCGCAGTAGGCAAGCAAGGTAAACATGAGCAGAAACATTTAGAGATGCTTATGCTTCAACTTGTTCAGCAGCTGCTGGAGAAACATGTTGCATGTATGGCTTTAAATAGATTTTGTTGATTTGAGTCAGCTCTATGTGCGTGCGTGTGTGTAGTGAATCACCACTCTTGAGTCTGGATTTAAGTGATGTTATTAGCTCACAGCATGCTCTGCAAGATTTCATTTCACATTAAATTATTTTAGGTACCTAAGTGCAATCCCCCCTTTAACCCTTTAAGACCTACCATAGAACCAAGTCTGCCAGAGCTTATATTATATTTTTACATGTTGTAGTGCCATGTTTGGGAGCATTTCAAGTTGATATACATCAATACAACCATTATAGCCCAGATTTTAATAATATGTATACATTAAGTGCATAGTAATTACATAACTTGCAAAAAAGTGCAATAAACTACAAAAATATTGAAAATCGTTTTGGTTTTTTTAACATATATTTCTAGTTAGAGAAATTTAAGAGGCGTATCCCTCAAAACTGTAAATACAAAAAAGTTCCACAAAATAGTTTCCTACCACAGGAAATTTATTTTGAGTGTCTTCATAGTTTTATTTTTGAAATACACAAATTTTTATATACTGCAGGAAAAACAAAAATAAATATTATAATGCAAATTTCCAAAAAAACAGCATATGCATCAAAACAAACTATTTCCAGCAGTGCAATATGTGTCCTAAGCATCCCAGAAATGACACAGAAAGTCATAAAGTCAAAGATAACTTTTAAAAACACAAATATAGGCTCATAAGGCCCTGATGGTAAAAAACTACATTTCCGCAAAATGATGTCACTTCCCGTTTCGGGCAGGACATGGCAGACATGCGATAGTTCGCGCTGATGGACGTAGGAAGTGTTACAAACAGCTGATTGGATAAGCGTGTTTCTGGAATATTATGTTTATATATATATATATAATTATATATTTATTGCTGCAAGTGCTTTTGTGCAGATTTTGCAAAGCTATATGTGGAAGGAAACCGTGACGTAGGACAAGCTGATGGCATAAGATATAAGTACAACTCCTCCGGTTTCATATGCAAAAAAAATTATTGCGCTAGCTCACGTGGTTGCAGTGCTACCGGGATTTAAAAAAAGATAGTTACCCAAAACGGAGCGTGCCCGCTCCGACCAGCTTTAAAGGGTTAAGATCCCCAGGTAAAGAAGCACAGGATTACACCAACACATTTTAATATACTGGAGGTCTGGGGAAATCTCATCTGGTTGCACAATGCATCACCATCAGTCTTGGAGAAAAGTCAAATACTGCTGCCTTGGCTGGTTGCTTGCTTGCCTTGCCATGTGACTCTGACGTTTTAACACAACAGTTGTGATGCAAACTAACATCTTAAAAGAAACAGAGTCACCCAGGTCTAGAAAAACAAATCCAGGTGCGCTGTGAGGTAAAATTTGCATTTTTAATAACGCACGTTTGGTGGCTTTAGAGAGAAAGCAAAACAACAGTCCTGGAAATGGATGAGAAACAGGGCTCAGATCCAGGGATCTGTGTGAGAGTTTGAGCTGAAAGCTTGAAATACATAAACATAAATTTGTCTGAAGGTGTAAATTGTGAGGCGTTCGACACCGCGCTGTTGCGTTCGGGTTTACCCATCTTACCTCATTTGCTGCGTCTCCCAGCTGGTTTTCCTTTGGTTTCTCCCAGGGATGTGGTGGTGCTGGCTCCTCTCGTTGCCTCATCTCCTCATCTCCACCTCCAGCTATGGCCTCTGGGATCCCTGGGCCAAATCCTTCCTCTCCGCCTCCTCCCCCGAGACCCGGCACGCCTCTAGCTTTGGCATCTGACTGCCGGAGACCGGGTAGAGGGGGGGCCTCTTCAGGAGAAGCTGGGCTGAGCGGGGTGGTGACCATACCCTTCTCCCTCCAGAAGAAGCCGGTCACCATGATGAAGGACTTGATGTTTGGGTATGGAGCCGAGAGCTCCCGCAGCAGGGAGACGTAATGGAGGGCCTTGTAGTAGTGGAGGAAGGAGATGACACACAGGCCCACCGTGCACAGCAAGAACACCCTGTGCCGCCGCATTTTCATCCTGGAACAAATGGAAAAGGAAGAGACATCAGTGCACCATTTACCTCCACCGGTGAGGCACAAGTCATGAGAAGCAACAGCCTTTCAAGATAAAAACAGAGCCACAAATCTGCCTTTTCTCCCTCTAATATTACACACACTTGCCAATGTTCACTTTGTGGAGTCTTCTTAGAGCCCTTTCTTCCCTTAGCTGAATGCTTGTAGTATAAAGATATAGAAAAAAACCCAAACAATCTTGGGGATCCGTGGTCTTTGTACACTGAGGTTCGCTTAAAAGGATTGTGCATGATTTGACGAGATGCGTTTCCAAAGAGTAAAATATGGGAGAGAAAAAAAACAAAAACAAAACACTTTTTTTCAAACATAACAGAAAATAGCGGAAATAAAAACTGCTTATTTAGCAGCTAAAGAGCCATAAATATCAACAAAGACCAAAGTGGAGCTCAAACTTTAAAAAAAAAAAAACAAACCCCAACAGGCTTCTTCACGGCAGCACTTTGGCCTCACTCAGTCCAGTGAACTGTGGATAATTCATGCTGATAATCGTGCAGAGTTAACGTGAATTAATTTCAATCCTGTAGCTTTTTTCCCTCTTCTTTTTTAATTAACACACACAAACAACCAGGCATCCAGTGTGCATCATTAATAATCCTGACGTAGCTGCTAATGGACGATTTTCTTAATATGGATGAGATGAGAACAAAAATAAGGAAGTGTCCCTACTAATGGATGATAATGACATCCAAAGCTACAAAGCATAACAGAACAGTTGCATTCAAGTTCAAACACACTTCTTTATGTCCGCGTCCACTTGATATTGAGCATTTCACCCAGATTTTCATGTTTGAGCCAAAAAAGCAGCTCTGAAGCAGGATTTCTCAGTCGAGTAACGGTGACGGCCGTGCTTACACGGCAAAATTTATTCTTACATGTAAGCCCGTCTTTAAAAAAAAAAAAAAAAAAAAAAAGTGTTGGCCACAAAATGTTAAGCTCAGATGAATAAGGGATAAAGTACTGAGGAAGGAAAAGAAAGACATTTCCCAGCAGTGCATGAAATGAACTTTAAGCTTGCTCAGCACAGCTCTTCCACTGGATGTGAAACGAACGTGAAGAGGAGCAGGAAGAAGTGAGGTCCAGCTGGGCGGACGAGAGGATGTGATGTTGTGGGATGCGGATTTGTTTTACTCAAATGAGGAGGACAATGATTGAAGAACTTTTTTCCAACAGTCAGGTTAAACTTGGAAACTTTGTGTTTCAAAAAGCTGCTAAGGTGTTTGCAAGCAGCTTAGCATTAAATAAAAAAAAAAAAATTTCCAGGTAACTTCTGCATTAACCCGAGTTTGTTACCAGGGTGCATCACCATGGTAACCCATGCTGCAGCTCTAACCTGTTGCAGAGCAGGTTATGTTGTCGCTGTCTACGGCACAAACAGAGCTTCTGCATTTCTAGAAGGTTTCTTAAACCTCTGGGTGTGACACCGCAGGCCACACACAGCCCACTTCGATCTTAAGTGGGTGAGATTATAAATGACTGGAATAATCATTAAATATGAAATAAAGCAAGCGACACAAACAAAGAGCTCGTCATTGTGAGGTTTGCGAAGGGCTCAAACAACAATAGAGCTCAATTGCAGTCTGCACCACTGTTTCACAACAAGAAGCACAAAATTATCGCAACAAGTTATCTCCACGAATTGGATATTAGAGTGCAGATAAGCATCTACGGATCGCGGGTTAATACCAGGTACAAACAGAGCACATTTACAGGCAAACAGCCTTTCCACCTGCCACATACCAGTTTAAGTGTACATGAGAGAACACAAAAAAGGATTATTTAATTCAAGTAACTGAATGCAGAGCCGCAAAAGTTAAAAAAAAAAAATCATAATTTAATAGTAAATAACAGATAACAAGCGCCGCACCTTTTCAATTTGCATGCTAATGAACACAATTCTCCTCAAACTTAATCGCAGCGACACCAGGTTAATGAAATACGCTGCTAACTAAAAGGTCACATGAGACTGTAACGAGCAACTTCCAGCCCAACAACAAGAAGATAAAAGCGATCCTCAAATAAGACGTCGGTGCCGTTTTGGGGGAATGCTGTGAGAAGGCATCCTCCGGCACATCGCGCCGTTAACGAGCCCCGATACTGCAGAAACTTGGAGAAATACGCAACTACTGAATACTGTCTTTTCCCATTTTAGATGACGGCACAAAAGATCTCAGTGAATTGGGCCTACGGGTGGAGAAAGGGGGAAGAGGTCAAAGGTAAAGCAGGCAAAGCATGAGGTCGAAGCTGGTGCTGCTTGGTTTATTACTGAAGCGCCGCCGCTCCACATCCTCCCTCCAAACCCTTTCAATTCCCGACTTTATTTATCATCTCTAATTCCCCTTCACATTCACTCCCTCTCCCCGTTCCGCTCGCCTCCGTTTCCCACACAACTTGACATGAAACGAAATACAAGAAAGGAGGAAGTGAGGACTGAAAGCCCCCCCACCAAACACACACACGCAGAGAAATTGAAAGAAGCAGTTACAGAGAGGGAAGTAAACATGATTTCTTTCCTCCTTTTTTGAGCACTTTGGTTTCACATGAGCACAGATTCCACTTGAAGATTCGCAGATGACCAGATAAAGAGTCGGCTTAACACACACTAATCGTCCTGGGTGGCATCAGCAGAGTCAAGACTCAAGAGGACTGTGGTGCAGGCAGGAAGCAAACATTAAAGTTAATAGTGTGTGTGGATAAGGTGTGTCTCTGGTTTTTTTGCCGAGACACTCTGGCCTCTTGGAACTGATTCAATTAGCATCCCAATAACGACTAAAGAGTTTAGGGGCAAGAAGGCATCTCTTGAATCTTTTCTGCACCAGCACTTGTTGACCTTGTGTCCCAGCACGAGTCTAGACTTCAGTTTTGCCTACAATGACAACCTTTGCATAGCTTCAACTTGCAAATAAAAGAAATTGAAATGAAGACTATATAAACGTCGTGCTGTTACTCCTCTTACTTTTATCCACCGTCTGACACAAGCCATTTTACCTTCCTTTTAGGCCGCTTTGCAAGCCCGGCTGCTCTTCGCAGACAAAAGATATAAAGGGCAGGTCGGTGGGTGGGGTGTGCAGACCAAGCCCAAACATTAGAGAAAAACAAAAGCTGTCTGAAGTGTTTGGAGCACTGAAGCCAGAGCTTCAGGCAGTATTAGTGAAAACAAGAAAAATGGTTTTGCACCATTATCTGAGCTTTTCAGCGTGAGTGTGAGGATTTCACATCCTGCTGCTGTGGCTTTCATTGTCTGAGAAGAAGGTGCTGCAACAGGACAAGACGTATAACACAGAGCTGACATCAACAGGCACTCCTTTCCACTAATCTGACGAGGTTTCATTTTAACAGAGTGAGCACAACCATACTGTACGATTCTAGCAACATCACTGGATCCGAGCTATGAAGAGAGGTTAATTCACTAAGAGACTAACAGTTACCTTCATTTAAGAGATCACATCTCTGCTTTTAGGGATATTTTATTTTACATTTCATTTCACAGAGAAATCACAGAAAGAAAGTTTGTACTGATTTAGCCCATCACCAGTTTGCACAGCCCACCACCAATCCATATACAAAAGCACTTACAAACACAGCAACCGCCCGCATCGTGCTGGGATTTTGTGCAGACTCATGGATGCCCTGGTGCCTCTAAGCCAAGACATCAGTGTAGAACTTATTCCAGTGTGCTCATGCCAGCGCTCGCTGTCAGTCTGCTGTTGCAACCTTCCTTGCCCCGGAGGTGCCGCCTGTCAGATAGTGCAATGCAAAAGGTTGAAGCTTACAGGGCACAGAGTCTGTCCACCTGTAACACATGTAATTCTACTTTTAATGACCTGAAAAATAATCTTTCTGGTTTGTGTTTACAATTACAAGTAGACCAAAAAAATATATATTTTTTAAATAGTCAGTGGTGTCTCAAGATAAGAGGGTTTAAATATTATAAAAGCAATTCATTAATATATATGTAAATTTCTTATATTATTAAAATATCTTATTGCGGGTCACCATAACACTCGTGACTAGTTAAAGAGGTTATATCTGTCAATGTAAGACGCTTGTAGCAACAGAAAAAATGCTGAAGTTAAGACAAAGAAAAAAAGCATAAAAACAAAGCCAACAAAAAAAGTCACATGCTTCAGGTAAACCTGTCTGAATGTCTTTAAGGCGTGAGTGGGAAAACACTGCTCACTGGGAAAACTGGGGAGAATTCACTGCAACCAGAACGTGCTGAAGTGAAGGAAAACTTCAGCCAAAACTTTTATCAGACGACAATCTGATAACAGTGAAGGTGGAGAGAGCTCCTCCCTGTAACACCGCCTGTGTAAATTTCACACTTTGTAAAATTTAACTTTTGGAATCTCTAATTTTCTCTCTTTAATGGAGCTCTGTGGGATTTTTTTTTTTTTTTTTTTAGAGTAAAACCTAAAAGGTTTAGAAAAACCCAAACTGGCGGCTGACGAAAGCAGCACAAACATTTGGTTTGTGCTGCTTGAAAGCCAAGCCAAGAGATAAACAGTTGCAGATATGAGGTCTGTGTGCTGGGAGGAGGAGGAATTCCCCCTGTAAACTAATCTTAATTATACATAGTATGCGTGTCACCATGGCAAAAAAAGTAAAAAAAAGTCCTGTGACACCCACTGACCCACAGAAGTGCTCTGTGGAGAACTGTGTTTACACAGTCCCGTCTGGATGTCTGAGGACAGACTTCATGAGTGCAATAGTGTAACTAAAGATCAACAGTGTTACTCAGTCTGATTTATGAGAATTCAAGTATACAAAATTATTTTGCCCGATGACAAACGCACCCTTTGTGTAGTACGCGAAGCGAGGATCAGTGAGGCGCTTTGTGCTGTTTGTGTTTGAACATTACCGTAGACGCTTTTGTCTGAGCATTCTGGCTTTGTAAATATTTGAAATCCCTCTCAAAATGCAGTATTGTGCACAAGTCTAGAGCTACCTCTCATTTCTTTATACTCTGAGAAAATATTTGTTATGACCATCTTCATTCTTCAACAGTCTGAACTCTCTTAGGCAGCTTTCTTTTCATTTCCTTAAGTGTTCTTCGAGAACAGGATAGTTCTGCAGGCTGTTCAAAGGACATTCAAAGCTTTCTTCTGTTCTTGTCAACATGAAATTAAACTGCTGAGCTCATGGGAGGCCAATCCATGACTGATAGAAAAACACACAATGGGACACCGAGTGTTTCACTACTGGCAGCGTCATACTGAAAAGCAGTTTCCAAACAGATGCTTTCCCGATGGAATTGCACGGTGCATCTGTATTCCATCAATTAGAAAAGATGCCCAACACCACTGACTGAAAAACAGCCAAAAACCATGACAGAGCCTCCACTGTGCTTTAGACGTCTTCGTGCATCGTCCAGTTTCCTCTACTTTTTTAAGGACATGCTGCACACTGTGCCAAGTTTTTAAGTTAATAGCTCTTTAGGAATCACTTTGAAAGACCTTCAAAAACCCAAAGTCTGACTCCTTAGAAGCAAATTATAAAAAAAATGTGAGCTGGCTCAAGACTTCTGCCACAGTTCTGCACATCAATGAAGCCATTCAAACAACTGTTAACATTCTCGCCCGTCCAAACAGTATTTAGACGCCTCATTCTTGCATTAGACTTGCTCATTACACTTCCCATCGCCACTTAAAAACAATGACAAAATTGCATGAATCACACACTTTAAAGACCATTTTACACACATGATTGTTTCCGTACTCAAACAGATCAAGAGCTGTACTTGTGTGAACCCTGAACAAACATGGACAAGCGGCTATGAAAATGTTACCACATCAGCAAAATATTTCATAAGTCGAATGATAAATGAGATACAGTTTCTCTGAAAGGCTCACAGGCTTTCTGTTGTGTGCGTGTGCAGCCTCGAAATCCACTTTTCTTATGTATGAACACACACACACACACACACACACACACACACACACACACACACAGACGCACAGGCACACAAATATTTTTCCACATGGGAAAGTCTCTCGCATTGTCTCATCTGGACAACAAAGAATTTCTCAGCTTATTCAGCACCACACTAAGTCTCTGAGCAGTCTGCTGGCCTCACCTAACAAGCTCTCTGGGGAGACATCAAAACAAAACAAAGCACCTTGGGTGCAGCAGTTAGTGAGACCAGCTCCCAACCAAACAATCAGAAGCACAGCCCAATCAGAGAGTCTTTAGTTAAGGGTCTCAACTGTCAGCCGCAGACGTGCTTCTCACAAAAAACAAACACCTACTTGCGCCGAACTGAAATTGCCAAACTTCTTAATTGTGTCCTTGGGCAATATTTGCAATACAAAGTTATTGGCTGAAGAGCTGTCAGTATCAAAATAGTGCATCAGTATCATGTGGGTGGACGGGGGATTATCAAGATGCTGAAAATGACACCAAGCAGATCCACATAAGGAATACTCGAGCTATCAAGACAGTCCTGTTTCAAGTCTTGTGACCACATTATCAGTGGGAGTAATGGCAGAAAACTGAAACAGAATAGTAAAAATACTTGTAATGATGTGGATTTTCAAGCATCAGGCAGCGACTTCTTCCTAAATGGAAGAGTTTTAAAATGAAACAGCACCCATAAAGTTTTATTGGCCTCACTCTTACTCCCAGAGTATCGCAGTAAATCTGTCGCCGCGCACCGCTGATCACAGCTCCTCTTGATCCTGCTTTTAATGCCTGCTGAGGCGCCTATCGTACAGGTAGCTCCTCCATTAGCAAACAAGTGTCCTGCACTAGAGGGATTCTGAGCAAGTCCAAGGTTTAAGTCAATACTTTTGCATTTCTTTACTCACTTGTTGCACGGGGAATGACTGAAGCTGTTGCTCAGTCATTTCGTTGCTTTGAGTCTCTAATTTTAGATGAAAGGCACAGTTTTCATGTGCAAGAGCAGAATCTGAGAAAAGTACTTCTCTTCGCACAAGTTGTTTCAAATGCACGCTGCAGTTAATCTGATGGTGCAGATACGCCCTTGTCTTAACTCGATCCATATCAGTCTACACATGAAGCATAACAGTACGTGTTGTACTCGTGCTGTAAACACCAGTTTTTGCACTTTCTGCACCACGACTCCAAAAAAAAAAAAAAAAAGAGCTCTGAAGAACACAGCTCACCTGCAGCTCCAGATTGAGGTTTGATTTGATTTGATTTATTGATTAGCATTCAAATATCTCAGTGAAGACAGAACAAAGATCTACCACAAAGCAAGAAAGCATGAGACAAGGCTAATCAAAAAGGTATTGGCTGAAGCATTTGCTTATTACGCCAACCCTTTTAACAAAAGATCTTTTTGCATGCAGCTCCTGTACACAGGGCTCGAAGCAAATAATAAAACAAAGCAAAAACAAACAAACAAAAAACAACAACAAAAAAACAAAAACAACTTTCCACCTTAGATAAGTAACTACATCAAAGCAAAAGAATCAAGAGGTTTTTTTTTGCTCTTTTCATTCTTGATTTATATATTTTTCTAATACTCTATTTTTAAACATATTTTTAAACAAGGAAAATGAACTACACCTTTTTAAATCACTGTCATAACTATTCCACAGGTTAACTCCTCTAATAGAAACACATCTCTGCTTTATATTTGTCCTCATCTTGTTTTTTCTTAAAGAAATCTGTTCCCGTTAAGTCATATTGACCCTCTCTGACTTTGAACAGCTTCTGAGTACTGGGGCAAAGCAAGTTATTTTGTGCTTAAAAAGTGTTGTCTAGACCAGTGAGGGACTGCTGGCCAGTAGAGTCACCTCTCCGACAAAGCGGCTTTCTGCCACTTCCTTTTACATTTACAAATAAAACACGAATCCTGGACCAAAACGCAGAGCGCTCTACCTCGATTTCTTGCTTGATTCAATTGCTCCGAGCTAACGGTCGATGGACAAAGATGTTACTTATGAAATCATCATTTTGTGGAATTGCCTGCCATTTTCCAAGAATCATAGTTCTGTGTAACAAACCATCTGGCTTAAACAGCCATCCGGAGCGTCATTTCAGGGTAGGTGGGATCATAAAACTCAATCATGAGATTATCACAAGGTCGTAAAACCTGAAGTTCTTCACCATCACACTATGTGAGTCCATATCAGTTTTGAGGTTGACCGTGGTATTGAAAACATCCATGTGCGTCATGGAAACCAAAAACTATTTTTAATAAGCCAATTGATTTTAGAAGCTCTAGCTAGCTCCCATTGGTTAGCTTAACACAGGTTTCGATCACCACAAATGACTTTCAGCATACTTGATTTTGCCACTTTTATACACTTGTGGTTAAAAATGGTTAATATTTGGAACTGCTTCACCCATATTGCCATAAATTATACTTCGTTCCTCGTTCAAACTTCCTACATAGACACACGCTGGCAGGTAGCTAAATGCAGCCCCTCTTCGCTCGTCTCTTTGGCAGCAGAATCAGGAAATCCCACTCGTCTCCTCTCGGCTCACGGGTCACTGCTTTGGTGAGCAAGACTTCAGGAGAAAGCCAGAGTGCTAAATGGATTTCAATAATGCAAGCCCAGTGAGAGCCTCAGAAAGGTTGTGTGCATGTGCCGACTGCATGTTATGATGGAGCTGGGGTTTAGGTGGACATGAATATTGGGAAGCGAGCTGCGGTGTGAATGTGTGCTGCCTCTGAGGGGACCTGATAGGTGAGTGATAAGAATTACCGCTTCAGGTGCAGCAGACGTGAACGTGCATGCATGCGTGACTGAGCACGGATTGAGGTGAGAGGATGGGAAAAGCCTGCAGAGTGCCTCTATTCCTCCGATCTCATCTATAATTCAGCGCTGTAGCGGTCTGTGAGGTCTTTCTCGATCCTCTGCTGTTTGCCTTCAGTAATGAAGGTGGAGACGAGTGTTCTACGGTACATCTCACCATTTCTCCCCATCTACCGCCAACTCTCTGGAGGCCATACAGCTGTGAGCAGCAGCTCAGCGCGTTTCACTGAATGAAGTCCTTCTGAATCCAGAGAATGTGTTGAACTGGGTAAGGCCTGCCTGCTTCAGCCTTAAAGCCATCTAGAGCAGGGGTGTCAAACATAAGGTTCGGGGTCCAGAATCGGCCCCGCCAAGACTCTAATCCGGCCCACTGGACAGATTTGAAAAATGTGAAGGAGGGCATCAATTTTGGGATTTTTTTTTTTTTTTTTTTTTTTTAAATAATGTATTTAAACAGGTTTTGCAGTTTTTCCTGGCGATAAAGCGTTAACCCAGAGTCATTCATATTACACCACAGTTATATCTTAGTGGGGGAAAAAAAAAAAAAAACAACAACAAAAAAACAAAAAAAAACAAAAAAAAAAAAACCAGGAACTTTTCTGTTGTTTAATTGTTTATCTATTCACCTTTTTAAACAAATGTGTCCACACATGAAAAAGACCATTTTCTGCAAATTAACAGAAACTTTCTGTTTTATAATTACAGCGCTGTCTCGGCAAGGAGCTAACAGAGCCACTTTTTCTGTAATTTTACACATTTATTTCTTACAATTTAAGCCCAAACAGTCAGGCAAAACATTTATTTCCTTTAATACAGCAGCATTTCTTTAACAGATGGGAAAAATCTGAGACATACTGTTGAAAGTGCATGTCTTTTTCTTATACGAAGATATCTCAGGCCTGGTCCGGACCACTTAAGATCAAAGTGAGCATTACTTTGCCCACAAAGTAAAATGACTTCTTTTATCTAGAATATTTCTAAAATGCTCTTGACTCAACATTTATGGATAATCTGAGTTCATCATAACAAAGCATGTGTCCCTGAGGTTATGGTAGCTCAGTCGATTGTGCATCTTTGCAGTGGCCATCCCCACAGTAGAGGTTTTTACTTACGGAGAATCAGCACAAAACCGCCTCCTGCTTTTCAACTACATGTGTAAAAAACAAAGAAACGCAATTTGTTTAAAAAAGGAAGCGGCTGCTAAATCTGAATGAATCGCGATTAAGTTATAGATACATTTCCAATACTTTCATGCAGCAACTGAGTCCCTTCCTTACCTTTAAAGTTGAAACAAGGAATCAAGTCGATTTTGGCTCCACTGTATGGTTCAAGATCTGAAAACGCTGGATCCCACATTTCCTATAACATAACTCATTGGTTCCTTTCAGAGAGACGTTCTCTGCCCAAATACTTGCTCCTCCAAAAAAAACAAAAACAAAAACAAACAAAAAAAAAAAACTATTTCGCTATTTTAGGATTTTGAAACCACGCTTGCTTAATCAGGAGAAGATATGATGAAGAAATGGGTGGAAAAAACCCCAAAACTTTACAGGGACCATAACTTACACAACAAGAAGTGTAGCTTTCATTTCATTGTTTACTAAAAGTTGTTCAAATTTGTAGGAATAAACAAAGTTATTTTTTTTCATTTTGTATAAAAAAGGAACATTTTACATATTATGCTGTACATATTTAAATGGTTGTAACAAAATCATAGTTATTTATATTCCTATATGTTGTGAATACAAACAACAGTAAGAAACGTGAAGACATCAGAGGTCAAATGTGACATGATATATAAGTCTTTATTTTTAAGGCCATTTGTCAATTTCTGACTAATAAACCATCAAGTGATCCTTGAAGACCTTGATGGAAGACCTAAGCTAAATTTGAAGGCATTGTTAACACGACTCCGCTCTACATTCATTCAAAACTATGATGTTTACAGACAGAATGACGCCACCAGAAACACGACCCCCTTGGCAGAACGTGATAAACATCAAAGTCTGTTAAATCAAACCTGAACATGACAACCAAGATCACAAAGTCATCAGGAAAAGCGTAGCCATAGTTGACGTTTCCCATACAACCAGCTGTCTTTTGGAAACCAGATGTTTGCCCCCTGCTGGCCATTAAAAAGAACTCCGTGTTAAGGCCCTTTTAGGACCTGGTAGTTGCATCCATCCTTCAAATACAGTCATGTGTAACAAAGATCTGTCATGTGGGAGACTGGAAAAAACAAAACTAAGGTTTCAGTTGATAGCATCAGTAAAAGCTCATCAGAAACAGAAGAGCCGTGTTTCCCCCGCCCCCCACAGCCCAAGCTGCACCGCTCTTTCCTTTGTTTTGAACCACTGGAGGAAGTTTACACTAGAAATTTGTTATTATTAATCTAAGGAAGTACATGGCACTGTATATTGTTTCAGTGTTATTAATGTGTGTTGTACTTCTGTATACTTTTAGATCTCTTTTCTGTTTGTAACTGGAATAAGTGCACAGTGAATCCACCTCAGGGACAATCAAGCATCGCTCGGCTGAACTCTCCCTTTTCCCCCTCGCAGCTGATTCAGCCAGTCTCTTCTCACGCACGTCTTTCCTTCTATTCATTTCAGCTTTCTCTTAACGGATTTCTCAGCTAGGACCATCCGACCCCGGCAGTTTACAGAGACAGGTTGTGATCTCGCAGAGCCCCTCAGCCATGCTGAAACATTTTCCTCGGTTTTTAAGGTTCTTTCCCTCCGTTTCTACAAACGTCTCACTCCTGTCGAGGATGTGGCTCTGACTGTAATGGCGTTCTGTCCTCCTCGCACTTCCTCCAGTCACACTTGTAAAGGTCACATGTTCCTGTAGCCTGGAATGATTCAGATGCTGTCAGAAAATCTGTCAAGCTGTGCGAAACGCTGATTTAATACGGGGCCATTTATTTTCAGTAACAGACGTGACCGTGGTAACAACTGTACTTCATACGGCTTAGATCAGCAGTGTTCAAGTTACGTTTAATGGCTGTCAAGTACAATTTAACATCAGAATCACACAGACGACGGATCTGTGTGACTCCCGTGTACATACACTGACTATCGTAAAGACAGATGCGCAGATTAACCTCACCTTACCGTAAATATGAGAAAAGTTGCTCAGAGTAAAACACAAACGGACCATCAATGCCCACTAACAGATCTGAGTATGTAACAAACAGCATTTGGGTTCAGATCCGGACTGCAGTCTGCCTATTGGTGACCTAGAGCAGGGGTGTCGAACTCCAGGCCTCAAAGGCCGGCGTCCTGCAGGTTGTAGATCTCACCCTGGGTCAACACACCTGAATCAAATGATTAGTTCATTACCAGCCTCTGGAGAACTTCAGGACATGTTGAGGAGGTCATTCAGCCATTTAAATCAGCTGTGTTGGATCAAGGACACGTGTTACTGTGTCGGCGGTCTTTAGCCAGGCAGACTGTCTGTGAAGTCCTGTTATCTGAAAACTGCAGTTTACAAATCGTCCATCAAAAGAATTTCCTCTTCAAAACTTTTTCGAAGATCAAATCTATTTTTATTTCGCTCTACAGTTCGTCTATCCAGAATTAGAATAGAACAGACAGCTACATGTACCCTTCAGGTACTGACGACATATCACATTTACGAGGAGGCAGATCAGACGTCACTGTGACCTTCAGGTTAGACCTTTCTTTGTGATAAAAGCAAAATCCTACAAACACAATGCCACAGCTAGTGCTGGCTTCAAAGCACTAAAAAGGAGATAAATAGTTTGGTTTCTCCCAGGAAAACAATGACCTGCTGGAGTGAGGGGAATATTGAGAGTGTGAACCTCGGGCTGAAGAGGTCACTGAAGCGTCTGAGCAGCTTGGCGCACAGAGAAGAAGGTTTACTATAAAAACGTTGTATTTCTAGGCATTACCATCACCTTAGTTCCCACCAGTTCCGACTTGCTAAATCTGTCACTTCTTCTCAGTTTCCTCTAACCTCCCACATCGCCGTGCTTCACTGTGCGGCGTCACCAACGACCGCCGCTCTCTTAAAAAGCAGTTCTCGCTGCAGTGATTCACCCCTTTAGTCACTTGCAGCATCCACCCCGTCTTTTGTTATCCGCGCCCACTCTCTTCCATTCTATTAGAGGTTAAAAGGCCAACTGCGAGATCTAGGCTACTGCCGGCCCCTTTACCGCCGCGCGTCGCGATTGCAGGGCGGGCTAAGCTGACTCACGCTAATGTTTTTGTATAATATCGGTGCGATAACGACAGGGCTCCGCAAATCAGCTTGACAACAAACAAAGATGTCTGGCTTGCAGCAAGGCTTATCCCCAAGGCATGTGATTATAGGCGAGACAGAATTAAAACACCAAATCTCCTGTCAGGTTTTTCCCACCTTCCCTCCTCCCTCTCGTCCCCACGCAGCCTGGTCTGAGACCCATTGCCTGTCGCTCGGCTTTCTGCCTGAAATACCGACGTGATTATTATTGTTTGGGGGGTGGATGCTGGAGAGCAAGTGGATCTGTGTGTGCACGGGCTCGACTCGGAGAACACAACAGGTCCCATCGTGGGAGAAAACCAGCGGGTTTTCCACGATCACCATCTCGCTCTCCTACGCGCCACACGCCTTCAGCTTTTTCCCGCCATCTTAAAGCGAAGCGTCAAGACAGCAGCCTTTAAAATTGCTTACTTGTAAATTGAGCCTAACATTGCAGGCGTGTGCACAGAGCTGGGATTAACTGAAGTAGGTCAACACCCAAAGAAAGGAAAAGAAAAAAAAAAACCCAAAAAGCCCAACAACAACAAGGCTGGAGAATTCACTGACACACTGCTATTGTCTGCACAGTTAACATTGTTATTATGGAAACAGGAAGATGGAGCCCATTAGAAAGCCTCCATTTCAGCTCCAGTTAAGCCTGATGGGTCTTTGCATTAGTCCACGGGGCAGGTGGTAATAGCTGAACGCAAAGAATCAGGCCCGATGGACCCAGAGAGCGTTCTGCTGCGTTCTGCATAACTGAAAAAGGCCACATCGGTTTAAAAAGCAGCCAAATCAACAACCAATTTTTTTTGGGGGGGGGGCAGGCGTTACTCAATTAAACTTTTCCCCCCCGTCTTGCATGACAGAGGCTAACGAAAGCAGCTCGTTCAACTGCTTTTAATCACCGAGCACTCGTTTGAGAAAGCCTGATCAGGGACAGGAATGAGATAAAGAAAAAAAAAGAAGCACGTAGAGGGAGAAACGGAGGCAGTTTGAAGCGAAAGCATGAGGGCGAGGAAAGAGGAAGATTAGCGCTAGAAGTGGTGCAGCAGGACGCTATGCGGCTTCAGATGTGAGCGAGGGAAGGAAGAGAGAGAAGCAGAGACAGATGTGGGGGAGGAAAGCAACGGCAGAGCTGAACAAAATAAAGCCAGAGGCCATGTGTGATTTAGATCACAGGGAGGAGGAGAGCCAGGTCGAGGAACTCTTTTTGAGGGGGACACAGTTGAAACAGTGGGCACGTTTGCAAGCACATACATCAGCTAAAGTGGATATACACGTTCAAAATAGGCATTTTTTAAAAATAATATCACAGCAGCTGGATGATAAAACAGCTAAACCAAAAAAGTCCAACATGGTGTAATTTCTTTGCTGCTTCTCTCACCAGATGTTAACACAACTGCAGTCACTCGCAGCCTTAAAAATAGGCCTGTTTTTCTGCCACCGCGCAAAATACTGTTTTTCTTTCCCATCGCTGTTAGCAATGACAGTTTTTTTTCCCCACAGAAGGAACTCGCTAAGCTGTATAGGTGCCAAGAGGAATTTGAGTAATCCAGCTGGGTTAATCGAGTTCTGCTTCTGCGATTACAACCTTAATGCGAGTAAGATAACTCTTAAGGGGTTTATCTGACAGTTGCAATATTACCCCGCTGGTTCTAATCAAATTATTAAAATATGTGTAAACACAGCGAGTGACGGAGGAGCAGACGGTGAGGTAGACTGGTGCATGAGAAAAATGGAGCAAGAAAGAGATGGGGGGGGGGGGGGGGAGAGGAAGTGAGATGCCCACAAAGATGAAAGAGAGGATCAGGTGATCACTGTCAGCTGTGTGAAAACGAAAAAGTAGAAAGCTGCTATCAGTCCTTACGCTCTATCAGGCTCAGTTCAAAAGCACAAGCAGAGAAAAAGTCTTTACAAAAAAAAAAAAGAAGAGCACTTGGCATCTGTACCGGTCCCTCGCGTGCCTTCAGACGTACTTAAAACCTTCGTGAGCATTTCCGGAAAAGGGGGGACGCAGGAGGGTGTAAAAAAGGTGAGATGTGCAGCGTGACACGGGTTATAGATGAGATGTGACTTCCTGTCAGACTCACAAATTCTTCATTTAAGGGCTTTGGTGGATTCTGTCTTGTGTTATAAAGCACATATATAAGAGATTCAGTTTGTCTGGGATAAACAGGAGGAGCATCTGCTCCCACAGCCGCCTCCTAACCTTCATCAACTAAAAAGCCAACAAGTGAGTGATTAGCACACAGGCAGAAATGTTACATATAGGACTTTAAAAACTGATACAGTGGCAATCTCTGATTATTTAAAATTAGGGACAAGGAAAATAAACAGATTCGCCATCATTTGTTAGGCTTCCTTGTTTATCCTCTTTCTGATTGCTCTGTAATCAGCCGTTTTTGTGTTTGTGGGGATCCAAACACTCTTGCTGGTATGCCTAACATGGCTCAAGGATGGGTTTTTTTTTTCCCTTAATTTTCCATTTATTAGCCATTATATATACACACACCAATACCCATAGATCAGCTAGTTGCTAATAAGTTAAGTAGAATACTGTCACTCCCCAGGAAAAAAGGGAGTTAATGTATAAATAAGTGCTGTGACAGCCACACATACACACTTTACAGTAAGAAATGAGTAATACTGCAAACCAACAGTTAGCAATACTTTACTGTAAAGTCTGTATGCCAAACTGTTTCTATGTTGCCAGTAAATTCCTTGCTGGCAACATAAATCCTGCAGATAATCAAAGGTGGTTTCAAAGGTGATTAATATGTTGCTCGACTTGGCTGACCAACCTAAGCATCGGCATAGTGAAAGTGTATTTTAGCTATTAGCACTGTCCACATCTATAACGTAGGCCTGAGCACATGAAGGGTGGGAGGTTGATGCTTTGAAAATATAAACTCATCCATCTCCACGGTGATATAAGCACAATAATAAATGGTCAAATACAGAGAGAAAAACAAATAGCGGAAAAAATGAGTCAAGACGAGTGCAAAATAGATTCTGATATTAGCAGTTTGCAGGAAAGGACTGTAGTTTAAGTCTAAATGTCACTTTAAACACTACACTGGACGTATACGGGCTCATCTTCACTGCTGGATAAAGCACAATTCTGCACACAAACTAAACTGTTGCTGGAGCCACTACAAAGCTGCAAATCTGGACTTGTTTACATTCAGAGCAATTTTCCAGCTAATGGTTGTCAGAGTGCTGCACAGACACAGCTCTGTCACAGCGGTGAACAGCTGGCAACATTTTAAAACCAAATGAAATCCTCATCAGGATTTTTTCCCCCCAGATTCGACTCAGTTGGTCATTTGAGACGACTATTATTATTATTATTATTATTATTATTATTATTATTATTATTATTATTATTATTATTATTATAATAAATGTCCCTCTCTTCTTCGGCTGGGCACCTGTAATTAAAAGCCCCAGATTTCTTTGAAAGCTTTTCATTTGTCATACGCAGCTTTGAAAAAGTTGCTTGTAAAAGTTGACACGAGCTTTAAATTGCTTTAAAGTGCAGTCATCCCCCCATATTTATATGAAACTGTCGATACATATGAGAGTGTAAGCCTACCAGCTTAACCCATTTGTTGACTCATACCATAACCAGATGCCTCACCTTGTGCAACCCCGGGGTAAAAATAAGAAAAAAACCTTTGTTTCCTGTCTCTCACCCTTACCACGGTTCTTTTTCCAGCCTGAGGCACAGTTTTCAAGCAGAGTGACAGATTGATCAGCAGTTGCTGTCGCACATGTGAGAGAGCAAGTGTCCGATTGAGTTTGGCACAATTTGGGCGACCGTAGCATTGTGCAGACTTGTAGCAAGACCAGTGCCAACTGCAATCACAAGGCCTGTGTGTGCACTCCGCAGCTCACTTATCTGTTACAGGCACAGTTCAGGAAGTGCGCCGTGCACAGTGGGAATTCAAAGCTTCTGGGTTCCGTGTGTGTATTTGGAAAGTTGACCGCGTATCATCGCGGCAGGAGGAAAACCCCCACACCGCTTTCCTGCACTAGCGAGCACGATTTGGTTAAAAGAGACTTCGGCTCTTTGTCCATTGCAGTTATCTCGCCAACACACCGTTCTTAACGCCACGCCCTCTTTCATATTCAGGCTTGACATTTAGGCAGTTAATTTTAGGAACCGCACAGGGAAGCAGAGTCTGGAAGAAGCACTACGCCACAGTAAAAATGTCAGCCAACATATATGAGTTCTTAAAACAGAGTTCCACTGCCTTTTCCCTGATCCATGACCGCCCTGTGGATTAAAGTCCCGCTTTAACCTCTCTGTGAACCATCCAAGAATGAAAAGGATCGTTTTAAAGAAAACAGCCAGGGAACTAGCTTGAGGCTTTTGTGATACTTCCAACAGCACCACGAGCGCTGTGCTCTGTTCCTAATTATGCCGATTCAACAGTGGCTCTAAAAGGTTGGGCAGATTTCTGAAAAAATGCACTGACCTTTGATCTATTTCCACTTCCAGAAACTTCCTGATTCGTGAATAGTGACAATTGACATCCCACCTATTGCCACTGTACTTACATTTGCAAAATACTGCTGACATGTTGCCATTCTGTGAGCTGGGAAACGGAAAGAGGGGAAAAAGAAAAGAAAGCAAACCACGAGAAAAGCTTGTGAAACAAGAGAAAAGACCTTGCAAGACACTGGTGCAACTCAAGAGCCACACTTATGACACCTCAGATCCGCCTCCAGCGGTGTTGCCATAGAAGCGTCACATTCGACGAGGCCTCTGAGGTGCATCAGTTTCTTCTTTGAGCGGATTTTGGTGATTTGATTTCACCTGAATAAGAAGTGCGCAGGCTCCAACCCTCCAGAGCAACAGTTAAGTGTTTTGCACATACTTCTGCTGGATGGCACCTCTGTGTGTAAGGAGCTGGTCACCTGCCCTGAAAATTACTGGTGGACTGCCAGTGCTACCCCTCAGCCTGCTAAGTAGGCATACCTATGGTATCAATTTCAAAATCCCACAGCACCTGGTTCTCTAGTTATCACTTTGACAAGATTTTCAGAAAACGTACTCTGACCTCGAGGTCAAGGTCACCGAGATTGGACCTGGTCCAAGATTTTTAATAGTTGAGCCTCTGGTATCAATATGAAGCTCCTACGTCACCTTGTTTTCACGTTATCACTTTTGCAAACTTTGCTGTTGCAACGATAATACCAGATTAGAATATGAGCGCTTCATTATTTACTCACTGATATTTCTCATGTCGTGCTGTTGTTCTATCATATTTAAAAAAAAAAAAAAAAAAAAAAATAAAAAAAAAAAAGCATGTTCTTTCTCGATGCCTCTTTCCCCCCCAATTTTCTTGTAGCAGCAGATGTGAGAACAAGCATCCATTCAATCCTTTTAGCTCTACATCTGGCTCATGTTTCCCTGCCAGTGTCCACCTTGACCATCTGGAGAGAGGAGCAAACCGACTTGCATCTCAAGTGCTCTTATCTCTGACGACCCCTTCTTCCCTTTCGTCAGCCCAAAAGCACCAACTGGAAAGGTCAGGAATGTAGAGGCAGAAGAAAACGGTGTGTGTGTGTGTGTGTGTGTGTGTGTGTGTGTGTGTGTGTGTGTGTGTGTGTGTGTGTGTGTGTGTGTGTGTGTGTGTGTGTGTGGGAAAATGTCAGGCAACCTGAGCTTCTTGTCAGCTGGATGTGTGTTTGTGCCGTGCTCCTTCGCCTGCTAGCGCTCATGCTACTCTTCCCAGAGATGAGCGCACACACAAATACCAACTACTATGAACATTTTTAAAGTTCCCCCAGCTGATACCTCATTGTCATTCTCCTTCCTTCCATCCTCTACCACCTCTCAGTCTTCCTCTTTCAGCTCTGTTTCAGGCCTTTAAACATAAAGTCTGACTCCGCTAGTTTCTGCTTCCCATGGCGGCCGGGGCAAAAGAGAGAAAAAAAGGTTTGCAAAGCTTAACACATCAGCAGCTAAATCCTCAGAGCTCCCTGCGAAGCCATTCAGCACATCAACTCAACATGGCACATTTTTCATTATCGTTACCCTGACAAATCACCAGACAACACAACAATGAACTCCAAGGTGCGAGTGCTCCTGGAACACATTTTATTAATAGGTAATGTGCAAACAAAGTCAAATGATAATAATATAGTGCAAGGAAGGAAATTATGACTGGTTCAGTCATCGGCTTGAAACCAAGTAGCAGCAGATCATGATGATGTGTCAGATTAGCTCCAAATTCATAAAGAGTTTCTGCTACATTTTCACTCTAGACCTCTACATGAACCTGGAAATGACTTATTGAAGACTGAAAAACCTGGTCAAGTCACAACATGAAGGTATGAATACAGCTGTTGTGCATGAGCTCAGTGGAAACAGCCAGGTCACCTGGTTCGAGTTTGCACTCCGGAGCGCCATGACGAAGGGAAATAACTTTGTTTTACACATCTTTATCGAAATATGTCAACTAACATTTCGGCATGTGACTCGGGCCTCATCACACCTAGGCAACGAAATCGAGTTTTATTCTGTCGGCAGATGGAGGTGGCACAGCTTTCCTTCTTTAAACTATTGTCCACATAAAGACCGGTGCTGACCTTTTAAAATTCCCGTAGTTTGTCTCCACCCTTTCACCATTTGTGACATCTTCATTTGGAGAAACTAAATTCTTCAAACATCACAGTGCTGAATGAGCTTCTACTCTCAGTGTTTGCCACACATTTAAAACCCAGCAGCGCCTCTCAAGCGAGTCCCTTACCCTGCGGACGGTCCCCAACTCTTTGTTCTGCTCTCCGGCCCACGAATGACTTCTCCACCTGCTGTAGGTTTGCTGCAGTCCAGGAAGGTGGAGTTTGGAGCACGTCTGACCAGAGGATGAGATCCTTCTGGGATAACGTCACAACAGCGATGTAGCCAAAAGCTGACTAGTAAGGAACTCGAGAGGGGGGAATCATTGCAGAGATGGCAACATTCCCACAAGCACATATATACTTAACAAAAAGCTAAGCCCTGTCATATATAAGGACATACACAGATTAAAAACAAACACTAGCTCTACATCTACTTGGCTGCTGCTTCTTTTTTGGCTCATTCTACAAAATCAAACTGGAGCAGATGGCTGTCAGGGGTTTGATGAACCACTTAAGGCTTCTGCCTTGCTTTGCTTGATTGAAGGCAAGTGGAACATTTTATTTTGAAATGCAAATGATCTCACTCTCTCTCTGCTTTAATGGAGTGATTGCATTAGAAGAGGGAAGATGAAACTCACTTCTCTCAAGCATTCCCTGTGCAGGAGCACCGACAGTTTCACAAACCCATGTAAGTCTGGTCTCGCAAGAACTTTAATGTTTTTGTTGTTTTGTGGTTATTTTTTGAGCACAGGCTAATTAATAACTACAAAATAGATTTTGCTATTCGTGACTGTGCACTGAAAGCTTTAATCTCGTGACACTGTGACATGAATTGCAAGTGTGCGTCTGTTCGCTGGAGCAACATAAAAAAATGTTTTGTTTGAGGGTTTTTGGGTTCCTAACTCCACCGTGAAACATCAGCTTTGCATAGATTGCACGCAGAAGCAAGAACATAGGCAAATGATATATCCAGCCAATCCTGGCAACACACGTTGGGTGCTATATTTTTAATGACAAATTACTGAGAGAATAAAACAAACATGTGCAATTTGTGCCCACAAGCCACCACAATCCAGAAGTGATGACCTGCCACTAATAAGATCTGAAAACCCTTTCTGTTGAGGTAAATATAGCCCCTCGTTGATAGACGCAGAATGTCACTTGGGTACAACCCTGAGTGATGGGAGACAAATTTAAAAAATAAATAAAATAAAATTAGCAAATAAGCAAACGCTCCATCAGGCTTCTCCACCTGCCTCTGGAGAGAAAAGTGAAAGGAGGGAGAGGTGACTGGCAGCTCATTATACTCTGCAAGACAACCTTTTAATGATACAGGCAGTGGGTGAATGTGACACTCAGCTAGCGCCTTACCCCTGCTAAGATGGGAGAACATGTAATCACGCACACACAGGCAACTAAAGCAGACAAAAATAACACTGGAAATTTGGTCATTTTCTTAAGTAACCATCAGACTAGTTGCTGTGAAGGCGTAGCTGCTTTGGGACGGATGCTGCAGGCAGCACTGAGAGCATAAATTAGAGATACTCGACTGACCGGCAGAAAACTCACCTGAACTATATTTAGGCACAGATGCACTGCTCACGCCTGATAAACAAATGAAGTCCAAGTTCCTGCAAATTGAGCTGTTGTATAGTTGCATGTGTGCCGTTTTGCATACATAAAAGCCACTGAAACTGAAAACTGAGGATTAGTAGTTTTGCTCAGCAGAAAGTTTGATTTTTAGAACGCTCGAGCCTAACGATAGCTGGCATACAGTTAAGCCAGTAGCGTCCCTTTGCTGATTGGACGATAAAACCTCAACTTGATCTTTCATATCTTGAAACTGGAGGTTCAGGCATGAATTTCGATGTCTCTCCACAGCTCGTGAACACCCATGATTCCTTTTCTCCTCCACTTTGACGTACTACATGTGTGGGTGGTCTCTAGCCACATATGTAAAATGCAGTTAGTGAGAAGGGAGATGCCATTCCCAGCAACTGTATAGAAACACAGTGGGTGAACATGGCGGCTTCCGAAAATCCCCAAACCCACTTCTAATTTTATTACAATGTATCAGCTTGTTGGAACATATATAATTATGTAATTAAACACTATTCTGCGTATATCTACAAGCACAATATCCAACTTTACCTTTAAAAGAAACATTCTCCGACGGGTGACCATGAACAAAATAGATTTTTTCTCTCAGCTCTCTCCGTGGATGGACTGGATGTTTCTATAGTGACATCACCAGATATCATTTTTCAGTACATTTGCTGGGCTGGGATAAGCAGCCAAATCTGATTAAACCCTGGATGACAGTCCTCTGGGATTTGCGATTTCTAAATCATCCATCAGCTCGAGCTACCTGTTCCCAAAACCAAACACCTGCTTCTGACTCTATTCTTAGTTTAATAATAACATTTGTTGCTCCCCGTTCTTTTTTGTTTGCCATCTGCGTCCCATCTGACTATTTATGCCCGGAGGTTTCATGAACTGAGCCTCACTTAGAGTTAAAGCCAGTCTATAGCCTCGCTGATATGAGAACCTCTACAGCTACCCCAGTTGGAAACCCACTGTATGATAAATCATTCAAATAAAACCATCAGAGAAGTTGAATTACCTTCTTTAGTCGACGTACTCTCAGCCCACTGAACTCTATACGCTGACAACAGTTCACAAACCAAAGCCTGTGACTTATGCTTGCCGACAACAGTGTGCTGCAAAGTTTCACCTCTGAAACACACCAGCAGCCCTCCACTTCACTGCTCATTCAATTTCCTGCTCCTTTGCATTGCTTACATTTTACATTTTCTGGCACGAGGAGAAGAATAAGGTTCATTTCCTGGATCACTTCTGTTTCAATCAACCAGCTGTATTAAATGCAGAAGGAAAAGCTTCTGCTCCCCAGCAACCAAGAAGGAAAACAACATTCCTTTAACCTTAAAAAGGTTCGTGGCAGAAAGGACTCATGTGTGAAGAGTGAAGTAAGAGGGGTGGGTGGACTTCTTTAATGAGATTAATTAGTGCGAGTAGGAGGGGGACAATGTAGGAGACAAAACGTGATTCAGTGGGGTGAAATGAGTGCATTCTTAACATGATGAGTTTTCTGCATATAGCAACTCTCGCTTTGACGAAGGTCAACCCACCTCCATTGTTCATTTTAATGTGTCGCATTCATGTATATGTTATTGAGTGAGTGTGCATTGTGTTCATTGATTCGCTGCAAATGAAGTTTCCCGTTAAGGCACAAAGAAAGTTTTGAACTGACAACGCGACAACAAATTCTTGAATTAAGCTGACAATGGCGAGACAGTCCATCTGGTTGAATTGCAATTCGGTCTGAACACACACACACACCCACACACACACACACACACTGGATCGTTTATACACACAGCCAGCCTCTCTCTTTTTGGATAAATGCAGCATTATGTGCCTGAAACAGTGAGGGGTACATAACAGTCAGGGGGCTTTCCTCCAACTTCATGCCCAGTCAATGAGTCTTTAAGAGCAAATTATGGACATTCAAATGTAACACACATCACTTTGAATACACAAACACACACAGTTCCTGTTTCTCATCAAGTCAAATTGCTCATAGATAAGCAGCAATAGCAAGAACGGTTTAAAAGTATGTTTTAAATACATCCTCTGTCATAAGGCATCTCAGTACAATCTTTTATTTTATGCTTAAAACTCGAGTCCGATTGACCTAAAGCTTCAGACTGAGGTTGACATTCAGCTTTCTAAATGTGTTGCCAACAAGAAGGAGAGTAGAGTTTCCTCTGGTAGGCAAACATCATCAACACCACGACCAGGCTGAAAGGCGTTTAGCAAATCTTTACTGATAGCAAATAGCTAATATCAGTCAATGTTAGCTTCCAAATATATCAGTCAAAGGACCATTATTCAAACAGAAGAGTACATACACGTTTTAATGCAAGAGATTTATTACTGCGGAACAGGAGTTGGGGAGCGAGAGTTGTGCAATGATCACTCCAGCTTTTAATCCAACATATCCTATTATTGGGAAATGTTCGTCGGGGAAGTGCTTGCTTACTTCAGCAAGACAATGCTAAAACACATTCGGAGGTAATCTGAAAGCATGAGTGCGTATTAAAGAGCTCAACAGCCAAGTGCAGATGCAAGAAATCATTTGCCGATTAATGAAAAATACAATCCTGCACTGACATAAAAAACAAACAACCCCCCCACAAAAAAAAAAAACCAGTGATGGCAGCTTGATAATGACGACCTGCAGAGTCAGCACAAGCTGTACCTCAGTCAGAGAAAAGGACAAACAAAAGGGGAAGCAGCTTGTGACAGGAAATAAGATGAGAAAGGAAATTTTGAATATATGTGTCACAACAAGTTAATGATCAGACGCGCGGCCCTGTGATCGGAGAACAAATGCGCTTCTCAATTTAATATGCCAAACGTCCTCACAGGTCACGAGCAATCCTTCTCAAAAAAGAAACAAGCTTGTATGTTTCTGGTGTGATTAAGTCGAGCGGGTTGGCTTGAACCAGGCGACCACAGAGCAAGATCCTTCATAGCAGAGCCTCAGTGGAATAAACAGCTCAGTAAGCATCTGCTAATGACTGCGGTAATCTTGAAACTAAGAATCAATGCTTTGCATGTTAGCAAAAGCCTCTGCAAGAAGTTCAGTGAGCTTCGTTGAGATGTTATGGTTGATGTCAGAGATGTGAACGGCTGCTGTTATTCCTACTTTTTGTTTCAGGTATTCCGTACTGGGAAGCCTCTTTTTAGATATTCAGATAAAGAGCAAAGACATCATGAAAGTGAGTGTTACTGGGAAACAGGTAGTGGGTCCTTTGTTGAAGAGGAAGCTTCCACCTGTTTCACCCCAGCTCAGGTCCATCTCGTGCAGGTTGCATGTGTACAACACCAGAAAAAGCAGATATTTTCTTAAGCGAACTGTGCACAGCATGATTGCATACATGCAGTTATTTACGACCACTTCTACCACCTGTGTGCAGCTTTATGTTTTGCAAGCTAATTTATATTGTTGTTTCCGTGTGGGTCACAAACCCACAGATTGTGCTTCACAGTATCAGAGAAGAACGACAGCAAAAAGAGGTCGCATTTCTGCATGACACGACTATAGACGTGTCAGAGCATATGTGAGTGTGAACAACAACACATCTAAAAGCATGTGTCTGCTTAAGAGTGTGTGTGTGTGTGTGTGTGTGTGTGTGTGTGTGTGTGTGTGTGTGTGTGTGTCCCCAACCTCAGTGTACTTTTTCCATCACACCTCTATTAACTCTTTTTGCCATCAGCGTAGATCCATAATATCTCCATGTCTCCTGCTCACAGCCATCAGCACTTCAATAACACAGTCAAAATTAAGGTTGTTTTAAAAAAAAAGATTCTCAGATACTAATAAATATCAATTTTACCATCAGATTAGACACTTATTTGGAACAGCCGATATTAAATCGGACGATTCTTTTCAGAAAGGATGGACGTTTATATTACCAGCTACACGTGAAGCCAATCAGTCGCTTTTATTACTGATATGATCTTTATTCACTTACTTTTCTAAAGGAGAATGCTCAAACAGCGCTACAAAGACATCGACATGCAGTGGATTAATTCGTTTCATTTAAAGTACGTCATATCTACGTCAAGTACAGCATATCTATGATGATCAGAGGTCATGCGGTTTTCCTTTGTGCCATCTAAGCAAGCAGTGAGGCGCTGCATTAGTTTGACTACATTTGTTTGACAAATCTTATGTAAAGGAGATTGTGACAAATGAGTTGATATGCGTGATGTTATTTTACCAGTTTGAAATGAAAACAACAAAAACTAGGAAGGAATCAGTTCCCTGGAACACATTTATACTATTTTTAACCTTAAAAACTTCCAGATGCTCAACTTCCTCATCAGAATTCGTCACTTCCAAATGAGACGAGTGCTGACTTCTTGCTTTCATTTATGATAAGAAAACTTTGTCGGTTGAACATTATCATGTGTGTAGAACATTGACTGTACTTCAAAATTCAGGCTTTTTATACCTGCAATAAAACAAAACAAGTGACCTTTGTCAAATATTGCAACTGCTGCTAGTTACGCCTCTGTTTAAAAGGAAGGTAGGAGGTCAACAAGCTGAGAGATCATTAATAGATAACACAATCATTACTGGGTAATACAGTCAGCCCTTTAGCTTCAAGTTAAATTCTAATATCAGCACTAATAAGCCTGGGACACTTTACTATCAGGTGAGCCACTTATGTGGAGCTGCCAGCATAGAATTGTACATGTTATAACAGAGTGTTAATTTATTGGGATAAAACTATTTTTTGTAACTAAAAAGTGTTACAGTTCTCTTAAAGTTAGACGCTCAGGTCTCATCTGGACAGAAACAGTGGCAGTTTACATTACCAGCTACACATGAAGCCAATCAGTCGCTGGTAAAATCTTTATCTTAGTTATATTTTTTAACGTTTTTCCAATAGACACACATGCTAACAAGCCTGAGACAAACTGAAAGGCAGTTTCATGAAGATTGGTCCAGTAATCTAGGAGGAGATAAGGACCATAGATACACTAAGGTCACTCTAAATGAGGCTTTATTTATCAAGCACAAATTCACAACAGTTTCCTCGAGGTGCTATAAAGACCCTCCAATACTGGAGAGAAACCCCGACAATCAGATGATTCTCTATGATCGAACACCTGGGTAAAGCAAGAAGGAAGAATTCCCTTTAACCAGGAAGACGCCTCCAGCAGAACGAGGCTCAGGGAAGGTCAGATGTCGACCGTGTATGTGAGGTGACGAAGAAAGGAAGAGGGGGGAGAAAAAAAAAAAAAAAAGAAAAAAAAAAAGGAGAGCATTGAGAAGAAGGTGAAATCTCGGTCAGATTTCCTCAGTAGACTCACAGATAGAGCCATTTAGCTAAACTTGATCTAAGAAACCAAAGCACATTTTTCCTGTGCATGATTTATTTTTCCTCCAGAAATAGCAACACAAGTAAAAACGAGTCCGTGTCTCCAACTCTAAGCGAGCTCTTGATGCTAAACTACTGTCAAAACAACAGACTTCTACCAGGACACCAAGAAAACTGACTGCATTCCACGTTGTGCTTATGTGTCAAATGTCATATGAAGAATCTTAGACATAGGCAGACGCTGTGTGTGTGTGTGTGTGTGTGTGTGTGTGTGTGTGTGTGTGTGTGTGTGTGTGTGTGTGTCTTGACTCAAAGACAATAAAGCCCATTCAACTCTGGAACCACCTCCTATCTCTGAAATAGTGCTGTGTCACAGCTGCTGGTGGGGAGGGACTGTGTGTGTCTGAACAGCC
Organism: Simochromis diagramma; assembly: GCF_900408965.1. Taxonomy (NCBI): domain Eukaryota; kingdom Metazoa; phylum Chordata; class Actinopteri; order Cichliformes; family Cichlidae; genus Simochromis; species Simochromis diagramma. The sequence continues at coordinate 1,436,352 of NW_024387291.1, read as the reverse complement.
ACAAACACATACACAGAATACTTAAAAAGCCATCTTTGAATTTAAATTACATCAATGTAACCAGCTCCAATTAAAAAAAAAAAAAAAAAAAAAAAAAAAAAAGTAATGTGACTGCATCAGTACATGTAAGATTTTTCTAACATAATCTCTGTGCAGCTTAACGATCCTAAAATAACAATAGGTTGACGTGCACATTCAGGCATGTCACACCGAGGCTGAAACTCAGTTTGACTGATAGAACAAGCATTTGCTAAAAAATTTGCCTAACTTAAAAATAGATATTTTATCATAAGGCATGGTGTGTGACCTGGACACGCAAACCCCCGAACACACTGGGTCTCTCGCACAACCTTTCTGCACAATCTGTCCTCCCTTAGCTGCTGATAGATAATAGTTGTGGTCCTGTGACACCCATTTCAGCTTTGTAGGTATGTGAAATGCAGTGCAAATGGGAGTGGTGTCAGTTTACGCAACCTTGACTGCACTTTGTGTGGTAAGCATTAAGAAGCATTATAAAAAAATAACTTAAAGGAAACAGGAAGCGCAGGATTGTTGCGCGGGGGTTGCTGTTTCGCTGGAAACGTGCATCGCACTGTATAAAATCCAAGGGGACAAAAAAAGTTTAAAGTTTAATCAGTACACTTTTTAGCATAACTGTAAGACTGATGCTGTACATGTCACTTAATCTGACTTTGCTGCATTTCCTCTTTTTGCAATTCTTAGGAAATTAAGTTAAGAATGTCACAATCACAGGACAAAGCTCTTCTGCAAAGGTCAAAGCTGACATAAGCCAAAAAATAAGGTCATAAAACAATGTATTTAAGCTCTATTTATGCACGCATAACATGTACCATTGTTAAGGTTTTCTCTCGTATCCTGTGTTGGGATTCCCAGAAGATTATGTCACACTGAGATTGTCTGTGCTGTCAAATTTCCCAATTTTGAACATATGGACGCCAGATCAGTTTTACATTGAAGTGTTTTAATTTTGGTCCAAAATACAAAAAACAGTCCTGGTCAAGACCAAAGCTTACTTTAAAAAACATTACATTTCAAATTAAATGTATGAATATTTGTATGGATATAAACATCTGGAGCAGCCTTTATAGTGCAGCTCAAATATTGGCTGATAATTTACTGAAGTGACTGTTTCAGAAGGGCAGGAGTCAACTGTGAATACTTAGTTTCCAGTTTTTAGCTTTACTTTTCTTTAGGGAGGAAGCAAACAGCTAAATGGGAAGCAAACAGCAGAGTTTATGGTTTTATAAATTACTCCAAAATTAAATGCAATTTGGGGATCTGCTAAGAAGAACAGTTTCTTAATACACCTTTTTGAATTCATTTAAGTGTCTCCCTAGAACATGGTTTAAAAGGGTAATGCAATATCTTAAGGCAAATTTTGTCAAATTACTTTTTAATTTTAGTTAACTAACCTCAGTCTCCGTAACGTGTGTGCATTTGAATACAAGGCTTTTCATTTCTACGTAATGCTACTTTTAAAAATAGTGTCAAGAAAACTCTCCGCAGGTGTAGAGCAGCAACAATATTTATAAGAAAAACCCAAAAAGTGAAATACACAAACTGAGAGCAGCTTGAGAGGCTGCCTGGGTGTACGGGGGGAGAAAATACATTTCCTAGAAGTGGATTAAAAATATTAACAGAAAAGATTTTGTTCCCAGTAAAACCACAGAAACCTTTAGCCAACAGTAGTGAAACTCATACCGACTACTACACAGCCAACTACCTTCAGAAAAAAAAAAAAAAAGAAAAAAAAAAAAGAAAAAGAAAATATCGCTACACAAGGTTATAATAAAACTTTCAGAGTATGTTTATGCTGAAATTAATGATAAATTAATAAAAAAATGAAGGTAGAGTTTATGGTGAACTGCTAATGTCAGTGAAGTTCAGACTGCATAGCTAGCTAACACTAGCAGGCTAAGGCTCAGCGGCTAAATTACATCAACTATGAGCAACACAGGGAAATTTAACAGTAAAGGGTGAAATGGGCTTTCAATTCTGAATTTTAAGATCTTTACAGGGTGGAGAGTATTGATAAAACAAAAAGGAGTTTTGTTTAAGTTTATCAAAAAACAAAACAAGCACGTTTCAGTTGTACAACTTCATAAACGCTACCAAAGTAGACTCATCAGTGAGTTCCAATATTTTGCTAGTAGCAGTAACATAAATGACCAGAGTTACAACAAAAATGACCACACGTATAAGCCACATTCAACCGGGTGGTACCACTAAATGCTGTAAACCCTTGTGTACCCCTGCTGCTGTCACTACCAGCGGTCAGCAGTGAATACTATGGTTAAAGCCACGGATGAAACTTTATTAAAACATAGACAGCTTCTCTTTTTCGGGTAATTAATTAGGTGACTGGATAAGTTGTTGTCTCAAAGATTGTCAGACACTGATCTATGTGCTATGATGTGGAAAATGTTATAAATACATAAATTCATGTTTTAATTGAGAAGTAATTATTTACTTTATAAGACAAATTTTTGAATATAGTCATTAAAAATGCTTAGAGTACCAAAAAAGCAAAGGTACCGCTGGGTATCGATACCAAATAACGGCATCAGTTCAATTGTGAACAGTACCAAACCCTAGTAGTGTCACTACCACTTACAAAGCAATAATGACTGTGCTGCTAAATGGTACAAGATACATTTGGCCATTAGGTCTATACATCACAGAATCATGATTCTTCAGACATGCATGAGAGGGGTTTTTATGCTCCGTACTGGATGTAAGAACACTGCCAGGATTTAACCAAAGACTAAGTTTAAGTACAGGATCTAAGAACTTTTTTAATGAGGCCCCTGGCCTCGAGCTTCCACGTGTAGCTACAGAATACAAAGCAGCAAGCTGCTATCAAGGCTTTCCTCCTGGCTGCGGTGCACCGAGGGTGGGCAGGAGTTTGGAGATACACAATGAATAAACAGTAAAATCAGGTAGGAGGAAATCCACTGAGATTCAGTGAGGATAACAAACAAATGACCTGTGCACACACACAGTCACAACATCCAGCAACATTTCTTGAGGGGCGTGTAGCAAGCAGCTTTAAAGAGGGGCTTTCCTGGGCAAACTGAGGTGAAGTACAGCTTTTCCAGTTTTTGCAGCCTCCTGCGGCATTGTGTCTGTGTGTGTCTGTGTCTGCGCGTTTGTGTGATCGGTAAGCACTGGGCCACTTTCCCAGATGAGATTCTGGGCTGGAGGATAATCCTGATGAAAATGTCTTTGCTTGTCCTCTCCCTCTCATTCTCTCCATCCATTCAGCCGGCCGTCCATCCGCAGACAAAGAGTTGGCCTTCATCTTCCTCTCCCACCCTCGTGTTCACGTCTCACCTCCCTCACATTACTGGTGACAGCCTCCTCATTGACGTACGCATCTCTCAACAGCCAAAATGATGTGATGTGATAGCCATGCGTCACCGTCATCCTTACAAATCTCATTGAATCACCGGACTGCTTTGTTGGTGAATATGAATCATAATCCCCTCCTCCATCTCATATCTGTGGCTCTAATAGCCTTTTTTCTTGTTTGTTTCCAGTCCAGCTAGGGCTGTGCGATATGACCAAAATCTCATATCCCGATATAAGACGTTCCGACAACGATATAAATCACAAAAATGTAACGTTTTCTGTAAATTCTGTGAATCTCGGGCAGCTCGACTTGCGTGAACTGTTTCCAGCTGGGCCTCGTGTACCTGGAGTCGAGTGTTTTAACCGATGCATGAAACGATACATTTTTAGACATAAGTTGTAACGGCCGCCGTTTTCTTTGTGATTATTTATTACACGGCGTGCTGCGGGGAAAAGCCTGTTCTAACGTTTGAGTCTAAGGTTTATTTTTTAGCACCTGGCGGCTCTTTTTTTAACTTCTCATCCGTAAACACTCTGCATCCACTTTCACGCGATTCAGTTTATTTTAATAAACAAGCTGACAACGCAGTGGTTTTACCATCGTTGTTGCTGACAACAACGCATAAAAACAGGCGCTTGTCCATCTGTAGTGTGGTTATATTAAATATAAGAGAAAGAGAGAACTTTAAGAAATTAATATAGCCACTACAGTGACCATCAAAAAGATGAAAAAATATTGCCGTAAACAGTTTATTTTGCGACACCACGAAACAAACGATAGCGTCAAATGAAACGATAGACGTTTTTATATCGTCATCCGATATATATCGTTATATCGAACAGCCCTAAGTCCAGCCTAAAGCCTCATCTGTGGTCACCGCATCCACTGTTATATGTGACAACTGTGGCGTCATCGCAGCACTGTGACGATTTGTCAAGGTGCGCTGAAGCGCGTCAGAGTGGCTGCGGCCTTCACCTGAATAGCAGGTGTCGCCACCCTCAGAAAAACCTCTTCAACCTCAGTCTGTTGCAGCATCTCGGTTATCTTTATATATTATGAAAATCTGACTTCCTGAATCACTGAGTCGTTAAGTGAATGGCTAATTTGCAAAGTAGATAATGACAAGGCAAGCTACAAACAAAAAGCAAGTGATGAGGAGCATAAAGTCAGAGGCTTCGCCCTGACAGACCTAAGGCATGTTTCGGTTGAATTTACTGTTCATGTACCCATGCTCAAACATTCCAAGTCGTATCTGAGCCTATGTTTTCTATATTTTCCTCTATATAAAATGGTAAGTGGGACTAGTAGGAATGCATACACTGCAGCGCAACGACACACGTAAAGATTGGAAACCCACTCAAAGAATTTTGACACAATTATTATGTGTGGTTTTCTCTGTAACGCAAATGTGCACATATGCATTTTTGACCTGCATGACATTAGGGAACAAAAGTGACCCCAAGGGTCAAAATAAAGTCACTGAAATGATGAAACAGTGTTTGCACACAAAGTGAGTTTTTCACCTAAATTCACGGATGTCGTTTAATCTGCAAAACCACCAAAACTGTGCTTACCCAGCAGAGAACTCGATACTTTATTATCTCAACTTCCTCTTTTTTTGTTCTGCATAGCCAAATGCAAACCATCTGGGTCCACAGCACAGGCAAAACACACAGAGACATATCTGCATATTCATTTCTGACCCAGGCATGAACTGTGCGTCATTTCCAGCTGGCATACAACTGACACCCACCCCCATAAAACCAGTGGCAGTGGTACATTCCGGCACTGCAGCCTTAATAAACACACATGCCAGGCTGAGGGCAGGTCAGGACCATTTCTTCACCTAGGTGGGTCTCCTGTCTCCACAGCGTAGACGTGGCTGTAAGGTGACACTAAGGTGACCGAGCATGGAAGAGGGTAGGGGGAAAAAAAAAGAACAAAAAAACAAAAACAAGAAAAACTGAGAGGGCGAGAAGTAGGTGAGAGAGAAAATGGGGCGATGAAGGAAAGGAAAAAAAAAAAAAAAAAAAAAAAAAAAAAGGAAGCGATACATGCTCAGGGACAGACAACTTCTATTTTGGCCTGCCGTGTGTGTCTGTGTGCAAGAGGAGGGGTGAGGACATGAGGGGAGAAAGTGCCTTCTTTTAGAACGGGGGAGTACCAACCAAACAGTGTGAGGGAAGGGACAGACAGGGGAGAGAGGGAGAGCAAGCAAGAGAAGGGAAATGTTACTCCTTTGATGGTCAGTACCATCCGTGACAAGGAGCAGCGGTACGAGGAGTGCTCTTCATACACCCACACATACAGCCCAGCCGCACTCAAGTTTGACCTGCCAGAGCAGAAATCCATATTTAATCATCACAACAAGCATCCTAAAGACCCTGCCTGGGAGACAGAGTGTGTGTGTGTGTGTGTGTGTGTGTGTGTGTGTGTGTGTGTGTGTGTGTGTGTGTGTGTGTGTGTGCTTTTGAAGGAGGATTTATTAACTAGAACCAGCACTGTATTATAAGTCTGAGCTTTAAAATACAGCATGAATAATATCTCAGACTCTGTGAGAGATGCCCGTTGGTACAATATTGATTAACACACTTGAGAAGAACAAGTTGTTTTTTTTAATTAATCCGAAGATTTGTTCAGGACGAAAGCACCTTCAGCTTCTCGTAAAACTATTTGCATCGGAAATTAGTCCGACAGCAATCTTTATAGGCTAGCAGATGTCACAAGTCAAAGACTGCTGAATGCTGCTGTAAGCCAAAGCAAACAAAGGCAGAGTAAGCGCACATACGACAGCGAGCAATAGTCGGGTCTCGGTAAACACAAAGCTCAGAAGGCTGATAAGTCAAGCCTTCAAATTTTCATAACCAGTGAGCAAGAATCCTATATGCTTGAGAGACCTTTGTACATACATACAACATATTATTATGATATTTTGTGTGGTAACATTGTATCGATACAGGGACACCAAATATCAATGTTAATGATAACAAGAGGGCTCGTTTTACCTGCTAGGAAGCAACCTGTCTGCAAACAGTTGCATTCTTATTTGGACTGATTGCAATCACTCTCAGAGAGATGGTCCAGTGTTTGCAAATAATCCACCAAATTGTAAACACAGATTGCCAACATGTTGCCATCAGTGTGAATGAGTCTGTCAATGAGCACAGCTTGGACTCTACTTAACTGTCTGCATGCTGGTTGTACTCTGGTTATATTTCTATTAGTGCTGTCAGCGTTAATCTCGTTAACACCATAACCGCATTAACACGGCAAATCTCAGTTAGCGAGTTACTGCAGATTGCCCCGTGCGTGGGGCTGCATGGCGCCAACGAGCTACCCATGCTAACGCGTTGACAAAGTTCAGTTTAACTTTGTGGACAATCTGTAGTTGGAAAAAAGCTGATAAATTGTAATATATGTTTTGCAATACACAGCATAATCACAGATTATTAAAAACTGCAATAATATCGTGAAGTATGTAACAATTGTGGGGTGTCTAATCTAATGAACTGGAAAAGAAAGACTTGCAGAGCCTGCAAAGCATTTGATGAACTCTAAATAAACCAAGTGATCAAAAGTCATCTGACAATACATAAAATAAAACTTTCGCAAAATGACAACTAAAGCAAACTAAGGCTATGTGTGAACGTCCCCATCCTGCACTCATTACCATGAACCGATCAGCATCAGGAAACCCTGCCTTCTCTGTACGAGGCGTGAAAGTTACCACATTGACACTTGCTCGTCACTTTCAGCACAGCAAATTTACTGCACGTGTAAATTAACAGTGGCACGCAAAACAACCACCACGTCTTTCGTGGTGAGTGAGCTCTTTTTCTAGTTTGCAATGAGATTAAAACAGACACAGACACACTGGGGGTGATCCAGAGAACCGAACATTCATGATCCGTCATTAGATACTGACAATACTCGTTGCCATGAGCGCAAATATGGCGTGCAAACACACAAAAAAACAGAAAGAGAGAAGAACAAATATTGTATTATGACTGTCTCTGTCACTGTGGAGAGTTTCTGTGAATGAACCTGTAAGAATTACTAATATAAAAGTGACCACTGAAAGAAGGCCGCGCGACAGGCCTACATCAGGGATGGCAAACTCGTTTGACATCGTGGGCCACACACAGCCCACTTTGATCTTAAGTGGGTCGATGAGTGAAAACGCTTCCTTCTGTTATTGTAAAGATGTTTAGCTACTCAGTGAGTCCCTAAGATAACATTAAAGAAGAAAAATAGAGGTGCGATTTCAGCAGCGCATCTCACTTTTTCTACATGACAAATGCAGAAAATTACAGCAGTACTTCTGGCAGCTCAGCGCCCAGATTGTCCTGTATTTATGAAACAAAGTTTTTAGTGATTCATCAACAGACGGTGAAAAAACAGAATCCTCTGCGTCATTTAAATGTCACGTTGCTGCTTGTTGCCCATTATTTATTTCCTGTCAGTGTGCATTAACGGCCACAGTGCAGCTCTTTATCAACAGGAAACGCTGTAAAACGTATTCAAATGCAGCAAAAACTCCACAAATTTAAAACCGCCGTTTGTTTTTTTTTTTATTTGATAGACCTGGCCTCGATTACACACACACACACACACACACACACACACACACACACACACTATATGCAAAACTACAAGAATAAACTGTGTCGCCACACATCAGGATCTTTCATCAGCTCAGCCTGCTGTCACTCAAAAGTCAAACTGAAAATTTGCTTAATGCAATTACAAGTTCTTCCTACAAGTTACACTTGTTAAAAGCTTGCTCGAGGGCACACCTCCCAAAGAACACACACACACACACACACACACACACACACACACACGTGCAGCTGACATGATAGCTTCTCAGCTCTCAGCATAGAACACCAGAGCGCCACCTTTCACCTGCTGAGCTGCGGGATGTTATTTTTATCAGCGCAGCTCGTCGCGTGACAGCGGGTAAGTGGCGGGAAAACTCTGTAGCTGTTCGTTCATCCAGGCATCAAACACTCCCCGACCGTCTAATGAGGACTGGGAACACTCAAGCCTAAGGCGAGGTGGGGGGGGTGCACCTTCCCGAGTGCTGTCTTTAAACACTTGATCCTGCAGCACATGTGGGCAGAAGGGGCTGATCATGATGCAGGTATGTGCAGGAGATCTGGATTAGATTACACTGGATAAACACATGAGAGGGATTCCAAATCAGCGCTCTCCTTTTTTATCCACGTTTCACGCAACGCTCAGTCTTTTCTAGGGCAGGGTCTGTATGCACACGGCTTGAAATAAGATGTCAAACAAGGAAAGAGATGTATGTGTTTGTCAGACCGACTCTCTCCAGGAATAGTGGGAGCACAGCCAGCAGGCCCAGCCCAGTGAGCGAGTGTGTGTGTTTGTCTACAGATGCCAGATCAGAGGTGGAACACAGCTCAATTCCCCCAGCAGCAGCAGAGGCAAGCTGTGCACGTAACCTGCTAGTGGGGTGAGCTCAGTACGATCTTCACATCCTGGAAGCTGGGACGACCCCAGCTTGTGCACAGCACAGATTACAGCCACGGCGGTAATGATGCAACATAGATATTGTATGATCCAGGTACATTTACACTGATTATTTTGAAGCTTTTCCTGCCATGTTGCTGAGTCGTTTACCCCCCGGCTGGAGGAGACAATGGCTTCTAACTGCTTTAGTGCCTCAGCACTGAAAACAACGCACTCACAACAAACGGAATAAAGATCATGTTAGCAGTAACTGCAGGGACCAACGTGGCCTCCAGCATAATTCGGCTTCCCTCAGCTCCAGTTTCATCAGCAGCACTCCTCAGTGTGGAGGTGAGCTAGAGTTACTCTAAGCAGGAGCCAGTCATCCTTTACATTCCCTTCAACATCGTTCTCCATTTTAAACCCGCTCAGCAGGAAACTTGCTTCCCCCAAACGAGTGATGGCGACCGGGATCCATTTACATTCATCCAGCAGCTGCTGAACCGGGCTACAACTGTTCCACTTCAGGAGCGTGCAGAAAATGTGGCACGGGCTAAAACTGCATGCTCCAGAAGCAGAACTAGTTTCAGTTGCAACACTTTTTGGTTACCACTTTTGACACTTCTCACTTCATCCCTCACTGCACATGCACACGTTTCTCAAAGATCCCTTCAAGACCCGTTTCAGATCACTTTGAAAACAGCTCTGCTTAAACGGCGCAACATTCTGGACCCAAGGTCCACCTTGCAGGCCACTTTAAAAAGGGGCCCTGAGGAGGGATTCACACAAACATTTTTCAGGCTTCTTACCTCAACCCGCTCTGTGCCCTCACACACGGTCACGCTGAACTGTGAATTTGTCACTTTTTGCTTTCACTTCTTAGGCTGAAACCCAAGAAAAGCGGAACTTTTCAAGCAATCTGTGAAAAAAACAAAACAAGAGGTCGAAGTAGCTGCATGTGCAGCCAGCTGTTGGGCATCAGGAAGTGACGATGGTGGCGGCGAGTTAGCGCATGAACAGAGCTGGCAGCAGGCAGCTGGCCTGGTTCATGCTGAGTGCTAATCAAAGCTCTGTTAGCTTGGGTTGTGAGCGACTGATTGCCACTAACATGATCACACCTGTTGGGCACACCCACTGCCAGCAGCTAAAGCAACACATGCAGGTGGCTCCACCCTAATTCTGAAAATAGTATTCCTTTGTGTGTGTTTTGTGGGTTGTTGCACTACCCGTGTTTACATCCACTCTACTGCAATACTAGAAAGCCAATCCTAGTGAACAAAAGTCAGCCAGCTCTTGCTTTGTTTGGGATTTTCCTTCGTTCATGCAAATCTGTCTTCACTGCCCTTTTGCTGTCCTTCAGTGGCATTCGCACACTGCAGGATATCAGATGTCCGCCTCCATCTGCTTATAACAACAAGACTGGTTTGTGGCCGTTTCCTGCACACATTCTCGCTTTTAAAAAAAAAAATTCTTATTACAAATTTCAGCGCATTTGACTCAAGAAGCAACGGAGAGGCTGCCGTTTCCTTCTGAGATTCGAGAGCATCAAAATCCTTCTCGAACTTGATCTGCAGTCAATGCAATATTATCATTACAAGACATTTGACTCTTGGGCGAGTTGGCACTAACAGCTGATTTCCTAACAAAAAAAGGAAGAACAAAGAAGAAAAGAAAAGGGAGAGCCTGCAAAACAGGATTTAGTGCAACAGGAAAAAGGCTGCTGATCTGGGCGCGTAAACCCAGATCACCCCTGGCAATTTTAACTGACAGCCTCTCTGTGTGCCAGCAAAGCCATTTGTTTCGGCCTTGCAACCTGAGTCGCAGGCTGTGGGGGGGTGGCGGGGGAAGATAGAGGGCACGCATTAATGAAAAAACTGTATGAGAGGAGAAAAGGATGAAAGGATGCATGCTGATTGAACTACAGAGAAGAGGTTTTGTGTGTACTATAACCTAAAATTTGATCACGTTTTGAAAAAGCTTCAGCATTCCTCGTATTAGAAACCGGGCGGATGATGGGACCAGCAGCGAAGTTTGTTTTCTGCTGCCGCTGGGAAAAACAGAGGACAAATCATCTGTCGGTCTGCGTTTCGCGGCCTTAAACGACAGGTTCAACGCTTATTCGCCTCTTTGTCAGGAGTTAGACAGAAGTCAGGGGTTCCTGCATTTGCAGGGTAAAAAAAACAAAACGTGAGATTTGGCAGATTAGGATTTTCCCGTAACGGTCGCAGCACGCTTCACGTTTTCGACTCCCTTATCCGAGGTTTCCTCTCTCTTATACGTGCCAGTAAAGCAGACCTGAAGAGAAACTGACAGCGTATGAGCGACAGCGGGAGAAATCTCTTGAGTGTGCTCTTAATCAAATCTGGCAAATGATGCGAGCTTCAGCTGTGGGGCTCAGGTGGATCTGCCGAGTCCAGGCAGTTTTTAAGGGCCCCCCTCTCTCCACCCAGGCCTACCGAGTACTATTCCCTCATCCTCACTAGTCATCCAGTGCATCCGTTCGCTCCCTGTCTTGCTCGCTGCACGTCTTCATTCTGACTGCAGTGTGTTTCAAACCCTTTCAGTTTCTGCTCCTCCTCCTGCAAACACTACCACCGTTACCACACACACACACACCTCACAGACTCTTGCACGAGGCCCTGTCTCTCAGCATCAGCATCAACTGTGAAGTTAAAAGGCCAGCATTCCCGTGAGAGACTGTCTTTGTTGATGCTGCTGTTTGAAACGTGGGGCTGGGGGATGTTTGTTAGGACATCGGTGGACCATTTGAACGCACGTCGTGATAACTGCAGACAACCGCAGCAGCAGAAATCCTTCTGTAAGCTGTAAGCATGGTGAGAAACCTCCTGCTGCTCTCTAGCTCAAATTCATTTCCTGCCTGCTCTCTTTACACCCTGCCAGGTACTGATCTGGTACCAAACAGCCGCCAGGAAAAGTCAAAGTGTTAGCCCACTATCTCACTGTGGATTCAACTTAGACCTGCTTAGACCAACTTAGAACTTCTCAAATTTGTGTCGTTACTAAACAGACATCGTAAAAAAAAAAAAGCCCAAAAGAAGCATCTTTATCCTCGGGGAACAGACTGAGCGTGCTCATCACTGACGCATCGCTTCGTGTAGTCACACCTGGGATCTGCCAGGTAGTGCAGTCTGCTATTGTTGCACCACAGAGCGTCTCTAACGGAGCTAAAGCCGATTAATTGTTATGCTCCAGAGTAACGGGTGACGTATTGAAACAGGAAGAGGTTTACTGTTTTCTTTCCACAGAACTCTAATAGTCAAAACCTTCGATCAAGCTCACGCAAAGCCTGGCCAATGGTGGATCGGCTTATTCAACCCCGTAGTACTCGCACCCCCACCGCAGCAGGGTTGGATATCCCAAAGCACCAGTCAGGGAGCAGCAGACTCACTCCTGTGGGAAATTAGAAAAGAATTCAGCTAGCAGAGGTTGTGTTCTGGTTTTGGTTTCACTTTGACGAGACATGGAAAGTAGAGTTATTCAGTGAAGGCCTCAGCTGTCGCAAACAGAAGTCAGCTGCTTGGAAAAGGATGATTCAGACCTCTAAGGTCATGTGCTGGGAGAACTTTACGCTGAGCTGTGAGCAGCAGTGACAAGACTCACGGCTTCCATCGTTTCAGGTGTTTGAAACAGCTGAAATTAGCCTCTACGGAGGTTCCGCTCTCATTCTTCCTGTTAAGAGGAGTTCTTCTGTTGCCAGCTGATTGCCACTTGGTTCCTTCCGTAATGCTGCCCGATCTTTACCTCACAATTTAGACAGCCTGAAGAAGAGTACTGTTGGGAATCTAATGGATGTATCTTAATGAGAATCAAATGCCAAAACCTTAAAGTTCCAGTGCACCGTCAACCCACTGAGCCCCTTAGAACCACGAGTGACGTGAAACGTGAGCACGATTAGCCTCAGCTTTAGTCTTTAGCATCTTGTATCGCTGCTTCTTTGAGGCTGATACATCTCTGCACATATTTCGCATCTCCTTCCAGTGCCCAGAATGGCCAACCGACTAGCCTGTCATGGTGCTTGAACATCAAGTCTAACATACACAGGACAAAACATTTCCAATGAACCCAGTAAGGAACAATCATGTCTACACATCTGCTCCTGTCTTCTTCTGTTTTCAGCAACTTCCACAACCTGACTCGGGCACACACACACCTTCTTACATTGCAGTCTTATACCCTGGGCTCAGTGCAATGGCAGGGGTCTTCTACACGTCACAACCCGCCCCTGCCCACCCCACCCCTGCACACTCCCCGCCCAACCTCCACATCCCGGAATCAACATAAAGGGAAAAGACAACAGGAAAAAAAAAAAAGAGTGGAGCATCTCTTACCCATCTGTGCCTGTGCCGGATGTCTTTCAGAGGGTCATGGTGGATGAGAGCCCTGCTGATCGGAGTCGAGCCTGTCGGTTGCACTGCAGAAGCCACTATGCCATCGCATCGGTGATGCTGGAGACTGGCTGATAACCGGGGCAGGGGTCTCTCTCTCTCACTGTGCTGAAGGCGGGTTACTGTGCGGTCATCTCGCCTTCGCTGTTTTTGTTTTTTTCCTTTATCCGCCGGATCGGATGTGCAGATAATCGTCCCAAGCTGGACCCGACTGGGGGTGGGCGGGGGGATCCTATGGGTGATGGCTCACAGCCTCCTCTCCTAGCTCAGCCCCTGATGCTGCTCCTCCGACAGACACGAGCAGCGGTTCGCCCCACAGATACTCACAGCAGAGGCACGGAAAGCAAAAGCCAAACAGCAATAACGTACAAAAATAGGATGGAGACGGAATGATGCGAAGGGACTCGGGGGTGTCACCAGTGTCGATGGTGCTGGTGGTGCCAGGCGGGAGATAGAGGGGGTGATAGCTGCTTTCTGCCGCGCTGATCGCCGTTTTCCGTCGTGTTTACGAGCCGCTGTCGCCTCCTCCCTCCGTCTCCTCGGTCTCTGTCCACGATGCGTCCCTCTCTCTCCCGTCCTCCGCGACGCCTTTTCCGCTCACAGGAGGAGAAGAAACCCCGCTACTCCTCGGCGTTCACGTATATTCTCATAATCTGCCCTCTATTCCTCTCGATCGGAGCTGCGAAGAGCAGGAGGAGGTGCAGATGAGTGTGCGTGCGTGTGTGTAGGGGGGGTGGGTGGCGTTGGGGGGGAGCAAGTGGAAGAAAACTAAGGGAGCGGAAGGAGGAGCCCCGTGAGGAGAGAGCTCCTCCCCCCGTTATGCTGCTTATCAGCGGGACGGAGGGGGCGCCATCATGAGATATGAAAAATGAGATATGACCGTGCAGCGGCTGGAACATATAAGACTGTTATTGCTGTGACCTCACCTGTGATCCACGCAGAGCTCGCCTGTAAACGCTGCCTGTATTTAAGACACTACCCCCTTTTTTTTCTGCAGAACTGCAAGAAAACTGTATGTCCATATAGCAGGGACCCCGTGAGGCACACCAGACCCTGTTGCACGGATACAGTGTGAGGAGACACACACACCGACTGCTGCTCAGGCAATGTGATGTATGTCCTGAAGGGGGCGCCAGAGAAATAGCAGGTTGTAACTCGGAGCTCACCTCGGGCAATGCTGCCCTTCAGTTAAACGCAAACGGTGCAGCTCTTATATTCGTTCAGTGTTATTGAACTAGGAGCTGGTTATGTGTAAATAGTGGAAAAAGTGGAACACAGGGAATTTTTCTCTCAGTTTTAGTATTTTTTTTAAAGTAATAACATGTGATTTTCTGTCACGAGCGGGTTAAAATGCTGGCCCAGTTCAGTATAATACTATCCATTACACATGTGTTTAGATAGCTGAACGGCCGCTTTGCTGCTATGACAAATCCATATTTGGCTCTTTAGGCACCATTAAGTGCAGAGCTGGATGTAAACCTGCACACTACACTGCCCAGTGTCACCTGCCTTCACACACACACACACACACACACACACACACACACACACACACACACACACACACACCATTTTTAATCCGTAGAGGCTATTTTCACCCGTAACTATTTCTACTCTGTTTTTTGAATCCCTGCCTTCGCCCTGGCTTGTTTTCTTTTAATTTCTAATTCTACTGCCTTTTATTATTATAATGTTTACTATTAGTAGTAGTAGAAGGAGTAGCAGCAATCTCCCCATTGCTTCCAATTGTCCCTCTTTGTCTCCAAAGTTATTCTATCAGTCACTTTTGTTGGCTTCCTGTTTTATTTTGGAGGTTACCGTTACTGGTACTTCCTGTCTGGCCCCTGATTCCCTGATTGCTTCCACCTGTTGCTCATTGCATGCACCTGTGTTTCGTGTGCGTGCATCCTGAATTCCCTTCCCCATGTGTTTGTCGTGCTCTTCCTTTCTTCTGGCTGATCGCTACCTCTGTGCTCATTCTGCCTGTGTAGATTGCACATTTCTGTTGGTCTTCTTGTTTTTTTTCTTTGTTTTGGCAATGTTTAGATATTATGTAGACTTTGTGTATTTTTTTGGGTATATCTATCAGCTACAACAAAGGCTCACTTCTGATTTAGTGTTCTGCGTCCTCTATACGCCACAGCTTGCACATATGCAGACTTCAAAACTTCAAATTTGATGTATGTTAAATATAAGTTTCCACCATTTTAACTGCAGTAAACGAGGAAGAGCTGAAGGCGTGGGGTGATGTATTTCTTTTTCTGAAAATCCCTTTAATAATAATGCTTCAGGTCAGATTTAATGTAAGTGTGCTGATTATGTTTCTTTATCCCTTTATGGCAAATGAATTACACTCAGGATATGAGCATAGGTAGGAGGAGAGAGTGTCTGCTACCATGACTATCAGCAGGCGAACAAATGCAATGTCTAGCATCTGCTGAGAGCTGGAGTGTGCAAACACTGGTGTGTATCATTAACATTCTTTTAAATGACACGATTATGTTCTACGCTAGTATGTAACAAAAGCATGTCTATCTGGTTTTGTGATTACTCTGTGCCACGCAAGAGAGTCCAGGCAGAAGCTAAAGTTGTTTCATCCTCAGTTATTCTGCACCAAGAAATGACAGATGTAGTCAGAATAAGCACACAAAGTGTGAGTCTGTATCTCCATTGTTATCGTCAGCTACAGTCTTCATAGTTTGTACTTTACTAACATCGTGGCTCTGGTACCGAACAAGTGTGGACAAGCGTTGCATGTCGAGCCCCTCCCTTATCCCCACGTCTCTAGTAAGACACATTACATGCCAAAAAAATAAGAAAATTCAGAGAGAGAATTAAAACTAATAAAAAAAAAATATATATATCTAAAGTTTCCATTGGTTTAATTAGCTTACCAAAGTAAATCTCAAACAAACACAAATGGTTTTTTTGGAGAAAAAGTCAAATTCCTGCATGCACACAGCGTGAAGCGTAAGAGTTAATCTAGCAAAAATTAATGGCTATCTGTAATAAGCTGGTTATTGTTCTAACATGTCTACCGACTTGTGTCCTCCTAGTGCCTGTGGCAAAGGGTGGAGGACTATTCATGCTATTTGTGGCTATGCATGCTTGAATAAACTGGAACAATAAACTGCACCGACCCTTAAAAGGAAACAACCTCTGAGGGGTGAATGTTACTCTTTGTCACATTGCTTAACTTAACTCAGGGTTTCACTGAAGTCATGCAGTGAGACCAGGCCCGAAAGCCTCTTGCTTAAAGAAGAAAGAACATCTCTGCTTGTTCTTTTCAAGACTGACAGAAACAGGGGAAGTGATTCCTAATGCACCTAATGTGCACATTACAAGCTCACGTTGCACAAGTTTGCCTCAGTACCCGAGACCGCCATCGCTTCAATGTAGATCTGTAGCCTAAAGACCTTCACACGCCAAGCGTGTTTAGAAAGAGTCATAAATCAGAATGTCAGTGAGGTAGTTTGAGCTGTTGTTATCAGAGTTAGCACCAGAGCAGGTAGAGAGCTGATTGACCAGAGAGCAGCGCCTGGCTGTGCGTCACGGGTAAAACAGTATTATTTTATGTCTATATAAGTAGCAGTGTGCACTTTGATCTACGAGTCCACTTGTTGCCAGTCACTGCCAGATTGCAGTGATCTGATTGGTCAGATCTTTTTATTTGCATGTGAAAAATTGGAAAGGTTTACTCAGTGGGTGTAAACAGCTGCATTAACAACAGGTGAGTCAGAAAAATATTTTGAACCCATGAATTTTCTCATGAATCTTACACGTCCGGTGTGTAGATGCCTTACAGCAATCGAAGCTGTGAGTTACAATAATAAGAGGCTCAATGAGTTGATCATGCAAACGTTTTTATACAAACAGATGCTGTCAAGCATCAGAAGCTGCCCTCTGGTTTCTACTTCATGTGGATAAACGAAGCCCGCTGTCCTTCACAAATTTAGTCCAGGGGTTTTGAAAGGAACACCTGAGAGATCTAAAGTCAGCTAGTATTTCATCCTTTGTACATCTGCCTGGAGCTAGCAGGTGTAACAAAGGATTTACATATCTCCCCAACTTTGTGTGACTTCACCCGTTTCCATTTTAGTTTCAGGTTACACTTGAGTCCCTTTTTCTGAGACTCGGGTCTCGAGGGAGCTCAAGGAGTCTAGATGCTCATTATTTGGCAGCTGTGATATGGTTCAGATTTTAAATAGCCTGTGATCCATTGCTTTTTAACAAGTGTCTGCATCAGTAAGCCAGTGAAGTTGGCAACATCTCTGCTTATTAGTGATACAGTAAATACAGCTGGATGCTAAGCCCCCTAGAGCGTAACATCCCTCATAACAGCCTGAGATCTTCAACCTCAAAGCCTCACTTTGTTCACCCTCTGAGCAATCAGCAGCCACGGTGGGGTGGGGGGAGGGGGCTTAGAGACCTACACTGTGTCTGCACTTTAAATATTGATATCAGCCTGTCAGCAGTCTGAGTGCGACACTTTTTTATAATTTTATGGCTCACACCAGAAGTCTGTCCTGTCTCACAAAGCAGGATTATGAAGATGCTTTTAATGATAGCTAGAGCCAAATCAGATCTGACACATACTGTCACTCTGCTGTCGGGGTCATAGCTTCTGTTAAAGTACCCAAAGCTACACCCTCTGATTCATCTGGGTCAATCATGGGTACGTTGGCTGGTTTCAGGGATTATTTTATGCTCACTGCACTAAAACTGTCTCTGGAAAAACATATATATGTCTTGACCCTTGTGCCTTACCTTGTAACATCAGCAAAACTGTGTTACCCTGGTTACTTTCTGCAAGTCGCTGGAAAAGCTGGTATGGTTAGGTTCTGTTTTAAGCCATGAATGAAACAAGTGTTTTCAGGAACTATGAGATGTTATCTTTTGGCCTTATAGTTGTTAATAATTCCTTTCAGCTTTCCGAAAATAAGTGAGAAGTGTGAACCAAACCAGGTCACTGCTATCCTGGTCGATGTTAGGAAGTTCTGCATGTAACGGAACGCGTTCAGGGCTCTAACATGAGCACAGAACAGGAGAAACACCAGCGTGCCTTTCCAGAGGAAAATCTACCGGGTGAACCAGATAGTCATTTAATCTCCATCTCACATCCAGAACACAATCACACCTTTATACCAGCAGATTTAAACGGTTCATGAAACTGGAACAAAACAGTCTCTGTAAATATAGAAAAGCCAGAAAAGCCTCAGTTTAAAAGAAACGGGACAAACAAAGATCCAGTTCTCAACACGCATCTCATTTTCACAGAAGTTTCCTAGAATGTCTGCACCCAAGGCAACACACGCAGGATAAAATATTCAGCAAAAGACTCTTCTCAGATGACACCTTTGTTCCAAGTTTTCCTTGGATACAATTTTAGGGCGACAGGAATCTGGATATGGAGACAGAGCGAGAGCACTGGACTTTCCAGACGGATATAGTGTGTAAACCAAATACAAGGGAAAGATCAATGCTTTATGAGACAGGAAGAGAAGCATTTAATTGCTTCTGTTTTTTTCATGGAGCCGGGGTGTGGTTAGGGTCCCGTAAAACCTGGAAGTCAGTCATCTGTAGGTGGATTTGTAATGTGTTCAATGTGTAGGAGATTACTGCTGACTGGGAAACGCTTCCTGCGCTTGCTTATCACTATTGCTCGGGGGTGTTTGATTACGAGGGAAACGTTACAAGTGGGGAGACAAAAGGGCGGAAAGAGAAACTGAGGTCTAATTTCTGCTCTTCCATACTTCCAGTGACTTTTCCCCCTTTGTGTTCATCAGCACACTCTGAACGAGCAGGTTTTGCTGTGTCGTTTACTCTGAGAGACAAAAGTGTCAGACTTCATTACAGCACACAGGAAGCATTTCAAAATGCTTGACAGAATAAAAACCACAGGACTTTCTCACGCTATCAAAATAGTGGCAGACGTGCTGTCACGGCTGCATCTTTTTACACACACGGACTAACAGCTCTCCGCTTTTCCTCCACATAGATATTTCAGTTTGCGGCGTTTTTAAATATTAAAGTGGTGCATGTTTACCTTTCCCAGTTTTCTCCTGCCTCTCGCAGCCACAGTCAGCGGTCCAGGATCAGGTAGACAGCGTCCTGTCTGTTGTGCTCTCTTTTTTTTTTTCCAGGCAGGTAATGAGCTCTTCCATTAAAGGTGAGAAGTATCAGGTGAGCGTGGGCTGAACAAACACAGCATTCTGCAATCTCCTTGGTCACAAAGTACAGAAAATATTACACTCCAGTGGTTTTGCTTACGCCCTAAACACACCCACGTGGTGATGATCTATCAAGTCACTGTTTAACACCATGCCTGAGAATGTTAACAAAACCTGAGGACACAGTATGATGAGCTGTGGTGACAGTTACTGCTCTTCTATTTTTTTTTTTTAAATGCTGAATTACAGAAAGAAGAGGGTTGAAAACATATTTGATCTACTGCACAATGGTTAATGGTTATCAACAGACTCACACTATAACCAGGGTTTGCCTCTTAACTTCATTTAATTTTACAGTACTCTGTTTTTGGCAACCTTGATGTAAATATGTAAAAATTGTGTATGTTTCTGTTCTGTGTCTTGTGTCCTGTTTGTTTGTATGTTTCTTGCTGCTGTTACAACCAAATTTCCCCTTGTGGGACAATTAAAGGATTATTCTATTCTATTAATACTGGCTGTCAGAAACTTTAGGTCACACTATGGATCCTGCTGAACGGAAATTGTGTATAAAGTTGAAGATACTCGACGATAGCCTTGTGAGATTTGGGGAAACTGGTTCCACATTGCCATCTGATGGACTTTTTGATAGGAACAGCAAAATTAAAGCCAGAGAAACAGCAGCACGTGGAGAAGCTTAAGAGAAGAGAAATTTATGTTTCAAAGCAATTTTTTTTTAATTCTACTAGAATTTTTTTAAAAAAGCTTTTAAAAGCACAGCAACCTTATTAAGCAAACGCACACTGACGTACATGAACAGATGGGCTAGCCTGACCTCATTTTTATCTGTAGTTAAATCAACGTTAAGCTACTGCTGCAGGAATCATAAAAACAACAACACAAAAATAACACAAAAAACTATCGATTGTCACGTATTTTGACTCAAAAACATGTCAACACCTTGTTTTTTTTGCAGCACTTTTGACTGACTTTTATCAGATGATCTTGAAAAGGTTTGTTTTTAAGATAACGGCGTAAGCACTGCACATATCTTTATGTCGAATTGCTGAGATTACTTGAAGTAAAACTTGTATGCAGACACCTGTTCACACTGACAGTTTAAAAAGAATAAACCTCCAAAAACTCTGTATGTAAAGGATGGAGGGAAAAATGGAGCCAGTGCAGAAATGACTGACTTGCCTACCTTACCTCATAAAAAGGGAGTCAAAGGCTTGTTTTACCATAAATGTCTATAAAACCTTTTTCTTTATTATCCAGAGGAATCGCCTCCCTCTTGGTATAAAAAAGAATGCAGACTAAAGTCATTTCCTCAATGGCTCCACTTTTTACACACAGAGCTTTCAATAGAAACAAGGTGTTGACAATAATAGACTGATGAATCATGGCTCAATGTTCTACAAGTTTTTCCTGTTTTTTGTGACCTGCTGCTTCATAGTTTAAAGTTGATTTAACTACAGATTAAAACGAGGTCCGGTTACACAATCTGTTCATGTACATCTGTGTTTTAACACGTTATGCGTTTCCTTAATAAGGTTTCTGTGCCTTTAAAAGCATTTTTATAAACTTTAATAGAATTCAGCTTTGAAACATCGATTTCTCTTCGCTTTCTTAAGCGTCCCCACATTCTGCTGCTCTCTGGCTTTAATGTTGCTACACAAGCATAATTAGGTTCTTAGTCAATCACATGATTGGGTATAAAAAGAGCATCTAAGAGAAGGACAGTTTCTCAGAAGTAAAGATGGGAAGAGGTTCACCTCTGTTCAAAACTCTCTACAAAGGGTGGAACATATTTCTTCTGCAAGTGAAGACACTGAATATCATCTGCAATACATAATATCATCAAAAGATTCACAGAATGTGGAGAAATCTCTGTGAAAGAGACAAATAGTGCCAAAATACGATCTCTGCCTGTGATCTTTGTAAAAACAGGCATTATTCTGTGACAAAGTTTGTGGTGCCACCCAGAAATGCAGGTTAAAGCTCTGTGATGCAAAGAAGAAGCCCTATGTTAATACGATGCAGTAACCCCGCTGTCTCCTCTGGGCCAAAGCTCATCTAAAATGGACTGAAGCAAAGGGGAAAACTCTAGTTAGATGAATAAATTGTGAAATTATTTCCTGGGAACATGGAAATTAGGCTTGTTATCCGAGGTCATTTCTGAAACGCTTCCATCAGCTTGTATATCTGGAAAGGCACCATCATTGCTGAAAGGCATAAACAGGTTTTAGAGCAACATTTGCTCCCATCCAGATGATGTCTCTTACAGGGTGGGCCTTGTGAAGTCTTAAGTAAGACAATAACAAAACCACATGCTGCATCTCATATAAAAGCATGGCTTTGGAGTAGAAGAGTCCTGGGGTTAACTTTCAACAATTTGGCCCACCATCAAATGAAAAATTTGACAAATTTGTTCTATTATAGTCGACAATTAATAAAACATGGGTGTATAAGACCCTGCTACTGTCACCCCAAGACTCACAGGTACAGCTGGGCTAAGACCTAGACATTAGAAACTCGACAACAAGGAGCTAACCTTGGGTCACTAAAGCAGACAAATATTGCTTATATATGCTGAGAAAAAAGTGGATGAATTATTTCAGAAAGGAACAGCTGTCATCCTCCAAGGCCACACATGCCTACATCTGGCTCATCCTGCAACCGCATCAAACAACACAGTCGGTCATATTTTACACGACACAGTACGTTGCTTCTTCAGCAAAGCAGCGGCAGCAAAAGGGACACAGTATGCACTGTGATGTGGGTCTGACATTCAAAATAAATAAATAAATAAATAAAAATGGTTGATTGTATAGTAAAGTAGCAAAATGCCAATAACACTCATGGCATGAAATGAAGAATGAAGCTCGTCCAGAGTCCGAAAGTCCACACGAGGAATCTATTGAGATCCCGGCCACAAAGAAACTGAAATTTGTTTGGATTACATTCGCTGAGCTAATTGTGATTGAAGATGGAAGAAAAACAAGAGCCAAGAAGAGGAAAATTATTCAGAAAAAGCATGCAAGTTTTTTTTTTCCCACCAAAGATATCAGCATGCACTCCTCCGGCGAAGAAAATCAATAACTTTATTAGCATTAACAAATTAAAATGTGCAAGTACAGGGAGTGTAAGAATCATCTGGAAGACAAAGCAAGAGTTTTAAAGGTTGGCTGCAAAGTAATCAATGTACATAATCAATATATGTCTGCGGTTTGATTCATAATTTTAAGTGGTGAATCGGGAAAGCTTGTTTTCTAATCTATAACGGCGTGTAAAAATCTGCGGACCAGAAGGTTGTGTTACAGGAAGTTGACATGTGACCATTAGTCAGATATGAATTCATGAAGTGGGTCTTTGTTGTAACCTTATACATAAATTTAGAAAACCATTTTTTTTGTCAGAGATATATGATAGGAAGAAGAAATGGCCACTTCATTAGGTGCACCTCACTAGTGCCTTCAGAACTGCCTCGGTTCTTGGAAACAGTCCTGGAAACATCTCGTAGAGACTTTCATCCATATTGACATGATAGGATCACACAGTTGCTGCAGATGTGAATCTCCTGTTCCCATCGGTGCTCTGTTGTACTGGGATATGGTGATTGTCGAGGTCATTTGAGCACAGTGAAGTCAGCGTCATGTTTAAGAAACCACTCAGAGATGATTTGAGCTTTGTGACAACGGTGTGTTATCCTGCTGAAAGCAGCCATCAGAAGATGGTCAGTAGCAACACTCAGATAGGCTGTGGTGTTCAAATGATGTAGCATTAAGAGGCCCACAGTGTACCACGAAAATATCCCCCAGACCATTACAGCCTGAATCACTGATACAAAACAGGCTGGATTAATGCCTTTATGTTATTTACACCTAATTCTGCTCCTGATATCTGAGTGTTGCAGCAGCTCAGGAGACTCATAAGACCAGACGACATTTTTCTGATCTGTTGTTCAATTTTGGTGAGGCTGTGTGAATCGTAGCACCAGTTTTCTGCTGCTCTACATGTATAAATGCACTGAGTTGATGCTATGTAATTGCCACCGGGTTGTGGTCTTCAGCTGTTGTAAAGAGTGGTCATTTGAGTTACTGTTCCTTCCTCTCTAGCTACTCTCCTCTGACCTCTGCCATCAACAAAACATTCTTACTAAGAGAAATGCCCCTTGCTGCATATTTCCAGAATTATTTACTATTCTCTGTAAACTCTAGATACAGCTGTGATTGGAAATCCCAGTTCCTGAAATACTCAGACCAGCTACTCTGGCACCAACAACCATGTCAGATGCAAAATCACTTAAATCACTTTTTTTCTGATGCTTGGTCTGATCCAACATTGGCCAGTGAGTTTATATTTAACTACTCACTAGTCAAAGCCAAAACACTTTTCATACAATAGGTATGGCAGTTGTATAACTATATTTAACATGGAAGAAAATAATATTTGTTAAAGAGTTCCTAAAGTCAGTCAGCACTTCATTAGCGAGGCGTGTACACCTGCTTAGTTTTGCACTGATATGGCCCCTCCAGTCAGGATTTCATTTAATGTTAGCGTCCGAATCACCTCTCTGACGAGGACCCAAACCAGTCGTGGCACATGGCTGCCCCTCTCTGAGCCCTTGAGGCGACTGTTGATGTGATTTGGCTTTATACACATAAAACCGGACCCTCCTACAGGACTTTTGGGGCTTTGATCGACGTGAATGGAAAGCTGAGCAGATATTTGTTGACTGCTATGTGAGCAAAGCTTTCAAAGTGCATCCATAAGAACAAACAGAGGCTTCAAGCAGAGTGCAGTGAAGATCATTTAGAAGTCTCATTGCCAGCTTGAAGTTTTTACATTTCCATGAAAATGAGCTTTTAAACGAGCAATTAGCAACATTCCTGCGTTGGCTTTGATACCGAGCACTCTGCTGCGGTACAGTTTGAACTTGTGACTTGAGGGTTTAATGCGACACGATTCTTCTTCCATTTATTGCTTCTTCGTGTTTTAATCACTTCTCTGATTAAACCAATTAGAGCTTCATAACAGTGTGAAGTTAATTTAGGCAGAGATAACATCCTGACTTCCAAGAAGGGGGGCTGTGCAAAATAAGCTGCATGATGATAAATGTACTAACGTTTTTAATTCTATCAGACTCGCACAACGACACAACGTTAAGACATTTCAAGTCTCCTAGCTGGAGAATTTTCAGCTATTAGGTAAGACTCTCTGGGAAAGGGTTCACGGCCTCGGTACCCCAGAGTGCCGCGCAGTTACAGTTTGCATATTTGTACATCTGACACTGACAGAATATGTGAAAGAATGTGAAGCTTTTCTCGGCTCGAAGAGCCCCTCCCGCTCTCTGAAAGTAATTTTGTAAAACAGGAAATCAGAGGCACGCAGAGTTGCAGTCAGCCAAGTGTCTGCATATCCCGAAATACAAAGCAGATGGAGAAAAAAAAAAAGATTTCCAACAGTGTTGGATTAAGATGAACATTTTAATTTTAAACTTTCAGGTTTGCAAGCAACGTCTTATTGTTTAGTCTGACATCATGGCGACACGGGACAATAAAGCAAAGAGCAATGGCTCAGTTTGACTTTTATGGATGGCTCCATTTACTCCACTAATCTCACTAAGCTCTTCTTCTAGATCCTCCCCAGCCTTACCTATCACACCGCTGCACATCAGTGTTTACTTCAATGCACTGCGAGCACAGTGTGCTGCTTCTACAGTCACTATGCCCACCATCTATCAATGTCCCACGAAGCTGCTGGAGAGTCAGGGATCTTCCTGTTCCTTGTCATGTTGATGGAGCGGCCCACACTTCGTATCCGAGACTCAAAACTGTAATTATGGTCCAGCTTACCTATTTCTCATACATAAAGCGTGTCTTAAAATACATCACCACTAAATGTGCTCATGGCTGATGCTAAAGAGCTTTGGTTGTTAGCAACAGTTGTCAGTAACTGACACATACAGGGGCCTCATTATTAGAAACTCGTGTATCCTGCATTTTAAAAATGTGCGTACATACACACACAAACCCAAAAAGTTGGGATACTGTCTGTAATGTAAACAATAACAGAAAGCAATGTTTAGCAAATCTCATAAACCAGTATTTTCATTAACCACAGAACACAGAAAACAAATTGAATGTTTGAACTGAGGAAAAACAACCTTTTATATATATATATATATATCTAAAAAAACCTCTATTAGCTTAGTTTAAATTTGATTGCAGCAAAAAGGTTAAAAAGGTTGGGCAACAAACGTTGTCAAAGTGAGAGTAAAAAGCTTGGAGGAATATTTTACAGCTAATTTGGTTATTTGCCAACAGGTCAGAAACATGGTTTGGTACAAAGAGTCTTAGAGAGGCAGAGGTTCACCTGCATTTGCATCATCTTGAGAAAAAAAATTTCAGATGATTGTCAACCTGTGAGGATTTTTAGTATCTCATGATTTATAGTACATAATATCATCACAAGAATCAGAACACCTTGAGAAATCTCTGTGTGCAAGGGTCAAGGCCAAAACGATACCAAATGTCTGATCTTTGGCACTGCAATAAAACTGGCACGAGCTGAGGAACACTTCCAGAAGTCACTGCCTGTGGACACAGTTCACTGTGCCATCCACAAATGCAGGTTAAAGCTCTGTCAGGCAGAGAAGCCATATGTGAACGTGATCCAGAAACACTGCTGTCTTCTCTGGGCCAAAGCTCATTTAAAATGGACTCAGGCCAAGCAGACAACTGTTCTGAGGTCAGATACAATATCTACTTGTTACCAGTGCTCAGTTCTAGAGCACCATATGGTCCCATCCAGACCCCCTTTTTCAGGGAAGGACTGTGTGGTTCAGAAAGACAATGCAAAACTGCAGCCATTGGAACGCTATGGCTTTGTAGTAGATGAGTTTGGGTGCTGACCTTTCATCAGCAATCAAGTGGCACATGATCAAACAAAACAGAACAAAGCAGACCCGAGCTGGAATCCTCCATCAGACAAGAATGGGACAAATATTCGTCTGCCAGAAGTCCAGCTGCTCTCCTCAGTTTTCCAAAATTTAGGGTCTGCTGTCAAAAGAACAGATGCTACACAGTGGTGAACATGGCCCTGCCATCAAATCCAAATTGAGCTAAGATTTTTTCTAAAATGGTAATTATCTTTTTTCAGTTGAAACAGTTGATATTTTTTACTGTGTTCTATTGTGATAAAATATGGGTCTATGACATTTCCAAATTCATTCATCTTTATTTACATCTTACACAGCGTCACAACTTTAAGTACTCGTGGTAGATAAAAAGCATCATAGATCCACTTTAAAGCAAGTTATTTATTACCAGCTTCAGTCCCAGCTGGTAGCTGGTTGTAATATCATAATGAAATCCCTAATAAGCCCTGCTGTACATGTTGTGTTTATATTCTAAACTGTCAATCCCTGAATAGACCTCTGGGCTGTGTGGAAATGACAACACAATGATGCAGTGTGACCGCTAGTTACATTAGTTGCTGCCATAACAACCATATAAGCAGACCGTTGAGGTCTTTAACGAAGGTCAGGACGTCAAAGCAACGAATTATTGAAGAACTCTTTGGGAAAATGAAAGCTGATGGGAATTAATCTGGAGATATACTGTCATTACAACTTAAACAGTACTTTATAAAGCATTCATTTATTCAGTTTTAAGGCCTTACAGTATATAATAACTCACAGCTCCACAAGCTCCCCAGTCCATGAGATTCCCCTTTTGGTGCCTTTACATCTGAAAATAATTTTGTCAATCTGGATTACATGGATTCACTCACTCACCTTTGTCTTTTACAAATGACCAAACATCAATTTGGAGTGAAGTGACAATGTTTTCCCAGCATTTCATTGTCTTCAACTTCTGTTGAGAAGTTCATCCCCATGCACCTTTAGGTCACTTATATGTAGTAACATTACATTAACAGCATATTATAAGACGTCCCATCACGTCCCTAAATCTTTGTCCCTTTAAAAATCCATGTGTCAGCTTTGCTGGAAACTCCAGTGGGTCTCACTGCGGTCCCAAGCCTCCTTGCATGCTCTGGCCATCGCCATGGTCGCTCCCCCACAGTCGGTAAAACTGACTGAAGTCCACGTAGGGTGGGACCCTGCCCGTCTCGTCAGGCTGCGCCGCTTGACTCCCTCTCTGGCGGAACAGGCTTCCATCTCCTGAGCTGGAGCTGGAGCTCTGCGTCTGGGTGTTGGTGGACTGCAGAGTGGCTGTGGGGCTCTGACTGCTGGGGAGCGTGGAGGAGCAGAAGGAGGAGGAGAAAGGTGGGTGGTTGGAGAGGATGAGGGAAGAGGAAGACACAGGTATGAGGGTTGGAATAGAGGAGGAAGAGGATGAGAAGCACCAAGAGGAGGGGAAGAGGTCCATGTCACGAGTGGAGAGACAAAGGAGAGAGGTGGATGAAGGGAGAGGCCGAGCAGGACGAGGCATGGTGGAAAGAGAAAGGAGGGAGGTGGAGGAGGGAAGGGGGGGAAGGGGCGAGAGGGGAAAAAGAGGGGAAAGAGGGAGTTCAATTATGGGCTGTAGGATGTTGACGGAAGCTTGGCTGGTAGTGGGGTGAAACGTGCTGCAGGAGCGGAAAACGGAGAGGCAAGGACACAGTGAAGGGCGCAGGATGGATATTGGCAAGTTGGGAACCAAGAGGAAGAGAAATATGGCTGTGAGTCAGACGGCGAGTGACAGACGGGAGCAGAGTGGAAATCATAGAGGAAGAAGAGCTGAAGAAACAATCTTGGAGGACGACGATGCAAAGGGAAGAATCAAAACGTGCACTTGTATCAATCAAAGCAGCGGGAACGTTTAGGAAATGCACTCGCACACAGAGAGCTCTTCATGCTCGCTCACTTTATAAAGCAGGCGGTTTTGAGCAAGTAGTCTGACAAGGCAAGTGCACACTTCAGGTATGCTAGGAGAGGCTGTCAATCATCCATGCATTCCAGTAAGCACATATATAATTAACAAAGCACAATTACCACCTATGCACACAGCAAAAGAGTTTTACATGAGGAGAAAAAATAGCCTCTGTGGCTCAACAAGAACGTTTTAGGGCAGAGTGCAGATCTAAGTCATAAACGTCAATAACATGTATTACCACTGTCAGTTATAAATGGCTGTTGTTTCTGACACTATATGTTGACCTTGACTATAAATATGTCAGAATGAGTGTGCTGATGATGGATGACGGGATCCAAGAAGGTGCTAAGAAATGATGGAACTGAAGCATCAAGTTTGGTAGAGGAAACAAGATCTAGTGCACTGACATCCTGATCCAAGTAAATATGTGTAAGCACATCTAAATATGCAACTTTAAAAAAAGAAAGAAAAAGATTTGGACAAAAATTGGAAAATAATTGCAGTTAAAATTAAAGGCATCAAACTCTGCTCTTCTAGAGTGATTTTTCCACCCCAAGTGTTTTGGTTCTAACTAGGTTTTTAAAAATAAGTCAGCGACCAAAAGAAGCTGAGCACATCCTTTAAATTTACAACCTGACAAAGGCTGCGGTCAGACCAAAGTTATTGGAGTTAACTAAAACTAAACTACAAAATAAAACTACATGTCGGGAAAAACATTTTAGTTCACTAACATTTACACACACACACACACACACACACACACACACACACACACACACACACACACATATATTTTTTGTTTTTGTTTTTGTTTTTGCTTAATTAGAATAAAAAAAGCGCTATATAAAAGTTGTAAAAACTACATTAAATTATCAAACTCCCTCAGGAAAACAACTGAAACTGAAAGAAAACCAAAAACAGCAAAAAGTCCAAACAAAGTAAATATAACTTGAAATGACAAAACTATAATTCTTATTCAGACTGTTCAGCACGCTGTTGCATGTGCAGCACATGTACTAACGTCCCAAAAAGAAGAAGGAAACTGCTTCATCATGCTACGTTACAGTGAGGTGCAGGTACAGGTTACAGGTATTTTGTTGGCTGATCAAGCCCACATAGACTGCTCTGGAACATAAATATAAGCATTATTATAAATTCTGTCTGTCAGTATTCCCAAATTGGTATGCAGTTCCAGCTGTTCCACCTGACATGATCCAGATCTATATTCCTATAGTCTGTACCCGTATTCAGTCTCTCAGCAGTGCAACCCCTCTGCGCTGGTGCAACACAACTCTTTTCCGTCTGCATCTCATTCATCTCTGCTGCACAGCTTGTGCGGGACTGCTTGTCCCCGTCAGCCAGCAGTGGCAGCAGGACTGAGGACATTTAAGCAGCTTTTGTTCTGCAACACTCAATTTCTTGGAAAAAGTATTAACAGGCGCCCGCATTATCTCTATCTCTACACTGACATCTAAAACGAAAGAAAAGCAAAACAAAAGAAACAAGCTGTGGAATGAGGAAGTGGAGTTTTAAAATACATTTTATCTGCACTTGTTATCTTCTGAATTTCAAGTGAAATTAATCATGGCGTGCCATCCCACCAGCAGAGCAGCAGAGTGAAAGCCATGCTAACACATAAATAAGCATAGCAGTGCAGGAACACAAGGGTGTGTGAAAATAAGACCTAAAGACTCAAAATAAGTATAGCATGTGAGGGAGGACTTTCTGCTTATTTAAAAGACAGCAAAAATAAACCTAACAGCAGGGAGTGAAGAGTGAAGGCAGAACAAAGCTCGCACAGAGGATCCGCCCCACAGCAGTGCAAACAAGGGAGTTAAAATTGAGCTTATGAAACAAAAACAGGGCAGAGGTGAGTCAAAGTGAAAAAGAGGCTAATTCAAAGTATGCCCAGCAGGGGAGAAGGAGTGAGGACCCAGAGCAGGCAGGGACTCAACACAATGCAGGCTTACCCAGGTGTCGGGGTGCCTTCCTCCAGGGTGGAGGCCGTGTTGGTTCCATTGGTCAGGGTGCTTTGTGAGGGCATGACCAGCGAGAGGGTGACACTGGTTTTGCTGGTGCTCTGGCTGTTTGAGTAGGGCACAGACACGGGACAGATACGGCCGCCTGAAAGAAGAAGTAGAAGAAAGCTGAGTCATGTATATTTGTGAGCCGCTAAATAATTTCAACAAGGACTTTAGAAAAGCAAAGGTCCTGGCTCTGGGAGTAAACCCGATATTCTTCTCAAAAGCCTGATTGTTTAGGCTCTATTTGATATTCTTTTTAACAGCTCTACTCAAGGATCAGATGTTATTTTCTGATTATTTTCCAGGAAACCGGTCTGAGTTTAAACTGGGTATCTGATATCTGTGATCCGGTGCTTTGGGATCACACTGATACACTGCTCCCTCTTCTGATACAAATGCCAATGCACAATCGTCAAATATAAAAATTTTATCTGATCTTGGGTTAAAAATTTTATTTAACATTCAATGAACCTCCTAAGAACAAGAACAAGATTTCCGGCATCAACCTTACACGGCGGCTGAAACCAGATCCTACCAAGGAACGCCTGCAGAAGCACAGGAAGGACAAGCCAAGTGCACAAACACAAACAAGGACCCTAGATAGTCTTGCTTCAAAGAGACTGGCCTGGGGCATGAGCCACTTCATACCACCCCATGATGTTGCTTTTCAAACACATGAGGGTAAAGTAAACAGAAGTTAATATGTTTATAGCAACAAAGACAGACACCCGCACAGGGAAAGCGGCAGACAACCAGGGAAGTAAACCGGAGATATTCCTTGTATGGGGAATCTTCTTTAGCTATATTGTGACGACAATTAAAACAACTGTTTGCTCAACAACATGCAAAATCCTTCGCCTGACACTTGTGCCTGAAGTCAGGAGCCTTTTTTTAACGGTACAGTATGAATAATGCATTCTAATGTGACTAACTCGCTAAAGTTTTAAATGAGGAAACTGTGTTGGTGTAGCTACAGCAGAAGGCCGCTTCTTAGACGTGCTTTCCTTGAGATATGAATCAATGCCTAAATGCCAGATCCTACCCTGCGTGGGCGTGAGCGCTGCATCAGCCAGTGGGTAGTTGAGCGTGCGGATGAGCAGGGTCATGTCTTCGTGTCGAGAGCAGTAAGTCGCCCTCTGACGGCCGGACACGAACACATCGTGGTGAAGCCGCTTGACCCGATCAACCACAGACTGAGCCACCGCCTCCAGACTGGTCTGCTGGGCTAGCTCTGCTGCTACCATGGCAACAATTTCCTACAATAGACAGCGGGGTCAGAGAAAGAAAAGGTTAATGTAAGAGTGGAAGAAGTAAGGAAAAGGATTAGACCTAAGGACAGAAAAAGGAGCCTAGGAGAATAAAGGAAACAGAAATAGACTCAAACTAGGCAAGAAAACAAAACTCGAAAGAAAAAAATATTAGTGAAAGTAAGGAAGAAGAGGAAGGAATGACGATAAATGAGGTGAAAGTAGCTTATCAGAATGAATCTGCTAACCTGATTAGCCTGTTCGGGACCATGGGCGGACTCGAGGGCATTTATCAGTCCCTCTGACATCAGCAACAAGAAGCCTGTGACGCCTTCCAAAGACTGGCCGCCGTGAATCTCTGGCTCCGCAACAACTGGCTTTGACTTGGCCGCGCTGTCGTAGGAGACGGACAGCACTTAAATTAATATTAGACACATAAAAGGAAAGACGGTACGGGTCAAGTCTGCAAGATATGCTGGGGGAAGGCGACAGAGGGAGAACCCAGGATGAAAAGCAGACATAAGAGCCCCTGACCTCCATATAATAAACTAATCTTATAGATCCAAAGAAGCGCTTACATTGTTCACATCACATTTCCTGCACTCCCTTTGATGCTACAAAGGAGGAAATTCTATACAGACTCTATTATGTGTTTTATTGAGGATCATAATTGGAATGACTCAAGGGTTTTTTTTTTTATTCCGTTGGCCTCGACAACAATAGGAAGAGAGAGGTGTGAGATAGAAGAGAGCACGGGGCCCCCGGATAACAGAATTTCATACAATACAATACAGTTTTATTTATATAGCACATTTAAATCCTGAAGGCACACCAAAGTGCTTCACAGTAATATGGAAAATCAACGTAAGTCAATAACAGGGTACAGATCAGGCACTAGCACAGACAGGATTAGAGGCACTAACAGACCAGAAGAGTTAGATAAATACAAAATCCACTAAGAAGACAAAAACAGCAGTAAAATTAAAAATAAAATAATAACATTTAATAACATTTAATAAAAAATGTAAACAATTTAAAAGTTTAAAGTTTAAAAGATTTAAAAGGGTATTAACTGGTCATGAAAGCCAAGTCAAATAGATATGCTTTCAATCTTGATTTAAAGGATTGGATAGAGTCCAAGGCTCGAATAGAAGCAGGGAGGCTGTTCCAAAGGTTGGGTGCAGCTGAAGCAAAGGCACGATCACCTCTGGTCTTCAGTCTAAACTTAGGTTGGGCCAGGAGTAATTGACCTGATGATCTTAATGGGCGACAAGGAGTGTACAGATTGAGGAGGTCAGTGAGGTAACTGGGCGCAATGTTATTCAGGATTTTAAAAGTGAGTAGCAAGATTTTAAACTCAATGCGATATTTGATTGGTAACCAGTGTAGATCAACAAGAGCCGAAGTAATAGGGTCAAATTTCCTAGCTCCAGTAAGAAGGCGAGCCGCAGCATTCTGAACGAGTTGCAGCCTTCGAAGAGAGAAGGCTTGGAGACCACAGTAGAGAGAATTACAATAATCTAACCTGGAGGTCACAAAAGCATGGATAAGTTTTTCCAGGTCCCTGTGTGGTATATAATGCTTAGCTTTAGAGATGTGGCGCAGTTGAAGAAAAAAAAAAAAAACAGATCTAACTACAGATGATACTTGCTTATCGAGCTTAAAGGAGCTATCCAAATAGACACCCAGGTTACGCATAGAATCAGAGAGAGTTAGCTAGGGGCCCCAGCAGGGCAACAAGCTGGTCTCGAGGAATATGGCTGTCGAACACCATAACTTCAGTTTTTTTTCTCATTTAAAATGAGAGAATTATCTGACAGCCAATCTTTGACCTCTCTCAGTCAATCGTACAGGGAGTTCAGTGATGCTGACAAATCATCAGTCAGTTGACAATAGATTTGAATGTCATCAGCGTAAAAGTGATAAGAAATATTATATTTTTCAAATATGAAGCCCAAGAGTAGCATATACAAAGAGAATAATAAAGGGCCCAATACAGACCCCTGGGGCACACCACAGCAGAGAGGGGCAACAGAGGAAGAGTATCCTCCCATCACAACAGAGAAGGATCTATCTGTGAGGTAAGAGTTAAACCAGTTAAGGCAGAACCCTTGATGCCTACAACATGCTCTCTAGCCTCCTCAAGAGAATATTATGATCAACCATGTCAAAGGCTGAAGACAGATCCAGTATAACTAAAACGGCAGGGCGACCAGAGTCAGCAAATACAAGAAGATCATTATAGACTCTTAGCAGGGCCGTTTCAGTGCCATGGTGTGGCTTAAAGCCAGACTGGTATTTGTCAGTAATATTATTTGCAACTAAGTAAGCCTGTATTTGGAGAAAGACGGCTTTCTCTAGAACTTTTGATAAAAACGGAAGTTTCGAGATTGGCCTATAATTGGCAGGGTCTTTCTGATCGAAATTACTTTTTTACAGAACAGGGTGCACTACCGCATGTTTAAAGGCAGTCGGGACACAGCCCACTAACAATGATAAATTCATTAAAAATAAGATGCAAGTTTCCTCAAAACCTTCCTTGATAATTCGGGATGGAAGGATATCATGCACAGAATTTGAGCTTCTCAATTGTTCAATTATTCCCTTAAGAGTGGGAAGTGAGAAAAGGTGGACATGCATCCTAAAACCGGAACAGGGTTCAACACAGGAGAGTGAGAGTGTGAAGCCTTCAGTAATAAAACTTTTCCACTAAAATGAATAAGAAATTGCTCACAGAGAGCCTGAGAGGCCGAGCTCGAAGAGTCCGGACAGGGATTTATCACTGAATTAAAAATTTTGAATAACATTCGGGGGTTGTGGCTGTTAGTCTCAATAATATCTGATAGGAAAGCTGCTTTAGCTGCCTTTGCGGAGTTCTGGTATAGAAAGCGGCTCCTACAAAGAATGTCATAGGATATCTGAAGCCTGTCTTTTTTCCACCTCCTTTCAGATTGACGGCAGACACGACGTAAGGCTCGTATAGTGTCATTTAGCCATGGTTGATGAGAAGTTCTGGGACATTTCATCTTTATAGGGGCCACAGTATAAGATGGAACAACAGGTGGATAACATAGCGTTGGCAAAATCACCAACCAAGGGAGGCGTGTAACAATTTGTATCAGTATCAAAAAAGGCAAAGTTTAAAAAGGCCGTAATGAAGTTAGCCACAGTCTCAGAGTTAATGATACGTACATGGCGATGACAGCCTTTAGAATTTAAATCAATTGCAAATAGCTCAACATCAAACATGACCAAAAAATGGTCAGAAATACCAGCATTATCAATGTCCATAGTACAAATATCCAAGGACCAAATCCAAGGTATGGCCTTTAAGATGAGTTGGTTTCCTGACCCACTGTGTAAGGTTAAAAGAGTCAATTAGGGCAAGGAAATCCTTGGCTAGGGGGTCATCAGCACAACAAATATGTATGTTAAAATCTCCAGTAATAAGAGCTTAGTCATAACTTAATAAAAATGAACCTAAGGAGTCAGCAAATTCACAAATGAAAGACCTATTATATTTAGGTGGTCGATAAATCGCAGCACATAAAATCGTTGGGGGTCCAGCAAGCTCCAATACAGGGAGTGCAGAATTATTAGGCAAATGAGTATTTTGTCCACATCATCCTCTTCATGCATGTTGTCTTACTCCAAGCTGTATAGGCTTGAAAGCTTACTACCAATTAAGCATATTAGGTGATGTGCATCTCTGTAATGAGAAGGGGTGTGGTCTAATGACATCAACACCCTATATCAGGTGTGCATAATTATTAGGCAACGTCCTTTCCTTTGGCAAAATGGGTCAAAAGAAGGACTTGACAGGCTCAGAAAAGTCAAAAATAGTGAGATATCTTGCAGAGGGATGCAGCAGTCTCAAAATTGCAAAGCTTCTGAAGCGTGATCATCGAACAATCAAGCGTTTCATTCAAAATAGTCAACAGGGTCGCAAGAAGCGTGTGGAAAAACCAAGGTGCAAAATAACTGCCCATGAACTGAGAAAAGTCAAGCGTGCAGCTGCCAAGATGCCACTTGCCACCAGTTTGGCCATATTTCAGAGCTGCAACATCACTGGAGTGCCCAAAAGCACAAGGTGTGCAATACTCAGAGACATGGCCAAGGTAAGAAAGGCTGAAAGACGACCACCACTGAACAAGACACACAAGCTGAAACGTCAAGACTGGGCCAAGAAATATCTCAAGACTGGTTTTTCTAAGGTTTTATGGACTGATGAAATGAGAGTGAGTCGTGATGGGCCAGATGGATGGGCCCGTGGCTGGATTGGTAAAGGGCAGAGAGCTCCAGTCCGACTCAGACGCCAGCAAGGTGGAGGTGGAGTACTGGTTTGGACTGGTATCATCAAAGATGAGCTTGTGGGGCCTTTTCGGGTTGAAGATGGAGTCAAGCTCAACTCCCAGTCCTACTGCCAGTTTCTGGAAGACACCTTCTTCAAGCAGTGGTACAGGAAGAAGTCTGCATCCTTCAAGAAAAACATGATTTCCATGCAGGACAATGCTCCATCACACGCGTCCAAGTACTCCACAGCGTGGCTGGCAAGAAAGGGTATAAAAGAAGAAAAACTAATGACATGGCCACCTTGTTCACCTGATCTGAACCCCATTGAGAACCTGTGGTCCATCATCAAATGTGAGATTTACAAGGAGGGAAAACAGTACACCTCTCTGAACAGTGTCTGGGAGGCTGTGGTTGCTGCTGCACGCAATGTTGATGGTGAACAGATCAAAACACTGACAGAATCCATGGATGGCAGGCTTTTGAGTGTCCTTGCAAAGAAAGGTGGCTATATTGGTCGCTGATTTGTTTTTGTTTTGTTTTTGAATGTCAGAAATGTATATTTGTGAATGTGGAGATGTTATATTGGTTTCACTGATAAAAATAAATAATTGAAATGGGTATATATTTGTTTTTTGTTAAGTTGCCTAATAATTATGCACAGTAATAGTCACCTGCACACACAGATATCCCCCTAAAATAGCTAAAACTAAAAACAAACTAAAAACTACTTCCAAAAACATTCAGCTTTGATATTAATGAGTTTTTTGGGTTCATTGAGAACATGGTTGTTGTTCAATAATAAAATTATTCCTCAAAAATACAACTTGCCTAATAATTCTGCACTCCCTGTAGTTGAACCTCAAAACTAGAATAAGTAGGAGAGGACAGTTGCTGAACTTTAAGTTTGTTTTTAAAACAGAGGCCACGCCTCCACCTTTTCCTGAGGGTCTCGGTGAACTGAAGGTAAGGAAGCGGCTGATCTGATAATAGTTATACAGAAGTACCACCGTGCAGTTATATGCCTCCACCAGCTGGTGAAGCTGCGCTTTACATCTACAATCTCATGAGATTTATTCAGTGTAGTCCACCTCCAAACCACAGGTCACAGGATAGAGGATGTAGTCTGCCTGAGATAAACGTGATTTCTCACATAAAATTATCAAACTAAAATGAAATGGTGTGTTGGTCCTACGCAGAGCCTGCACACAGCTTTCTGACCATCTCAGTATTTGAGCTGAGTTCTGGACACAAACGAAGCCTCTGTTTGTGAAGCAGTGCTGACACAGAGCGTCTGACAGGTATTTTTTGTAGGGGTGAATAAAGCTATTAAAATATCTCTGGTGTTTCAGTTCTCAAGCTGGTGGACGTGTAATGAATATTGACTGTCTGCCTTGAAAGGTGAAGCAACAGCTCTAAGTTGTTAAGTTTGCAAAAATAAGGTGATCTAAAGCATAATGATCACTGCTGTACATAACAGGAAACTGACACCATGTGAGATGTCAACAAGGGACTCAAGAAAAAACAAAAACAAAACAAAACAAACAAACGTAGATACCAGCCCCTTCATTAGTTACACCTTGCTACTACTGAGCTGGAACTCCCCTTTTTCCTTCAGAAGCGCCTTAATTCTTCATGGTTGTAAACATTCCTCACAGGTTTTGCAGCGCGTCCTTGATGTAAATCCCTCATTTAAACATCCCAAAGATGCTATTCAGCATTGAGATCCAGAGACCGTGGAGGCCATTCGAGTACAGGACACTTATCGTTGAGGTAAAGAAACCAGTTTAAGATGATCTGAGCTTTGTGACAATGACTGCGGCTTTTAAACAATCCTCCACTGGTAGAGAGGAGGTAGAGAGGAGGACTGTTACAGGATGGATCCATGCTTTAATGTATACCAAACTTTGACCCTACAGCTGAATGTCACAGCAGAAATCGAGGCATACTTTTCTTCCAGTCCTCTGTTGTGCATTTTTGTTGAGTCTGTGTGAATTGTAGCCTCTTTCCGTTCACAGATGAGAGGAGTGTTGTGCGTTCAGAGACGCTCTTTAGCCTAACTCTTCTATAACAATTGAGCCTTTCAGTTAGCTCGAAGCAGACTGGTCCTTCTTCTCTGACCTCTGCATCAACAAATCATTTTCACTGTCACTCACTGCACATCTTCTGGTTTTCAGACCATTCTCTGTAAACCCTACAGATGGCCATGTGGGGAAAATCCCAGTAGATCAACAGTTTCTGAAATAGTCAGACCAACAACCAAATCACATTCAAAGTCACTTAAATCATTTTTCTTCCCCATTCTGATGATCTGTTTGGACTTCAGCAGGTAGACTTGACCATGTCTACATGCATAAACACATCAAGTTGATTGGCTCATTAGAGATTTGCATTAACGAGCAGATGAACAGATGTAACTAATGAAGTGGCCAATGAGTGCAAATTCCCATTTTAAAAAAATATCAAAAGAACCCCCAATAAACAGCTCTAAAATCAGGATGCCACACACACACACACACACACACACACGCGCGCACACGCACACACAGCTCAGCTCAGAGGTTTCAAGACGGGCACCCAAGATCAGCCTCACTGCTTCACTATTATACCACTGGAAATATGTCCTTAAATTTGTCCAAAAGTGGATTTTTGGAGGTCATGCTGACCTCGGTCTTTTACTGGAAAACTGTGAATCCAAGCCAACGCTTATGACGCATTTAATGAAATTCCCTCCAGGCGTTCTTCAGCTATTGTGTGCACAAAAACTGGGCGGATGTTGTGGCTTTGATCTTTTAAACACTAAAATCTAAATCAGTTAATCATGAGTCACAGTGAATGAATGTAGCAAATTTAACAGGAACTTCCACAGTCAGACAGACGGAGCTGTTGCTATCACGGCACACAGAGAAGGTACGATACATTAAAAAGTTCCAGTATCTGGCCGACTTCCTTTTGAAGCACAAAGTCATTTTTTTTTTTCACTGCCTGAGGGGTTTGAGGAGATCGATACTACTGTCCCGCTGCACAAATTCAAACTATATCCAAAAGCTAAGCTTAACACAAAGGCTGGCAGCAGTAGGAAATGACTCGCACATTTCTTGAAAGCTTGAATGCTAAAACCTCTAAACTTTTGAATTTGTATAGTGTTGCCCCTTTTTCACATGCAACATAGAACAGGAAATGGTCCATTAGTCACTGAATAATCTCATGTGGGCACAATCGAACAAAACACAGACTTTGGAAACGACAGCAAGCAGGTTAAAATAGACGCACCACGCTTAGTAAATCCAAGTTACTGTCTCTCAGTGACCTCATGCAGAGCCAAGAGTTGAAAAACTGGTGAAAACGGAGCATCTAGAGCAGTCTGAGGGATTTTTTTTATACACTTTGCTCAGGACTGCAGTGCCAGCTGAACTAGTCACATGGTGACAGGTCAAACTTCACAGTTTTTGTTGATTGTGTACCACATCTTATCTTGTGATACTGGATATTTCTTCTAATCTTTCATCATAACCTCAAAACACAGGCACACAAGCTAAGCAGATGAAGAATGAGAATGGAGGAAGACAAAGAGAAGAAAACAATGACACAGATAGTTGAATATTTCTAGACAGCCTGGTGTTTTAGTGTATCCTTTTCAAGTTTTTGCATTTGACAAATTGAAAGAAAGAAAACGCATATTTTGTGTTTTTTCGGCTTCACCTGAGCAGGTCAATCTCGTTGTAGTTAAATTTGACT
Organism: Simochromis diagramma; assembly: GCF_900408965.1. Taxonomy (NCBI): domain Eukaryota; kingdom Metazoa; phylum Chordata; class Actinopteri; order Cichliformes; family Cichlidae; genus Simochromis; species Simochromis diagramma. Next base: position 1,396,750 of record NW_024387291.1, on the reverse strand, counting down.
CTGTAGTCTCCAAGCCTTCTGCTGCTGCTCTGTCCTGCTATCTGGCCCGCTTGTCTTATCCGAGCTGAATCCAGTCCTGCAGGAGATGAGGGAAAACGGACACATGGACGGTGAATGCTTATAGGAGATGATTTTAAGAGAGAGGAAAATTTAGCAGAAGAGGTGAAGGGGAGGATGGAGCAAAAGCACACAACCGATAAGCAGAAGCAGAGGTGGGGACGGGAAGGGAGAGGGGTGCATCTGTGTGTTTGAGCCTGGATGAAAATGCGAGGGGGGAGAGGTCACCTTGGTCTGGGTAAATGGAACGACTGTCATTTTTTTCAATCATTAAGAGAAGGACCTGAACAATGGAATAATAATGTGAATCCCAGCAAGAGACCAGAGAACAAAGCAAGGCAGAGAGCTCGGTCTCCTCTAATGGTGTGCTGTGAAACGGCGAAAACACCCCCACACACAACAAAAACACACAAAAATGCGTCCGTTCCCCCATTTCATCCATTACAGGCCAGGCTGCACCTACTGCTCTATTGGCAAAGCTAATTACGATGTATGCATTTTCTGTTATATACACAACCCTCATTACTGGACCATTAGCCTGCTCTGTCCACCATGGATGAGCAACTGTGTGCTTTTTCTAATGGCTGTGTCTGTGCTGAGCGTTATATCAAGCACAACATGCAGGGAATGTAAGACGAGGTGTGTCTGACACTGTCAATCCAAAACCCTCCAATAGTAATGTGCCAAAAAGCTATTTCTGTCCATCAGTCAGAACCAAGAAGAGTTAAAAAGAAATGTCAAGATCCCCTGACTGTATCTGAAAAGTACTTAAACTCTGAGTGATAAGTTCATCGTTTATACACCCACACCGAGCAGCGCTCCAGATTTATTTCCCCCCATCTAATAAACACCAGTAAACTGAGAGCTATAGTTTTCATGAGAACAGCTAGAGATGCTCATCTCTCTTTTCCTATTGGCTACTGCTGTGCATTTTTCTTCTCACTTAGTAAGCGAGCCCCAGGTCACTTGCGGGCTCTTCAGGATGCTGCTGCATTGCTAACTCGGTCTTACAGATGGTCTCATTACTTGCGTCCCTTCACTGGCTCCCAGTTGTATTCAGGGTCCAGTTTAAAGCCCTCAACCTCACATACTGAGCATCAGCATTTCACTCTTTTTATTTATTGTGTAGCTTCTTTTTTTTAATTCTAGTGTTTGTTTTATGGAAAATTTCTTGTTTTGCTGTTATTTCCAGTTTAGTTTTAGGGATATCCAAGTATGTATACAGTGAGGAATTTGTTGTTATTTGTAGTTTGCTCACTTACAAAGAAATGAACAGTCTCTCATTTTTATGGTAGTGTCATAATGGAGAGACAGAATATCAATCAAAAATCTAGAAAAACACATATCACATAAAAGTTATAACACGGATGATGAGTATAACAATGCAGTCAGGTTTCTGGCTCCCACAGCCTGGCTGTGTGCCACTATTACTATCAGTCACTTACAAATACTCCTGGTCTCAACTTGTGTGTGTGTGTGTAAAGCACATCTGTCCACAGATGCAGCTTCTTCCCACCTCATCACAAACATGTGCAAGACCCAAGAGCTGTCAAAGGACGTCAGGGACCAAACTGTAAACCAGCACCAGGCTGGAATGGACTACAAGACCATCAGCAAGAAGCTTAGTGAGAAGCTTCAAACTGCTGGTGTGATTATCTGAAAATAGAAATATAAAATGAACATCAAGCACACTCTGTCTGAGCTTATGCAAGATCTTGCCCGAAGATGGAGGATAATCACGTGAAAGGTGGTTGATTAGCTCAAAACTACACGTGAGGACCTTTCTAATGGTCTGATGGCAGCTGGGACCACAGTCACCAAGAACAAATTCAGTAACACACTGGTTACAAGTTTTAGACACCTAATGGACTCGAAAGGCTTGGGTGCAGGGAAGGTTCTGGGGTCAGATGAAACCAAAATAATGCTATTTGGCATAAACTCAAAGTGCTGTGTTTAGAGGAAGACCCAAAGAACATCCATACAGTCAAGCACAGAGGTGGGAACAATAATGTATGAGGTACAGGAAGACTTCAGTGCACTGAGGGGTCAAACAAAGAAAAATCTTGACGAGGGCCTCCTTCTCTTAACCAGAACAAAAGTGAAGATGTGTCTTCCAGCATGACAATGACCCAGAGGGTAGATAAGGAGTAGATAAAGAAAACATTAAGGTTATGTAGTGGTTAGCCAGTCTCCACAGTCCTATAATAAATCTGTGGAGGGAGATGAAGCTTCCAGTTGTGAAGCAGCAGCCAAGAAACCTAAACGATTTAGAGATTTTCTGTAAAGACGAGTGGTTCAAAATCCCTCCTAAGATGTGTGAAAACCTGGTGTGCAAATACAATTTTTTTTTATTGCTGTGCTTAGCAACAAGGGTTTTTCCATCAAGAACTGAGTCATGTATTGCTTGGAAATCAAATACCTGTTTCACTTTAATGAGATGTGCTTTATAACTTTAATGTAATGATTAATTTTCTGGATCTTTGGCTGATAATCTGTCTCTCTAAATAAAACTCAAATTAAAAAAAATAAATAGACTGTTTATTTCTTTGTAAGTGAGTAAACGTACATGTTCAGCAGCAAATTCGGGATCAAATAATGATTTTTCTCCACTATGCCACAGATAATGTGTCTCACCCAGTGCAGCCAGTCTCTGCAGCTCATCCTCGTTGTCAGTACTGTGCGGTCGGCCGATCTGAAGCACCTGGTTCTGGCCGTCACTGCTGGACTTGCACAGCAGGACTCGGTTCGTCCCTGGAACCCAAGGAAAACATGTTTGAAGGTAACTTGAAATCAGCAAGAGGTAAAACTGTTAGTTGAGTTGGTTGAAGTAGATACACTAAACTGTATAGATGATCTGTTTTCCCAAACAGAAGAAGACAAATTTTCTGAGGTCTTTCAATCACAGGTGCAGTTAGTAATACAAATGACTGTATTTCCCTCTGATGTGTCGAGGTATAAAGTATGTTTGATCAGTGGATCAGCTAACAGTGAACTGGAACACAGCAAACATTAACAGTATTAGTTGCTCCTATGTTGTTGTTTTTTTGCTTAAAGACATTTAAATGTTATGCAAATATTAAGGCTCTACTGGATCATGAAACTGAAAGCAGCCTTTATTGTTATACTTTACCCTGTGTTCAACAAGTCTAAATATCTGCTATTAACAAGGCCCCATTGTGCCTCCGATGTTTTCACTGAAGCTCTCAGCTAAGAGCTGATTCACCTCCAGGCCTTTTTCGACTTTAGTTGTTGTGGTTACTGGGCTGAATCATATTGAAAACTAATTTCAGTGTTTCTTGTCAAACCAAACTTTGAATGGTTGTATGTGTTACTTTTACAAGGAGAACAGCACCACACACACACGAACAATACTTTATTATTTTTTTACTATCTGTAAAAAGCACTTATGTGTTTTCATTACTCACCAAAGCTAATGCTGACTTAATTCCTGTTAAATTTTAATTAATTTTACTCAGCGTTGGCTCCAAACTAATGAACATCTGGTCGACAAACTAGTTTTTTTTAAAGGTTGTAGAGGTAAGTCATCAAATGGTAAAATAAGCTGTAATGACCAAAAGCATCTTTGTAAGCATATTGAGGCAAAATTGGGCCTTTTAGCATACTGTTTTTTCTGCACTATAAGGCGCACTTAAAGTCCTTTAATTTTCTCAAAAATAGACAGTGCGCCTTATGTATGAATTCTGGTTGTGCTTACTGACCTCAAACCGATTTTATGTGGTACACGGCGCTCAAAAATCTGTCAAAAAATGTTTTAGTACGACTTTGGTAAGCAAGAAGCCGCACCGCTTGATGGATTGTCGGAGCATTACGGCTACTGTAGTCAGGAGCCTTGTGGAGTAATCTGGGTCCAAAACTCCGTCTGCTTCAGGTCCCAAAGTCAAACGAACACTGCGGCACACTGTGAGTTAAAAACTGTCTAAATTCTTTCATCTTTAATAAAATGATCAGCGCTGCTGCTTTACCAGGTGTAAAAATTAATTTTAACATCCAGGAGTCCATGAAAACAGAATATATTAAATTTAACAGAGTTAGACGTTAGAAGGATGTTAGCTCGCTAGTTTCCACCTAAACATATAGCATGTTCTGACTGAGAGATTTCTGAAAAAATTAAAATGTACAGCTCTGCTATCACTTCCAACATAAATGAAGACGGAAAACTAAACAGCAGTGATGTTTGTAGGGTTACTGACTGCTTAATGTGACTTATAATCCAGTGCGTCTTACGGTCCAAAAATACGGTACAAGTCAAAGGAGCTGCACAGTTTTTGGCACATCTGTATTTTCTTTATTCTTCAGCCCTGCTGGTTGCTCTTTGGTGTAGGCTTTTTATAAAAAAGACCACAGAGCTAACATGTCTATTTTAGCATCAAAAACAAAGGATTGCTTTTAAAATATTATATACATGTCAATAAACAGGTGCCATAAGGTGCAACTTCCATATAAAAGTTTATATAAAAAAGTTTTATGAAATAAAAACAAGACAAAAAATGTTAATTACAAAAAAAAATACTGTCTCATCTTTCTCAGCCCCTATCCATATTCATGAGACATTTGGGCTTCTAATTTTTGCACGCATTAATCATGCAGAGGCTTTGATGTTGCTCTGAGGTTACTCACAGGTCCGACTCTCCACCAATTAACGAGCTAAGACACTGTGGTACTTTTAAAAAGCTAAATATTAATTATTTGCCTCTGCAACCACACAAAAGCTGAGCAGGGAGAGATCAATGATTAATTCACTTTTATATTAATAGTTTGGGGCCGCTGAGCCGAAGCACGGTGCAGTTCCATGCTGCCCCCGCCTCCGGCCAAATCTTATGTTCGGCTGTGTGTGTATGTGTGCATTATTCATGTAATCCGCACATAAGGGCATCCAGATCAGCCACAATACACAGGGAGGGGTCCGTGTCACCTTCTGTGTTAATCAGGTAGTGTTGGGTTTAAATCTGATGTGATAGTCAGGAAAACGCACGTCTGTTAATCTGTAAAGAGCAGCCAACCATTTCTGATATTGAGCGTTTACATATCGGCGCCCTTCCCCCTTTCTCCAAACACTCCAACTTGCAGCTCAAACTGTGACTCACATGACCTTAACTGTCAAACTGCGTTTCACATCAACACACAGCTGGGAGTGATTTTCAAGCACACTTACTCCTATGTTTAAACATCCCTGGGCCTCATGTTCTGTCAACTTTGAACTCTTGACCCCCCCCTCACACAAAGCACCAGAGGGGACAACAGTCCCTCCTTTCTACCATCTACTAATTACTACCCACCTCCCCATATTGTGCCCTGTTCCACGTCCTCAAGGACAAAAGAAAAATCCAACTGAGAGGGAGGGGCTCTTTTCCTGTGTGTGCCCCAGCATCAAATCAGGAAGCTAAAAGAAAGAAACGTGAAGCAGTGCTTTTAAAGGGTTTTGCAAAACTGAGGTATTTCCAATAGGTAAGATTCATCCCCTGGATTAGTGAATAAATCCACCAAAAATAGAAATATCCAGTGTTCACATTTATCTGAAACAAAGCTCAATATGCAGCAGCCTTTGGCAGCAGCTTTGATGATTATTAAACTGAAATCCTTCTGGGGGAAAATCGCTGTCGCTCTTCAAAGTTGGTGCGTCTGTGTGGGAAGAACTGCGCCCTGCTGCCTTGTTTGAACTTTCTTACAGTTAAGGATCTAAAATGGCCTGCGGGTTTGTGTATTCAGATATTAACAGTAGATGCTCGTTTTCCACTCTGAAGCTTAAAGAACACATAAACACACACAATAAATCATGCAGGCAGAACTAGCTGTTATGATGCTAGTACTGCAGCTGTTGTCCGCGGGAGCCGAGTCGGCAAGCTGGGATTTAAAAATATTGATGGACACTGTTGGTATGGTTTGAATTAAAAGAGTCAATATCATTCCATAACTCCATCTGTCTGTGGGCTGCTGGAAACACAGCATGTGGAAATGCATTCCTCGTTTCCCGTGGAAATAAACGTTCAGTGATGGCATTTGGTTATATACTAACCAAATCACCATCTCTGACGAGGCTTCAGCATTGATATATAGCATATATTACATTGCCAAAACTATGTTTGACTGCTTTTACATGCATCTAACTCGAGTAACATCCCATTCCCGTTTAACGTGATGTTGACCCCTTTGCAACTATATCAGCTTCAACTCTTCTGCAAAGGCTTTCCTCAAGGTTTCAGAGTGATTATGGGAATTTTTGACCATTCTTCAGATGCAAATTTGTGAGGTCAGACACTGATGTTGGACGAGCAGTCCCAGCTCACAGTCTAAGCTCTAATTCATCCCAAAGGTGTTCTGTTGGGTTGATGTCAGGAAACTGTAGAAGCCAGTCAAGTTCTCCCACTAAAATTTGCTTATTCATAGACCTTGCTTTGTGTACCTATTTGCAGTCATATTAGAACAGGAAGGGGCCATCTCCAAACTGTTCCCATGAAGTTGGGAACATGAAATTGTCCAAAATGTCCTGGTACGCTGAAGCATTAAGAGTTCCTTTTACAGGAACTAAGCCCAACTCCTGATCAATAACCCCACACCATAATCCTGCCTCCACTAAACTTTACACTTGGCACAAAGCAGTCAGACAAGTAACGTTCTCCCGACAACCACCAAACCCATGCTTGTCCATCAGAACTGCTAGACGGAGAGGTGTGATTCGTTACTCCAGAGAACACATCTGCACTGCAGAACATTTCAGCTGGACTACTCCTAGTACCTACAGCTGATGCTGAGCATTCAGCATTAGCTCACATAGTTGGTTAAAAACAAGAAAACCCCAAATACCCTCTATGAAGAGATGGAGGTTTCATGGCTTTAAAAGAGAGTCTGGCAGCACTCTTTAGAAAGAGAAGTCACATAGGAGTTTGCAGAATCTGCCACACAAGTTTAAATCTACTATTTATGAGTGTTACGATTTTTTCTCAGTGCTGTCAGGTAGCTATCAAGTTCCATGGCAGCTGGCATAGATTTATATGTATGTTTTGTCTTCACTAAACCTTTCTGCGTGTGGATTAACAACTCATTTTTCCCCTCCTTTACCTAGTTGATAGGCAATGAAATGACACAAAAATGTTCCCTGCTTGTGTTCGTTTGCTTTGTTTAAATAAGAATACTTTAAAGTGGGACTATTATGCTATTTCCTAGCACCACCCTTTCAGACAGCTTTCTTCTCATCAGCTTCACTCGAAAAAAAAGTCTGAACAACAGGTGGGAAAGGCCTCTGTGATCAGTTTTCCAAACGTCAGATCTAGCAGATCCCCAACACCACTGGCTGATTTGAAGTTGTACCTCTCCCCTGACCTTCTCTGTACATACTGATGATGACTTGAACCAAAGATATTACATTTCAAATGGATTAATCACTGCATATTTTGTGTTGCCACGGTTTTTTATTGTGTAATTTGGCATGCCTCATCCTTTTCTTCCTGTTTCCCTTCCTCAAAAATGCCTTCTTGACAGCCAGCCTTCCACTGAGACCATCTCTGATGAGGCTTCACCATTTCTTTGCAAGTTCAGTTTAGGAAATGGGAACAAATTCTGTGTTTTAGTGCCAAGCTTCTAGTAACAAAGTGCCTAAAGATACAATTTAAAATGAATTCTTTATCAAGTTGTTATGTGTAGACACTGCACTGCTTCATCCTTTGACACAAACTATTATTCCCTAATGTAACACTATATTGGCTCTCAACTGCATCAGGATGCAATACAGCCATTTCTCCAACCTTTAATAAGGAAGGCATTATTCTCCATCAGTGAACAAGTGCATTCCATAAGTATATATAGAGACTTCACTATTTAATGAGATAAAACATGAACAGTCATGAACATTAAAGTCTCTTGTTGCAGCAGCTGCCCACTGAGCCAGTTTTGACACTGTGGAGCTAACATGGATTTTCATGCTGAAAGCGGCCTCGGTCATTTTCACAGAGTGGCCAGTAACCAAACACAAATCTGTGTGAAGCCTGACATCTGCTGGTGCAAAGCAGACTGTGTCATGGCTGTCTGTTACTGGCTGGCCTTTTGATGGTTTTGCTGCCAACTGTTTCTGTTGCAAATGATCGAGTGCGATCACACATTAAACAGGAAATCAAAGCGTCATTGCTGACATAACCAGAGTCAACTTACCAACGTTTGCAATGTAGAGCTTGTTATTGAGAATGAGCGCCACCGCAACCGTGGCGCCTCCTGACACCTCCTGCTCTAGCTCCTTCAGCCGCTCCATCACCTTTTGACTCTGAGGAGAAAGCTGGTGGAACGGAACATTCTGATTGGCCGAGAGGTGAAGGCACAGAGTAAAAGATGGAAAGGAAGAGGAAAATGAAGCAAGTAGGAGCAGGACAGATGATAGGAAATGAAGGGAAAAAAGAGAGAATTAGACAAATGATAAAAAAGCAAGAAAAGAATAAGAGCTGAGTATCTTATCTGACGAAAGAGAGTGATGAGCCCAAATAAAAGAATAACAAGCTCATTCTCCCGTGGCTAAATACTAGCTCACATCAAAGCCTAAATCTGTGGTTGTTATGGAAACCAAAAGAGAAAAGAAAAGTGTTCCTACCTCATTGTGCGGTAGGAGGTAGTTGCTCAGGTTAGCCTTCTCAGCCAGAGCATCATCTATGGTTTCAAAGTAGCTCTTCTCCACCACATCAAAGGCCTGCAGTGCAGCAACAACAGCGTGTATAATGTCAAGTGTCAACACGCGTGAGAGCGAGCGTCACTACTGAACACTTAATGCTACTGAAATGTCAACTTCAGGCTTAATGGGCCTGGACTGCAGCTGGCAGTGATGGTCCTTGTTTTGCTTGTGATCAGAGCAGAACAAGGACCATCACTGCCAGCTGCAGGCCAAGAAGCTACAATTGGAGATTCAATGAATGAAAACAAGGACCACGAGATCAGCAGGTAGAGGAAGTAGAGAATGAACTTTCAGAACAGCAACGAGGGGATTGTCTGCTACTGAATGAATTACAGATGGCACTGAAGACATAATAATAATAATGGATTGGATTTATATAGCGCTTTTCAAGGCACCCAAAGCGCTTTACAATACCACTATTCATTCACTCTCACATTCATACACTGGTGGAGGCAGCTACAGTTGTAGCCACAGCTGCCCTGGGGCAGACTGACAGAAGCGAGGCTGCCATATCGCGCCATCGGCCCCTCTGGCCAACACCAGTAGGCGGTAGGGTAAAGTGTCTTGCCCAAGGACACAACGACCAGGACAGAGAGCCCAGGGATCGAACCGGCGACCTTCCGGTTACAGATGCGATTCCCAACCCCCTGAGCCACGGTCGGGAAACATAAGATAAGAACACACATGCAGCCCGCGTTCACACAAAAAAATACTTATTACATATGTGCACAGAAAATCTATAATCTGTAAACTACAACAGAGAATTTTTACTGACTGAGTAGTGAAAAGTGAAAAACACCTGGGAGACCTGCTATGTGAGGGAAGCACAGTGTATGAATACGGTTCATTTATGCCACAGTAGTGCATAAATGTCTATAATCTGACTAGCCCTTACATGCACTGCGCGGTTATGTTTCGTTTTTTGTTTAACGCAAAAAGCTTTAAGTCGCATTAAACGATCGTTAAAAAGTGAAACAGGCATTTCACATTAACTATGATTTAATTAATATCCATAAATGTTTTTGTAATGTGGGGGGAAATAAAACCGCTGGCTTAAGTATTAAATCAAAATATGTAGCGGCAGCAAACGCAAGCAATGTCTTCGAGGCAAGAATGAGATTTTACACTTTTATTCATTTATTAAAATAATCAGCGCAGTTTCTGCCTCAAGGAACTGCGCTGATTATTTTAATAAATGATAAGGCTGGCGTTTCTCCAGATTAGCTTATTAATGACATGTTTCAGAAAAGTTTTATACAGCATGTCTGAGTATATTTTTTTCCATATGAAAATAAAGCCTTGTTTATAATGTATTAGTATTATTTATATACTAAAAGGTAATAACTTCAATGTAGCTTTATTATAAACATATCTGAGGGTAGTTTAAACATTTAACCCTCACATAGCGACCACGGTGGGCCAGTGCGTTTCTATGATTTTGTATAAAACACCCTGTATTTTAGCATTTTTGAATAATATCAACACTTAGCAAAGGATCAGGACTAAAAATAAAAACGTGAAGATGAAATATTTTGTGATCTTTCACAGTTTTACCCCTGAGGCACCTCAAACACTGCGGTCAGTGTTTCTTCTAGAGGCTCTCAGATCACCGGTTACCTCGTAATACCAGGTGTGGAGCGTCCACAACTATTTACTCTGGAGGAGGCTGCTTGTGAAAGGAAAGCGATACAAGTCGCTGAGTCAGTGAACCTCACTTCTTCCTGAACACAGCAATACTGAACTGAGTTGTTGAGGATTTCCAGAACTTTTCCGTAAGTGTGTGCTGCTGTTTTTGGCACTGTTAGCTGCTGTTAGCCTGTGTTACTGAAACCTCCTTCAAAGTGGAAGTACAAGGCTGGACTTGGACTTTTAGTGAATAAACTCCCATACAACCTGAGAATGTAATCAAACTGTTTAGCAGAGGGAAAGCGTGCTGTTTTAGGACACTCTAGCCTAATGTTTTCTGGCATAACGTTAGCTTATAATTAGCAACTGCCGTCACAGCTGGCTCTTGTCTGCTGTCGGGAGACATGAGGGGTCACATGTCTGATCTGCTGAAAATCAGCAACTACAACAATACTAGGAATAAATAAGAACGTTCATAAACATTTTTGCGTGTAAGATCCCTGTCTTCAGTTCAGGACATGGGGCTTCAGGTGAGCATGGAGCTGGAGGAGGCAGATGAAGAAGAGGAGGGTGACAAAGAGATGATCAAATGTACAAAAATAAAAATAAAAATGACCCAAATTCTGTCATCGTCAATAAAATGATCAGTGTGGCTGCTCTACCAGGAGCTCTACCAGCTCTACTTTGATCCACCTGCCACCAACACAAGGTTAGTCATTGTGCACGGTTTTGATGACTCGCTGTGAAAAAATTCCTGATCTTAAGCTACATGTTCCAACTGAAAGCCTCAGAATGATTCTTTCATGGATCGCTCATATATTTGGTTATTAAACGCAGTAAGAGCTTGGGACCAGAAGCAGGGCTGACACAGACTGGGCTAAAGAGGCTTAAAGATTCATTTTGTGTGTGCAGTGTTTTGTCACAAGCTCTGCCTTAACAGACTGCAAAAGTAAGAAAATGTTTCTAGTTTCTTTCCTCAACAGTTACAGCAGTTAACTTAACAGACCTGTGTGAGGATCCTGCGGACGTCGTTGTCTGTGTGACCGGAGTTTAGCTGCCCCAGGAGCAGTTCCGCTGTCAGACACTGGGAAGCAAAGTTGGCCACTCTGCTGCCATCGTAACCATTAAAAACCCCGTACAGGAAACAGCCATCGTCACCTCTGTGGGAAAAAAAAGAAAAGCTCAACAAACATGGCACCTATGTTTGAAAAAACTATGAATTACTCTCAGAGCCGTGCTATCTTTTCACGTTCTCGCTGTGTTTGTTGCAGTAACAACTGTAGATGTAAGAACATTTGTATAAAAATGATCCATTTACAAATAATTAGACGAGCAAAGTCACAACGATGAAACACATTTCTCTGGCAGAGCCTGAACCTCTATAAAAAGGGACAAATACCAACTACCTATTTCTTTACCGCTTCAGTGACTCAGACATTACCAGTGCACATTTAAAGCTACATGTTTATGTGCTCTGCCCAGGCATTGCTGTGTTTTCCTGCTAAGTCCAAGATCTTTGTTTTTCTGTGAGATTAAATAAGAAACTATTCAGGATTTTACTGGTAAGAAACACTGCTACCAACAAGTTTGATCATAAATCTCAGTACAGTTTTAAGTGAATGAGTCAGCAAGTTTCCTTACAACATTAGCAAGGACTGGCCCAAGTAAACAGACAAACTCAAAGTGGATGCATTATGCATGTTCCCTGCTCAGTATTAGTTTAATTCTTGCACTTTACTAAAGCAGCTCTGAACAAGTCACAGTTCAAAACGATGAACCCTTATTTGTCTCACACTGGACGAATCGTGTACCTGAACCTGAGGTGTCCATCCTCGTTGGGGTGGCTCTGAGTTCCTTTGCCATCAGGGCCGTACACACAGTTGGGTGCTGTTCCGACCCCACACATCTGACACAGAGGCAGGTCATCTGTCCAGCTTTGATGCTGCTAATAAAAAAAAAAAGAAATCAAAAAAGAAAAATCAAACAAATACTTGGCCTACGTGCTAAACTCAAGTTTGAAAGCAATATTTGTTTAAAATAAAAGATTTAAACCGACACAGAAATTAATTAAACTGTCATCACAGATATTTTCCCTACACCTTTATCCTATAAAGTTGCCATAATGAAGACAACCAGCTTTGATATGATGAGGTTTCATTGACATTTGAATTTATTAAATGGTCCAACAGGAAATTACAAACACTTCTGTCAGATGCAGCAACACACTCAGCACCGATGGTGCTTTTGTTTGTACTGCAGCCTCCCTGAGCCAGAAAAATAGGTCATTCATCATTAGGTGCTCCTATTATACTATACTATACGATTTATTTTGCATTATGGCGCAAATTACTCTTAAGCACATTTCACTGTTAACATTGTAGATGACGTTCCTGGTGTCAGTCACTATAAACACATTCAGTATACTTGTAATGGAAAGTGTCGTACACAGTCGTGGTGAAAACAAAGCACATCCTCTTTCAATTCTAAAGTTTTATTATTATAAAGTTAAGTTTTTATTATTTACACAAATTAAGCCAAAATGGAGAAACTGTGTGTGAATAAACTAAGCACACCGTTACTTACACTGCTTCCAAGTGAACACCTCTATAACATCAGACATTTTGGCTGTTGAGATGTGTGTGACACGCATAAGGAAAGACGCTAGCGATGATCTTAGAGAAGTAAGTTCTGTCTCAATCAGTCTGGGGATGGTTGGAAAGGTTAGAAGTTCTTTTCTAAACAATTTGAAACTGGGTACAATATTATATTATACTGTGGTATAATATGCCATTTAACGCCCGTGATACATGCAACTTTAGGACTGAAAGAGGGTGTGTTTACTTTTCACTGTGACTGTGAACGACACTTTCTATTACAGATAAGCCAATGTCTTTATAGTGATATCGATACAGCAGATTATAATCTACACGGGCAGGTTAATACTCTGAGGTTTTGCCACAGTGCACAGTGACATGTTTGGACAAAACCAAACACACCATATCAGCACAAATGCAACTCAAGAGGACAATGATCCAAGTAACAAGTCTACAGGAAAATGGTGGAAAAGGTGTGGGGGCTGTGGCTCAGTTGGTTTAGTGCAGGGATGGGCAACTCCAGGCATCAAGGCCGGTGTCTTGCAGGTTTTAGATATCACCCTGGGTCAACACACCTGAATCAAATGACCAGTTCACCAGGCCTGTGGAGAACTTCAAGACATGCGGAGGACATAATTTAGCCATTTAAATCAGCTGTGTTGGATCAAGGACACATCTAAAACCTGCAGCACACCGGCCCTTGAGGCCTGGAGTTGCCCACCCCTGCTTTAGTGGGCTGCCTGCCAATAGGAAGGTTGGTGGATCAATTCTCGACTTCGATGAGTGTGTGTTAACACTTAGGTGTAGACAAAAGAACTTTATAAGTGTGTGTGTGAGAGAAAGAGAGATGGAGTGGCTATCACTTATAACAGAAGCATTTTCAGTGCTCAAATACAGCAGAAATGCGCTAAGAGCCAGCCCATTTATTTGTTGCAATAGTCCAGTCTTCAACCTGACTGAAATGCTGTGGTGGGGGATGTGCATAAAGAGATACTAATAAACCGAACAATGAAGTCAAACAAAGAAAAGTCAGCCAAAGTTCATCACAATGATGTGAGGTAGTGATAAAGTCGTACACAAAACTTCAACAACTGCTGCTTAAGGTGGTTCAACAAGCTACTGAATCGTGGTCGCTTTCAGACTGCTTCTACATTTGAACTTATTTAAGAAGAACTAATAACAGTGTGTCTGTCATGTGTTGTTGTTCATCTGAGGTTGTATTTACCTGCTCAGAAGGATAAACGGTGTACTTCCGTTTTACCACACCTGTATCTGCCTTACCTTGCCTAAAGTTTTAATGTGAATCATTGACGCCCAGCAGAGACCGATAGCATCTCCGCGTAGGGCAAATGGGAAGCAGTCTATGTAAAATTAAAAGTGTCATAAGATATCTACATACTCACAAAACGACTGAGAAAAGTTAGTCGCTCGGAAAAAGTGGTTTGTGTTGTTCACAATATGGCTAATTACCAGTTTGTGACTCTCAAGTTTAGCTAATTCACACAGGTTATATGGACCATATCCCAGGCACTGCAACTGCAACAATAGCATCGGTCGTGTTATTGTCTCCTCCTGCTTCAAGTGATAGCGTTTCTCGGTGCTGAATACAGACGCTAATCAATCGTATTAGTCCATTTTTTTTCAATTAAGGTGCCTAGCTAACTGTTAGCCAAACACTCCATGAGCTCAACTAAATTAGCTACACAGGAAGCATTGGACCAAACAACCAGCGATGAACACCGAGAAAAAGACTGTAAGACGCCAGTCTTCAAAAGCAGAGGAACTTTGCACATATTGAGTTACTGAGAGTAACAAACGGCAGGCCTTTCACTTACGCTCTGCATCAAATTCCTACGCTGGGCCGCCATGTTGAACGGAACTCGTTACGTTCACGATTCAGCACAGAGGTAGAAAATCTCAGCTTCAAAGTCTGAAGTTGGAAGGCAAGCTATGCGAGAGTAAAAGTGAACTAAAAATATATATCTAAACCGACAGCTAAATTCACCATTACCAGGTAGTATACGGATATGAAACGTATTCACATATTAAAATTATTGTTATCGCGTTTTAACAACAGGAACTGCATACACGTCTTGCTTTCTTATACCCGTCTTTCCTAATTCTTCCACATGCAAGTCTGTGAGCCATGATCCAAATTCAGGGGCTGCGTCCTTTGAAGGATATCGGAGACGGTAAGATTTACACTCGTATGCTAAATTGCTTCAGCAATTCTGATGGTATTTGAAGGCAGCATATAACGTCAAGCTCGTTTGTTTGTTTGGGCTTTTTTAAAATCTCTTTCTAAGCGTGCTTTGTATTTCCATAATACATTTTTGATTTGCCTCATTTATAAAGTGGAAAAGATAAGTAAATAATAATAAACTGGAAAAAAACTGTTTAAATAAATAATAAAACGACAAAAAGAAAGGAAGGAAAAACTCCCGACTTCTGCTTTTTTGCTGAACCGGATTTCTTTGACAATACCGCCACCATGTGTTTACCATAAACTACCTCTCCCTACCACTTTTTGCTTTACACTTTTTATGTTTATTGTGATTGTAATTTCTTAAACTACCATACTAAACTTCTATATATTCAATCGCCCTTCCAAAAAGTAGCACACATTCTTAATTTAGTATTTTGTGCTTGGACTATCTATTTTTCCATATTATAAAATTAGCCACACATGCACTTAGCAGCTTTACTCTTCCCGAATTAACAATTTTAAAAGTACATTAACAGTGTGAAATAAAACAAAAGAAAGAGCAAGTTTAAAAAAAAAAAAAAAAAAAAAAAAGCAAAAAGCTGAATAACTGCACTAAATTAAAAGCTGTCTTGCAGTTGAACTCGCGGGTAAAACACCTGCCAGCAGGGGGAGCTGTGTCTTATAAATAGTGGACTAACCAGCCTGCTTGTGACCATTTACAGCTTTGAAAAATAAATGGATAAACGTTTCCTGCATAAGTAAGCTCACCCCAGGTGAAAAGTTGATGTTTTTCAGCATTCTCTATAAAGGTCTAAGAGAGATACAACATTTAGAAGTTAAATCTTGAGCCACCCCCACATCAGCAATAGTTCTCCATGCTGTCTGACAGTCTTTCAAAGTATTTCTTTTGCCATTGAGTGATTTTTTTTTTTTTTAATTAATTAATTAATTTATTTTTTTATAAACCTCATTTTCCGTCCAGTCTTTGTGCACGACTATTTTCACAGAAATGTTTTTTGTTTCGTGTCATTGTTAAGCCACTAAGCCCGTGAATGATAGAAATAAAACATGTAAAATAATTTGCAAAGACCTGTTGCTGGCATATCCCAGCAATATGTTTAGTGTGTCCTTAGAAAATGTGAGGACACTGGATAAGAGGAGGACAAGATGTGAAGTAACAGGCCTAAAAAAATATCTACACAAGATGAATACGATCTGTAAGTCATTTCGTTGATCCATCTGCTGTTCGAACGAAACCTCATCAGAAACTGTTTCAGTGAACGGGTGGCTGACAAGAAACCATTTTTAAGGAAGGGAAGAGAAAAGAAAAAAACGATTGGACTGTAAATCAGTGCCTACAGGTATCACAGTGAGTGTCTACAGCCACCTGTAAAACCCAGTGGACGCTCTGTCCTTTTGGGGGGGCAGCATTTCAACCAGAGCTGTGGGGATCTTGTCAAAATTGCTAAAATTATGAACTCAGAGAAGTACTATTAGAGCTTGAGCCAGACGCAATAGCATCGGGAAAGCGTCTGATTGGGAAAGGATTCATTTTTCAGCACAAAAACAACCACACACACACTGCCAATGTATTTTAATTCTGAGGGTTGGCTCATAAAGTTTGCACAGTACTGTAATCCAAAAATCCAACACCAGAGATTCTCATCTCATCTTGCATTTTTGTTCAGTATTTTCTTTATTTTTATTGGTTAAAACCACATCAGAAACATACATTTGTACACAATTGTTTTTTCTTTAATCTTAATTTGCTTCATTTCACAGAGGAACATCACACATTTCTACGTCAACACAGATGTACAGCATAAAGTATATATGTGCATATATACTTTGATAATTTGGTCACATTTTCCGTAGCCATATATATGTATGCATATTTTAATATTTAATATTGTTATCCCCATAATAAAAACTTCTCCTTACCTCGAGAGCAACACAAAGGATGAGGCATGGATAACCTCACCATATATCTTATCACAATAACACTCAACAGACCACAGAGCTTTCTTTCTTTTGTCTTTTTTAAATATAGAACTAACTTAATGCCCTAAAATAAAGCAGAATCTTTTTCGAACACTGTTATATACTCAATTATAGATTTACATATGTTTATACAGACAGATACACTGGAGAAAAATGGAGCACAAAAAATGGAGCGATGCATGTTCATAAATATTCAGGATGCCTGCAGATTTGTTGACAACAAGCAGAAAACACAAGTTTTCCGCAGACCTGCTGATAAGGAACGCTCTATACTGATGACAAACGCTTGCTTTTGTAAAGTGGTTTGACGTGCTCAAGGACAAAACAGGACCAAATTCGTTTTGCTGTACATTAAGACTTTGAAAGAGAGCATCAGTGTGTTGTGGAGGCTTGTGTTCCTGCGTGATGGATTCTGCTTGGCAGTCAACACTAAGGCAACAATTGAGGAAAGAAAAAGCTTCACAGGGAAACATAAAAACATTTCAAGGAAAAAAGAAAAAGAGGACAAATTTCAATACAAACACAGTCTCATTATACAGGGGAGGGGATTAGTTGCCTGATACGCCACTGCTGCTTGTTTATCTATGCTGATATCCTGTAATGGCCCATCGACGAGTTCTGTCAGCAAAAATTTGTGTTCGCAGCATCGATAGGCTGTGAACCTGTGCGTGCGTGTCTGTTTGGGAGCGTTTTAGCTATCGCACTTATTTTGCTGACCGACTGAAGACCTCACAAGTTGAAGGCAGTGTGGTCACAAGCATTGATCAGCTACAGGGTGACCTGCCGATAGTTTCTAATCCACCCCCTGCCCCCAAACCCCGAATTAACACCTCCAGTAAAACCTGGCGTGTTTGCACTCTGTAGCTCCTTCCCAAGGATGAAGTGAACCCACTGATGTTTGTCTGCCTAACTGCACCTTCCTGAGATCACCACCTGTTACCTATGCATCCGAAATCTGGGGGATGCCCAAGATTTCTTTGTGGAGTTTTTTTTTTTTTTTGACAAAAAGACAGATAAACTTGCCAGAATTGATGACATTAACTTCTTCTGATTACTACAGTGTTTGTCACATGGGATAAAAATCACCACCTAAATGCAGAAGCTGTTGTTAAGATCACAAAGTCAACTGAGCTGATCGTTGGTGTAAGTCTTAAATGTAAAATGTCATAATCTCTCCCTGTTCTTTTTAAAAGTACGCTCTTTTTTTTGTTGTACTGACCTTTTAATAATATGTTTTCTTTACAGTATTTATTGTCACAGGCACATTATTTTGTGCACATAACCAGGGGTTAAAGTGGGTCTTAACAATTTTCTGGTACCTTGAGTTAATAAATAATAAATGATTGTGGAATGAGTTCATTTTTCTTATGCTTCAGCCTGGTGTTACTTCCAGTGATGGCCTGGAGACACTTGCTCAGTAGTAAGAAAATAACAACACACCACAGAGCTTTTACACATTAACACGTCCCCTTTTCCTTCTCATCCCTGTGATGTGTTCATGGTGCAGATGTAAAGTTGTGGTCGTGGTACTTCAGCATCTTCCTCGCACTAAAGACGAGGAGAATAAATGGAGCAACTTAGTGTACTTCCCAGAGTGAATTTCATCTCAGAGATGAAATTTAAAGCTGTAATAAAATCGGTTTCAGAGTTTTAAAATCTACACGTGTTGTCAAACTAATTGAAGTATACTAATTTTAGACAGTCAAAGACTGCAGGTTAGTGTAGTTAGTTTGCAGTTCTGTGATAGAGCTTACAATGATGCACTTGTTAGACTGTTATAGGCTGTGGTGTTGTGGTGTTAGCTTACATCAGGGGTAGCAGACATCAATTTACATTTAAGGTGATGGCGTGGTGCACACTTACTCATAGAATCCGATCTTTTTATACTAACTTTTTACTGTCTAGGTGAAATCAGCCGTACATGCAGCTGCTTACATCTTGTGAATAACAGTGAATATCGAGTCACAGCATGAACACAAAGAAAAATCTGCTGGAACTCAAAAACCAAACAAGGATTTTATGTGAATTATTTCAAAGTAAATCTTTTCTCCCCATGCTGCACCGCTACACCCGATCTTCAGGTTTCCTCACCTGCCAGATCCCACTTTAACCCCTGCGCATAACAATAAAAACAGTAAATTGTAGCAATAAATTTGCAACTCAAAACTTGAGGTTGTTGGATCTAGGATGTGATAAAAGATCTGCCCAATACACTAAGTAATGGATTCAGTGTTTCTTGTGTAACACAAAACAGCACAAATATTATTTTGAAGTAGAAACTTTGGACAACTTCATCAGGATAAATAAAACTCTCCTAACATCTCAGTATTCTTGACGCTGGTAGCCTCCGGATCCATCGAAGGCCCCGTCACTGTTGGTCTGGCCTCCTCCTCCTCCCGGGCTCTCCAGGTCATCCCCACCGAATGAGGTGTAGGGGGCTCCGGCTGCATCCTGGCTGGGGTCTGTGTAGTCCTGGGAGAAGAGGGCCGAGTCGGCCCCTAGCTTGTATCTCTGGAAGGCCAGGAAAGACTGGCCCGCCTTGGCGATGAGGATCGTAAATGGAAAAGGACGAGGAGATGAATAGGAGGCGATTGAAGACAGATGATGAAACAGAGACGCGACGATGTTAGTGTGAGGAAGGGAGGGGTCAGACAACAAAAGACAGGAGGACACAGTGGTTAGTTGGCTGGAAAGCTTGACAACATTATTAGACAGCTTTAGTGAATCAGTCACAGTGAATTACTTCCTCAAGCAGCAGCACAAAAAACGTTGCTCGTACATTGTGTAGCTCTAGAAGAAGAGCACGAGTTCCCCTTGTGTTGATAATTCAGAAAGGAAATTGTGGGACAAGCCAGAGGTAAAACAGAGCAACACAGAGAAAGTTAAAATGATTCAAGTTACACGAGGAGATTTTCTTTATTATCGACTGCTCAGATGTTGCAGACACTTGAATAGCTGCAGTACTTTTGAACCTTTTTTGATTTTATAAGTCGATACATGACAGCGCATCAGGCCAGCTAACTGTCCAAAAGAAAACGTTCCACAGCACATACTTAGAGGAAATTTGCACTCATTGTAGTCTGAGTTACATGGACTGAACCCTGAATATTTCAGACTTTTTTGTAAATATGAATATAGAACATTTTATTAGCACCCGCATAATAAAACGTAGCCATAAAAGACAATGAATATTAAATGTTAAATGACTAAAATTGAAGCTCGAACACACCTCTACCATCTAAATTTAATAAAATGAAAGTGAAAGAGGGAGCCTGTGTGTGCAAACACAGAGGAAACTGACACCCCCATAAAATGTGTTAAATATGCTGGAGTCTGTAGCGAGACGACTCAGCTTAGCTTGTGTTCTCACTGTAAACGAGGCGAAACAGTTATCTAGCTCCATCTGAACTTAACATCTTCCAACAGAAAGCTCTTTAACATTTCTCTGCTTGATTGATTGAGCCTGAAGTCCTACTGGAGAAACTGTCCAGCACATAAACAAAGTCGGTCATCTTGAAACAAGTTTGGATACTTGTTTGGTGTTACTAAGCATTAGCTAAATTAGCTTTCATTTCACTTGTCAGCAGTACATAGAGTCAGCAATCAGATCTTACACAACAGAAAAGGCTTAAAACATCCCCTATAAGTTACACTTCCACCAACGTCTGAGTGCTGTCGAATTCTCCCATTGATTTCAATCGAGGATTTTGAGTGCAACATATCTGTGTAATAATATATCTGAAAATAACCATCTCAACACTGCAATGTGCTCTGGATTGTGAGTAAGTATATATCAAATTATTCGTTTAAGTGAGGAACTGAAAATTAGGGGGTGGGGGTGTAAGCAATTAATAATTTTGTAAAAACTCATTGCAATTAAGGACGTGAAAAAACGGTGTCCAGTCCTAAAAACTGAGACAGCAATTGCTCAGGGCTCCAGGTTTGGTGTTGCAGATACTCTGACTGTAACATCTGTTTCAACAAAAAACGTAAAAAATTAATTTGGTGAAGCTTTTCTTCATAAATAAAATGAGTCTTTCATGAAATTCCAACAGAAAAAGCTCTGATTTCACACCTGAGATATTTAGAGCTGCACATGTGTAAATTTAGCTGTTGAGTGTCTTGCGCTGATGAATGATAAGGTCAGCCTGCTTGTTAATGTGGGTGTTTGGAGGTGTTTGGATTAGTAAGTCTGCTTTTATGTCTCTGTGTCAGCAACGGCAGTATTTGCTGTAAGAGGGCGCCCAAATCAAGTGCAGTCTCAGTAAAGAAAGAGGAGCGTGTAGGACCTGCTGCAGATGGTTAAGGCAAC
Source organism: Simochromis diagramma (assembly GCF_900408965.1). Lineage (NCBI taxonomy): Eukaryota > Metazoa > Chordata > Actinopteri > Cichliformes > Cichlidae > Simochromis > Simochromis diagramma. The sequence continues at coordinate 1,375,283 of NW_024387291.1, read as the reverse complement.
AAAGAGAGAAGATAAAGTCAAACAAAAGACTGATGAGGCTGAGGAGGGAACAGCTTGGTGTATTCCTCTTCAAATGACACATTCTTTAACTTCTCCATAGAGAAGAGAGCCTGGGCCCCCTGTTGGAACAATATTTGTACAGTCATGAGTTCACATGTCAGAAACAGTAAGCAGTACTAAAAAAAAGATGAAGGGAGACACATTTATATAGCTCACTGGCTATATAAGCAAGCTGAGGATAAAAGCCAAATAAGATTCAAAGTTTGAGGTTGTCAGTCCCGTCTTTGGATACAGCACCGCATCAGGCCATTAAGCTCCTTACCCAAGTGAAGATGGAGAAGAAGGAGAAGGTGATGGCTGCTCGGGCAGCGTCCCCTCTCTCCTTAAATTGGTTGTCCTCAGACACCTGCCACTGGTTGGCCAAGAAACAGAAACCCACAAACCACATGAAGGACCAGAATGCTGGAATAAGAAAAAAAAAAAACAGAGATTCGGAGTAAAATTACTAAGAAATTCCTCTTGCTTAACTCCAAAATAACAGAATGGAACTCATGTTGCAACTCAATATGAGCAAATTACAATGTTTACAACTGAATTCCTCTGTTAAAAGACTAGTTTAAGACTTGGCTTTACAGTACTTACTTGATTAGATTACATCTGCATGGCTGTTTAGTTCAGAATATGCACTAACAGCAGGGGAGAATAGGTAGCCGTCTTATAAAAGTGACAGAAACTCAGCCAATCACCACCTTCACCTATAAGCTACTGGTTGATGAATATGTTGTATAACTGTAATTAAGCCAAACTAAACGTTCCCACCTGTTTCAACTCTTTTAGCTTAGCTAGGCTAAGTTCCTGCTGCCATTTGTGTAACAAAACAAGAACAGTTTTACTGAAAACTCTCATTAAAAAAAGAGATATTTCTCAAATTGTCGAACACATAGTGCAGAAAAACAAAGCTCAGGTACCACAGCTGGATGACTAAAGCAGGTAATTAAGTCAGCATAAGAATGAAAAGGTGGAGGCAATCAACTGAGAACTGCAATGGGCCCCAAAATGAGCCCTGTGGTATGCAAGATGAGCAGTCAGACAGCAGGATTTACTCATAAAATCAGATATGATTCTTTCCTGCTGGCTGGGGGAAACTGGAAGACGAGAGAGAAATTAAAAGAGCTGGAGTGTGGAGGCAATGTATAAAGCCTAATCAGAAATGCCCAGGGATTATCAGGTTCCCTTATTTCTTCAGTGTGGAAACCATCTCATATTACAACAGATACGGCAAGAGAAATCAGAGAGTCAGAGAGTGTAGGTGACGAAAACAGGGAGGGCGAATTCTGTCTGTGACAGGAACTACCTCATTAACCGATCCGACACTTCACTGTCCTGTCATTATATTTGAGTTCATTGCAGTAGTAGTGCAGTGGAGAAGTAGTGGAAGCCACTGTCAGGGACGCCAACGCACAACATCTCAGAGACTTGTTAGTGTCAGATGAGTACTTGTCTACTTATTATCCCTGTCACACATCTCTCCTTTTGTTGTAATAACCTAACTGCACGGCATTTTTATACATTACAAAAATCGCTGACAGGTTTTCGTTAGGTAGTTTATTTCGAGCGGCTGGGATAATTTGCACAGAAAAAGGCCTATTTGGTTCGAGCATCCATGGGAAGTGAATTTAGGTATTTATGAAAGCTGTTTGTAGGAGTCTTTGTTGATCTCCAGACAAACAGACCCAGAGACTCATTGGCAATCACCTGTTGCTTGGAAGAAATGTGAACTCCATGAACAGATAGCAAGTGGTTGCTGACGCTTGCTATGCGAAACTGGTCGCAAAGAGGTATAAGGTGCAAATACCCTTGTGATTGCTTTGGTTGCTAGCAGATTCCCACAGTTACTGTATTGTAGATGGAAGATGAAGTCTTGTTTGCAAACACTTGCCAACTACTCCCCAAGCAAAACTGTGAAACTGAAAAAAGTGTGGCGCAAACTGGAAATGTAGCACGCTCACCTTCAAAGTAAAACTTGCACCTTTTGACTCGTAGAAGTAAGGCGGGATTTTTATGAGTAGTTGGCAATCTGCTACCGACCAATCAATCAAGTTTTTTGGTGCAGCACCATCTCTGCGGCCAGTATCACCCGGCGACAGACAGCAACCACTCACCAACTTGCATGTGATTGCACACGGTCCCCAAACCAGTCTCTAGGTCTGTGTAACTGAGGCTTTAGCACATCTGAAGGTAAAATCCAAACTCAAACAAAATACTTCACAACTATAAAGTATTGTAAAGAAATACGGTATGAAAAGACAATGTGTTTACCTGACAACCCAATATCAGCCAGCACAGCTTTCTTGCGGTCTTTGACGCTGCTGATCTGAGGGAAATAGATGTCCAGAGCCAGGAAGCCCACACAGCAAAGAAATGCCATGGAGCCCATAAACACCCCATAATTGCAGGCGTTTTGGTTGCGGTTGAAGATGCAGTACTCCTCCTCTTCTTTGGCCTGGTTGATGTAGCCCTCATTGGCGATGCAGCCGAAGATCACAATGGAGAAGAGCTGGAAAGGAGAGAAGAAGGGATGAAAATGCACGAACAGATATGACTTTCAGGACTGTGGTAGAGTTTACAAGACAGAATTTAATGTCAGCACCTTTAGAACATCTGAACTGAGTGTGTACCATAGTGGCTCTGTAAAGTGCTTCTATATGTAAAGCAGCTTTGAGGTTTGCTACTGAATTCAGAAGTCAATGTTTCCATATTTTGAGCATTTGGAATGAGTGTCGTCACATTTGCCTCCACCTGGTTGCTCAAAAGTTGAAAGTCGAGTATTCAAATGGCGTCCCACTTCGTACACGTCAAACTTTTCTGGGAACTTCACAAACAGGTGCCACTATTATGTATGGCTTTTCTTAACTTCTTGTCCACACAGCATTGCCAAAGGCTGGAGCCTATCCCAGACAGCACTAGGCGAGAAGTGTAGTACACCCCGTGTAGTGTCACTAGTTCTTTACAGAGACAACCAACCATTCGTATGTCATTGTTTGTCTTTACCAAGATTGTGTCAATCCTTATAATATTTCCATGCTGCTGACTGAGTGTAAATAGCAAGAGAACCATCAATCTGACTTTCCTGCTTTATATTAGAGATGGACCGATCCAATATTACGTATCGGTATCGTAATATTGGCAGCACATTTAAGCTTGATAAGCTGTTGTTAGAATTTATTTAATATTACTTTCTACACCAGGATCTTTTTCTACATAGCTGACGGCTGGTAACTGTGCAGGGGCGGATCTAGCAAAGTTTAGCCAGGGGGGCCGATAGGGCATTAACAGGGAAAAGGGGGCACAAAGACATACTTTTCTTTCTTATTCTCATTTAAAATGTCGAGCTTTTAATAAATAATTATCTGAATCTTACACCCAAAGTCAATTACTGTATATAGTATTTTGGGTGCAGTGTATTTTTTACATACAGTTATAACAGAATAGCTTTAGTGTTGTTGTTTATTTAAACTTGAGTATGAACATATACAAAATGCAGCAAGATATTAAAAAACAGTTTTATTGATTAAAAAACACTATATCGGATTCATATCGGTATCGGCAGATATCCAAATTTATGATATCGGTATCGGACATAAAAAAGTGGTATCGTGCCATCTCTAGTTTATATTTGTGCTCCAGTGCTGCCTTCTATGTTTGCATGTTTTCTGAGTGTTTCATAAAAGCCATTTCCAGGCCATAAAACTCCTACTTGCTGCAGTAGGGTGGTATATTTAGACTGACTGGGTAATGAAAAAATAGCTTTAGCTTGGTGTTTTCAGCTCATACTGTCACAAAAATCCTGCAGTAGTCATTTATTAAACATTTCTCATGTCTTCTTCAAACAGTTTTGCTCACATGCCTCTTTTTTCTGAGAAGTTGGCATTTTGCTGCATTTCTTTACTGCAATTTAACACAACAGCAACACACAAAAGCAAACTTTCTGGTTGTTCCACTTAATGAACATACAGGTGATACTATGCTTGTAATAATGGCTGCATGGTGAGAATCACCTTCTTTGACTTCTAAAACGCATTAAACACAACTGAGCTGCTGCTATTGAGAATGAAACTACAGGAAATAAAAGAAAACCCTTGCGGTAAATCATGAGATGCTGCACATTATATGAGAATGGGTTCTGTTCTGTCTGGCTTGGTGATGCACAGTACAGTAGCTCCACAGGAGACTGTGGAGCTTAGACTTTCAGTAGATCACCAGAGTGTGTCACCTACAGAAATACTGAGGTACAAGTAATGGGCTAAATGGGAAGACCAACACTGAGGAAGCTGAGATCCTTCACTGTGTGCAGCAAAATGATGGATTTTGTGATTGGCAGCAAACTGGACAGTTTTGAAGATGTAATGGAGAGGAGGACACAGACTATTGAGCTATAGTAGCTCAGGTCAACCTTCGCTCTCCACGTGAATCAGTGAGCCTTGGCCGCCCATGACCTTGTTGCTGGTTCACCACTGTTCCTTCCTTACACCATTTTTGATACATACTGACCACTGCAGACCAGGAACATCACGCAAGAGCTGCAGTTTGGGAGATCCATCCATCCATTTTCTTTCATCCACTATTTCCTGTACATAATCTTGTACGGCATGCCTGCACATGCTTATAATGTTAACCCAAAACAATAGCATTCATTGCTCCTGCACTGCATCTACTACAAAACATCATTTCAATGTCATTTTGGAGGTATTTGCTACTGGCACTGTAATACTGATCTTCTGTAAAGCTGAACATGCTGGAGAGGATTTATCCTTCCTGCAGTAGTCTGTTAAGGTCGAGGCAGGGACCCTGACAGTGGTAAAATGGAGCCAAAGAAAGGACAAGGTTACTGTGATAGCATCTGAACCCTCTCTCCTTTGTCTTTTCCCTTATTTTCCTCTCTGCGTCTGTCTCGCTTTGCCTCAAGGAGCGCACACCCAAAGGGATACAAAATGGAGTCAATAACAGGAGCAGGTTAATAAGATATCATCAAATCCCTCTCTCCTCTTCTCCTTGCTCCTCTTCAGTGCAGTATCACGAAACAATATTCCCATGGCAACAAATGCAGTACAAACGGTGTAGCATGCTACTTTTAGTTGCTAACAGCAGATCAGACAACTTCATCCAGCTGATAAACCCTCAGACCAAACCTCCCGGGAGCTTTTTCTGTCTGGATAAGAGGCAGAGTGTGTTTATGTTTGTCTGTGTGTGGTCTTTGCTGTGGTGAGTGATGGATTCAGAGGGTATCTCTAAATGTGATCCAGTGTAAAAAGAGAGATAAAAAGCTAGAATTGAACCTTGGGTTGGTGTGTACAGTTTACCCAGCTGTCGTGTCTCTGGGTGTGAGATAAATGACAGCGATACAAAGACTGAATACAAAACAAAGTGTACCTCCTCTGACAGCCCTGATCATGAAGGCTAGCTACCGGGCCAGGAGGAGACAGGGATGCCAGTCACGGTGGGATTACAGCACAGTTTTTTCTTCAGCTCCTTCCTTCTTTATCTGCTTTTGAGCCCTTCAGCTTCTCTCTACTGTCCGGTCCACGCTTGGGAAACCCCGATTTCATTTGACATTGAGTTCTTGCTTTCTATTAAATTTGACAGACTGGCATTTCTTTTCTCTTTAGATACAATCAGTTAGATTATGTGAAGGACAAAAGTTTAAAATCAAGTCACAATGACTTCATTTTTTATCTGTGGGTTGTGAAGCTTTAACCTATAGCGTCCCACTGATAAAAACAACTGCACTTCTAAGTCGTTTGCATATTTGTCAGACTTTACTTACTTTGTTTCAGATAATCAAACAAATGTTAATAATAGACAAAGATAACCCAAAGATAAACCTGTCTGACAATGACAAGCAGGCTATAAGATCTCAAAAAGCAACACATCATGCCTCGTGCTTTTTCTAAAGGAAAGGCTGAGAAACAAAGTCAGTGACGTCTGTCGGTCTATAAAGGGTTACAAAGCCATTCCTAAGACTTTGGGACTCCAGCAAACCACAGTGAGAGCCTTTACCCAGCGAGCATAAAGGGAGTAACTTTTATAAATGGCAGGTAATTACAAATGTAACATTTATATCACCTCATCAAACATCAGCAAACACACACGCTGTGTTGCTAGCTTACGATCCAGCCGCCGTATTTCACAGCGAGAGAAAAGAGAGAGAGCGCTAACTCCACTCAAAGACTGGACAGGAGAGGACGAAGGGAGGTTAGATTTAGAGGTAAGGATGCTCAGTCGTATTTGATAAACTGTAAAGTTAAAGCTTACATGTAAGTCCTCGTGTTTTTGAATGTGGCATTGTGTTTCTTCATATTGTGAAACATGCTGCAAATCAATCTGAGACAGAATAACCGTGTTATTTAAAGGTTGTGTGAAAGGACTCTGCAGTATACTGTCAGAGGATGGAAATGTGCCAGGGCAACTCGTGAAACGTCTGCTGACATCTCGTTGAAATCAGTTTTGTAAATTTGCAAAGAGCAGCAGATCAGCTGATCACAGCGTGCACGTCAAGAAAATCTACCGGAGCTCTCAATAGAAATTGTGATTCTTTCCCTCACGTTGAGCCATTACATCTGATTCCCCCACCTGCTGAATCCCACTTTAACCCCTTCCCTACATGTTTTCCTGTTTAGAGGCAAAGTCACCCTCTACAAGGCAGGCAACAGAAAATAAAGCAATTTTTTTATTTTGCTTCTTTTTCTCTGCTCATGTTCTTCTTATGATTCAAGAGTACCTTTATTAGAAATGAAATTTAGACTGAAATTAAACTTGTATTCCTATCTACTAATATTATTTTATTATAACAATAACATAGCACAAGGTCCAGTTAGCTTTGCACAAAAGTATATGGCATTAGCGACGGACCCGACCACAGGCTTGTGCTTTTCAGCATCACTTTATTAACACCTTCACGGTTGCACACTTTCACCAACACACGGCTGCAGCTCTACAGCTGCCGCCACACACATCACCAACAACAATACTGCAGGACCCAGTGCAGACTTTAAGCCGGCGAGGCGGGATTGAGGATGGTGCGTCCGCCTCCCCTGCAGCGGCACCACAGACCACGCCCCACCACAGAAGACCACGCCCAGCCACAGAGTACAGAGCTGGTAATTTTTCACTTTTAGTCGAGTAAAAAAGTTGAATCGGTACTTCAACTTGTACCAGAATATTTTTTGACACAGGTACCTGTACTTCTACTTAAGGACAAAATGTCTATACTTGTGCCACCTCTGCATGTCAGTGATGCGGCTCTGCACTGTGATGGTGTTAACACTGTGAACAGTCTCACTCAGGTCATAACAAAAGACAAAACAATTGAATCCATGTCCATGAATATGACCATGCTCATGTTCATGTTTTTAAATAATGCTTTCATTCCTTCACAGATCGTGCAGGATTGTATTTCGATGTTTAATAAGCATTTAAGTGGACGGCACAGCAGACTGACACAGAGTCTGGGACAATGACCTGGGTTTATTAAAAATATCTGTCATGGTTTCATCGCATATTTCTATTTTTTGTTCAACAGCAGCTTGTATCAAAAAAAATGTTCCCTGCCTCTGACAAAAAGCCTGAATCCCCAGAATAATGGCCACCGTCTCTTTCACCTACAGTGTTAGTTTGACAGACTGGTGATGAGCTTATGAGCAATCACCTACCTGAATAAATGGAGAGTACGCACTTAAAACTGACCTTCCCTGGCTGTATTACTTATACTAATAAGCATTAATAAAAGTGATTCAACAGACTATGTTAAGATAAACAGAGTAACACTCATTCATTTTTTTCTACACAGCAACAAAAGCCAAACTCTTATTTCCATTTTAAAGCTCCAGCACAGAGAGAAAGCTGGCATTTAAATCTGCGTCTCGATGGCAAACTCTAACAGTTTGTTACTAAGCATGCGCAACCTTTCTGTTTCCTCGCTCCTCCCTCGGTCCACTTTATGCCACTCTGGATTCTGGCCCATGCCATGCACTCCTCTTTCTGATTAAAGGATGTATGGGGGGGAGGGCAGTAGCACCTCAAACACCTCAATCCCATCATTCATCTACCTGCAGTTTTTGTTGTTGTCATGATGAAGAACTAAAGGAGGAGATGGTGGGATTGTGAAGGGGATAAGCATAGAGAAGCATCGGGGGTAGAAGGGGCATGGAGGCGGTGCTATTTTTAGACCGGCTGCATCATTGCTCCCTCCCCCTCGTCTTTTCCCATCTCCCCTCGTTACTGGCCCTGCCTATGCCCACAAGCATTCTTCAGGAAAAAGGAGCACGCTCCGACACACATACTCATGCATATACAGCTCAAATGCACGCACAGTTTGTCCACTGCTTCACAGGGCTGGCTTAACGACTCAGGTCAGAAAATGCACACACACAAGCATTGCAGCACAAACGCACAGGCATAAGGCCAATCCCATAATGTGGGATATTGTCAGAGCAATAATAACTTTATTTGCTCACGTAGTCTCTTTCCTCTTATAAAAACACGCTGCATGTATTTATTTATTTATTTAATCTCCATGTGACACAACGGATTTGTGGCGCTGGGTTCAAAGCTAAAGAAAAAGTGGCATATTTGCACGTGCAATAAAAATAAAAGACGTGGTGTCCAAAATGATTTCTGATGATTTCGAAAAAGGCCAAAAACTGCAGGATTCACAACACTTCTGTGTTTCTGTCTTACCTTTGTGTCATCGCCAAAACCAGCACAGTAACTGTTCAAAATGTGTCTGTTTGGAGAAGCGTGAGGATCATTTACACCCTAAATACACAGACACACCGCCTGGTCTAACTCCCAGCCTGACACATAAACTCTACTCTTCTGGGTCCTCGGTGATATTTGTGAAGTACAAACGTGCACACTCTTCTTTTATCTTTTAAAGAGATAAGCGCAGTGTCGCTAACACGCTTACCTGCAGGGTCATCGCTTCTTTTATATAGTAAAGGAAACTTTAAACTTAACCGAAACGATTCTTTTGAATCTTTTAAATCAATCTACTTGACTTTTATACATTGATTTGAAGATGCTTTTAAAGCACTAGTCACCAGAACAGCTTATAAGATTTGATGATTTTGTCCCACATGAAGGAATTTACACTTCCACCACCATTTTTTCCATAACAGAAGCCTTCCAGCCTCCCATTCAGGAATCTTTAACTGTCACGTCTCCTCCTTCTGATTAACATACAGGCAATATTACAATGTCTCTGGTTCACCCCTCACCTTCTGTTGACTTAATTCTGTCACATTGCGAGCATGACTGGATTCCACAGTAATCTATGAAGCATGTACAGCTGTGGCCCCTAACTTTTTTTATTTGAATACAGAAGGGAGTCTGAGTATCTGTAACAGGGACAAAAGTACCTGCAGGGCCACAAGTTTTTAGTGATGTGACACACTTTGAATTTGAAATGCTCGGAGAATCTGCACTGGGAAATAAACTCATCACCAGGGACTCGTGTTCATCTTTCAAACTCTTTTTTTTTCTTCTTTCTTTTCCAGCTACAGCTTCAAAGACACAAACACTGAATGCACAAACGCTATTCCTTGAAATACGGATTGGACTCAGCGTGACCTGGTTCACTAAGAAGGAAAACACGCACCGTCTTCAGGATCACAATTATATTTGGTATCACATGGCAGGGGGCAGATTGAATTACAAAGCTTTTCTCTCCTGCTTGCAGCGAAAGTCCGACGAGGCTTGTGTAACGATTCGAGCTTGATCCTTTATATGCACAGCTAGTGTATGTTGAAAGGTGTAAAGTGCAGTCTGTTTACTAGGAGTGTCCCACAAAGATACATACACACACATTATAGGAATAAAAACACAAAAACACCCTTAAAAATGCACAAAAAAATGTGAACTACACCTAAACATTTCCCGAGAGCTTCGAAACCATAACCAGTGAATAGTGTGACATGGTTTCATATGTGACTTGACTTCTTTGGGTGTGTGTGTGTGCCTGGGTGAGGTGAAGGTACCCCACCCTGCTTAATCTGTAGAGAGATCACAAGGCTTCTGAATGTGGTGAAAGCAGGCACTGTGAAGAATCCCACGTGCTGTCTCTGGTCTTGTGACCATCAGAGGGTCCCTCACAAATTGCCCTTTAGCGATGCTGATTACAAGATGTGTGTGTGTGTGTGTGTGTGTGTGTGTGTGTGTGTGTGTGTGTGTGTGTGTGTGTGTGTGTGTGTGCTTCTGAAACTTTGTGCATTTGTGCGTGAAAGCATGTGCTTCCTGAGAATCTCCCTTTGAAATTGCTGCTGTGTCTCTCCATTCAGACCTTCTTTAGAGCTTTAAGCAGATATTCTGATATTTGAGAAATGCACGTGATTGCAACAATGAAACACACTTACACACAAACACACACCCACAAACCAGCACCCATATCAGCTGCTACCTAGGCCTAAATCACATCGGTTCAATCGGTCTGCTTGTGAATGATTTAAAGCTGCTGTTGTGCTGGCTGAAAGGCCTTTTGCATCCATTGTTGAGAACCCGACAATTGAGCCGGGCCTCATGTCACCTGTACTAGAAGTAGCCATGCACACACAAATGCACAAACCGTGAGTTAGCAACGTGCAGCCTTTTCATAATAATAGCGTGCCCACATTTAAGGAACAAATCCTGTGAAAGTTATCACCTTTGTTGAATCACTCATTCGCTGATTTGAACTTATTTTAGAAATATTTTTACAATTCACACATGTAAAGTTGTAAATTACCACATTTTTATCTATTTTTAAATATAACCAAGTAGTTTAGATGCCTTCAAAATACCAAAAACGAGTAAAACATGAAAGCAACACGTAAGAGCAAAAACAACAGGACATGAATCTTGGTCTCTTGGTTCTGTTTTGGGTAAAATACTCCTTTTTTTAAACGTTTGGATCTGTATGATGTCACAGAGAGGAGGATTTTAGCAAAGTTGGCTTAAAGGGGGAAAATTAGATGTATTTTCTTCAGTAAGTGTTTTCTGATTATAAACATATTTTAAAAATACAGGTTCAGAAATAGCTAATAATAATAAGCTAATCAGCTATGTAGTGTATCAGTGGAGCTTATGCTAAATAGCCATGTGAAGCCATGTGGTGGTTGCCCATCTGGTAAAAGATAACACTTTTATAGAAAAATTCAAGAGTGAATGGGAAGGTCATGATAATATCTGAACATATTATCTTTTGTTCAGGATCCAGCCTTGATCAAATATTTATGCCTGTAGTAAAAATTACATTTTTAAAGGAAAAATATTAAGGATATTAAGGATAATTGTTTACAAGGGATTCTCAGTCAGCCTGAACACAATTCATGTTAATTAATGATGAATGGCTATGAGCACACTGTGTTGGAAATAAGCACAGGCTATGTGCACGTGTTCTCTGCGGAAACTGTATTAGAGGAAGGCGAGGCAGCACAAAAACATGGCTATGTTATGATGCAGAAGCCATGAGAAACCTGGCTGAGAGGCCTGGCTGGGGTCTTGGAGGTCTGAGAGGTTGTTCTGCAGATAAATCCTAAGAGCTCAGGTGGAGCTCCAACATCTAAGCCTGAGCAATCTGGTGCTAATGGTTACTGCTGTTCTGCTACAGTATGTGCATACGTGTGCACACTGCAGCCATTTTTTCCCCCTGCATGCTACAGGCAGTAAATCCGTCCATCGATTTTTATTAACCACTTATCCAGTTCAGGGTTGCATGCTGGAGCCTTTCCCAGCTGTCACAGGGCCAATGCCATTGAAAATAAGTTGAGAAAAGTCAATTTTAAGGTTAAGGCTGTGCAAACAAAACAGTTGGTGCTGTAAGCCCACCATCCAAGAACACACCAACTAGGGCAGGGCAATATGGCCAAAAATATTTATCACGATATACATTTGAAAATTTGCGATAACGATATAACTGACGATATAATTGACACTAGACAAAACACTTTACAACTCCACAACTTTATTAGTGCAAAAACCCCATCAATGTATTTTCACTTAAACAAGCAGCCGGTTTTTATGTGCATTAAAGTTATATAAAAATTTAACAGTGCAAATGCAAATTCCTTGCTGACAGTTTAACCAAAAGGCATTTCCAGTGGAAACCGGCCAACATATCCTCAGCATAACCATGTATAATATCCACAAAACTTGAAAGGAGGTTATACACACACAATGCGGTAATATTATGTTGACGCACAGTACGTATCACTCCGCGAGGCTCCTGCCTACGATAGCTGTAATGCTCCGACAATCCATCAAGCAGAGCGGCTTCGTAGCTTCGTACTAAAACATTTTTTGACAGATTTTCGAGCGTCGTGTACGACATAAAATCGGTTCAAGGTCAATAAGCACAATCAGAATTCATACATAAGGCGCACCGGATTATAAGGGGCACTGTCGATTTTTGAGAAAATTCAAGGATTGACTTTAAGTGTGCCGAATTCACCGAAAAACACGGTAATAACGACGGCCCGCTTGCATGCTCCACCAAAAATTGTGCTTTGGTGTGTATCTGACGGACGAAAGCTAAACCAGCTCCACACCACTGAAGTTGCAGCATTTTACAAACCAATTCTGGTTCATCCATTTTATTCAACGATCCGCTTTCGCCCTTCTCATTCTCCATCGCCGCCATGCTTTTTCCGCCATGTGCGTATGAAAACAAAGGCACTGCGCATGCGCGTTTTACCAGAGGTGGGACCAAGTCATTGTTTTGCAAGTCTCAAGTAAGTCTCAAGTCTTTATCCTCAAGTCTCAAGTCAAGTCTCAAGTAATGTCAGGCAAGTCAGAGTCGAGTCTCAAGTCACTGGTGTAAAAGTCCGAGTCAAGTCACAAGTCTGAAATTTTGAATTTCAAGTCCTTTCGAGTCTTTAAAAAAAAAAAACGAAAAAGCATGTTGCAGTTATGCTAAATGTAAATATTAGACCATGTAATTTTTTAATCTGTGTTTTTCTCAACACATGACAAAATAGTGAACGTAGAAAATATACACAAATTGTGAAATTGCACCTCTTTAAAATGCAGCTCAATTAAACCTAGCTCCAAGAATAATTTTCACCGACAGTTCTGAGATAAGCTGCATGTTATTCTTGGATGCGGTTGTAGGACCGGCTTTAAAATCGCATGACAAAAATATCATACACATTAAAAAAAAACTGCATCACCAACGTAGCCTGGACAACATTTGCTAGTTAGATGAAGTCAGCTATCTCATCTTAGCATATTTATATGCATATTTATAATTATACGGTTCTTGGAGTGAGTGCATACACTCGTGAAGTTTAGTAACTTCTGGTCACTGCAACAAGCCCAGGTACAGTTTACGGATGGGTGCAGGACCTTGAAATGCACCGCGTAGAAAGTAAAGACCATCGTACGTATCATAAGTTTACCAGTCTCACAAATTGTCTTCATAAATACACATTCGTTAACCGTTTATTAATAGGACCTTTGAGCTCAATGGTAATTAATTAGCAGTGGAAATAATTTCTGGTAGCATCACAGAAATGTAGCAGTGACAATAATACTGTATGCTGTAATCGTACTGGGCAATTAGTGATACAAAACAACTGTTTTATCCTGTGAATAAAAGTATATGTTTTTGTCAATGTACCATAATAACAGAAGCGAAACACAATATTGTGTCAGGACAATTCACTATTTATGCAGAATAAACAAAGGAGCATAGCGCGACAATTTCTGTTCAGCGCCAGACTTGCTTGTAACCTATATCACTAATTATGTTAAGAAAAATGACGTATTAACTACTACAAAACTCTGACCTTTGTGGGAATGCTTGGAGTAGACTAACCTGTGAGCTGGAGTGTTCTGGGACGTTATATTTGGTCTTTGAATGGCTGCAATCCAGTCGCCTCTTTGTTACTTCGGAAACATGGCTCAAACAATTTCTCTTCAACGACGTAATCCGATAACAACCGATCTCTTTACCCGTCGGCTTCCCGTGGCTGTCATGCGACCGGCTATTGCAGTTAATAATACAACAGCTTCTTGACATTTTTGTGTTTCTTTTTATCGCTGTGTAACTGATTTCAATTGAAAGCCTGCGTGCGCTAGTACCTCTTGCCACGAGTTCCCAGAATCCTTTGCGGTTCTACCCGTGAATGACGTCACATTTTCAATCTCTATATAATATGCATGTTCAATTTTATATTTGGGGTAAAATATCAAGTCTTTTCAAGTAAACCGGTTCAAGTCCAATTCAAGTCCCAGGTCATTGGTGTAAAAGTCCAAGTCAAGTCACAAGTCTTAGAACATTTTTTCAAGTCAAGTCTAAAGTCATAAAATTAATGACTCGAGTCTGACTCGAGTCCAAGTCATGTGACTCGAGTCCACACCTCTGCGTTTTACCCATATTCTATGGCGATATTTCATTTTCTTATCGTTGCCTAACATTATACTGGTATTACTGTGAACAGTATGATATAGCCCAGCTCTAACACCAGCCCATCAAAACAGGTAGAAAAAGAAATAAGGGTAGAACAATTTGTTTCTCATGACGCTTTCTAGACTATTAGGATGTGCAGGTCCTCTGAAGTGAGACAGCATTTTATCAATAGGTAGATACAGATCGAGGCCAGAACTAGACACAAGTGTCCAAACAGTTGTCTAAAGAATAAAAAAGAACTTGAGATAAAAGCTTACATGTGGCCTATTTTGAACCTCAGCACACCCGACCAATCACTGTTTCATGGCCATTTATGTTACATGTTGTTTAGAGAAACTGTCAGAAGCAAAGGCGTGGGGAACGTGTTGACTCTGAGACAGTAAGTGTAAAGCTTTCTAACATCAATGCCTTTGGATTTATGCCATTCTTTTGACATATAAGTAGTAATTAAAATATGGACTAATGAAAAAGAAACATTTCAGCAGCACATCACCAGTATCTGACGTGTGTGCTGTGCTCTCAGTGACATTAATATATTATCTAATTGCAAAAATGGAGGAAATTTCCATTATTGCTTACCATAATGATGTAATTACAGATAAAGAAGACAGCACTGTTGATGCAATCAGATCGTCCCAGAAAGAACATGTTCATTTCTGCGAATTCTTGCCTTTTATGTGCTTCAGAGCTTTTATGTGCTCTGAAGAGAACAAACCAAAGCGAATGCAGTGAATGATCAGTAAAAGTAAGTTATGACAGTGGGAAGTGAGCAGAGCTATCTGCTGCATAACACAGGATCACTGCTGGAGGATATTACATCCTGCGTGTGTGTGTGTGTGTGTGTGTGTGTGTGTGTGTGTGTGTGTGTGTGTGTGTGTGTGTGTGTGTGTGTGTGTGTGTGTGTGTGTGTGTGTGTGTGTGGGCTTATTGTCTGCTGCAGAATGTCGGCCCAGACTGGGGATACCTGATTGCTGCTGTCACCATGGCAGCAGCTGCTCATGTAATGAGAGAGAGAGTGAGAGAGACAGGAGACCTTGTCAAAGTACAATTCAAGGAGAGCCACTGCAGTACCAAGGGTACACAATGAGACAGACAGAAACACAAGTTCAGAGCACAACGGCACTCTGATGTCTGTTCTGTCGAGTCACTCAGTCACACACAATGCTCTCCTCCATACGCCTCTGTGCCTTTTTGGGTTTTTTTTGGGCATTAGTATCTCGTTTCCATTCAAAATGTGGTGGCAGTCAGTGAGAACATGACCAGACGAGCCCAGAAAACAAGCATGTATCAGTGCAAGAAAACAGACGGTCCCTCAATCTTGTAAAGCCAAGCATAACAGAATCAAGGGAAAGTAGCACTGCAATCTGGTACGGGTGCTCATTCAGTTACAGGCCTGCTTTTACATTTTTTTAATGGCAACAGCAAGTGAAACTGAAAGGGCAATTTTGTAGTGTGTTCAGCCAGTCCACAGACGAGGAACAAAGATGGCTGTAGCCAAAGAGATTTGAAGTCTTATCTTAATGATTCAAGTTACGAGAGTTTACTCTCTTTTCTCATATGAGTTGCAAGGGAAACCGTGATCAGGTATTTGCATGAAGCAAAATGCTCCAAAAGTCACCAACACAAATAGCAAGGGTGTGAGGCCCAGTGGCTACAAAGGGCCACGCCTTAACAACAGGAACTATAAATCTTAAGAATAATTAACAATATATACATCAACCCTCTATAAGGTTATCACTAATGGGAAAAATAACCATAGAGACCAAAAGTGTTTTTGTACCATTCTGTAAATACATTTATTTCTGATGTAAAGTTGGACACACAGGAATCTATTGAAAGTTACTTGCTTTTGGAGCCAGCCTGCATTATATGACACTAACTACATCAATGTACTGCACTATGATGATATACCCAAATAAAGTAGGGTTCAGCCTGCTCATGAACTATTTATGCTGAATTGAATCTCAACCAATCACCAAACTGAAAACGATCAGTTGGTTAACTTAGAAGATGATTCATTTTTTCAGGCTTTATTTACCTGTGAACACAAGCAGTACAGGTACCCAGCGGTACCCTTTTCAGTACTTTACACACCACAACAGCTGCTGGTTACTGCCTGGCACTGTCTGTGATGTTGACGTCACTGTCACAGTGCTTGCATACTGCAGTATTTAAATGGTAGTGTGAGACAATTGTTGGTTATGTTTACATACTAAGGTTTTGTGTGTGTTTACAGTATACCATGCTAATATGACATTTCAGCGCTGCGAAACAAATGCTAAAAGTTAAAACGTCAACAGCACAGTGTCAAAAAGCCGTTTCTCTGACAACAGCTTTTCATCATCATCATTACTAGGGATGGGTATCGTTTAGGTTTTATCCGATACCGGTGCCAAACCGGTACTTTTGAAACGGTGCCGGTGCTTAAACGGTGCTCGAACCGGTGCTTAAAGAATGGAGAAAACAAACTTTGTCCAAAAACCTCTCATGTTCAGCTGTTTTTTTGCAAAAAGATAACAATGTTAGCCTTTTCTGCAGCTATGGGGCATATATGGTATCACTCTTGGCTGGAAGCAGTGCTTAAACAATGGAAAAAACACAAACTTTGTACAAAAACCTCTCATGTTTAACTGTTTTCCACTTTTTCTTTGGTCATTTTAGCCTTTTTGGCCAGGGTGAAGGGAGTATCTGCCATCAAACAAGAAGACAGCCGCATGTAACTACCATGGTGTTTGCTAGTTCACCTTACTTGCATTAATGTAATAACATGGTTAACTTACACACGAACAACATTAAGCTACTCACGCAGAGAAGAACGGCTGCTGCTGCCATCATCATCCGTCATCATTTCTGCTACACTGGCAGGGCTAGGGGCCAGGACTCTCCTCTTCGGATTTTTGGTGGATGTTGCTAACTCCGCGTCCGATAACAGGCACCACACCCACAGTAGATGTGCACGGTGTGAGGTCTCGCAGCAAGCTATCAAATACGGCGCATTTCTCGGCTCTTAAAAGAAACGTTATGCGTCGCCAGGTGTTTCATCGGATTTGAGGTGTTACCTCCTTTGACAGCATCACAGAATCACCTTAAAGCACTTGTTGCAGGCTGCTGAGTTTGCATATTTTGCTGTGAAGTACAGCCAGACTTTTGACCGCTTCGCCTTGGGCATTTTTAATCTGTAGCTCTGCTCTAAAAGAACGTACGTACCTGGCCCCGCCTACTATCCTCAGAAACATAAAATGATTGGCTAGAAGTGTATCACAGCTCAGGGAAAAAAAGCACCGAAATGTGCGCTGCTTTTCGGTCTGGTTACTACCGTTTATGTCAGAACCGGTGCCATGATGGCACCGGATACCGGTACCCATCCCTAATCATTACCATTCCTGGGTTCACCTTCTTAACAGGCACGTTGATGTTACCTGCCGGTCTTTCAAATACGGTACACTTTGCAGCTTTCAGACATACTTTGTATTTGACCAGATGTTTCTTCAGATTAGATGTGTTCCCATGTTCAGCTTCTTATTTTACACTACAGATGTTACATTTTGGCACCAACTATTTTAGCATTGGATGCATGCTAATAATTAGGTCCAAACAGAGATTTATAACAAACAAAACTTTCCACTACACTGCGATTTCAAATATATAGCAGTCAGAAAAAGAATCACCCACAATTGGTCACAGCAGACGGCTGTCCCTCCCTGAGCCTGGTTCTGCTGGAGGTTTCTTCCTGTTAAAGGGAGTTTTTCCTTCCCATTGTTGCCAAGTACTTGCTAATGGTTCTGTTTTTTTAGAGTCTTAACCTGACAGTACACTGAGGCAACTATGGTTGTGATTTGGCATTATATAAATAAGAAATAAGTGAACTGAATTTAATAATAAGATCTAAATCAGCCACAGTAAGAAGTTATATCAGTGGGGAGTTTAGGATGCTTGGCTGGCCAAAAAGCTGAGTAATTTGAATGATGTATAATAAACATTATTTGACAGGGCTTTAGGTTTTATGAATATTTAATGCAAACATCTGCAGACTTTATGTTCACAACTTCTACTACAGTCACATTAAGGCAGTCAAACAACGTAAAAATGCAACTTGCTTCTTAAAATAGCTTTCGAACAACATCTGAATTTTGACATGTAGGTGCTGACACACTGTGGGTGTGTGAGTAACCAGGAGATGACGGAATGCCCTGCACTGCAACGGGTTTGTGCTGGTGACATAAAATAGTTACTCATCAAGCACAAAATCTCTTGACCTCTGCAATGCTAATCACCATCATGGCTAAATTTAAAACATTATCCAACGCTATTTACGTAAGAGTGTTTTAATTACAGAGCAAATATCAGGAAAGAAGAATTTTCCACAGCAGCTCGTAGTTTATGTCAACTTTTAGATAGGATTCACCATGCTGGGAATGTCAGGTCTTTGGCTAAATGCTCTTTGGGAATCACATTGTTGGTGCAGACGTGCTATTTTATGTCAGTGAGACTCTTATCTTTAGCGTTTTTTTACATTCTACTAAAGACATGGAGGGAAAAATGTGTATCTTTGGGAGGCTGCTAGTAACAAAACGTCTAAATATACCCTTTAAAATAGGTTCGTTCTTAGGTTGTTTGTTATGTGCAGGCTGGGTTATCCCTTGAGTTTTTGTGCTTGAATGATTCCTAGGTCAGTGTTAAGTGGTTTAACATGCAGTCACAAAAATGAGCCGACTGGACTGTGAATGTGTAAAAATGTAAAAAGAAAAAAACAAAAACACTTTATAAACTTCAGAAAGCCTTAAGAACTATTTCTTGAGACCCCTTTAAAAAATAACAAGAAACTGGATTCTTGGAAGCAAATACTTTAGGCCAGGCTAAGATAAGTAACATTATTAGCAGTTTTCAAACCAGCTGTGTCCAATAGTTTGACTTTTAAAGACATGTTTATATTTAAAATAATCATGCCTATAAGTATATATGTCTCTATGTTACTGTATTTTTGTCTTTTTTGAGAGTTAAACTGTGAACTTTAATCAGCGTTTTCATCCACAGGGCAGATAGAAGTTCTACTTTGGCCATGTTGACTTCTGAAAATAAAAATGCTTCTGTGTTGTGCCACAGTTGAGCACAACACAGAACTAAACAGCATATTTAGGTGTATAGTGATGTGATGCTTTATGTTACCCCTGCGATAACCCGAATCCTTGAACAGCAGCAGAATTCAAGGAACTTCACTCAAGGGATCGATCCAAGTTTTGAAAGTAATTCTCTTTTATGCACAGATCAAAGTAGAACCACAGGCAAACAATGTCATGTTTACTTTGTGAGTCAGGTTGACCCTGTTCAGCTTACTTAAATCCAAATATTTTCATTTCCTCAATTAGAAAATTATCACGTCCACGTTACTCTCCCTGCACCTGTCACTGTGTTCGCTGTTCTTCTTTTCACCATCCAATACTCTCGTAACTAAAATGCGGCGCTGATTCTCTGAGGCGGACACACACGTCATTATCACCTCCACATTCAGCCCTCATGAGTCAGAACAAGTGGGAGATGGATGGAAAAGAGAGGGCAGAGAATCCTCGACCAACATTCATAAACTTTTCTCTTTCTTACTCATTCATTCTGGTCTCCTCTCTCTCATAAGCTCTTCTGTGACGTCGCCCATCAACAAATGTTTAAAGGAGAAATCCAATCACGTAAAGTGTCTACCCTTGCTCTGTGGGTGATGCTAACTTCATCGTTTTTAATGTTTGTGTTTCATGCAAAAGTCACTTTAGTGACTGTATTGGAGATCTCCATCCCAGGCGACCTAATCGCACAATAATTTACCTATCCTAGTTTGTTTCAACAATGATTTTCAGCTGTAAAACGTAATGACAGACCATTACCAGGATAATAACAGGTAAATTCAGTTTAACGGTTGGTTGTAATGGAACTTAAATCTGCAGCTGAGGACTCCTCAAAGTAAAGACAAAAGGAAATAAGAAACAGAGGAACAGAGGAAAACCTTCCAGAAAGACGGGGTAATGCTGGATCCAGGGTGTTCCTGTTGTCACTACTCAGTTGCTGACTAAAAAGAAAAAATTATGCTCCAAAGTGTAGATATCGTTGATGTTTTGAGAGTGTCAGTATCTGAATAAATCAGAGCAATCCCTTTCATGAAATAATAGATCTGTGTCTTTGTTTTTCCCCTCACCAAAATAAACCAGAAGACTAAGAAGACTTTTCATTGGAACAAACGTTTCGTCACTCATCCAAGTGACTTCTTAAGTCTCAGCTGAATGCAGGTTTCCCCAACGGCATAAATGGTACATTTGCATAATGACTTCCTTACCTGGATGAATTAGTACACATGAGCTTAACGAACACCACCAATTCAGTGGTTCAGGTATGTAGATGACACCTGGGTAAAAATGTCAGGATGTACCACAATTGACTGATCACAGTAACTCAGTAGACATCAAGTTTGCCTGGAAGGATATGACAGGCTAGACTTGTTAGACTGTGAGATTTCCATCAGTAACAGAGGACATTTAAAAGTTAATGTGTACCATAAACAAATGTTCACGGATCAGAATTTAAGGTTTGACTCTTATCATCCACTGAAGCACAAACTGGGTGTCATCAGTATGCTACAACACAGAGCGAACACCATCGCCACAGATACAGCGGCCCTGAGTAAGTGTGGTTATCCCAGCTGGGAAGGCACCTAAAGAAAGCTCCGGGTGATCCAGACAAGAAAAAGGACAACAGCTGAAAACCCTTAGTGATGATCTCTTCCATGTCAGGAGTATCAGAAGAACTGAGACGCATTTTTTCTAAACAATCTGCCTGTGTGGCTTTCAAACACCAAAACACGCTGCGCCAAAAATTGGTCCACCCCAGGGATCGGGTCCCTCGACACAAACAGAGTAACATAGTGTACGCTGTTAATCGCCAGGACGATTGCCAGGATTTATACATCAGAAAAAACAAACAACCTCTGGCGAAGCGGATGGCACAACACATAAGAGCTAACTCGTCAGGCCAGGACCCCGCAGTCTACTTACACCTACAGGCCAGTAGCCACTCAAGACCATCTCTGAATTGAGGAGGGGCCCTAAGGGTACATCTTTCGCCATCTTACAATGCTGTGACTGTAGCCATTCCCCAACTCTCTGTGAGTGGCACTCATGGCCATTGATCAGTGGTTGTTGATCAATCTTCATGACGATTTGCATATTAATGATCATGAAACTGACCTCACAGCCCATAGTTCGTTAGTAGTGCTAGTTTCAGTCATTATGCAAATGTACCATTTATAAGGTTGGGGAAACCTGCGACTGAAAAATTCTCTTGGATGAGTGGCAAAACTGTTCTCCCACTGAAAACACTACGTCCAGATGAACAGAATCAACTTTCTGGCATTATCATTTTACCTGGTTTGCTCTTACCTCTACATTAGAAACAGACATTAAATTTTACAGAATGGGATCTTAAATACTGTTCATCACTATAATGGACTTGCAGGAAAGTGCTAAGAAGTGCTTGACCTTTAAGCGATGTTCACATTGGAAGGGACAAAGTTTCATTATTGCTGAGCATGGCCTGCTACGCTGTCAATGAATTGCTAGCAAAATATTGTTTAATCCTCTGAGGTTGAAGATGTTAACTTCTATCTTTCGGATGCAAGCAAAAAGCACTTTTCTGGAAGAAAAAGTTTTGACACGTCCATTAAATTCATTGATGTTCTTTGTCTCCTGATTGCCAGAACGTAGGAGAACAAGTTTAACAAGAACATGATATGTAGCACAGGGATAGGGTCAGAGGTGACAAAAGCACAGACATCCTTTATTTAAGTAGTATAGATACTAGTATCAAAAATACTCTGGTAGAAGATGAAGTACCAATTCAACTTCTTTACTCAAGTAAAATAAAAAAGTATAGTTCTGAAATGTACTCAAAGCAAGAAAGTAAAAAGTAGCTCTTTGAAGGACATTACTACCAGCTATTCTTTTGCGAAGGACCTGGCACTTTGGGGTTATTGGAATGTGTGTGCACTGTTAGACATAAGATGCATAAATTATGTATTTTTGGTTATTTAATATCTTTCTATGCAATAATCCACAGTAATGGATATACTAACAGGATTGTCACATCACTGGATGTTTGGCATGCAGTGATGTGAAACGATATCTTCTCTTAAATGAGTCAAACCTAAAGTAACGAGGCTGTTTTGACAATCTCAGGAGTAGAAAGTAGATATTTGTGAAAAAAAATGCATGTTTGTTACATGTTTGTTACGTCCCACCTTTGGTTAGGGTTATCACCGATAAGCCTTACGTGCTTCATATTATCCATCAGTTTGTGTGTGTTTTACAAATATGGAAGCATATGACCCACTGAAGTCTTGGAAAAAGCTGAACCTTTATTTGTTTGCATGTGTCAGTTTTTAACTTCCATTGAAAGTGTGACTTGAAGCCAACTGCCTTTTCACAATAAGAGCCACAACAGCTACACTATTGGGACATCTAGTATATGAACTAAGGAAGTCTCCTTTAAAGTGGTGAATGTTATAGTCTCCTCCCCCACAGACTGCTGCAGGCTCAATATGATACGATACATCACAAGCTAGGCTATGCCTGTTACTATGGCGACATGCTGCTGCTCTGATGACACCTCTGGACAGGGGATGTGGTGAGGAGTCATAAAGACACTCCATACCTGTAGAGTCTTGTCTTAGTGTCACTTAAGATGTCGCGGTAGTGTCAAATCAATAGAAAATTATAAATGTGTAAGAAAATCACTGCTGAAGCGATCTGTCACCTAAAAATGATCTTGAAAACATTTTTGAGGACCATAAAACTCTTCATTAAGACATTTAAACATGTGCTGTTTTGGTTTCTACTTTTAAGATTTTGAGTACTGAATGCTTGAAGAAACAACTTCAGCCATTCAACCTCAACTATGTAACTTGAACATTAATAAACAGTCACATAACAGTAAAATGTATTGTTTAAATATACGATTTAACCCCCTTTGAAGCGCAGTAATTTAGTTAATTGAAATAGTACTAATAATATAAAGATTAAGAAATGAAGATAGAAAATAAAAAAGGAAAAAACTGCAACCCTAGATAATAAATAGAGATTGTATAACTACAAATATCTACTGAGTTGTGCCATATACTTTCAACATAAAACCCTAAAACTCTCAACAAAGGTGAAATAGCAGTGATCAGATTGTGCCATATTAAAATATGCTTTCCCTATGTGACTAAAAAAATATTCCTGCATACAGATGAATTTACAGCACAACATGTGTCATATGTTTAGAAAAATTCAGTGAAAGAAATGTAACTGCCAGGTTTACTAATATAAATGATACACAAAGTACGTCACCATATTAGTATACCTCGTATACAGCCAAAAATCTGACCTCACAACTAAGCTTTACAATGATTAAATTCACGATTTACAGACATATCACATCACTAGCCACTGGCCTTGTTATTTAAGGCTAACGGGTTAATAAACTCGGTTTATTTCACCACAAACTATGCATTTTCTTTGTATTTCTAATTATACAAAGAAAGTTTATGGCACTTTCAGGCCACAGAAACTTTTTCATTTATAATTTTTTAAAGAAGAAAACCTTAGCTCCCACTTTAGTGTCAGGACTGTACAGTACAATACAAACCTTACCTTAGGTTTATATAGTTATAAGCATAATGTATTGACGCAACACTGGTAACTGACATTATATAACTGCTTACATTTTAGCTCTAAAAGCAACCAGTGGCTCTTAAGATGAAACTAAAATTTGAGAACCTGACTGACGCTAAAGTTCAGACTTTACGCTACAAAGGAAACACAATGAAATTTTAACTTTTTAACACTATAAAATCTTTGCAAGTGTTTTCTCTTAACCAACTGGTGCCTCAACACAGACAAAATCAGTACAGTGAAAATATAGAGATGCATGTAATACAGGAACAAAAAATCTGTTAGTCAGGCTTTTAAAGGCTATCCCGAGCTGCAGAGCGCCAAGGCTTAGTGGCACATTAGAGAAAATAGTCCCTTGTAATTTTATGTTACATTGCTGTGCAAAAGTCTTGAAGCACCTCTCATTTCTTCTTATTTTGTTTCCAAGCAGCTACACTTTCTTGCGATATTTTAAAATGCTCTTGAACAATGGTGCTCCAGACTTTCTGAGTCTTTCATTGCACAGTGGCTGCTTTTTCACTTATTTTCAGAGGAATGTTTCCTGTGTTTGTTAAGCCAATTATCACTGACCTGTGACTCAGCACAGTGTCTACACATAACACATAACTGAGGGGAAAAAACAATTTTAAATTGTATTTTTTGGCAGAAACACAAAATTTGTTCCCATTTCTTTAGTTGCGTCTACAAAAAAATGATGCCAAATATAACACATCTTAACAGACATAAACTAGTATTTTAGCACCACCACCACGCATTCAGTTACTTTCATTAACGGACAAAATCCCAAAACTCCAATCATGTCTTCCTACAACCTTTTGTTGTGGCTGTAGCCAACCTGTTGCGAGCACACAACTTCTAGCTGGCTAATACATCACATAAACATTCTTACTGATGTAAACTAAGAGAAATAATAACTAAAGGTAAGATGTTCTCCCAGTAGGTTGTTACCTTCAGGTAAACCCAACAACTGTGGTCAGGAAGTGCCTTTAGTAACGCGTAAGATCATTTGAATGAGTACTAGATTAAAAAAAAACTACAACTCATTTTTCTTATTAAAAAATGATGAAGTACACCTTTCCACATCCTTTCCTGTTTTTGCATAAAACAAGGAGACATCAAAAAGTTATTATTAAAAGAAATAATAATATGCTCTTTGTAATAGATTGCACTGTTGTCAAAAATCAATCGTATAGTTCAAAATCTAAAACAACAACGTCTTGCTGAGTCGAGGAGTACTATCTGTTAACTTATTGTCCAAATATGTTAAAAATAACAAAAAATACGAGTTGTTCTGAACAATATACCCATTGTCCAAAGTTCGAAACATCTCTGATATACAGCAATCTTCTTTGAAAGCTTACACAAACTTACATAAACAAGGACTGCTGGGCCTAACCTTTGCACTGCTGCATTTTGTTGAAAAAAATGTTTTAAAAAGTGCAATAATGCCTTCCTAATTGCTGCACATCACCAAATGTTCATTTAAAAAAATAAACTGTAACAATGTAATGTATAAATCTCCGTTGGATATTCATCACTTGATGCGGTTTATGAATGGATGCAGTATATTTACTTCCTGTCTTTCTTAAATTACAACAATTTAAGAGAACGTTCTTTATGCTTTCTAATGAAAACACCACACAGTGCATGCATTTTCCTCCTCTCAAAATATAAACGACACAAAAGGTACAGCTGCAAAAACTAGACACCCAAAACAAAAATCCTATAAAATACCACCTGGCAGTGCGCTAAAAAGAAGAAAAGCTGCCCAAAATCCTGACTTTAACTCATTTAAATGTACATTTTCCATGTAATTACATAAGTACAATGTAAAACAATGGTCTGGTCAAATGAAATGAACTTGATTGTTATACATTCAGTTTATACCGAGCACATTTTCCTTAATGATTAATTATATGAATAAATAAACCTCTGGTTTCATACATTTCGGATGTATTTTCCTTAAAACTCAGCGTGGAGCCTACACTTTGGGGAGCACTTCTGTTGCCATCTGTTTACTATGCTTGTCAAAAGTGTTCTCCTACTGTTGCTACTTTCATTAGTGCTCCTCCTCCTCCTCAGAGCCCGGAGGGTGGACAGTTATTATGAAATTATTTGCTATGAAATCCAACAACTGTGTGATTGTGTTCTCACTGTGCTCATGAGAAAACATCCTCTGGTCACTAATGTATCATCTGTAGAAGGTGGATTTTGTACACAGCGATCGGGACTCAATCAACCCATCAACCCACTGCGTGAGGAGAATATTATTAGTGAGATCAGGTAATAGCACCAAACACACAAGTGAAAACAAAAGTTAAAAGAACAAAACACCACAAAGCATGTTACAGCTTCCTTCAGTATCTATAGGAGCTCCTCTCTGAAATGAAGCCCGTGTGGGCCCTCAGTCGGCTAATTCAAACCCATATTTGACAACATATATGAACGATTTAAAAAGTGGTGGCCTCTGTAGCTAACTGTGTATCCAAGAACAAAGTTATTTTTCGTTTTTACGTCTCCAACTCACCCAAGACACTATGCGGAGAATGGTCTGAGGCTGCTGGAGGAAGGTGACGGGGTCGAAGGCTCCTCCGGCTTTCCCGGCTCCGTATGCCTGCATCCCCTCCATGGTCCTCCTCCTCCTCTCTCTCCCTCCCCGCTGCTGGCTCAAAGGCACAGGGTGTGTGGAGCACCGGGTAACCGAAACGGAAAATCCCCGAAACTGCTCCCTATCACCACTACTGTACTACCGCTGAATCTGCACGGCTGGGATGCGCGTCTCCCCCCACCCCCGGTCTCCTTTGGCGACCTGTTCTCTCGTGCTGTTGGTTTTAAATGTACCTCTAATATTTCTCCGTTATGTGTGGGTAAAGAAAGCTTTGTGATGGTGCTAGATAGTGATGCTTTCTCCCTTTAGTTCAGCGCAGAAGCCGGTGGCGACCCCGTGAACGCGCCTCCGTTGTCACGCCTCGGACGGAGCGCTCCTCGTCAAAACACCCGAGTAAAAAAAAAGAAAGAAAGAAAAACAGCGACGTACTCAGGACCACTACAGAGAGTCACGCGCTCTTCGTTTATCGACGGTGGGCGGAAAAACAGTGATTAAACCATTAAACCAGAACATGATATTAACTTAATCAACGTTATATGATAAAGTGTGTGAGCTGAAAATAAATATTGGTAAAGGGTTATTTTGTGCGACAGCACTTATTAAAACACTAGAATGCTTCTACACGAATAAACGACAGTATAACAGTACCACCACCCAACAACGTTGAACTCCATGATTGATGGTGCCGTTGGTAGGTGCAATAAATTCCGCCCTCTAGCGGTCTTACCGTATATTGCCTAAATATGCAAGGACCTCACGCTTGTTTTCTCCTTCAGGCTTTATACGTGATATTGCTCTGTTCTTCAACAAGCTCCATCAATCTTTTGTCAAGTCGGCTTATTGGTGTTATAAATGGTTGTGCACACTGGTATTTACGTTTGTACACTGTTTCAGTAAGTTCTGTCTAACACACTCTGCAAAAGTAGCCTTTTGCTTCCTTTACGTCCTCACAGAAAGCCAATGAAAACGCGATTACGCGTTACGTCCACGCCGGCTGGACCAATGAAACATCCCCGTGGCTGGTTGCTAAGAGACGCTTTGTGTCCATGTTCCCGAGGCTGCAGGGAGGATAATCCAACGCATATGGACCGATAAACAGAGAAACATAGCTCGATTAGCTTCAAGAGAGTTTTACCTGACAGAGACCGGAAGTCATCCCATGTAATGGTCAAGTTAAGGGCGAGATGTCTGCTGGTCGGTAAGGTTTTCACCACCTGATATGTAAGCAACGGGGGCTAAAGCTAGCCTTTTACTACAGAAACATCCCCAGCCACAGGCTGTCCTTCTTATGTTTCAGATTCAACCTACTTGTTATAGGACTGACGAAAAAAACAAGCCTGATACTATTCTAAATGTGAAAGATGACGTTTGTTGGGTCTATTTTATCATGTAGCTACAGTCATTTAGCTTACACAAACCAATCACTGCCGAGTGATGATGTTTCAACTTAAAGAAATGATGGTGAACCAGACACTAAACTCTAAAACTCCCTGATAATGAGGGGGGTTAATTATGGATTCTGTCGAGAACGAACTCCTTACACACAAATTAAACTATTAATTATTAATTCACAAAAACGACACCGTAAACACAACCACAGGACATTATATTTGTATTCTTCCGTGTGTGTGTGTCTGTAGGAGATGCTGCAGTGGGCAAAAGTGCTCTTTCTCATATGTTCTACAGCGATGGCACTCTCTTCCAGAAGAATTACAGCATGGTGAGAGCATTAACACACAGTCACTGAAAGGCTCATGGTTTGATCCCACAAGTGAAGTGAGTCTTCATACTTTAGATCAGATGTGTCCAACGTAAGGCCATCCTTTCATAAGTTTTACAGCTTTTCCTATTAATGCAAAACAAAAGGAATTGACTAGGAGATAAACAACTGAATGATAGAAAAGTGCCTGTTTTTTTCCACACCATCTATAGAAATATGTAACAAAATCAACATTTAATGCGAATTAACAAAAAATGTGTTTTGTAAATACAGGACAGTTTGGTGAGCTACCACAGCTCTCTATGTGATAATTTGTAGTTAAACATCTTTACAATGACAGAAAGTTTTGCTCGTTAGGCCCACGTAAGATCAACGTGTGGTAATAATATGAGTTTGACATCATTGCTTTAGACTAATCTGTAAGGGTTAGGACAGTCTTTTGTTTGGCTCATTGGTCATTTCATTCAGTTTATACAGTGGGGGTATCCGTATTCTCCTGAACGATAGATGTTGCCACTCAGACAAAATTTCCATATTGTCACTGGTACAGGAGAAGTCAAAACCAGAAGCATAGAAGTTATAAAAGCATATTCTTTTTTTCCTCATTTTTTTTATTTCTCTGCATAATCTGTGGATCTCCGAGCTCATGTACTGATATATCATTAAAATGGCAGAAAAAAACGGCACTCATATCTTCAACCTGCATTGGTTGGATTGCCTGCAGTGCCTCAGGTTCCAAAAATCAAAAGGTACTTGGCCGGCCGGAGCGACACTCAGGTGGTATTGTAGGCAAGTGGATGTGATGTCAGTTTGACATCATTTTTGTCACCTGGCAAATGGCGAGCTTTATTGATGTTACCATGGTAGCAATCAGTGACACCGGTCTGGACCAGTGGCAATCAACACTTGGCGCTTTACACGTGTATAGACATGTGTATATGAAGTTTGGTTTATCTTTAGATAGTTTATATTAGGGGTGTCAACATAAGACTTCAGGGGCCAAAATCAGCTTGGAAAAGATTCCAAACTGGCCCACTAGAGGGCTTTGAAAAATTTAAAATAAGGAATAAATTTAATACGTTTTACAGCTTTTCCTGCTGGTAAAGACCTCCCCCGTGGCCATTCATACTACACCTATACCATTTAATTACTTACTTAATTACTATAAGTGAATAAGTAATAGATAAATGGTTAAATTACAGAAAAGTTTCAGTTTTTCACTATTGACTGTTGAGTTTGTTTTTGTTTTTTTTGGTCTTTATCTCATAGAAAAACTGAGACATAATGTTGAAATTGCTCTTCTTTTTTTAATATTAAGGTTTCTCCGGGCTTAAATGTGTAGTTAGAATTCTTTACACAGACAGAAAGGATTTTTTCTGGTTTGGCTCACTGAAGATCAGAATTAGTTGAATGTGGCCATGTAAAATGAGTTTGGCATCCCTGGTTCATATAGAGGAGCTGCTATACTTTGTGTATTTAAGTATACACTTGGTCCAATTCACTAATTTTGTTGTGTAAGGATGAATGTGAGGCTCGGAGCGTATGTCAGCATGCCTTTCAGTTTTT
Organism: Simochromis diagramma; assembly: GCF_900408965.1. Classification (NCBI taxonomy): domain Eukaryota; kingdom Metazoa; phylum Chordata; class Actinopteri; order Cichliformes; family Cichlidae; genus Simochromis; species Simochromis diagramma. The sequence continues at coordinate 1,345,260 of NW_024387291.1, read as the reverse complement.
GCACCAATGTACCAGCTATGGATATGTCCTTCACGTGGACTTCAAGCAGGCTTGAACAAAGTATAATAGAATGACTACTTGTCTGTGACATCTGCAGCAGTCCACATCTGAGAAACTGCCCCCTGGTGTAGCACTGTCACATAACACAGAGAAAGCGAGCCCAATGCCAGAGATACTGCAGTGTATGTGGGGTAGGCAGCATAACATGTCTTATAACAGTAAGTAGGGATGTGTTGTACTCCATTCACACAATCAGCAGAGGAATGGAGCTGTAAAACAAGTTGTTCAGGGATTTACAGATCGGGGTGTACTCCGTGACTAGCCACAGGCTTATGTTTTTGTATTCAGGCTGGGTAAGTGAGGTGAATTGGGTTTGAAGGAGCAGCTCATGAAGTGCAATGCTGGCTCACTGCCAGCACAGAATAGATAGTAGTTTGTAGGGAATAGCGTTATCTGTGTGCTGTGAAGTGCTCAGAAATCCAGGCGTTCAGTCCTGCCTGACACTGCAGCAGCTAATCAGCATGTAATTGGCAAAATGTGCTTCTTTAGTAGGCACACTTGTTCTGATAACTAGTATTAACCTTCCTGAGACCCATTAAGGTCTTAGAACTCTACATGTATTTATAGATATAGGCATAGCAGTTAAGCAGTGAGTAACCGTGCACAGTTAATCACATGTAGTCGTTTACTTCAGATTTGCTCAATCAGTCAAGAACTGTAGAATTTTCAAATTAATGAAACAGTAAGATGTAATTATACATCAATAGCAAATCAACATGTCTAATATTAGTCATAGAGGACTATGTTTATATTGCATGTAGTTTCTTTAGTGGAACTTCTTGCAGGCTTTTCAAGGACCTGCAGAGGTCTTTACTACAGGACTCACTGAAGTGCACAACAGCATAATGTAGCAATTAATGCTGACACAGAGAAGGACTAATCTGCATTATTTATGCTAATCTACACGAGAAAAGGAACCATGTCATTAACCTGACTCTGTGATATATGGCGGCATGGCTGTTCAGCGATTCCCTCAGTTTTCTAAAGGGCTAGGGCACTGCAAAAGTAAGAAAGTGTAGGTGCGGTACATGCATTAACTCGTGAGTATGGATATATATTCATGCAGGTTTCTCAACACACAGCCACTCACATTTAGTGAGTTTACCATAAAGTCGTGCAGTGGTTATGGTACAGAACAGGTTGGTGTATGAATTACTGGACAAAGGCCAAGTGTGCGTGTGCGAGTGCGTGCATGCATGCGCCTGTGTGGTTGCTCAGATCTTGCTGTGTCAGCAGTTTTGGGGCTTCTGAGGTGACAGGAACGTCGATAATTAATACAGCAGGATTCTGGAAAGCCACCAGAACAGGTACTTAACTAGCAAACACACACAAAAGCATACACACAAAACAACAACAGGGATGAGTTTCTTCATACTGCATAGGCTTAATACAGTAGGCACTTGTTTGCGATGCTGTGTGTGTCTCTTCACCGTGAACTAGCGGGTCATTGACAAAGTAGAAAGAGGCTGCAATTGGGAGGCCTTTACAGTTTGTAATGGCCTAGCATGCACGATTGCTGAATGCCAGGTCAAACTATTAGACATCTTCTTAACTAATGCAGCTAATATGAGTAGATCTAAAGAAATGATACAGGTGGAGCTGTGTGAAAATCTTCAAATACATAACAAACAGGAAAATAAGAAGAGACGCAGTGATGCAACTTTGAAAGTAAGTGGAGAGAAATTCAGGTCTGCATTTGTGCCAGTAAATCAAGGCTCTGTGTCCAGTTGACACCACTTTATTAGCTGAATACTCTGAAAGAAATGCTCATGGGGAATTGCTGGTCACAGTCTTTGCTGTTGCTATGCAACTGTTAAAACACCTATTTGTAGCCAACCGCTTGCCTGATATTAGTTGAAATATTTTTAACTTCTTAACTCACTTGGTGTAAAGTGCTTCATGTAAAAGGAACTTGACTTTTGAAAAAAAAATTGAAGCTCTTAAACCACGAATTATTCATCCAGAAGTTACTTTGTATTTTCAAGAGGGTAGTAACAGTGAAATGTACAAATTTGGCTTCAATTCCAACATTTGCACAAGAAGTATGAATATTTACATCTACCGAGCTTCGCCCAAGAGGAAGAACCCTTACTCAGGACTGTTGAACACGTTAATGTTCCCTGTCGTTCTGACTCCATAGACCTTTCTTTGCTTCTCGTTACTTTGAACTGTGTTTTGAGTTGGGTTGTTTAACAGGACTCTTTGCACTCCTGTAAAAAATTAAGTACGCCCATTGATTCAGTAGCTTGTTGAACCACTTCTAGCAGCACTAACTTGAAGTAATCATTCTCTGTATGACTTTATCAGTTTCCTGCATCATTGTAGTTCAATAAGGAGAGATCATTAGAAGGAACTGAACATGATTTGTCGATGTAAAGAATTCAATTTGAGGCATTTGGCGGCTACACTCCGATGACCCATCACAGCAGAAGAACATCCCAGCGGTGATAGGGATTAGGACAAGATCCCCTGGAGTCTAGACTCTGGTAGTGGAGATGAAGATGGAGGCTTGAATAGGGCCTGAGTGACTAAGGAGAGGCGGTGATGAGGAGGTGGAGTAGACGAAGGCGTCTGCAAAGGAGAATGACAGATACGCAGTGAGATTTAAAGTATGTGGAGTGAAGGCTGATTGGCCTAAAGAAGGCCGGCAGAAAGATGATTGGACTAGACCAGTGATGTCACAATCAGCTTGACAGTGTGGGAAAGTGGAGGTGATGTAAAGCTTAGATTAGCCGCCAATACCTGACAAGCATACAGATGTGTGACTACAGATCTCCCTTATTGAACTTGCACGTAAGCTTCAAAATAATTTTTCCTTTACGAGTTTGCTTTAGTTTATTGAGATTTGTGACCACTTGTTTTCTTACTTTGACCACAGTATTTCAATTGGGTTGAGATCTGGGCTTGGACTGGGTCATTGTGCAACCCCTTGATTCTTTATTTTTTCTGTTGTTCTGCTCTAGATTTCCTAGATTTGTCCTGATCTGAATACATCTCAATACTTTGCCAGGTGCCCAGATGCAAAACAAATCCAAATCATCACTCCTCTACTGCCATGCTTGACAGAGGGTATGAGCTGTGTTTCATTCTTGTTCGGTGTTTGTACATTATGGCCAGTCATCTCCACTTTGGTCTCTACTGTCCAAAGGATATTGTTCAAGACAACTTGTGGTTCGTGGAGATGCAACTTTGCAAACCTAAGCTGTATTGCCATGTTGTTTTTAGAGAAAAGAGGGTTTCTCCTGGCAGTCCTTGCAAACAAGCTGTACTTGTTCAGTTTTTATTCTGTCATGAACTTTAGCCTTTAGCATGCTAGCTGAGGCCGGTATAATCTAAGATGTAACTCTTGGGTTTTTTCATGGTTTCTTTGAGGTCTGCACGATCTGACCTTTGGATGAATGGAGTGAATTTGCTGGGGTGCACATTCCTGGAGCTGATTAGCGTGTTTTTACAGGGATAGGATATTTTAAAAACTATAAATGGACAACAAAGTATTTACAAGGTCTTTTACTTCTACTTATTTTATTCCAGATTCTTCCAATAGCTAGGTTTGCTGCAAAAAATGTTTTTCCCTTAGAGCAATATAAATTAGTGTCATTTTTAAAAATGTTAACTGATATCATGATTGTAAATCACCGATCCCTGGGGTACTCCACATGTGACCTTTCTAATCTAATACCAGTAACTCTGTCCCACAGCTTTCAGTTTAAGATTTAAATGCTGATGGAAACAGGACACAATATGTGTTTCTTTCATGGGGCTTAACCGGTGCTGTGAAGGGTTAATCCTTCTGCAGACGCCCAAGTCATCCCTCATGTTCTTCAACTTTTGATTTTGAAGGGTAGCCGAGGCTGTCAGCCATTCCGCTCACGTCCTCCTTTGAAAATGTCAGACAGCCTGTTAGCAATATTCCAAGCTTATTTGCTACTAATAGGCTCTCATTGACATTCCAGCAAGAAGCTTCCTATGCATCACACCAGCTCATTAGACTGCTCTGAAGTGGGACTGCAGCATGGTCTGTGTGTGTACTGCTGGATGCTTGTTATGAACTCTGCGTGTGTATGAATTGGGTAAATGTTGGTCGGAGGTGTGTGTGTGTTTCACAGAGGCAGTGAGTGTCCACGGTGCGTTTGTGTGTGCGTGTGTGTTTGCAGGATTTTAGTCTCTTGCATTTGACATGCTTCGTTAAGTGTGAGCTCAGGAGATCAGATCAATTTAGAGTTAGATGCTGATGTGAAGAAACCTCAACTCACTTCTTCAAGGTCATCACTGATCTCATACCAGTGAATAGTTGGAGGGGGAAAGGCAGCCTGCAACTATCTGGTCCATTTAGGATTTCTTTAGATCTCGTAGCCTGTAAAGAAGGTGAATTCGTGATATCGTCCTGCCTCTCTACTGCCTGCACTTTATCTCCTTTAACAGCTACCTCTGTTTGCTCTGTACTAAAAGATCCCAACTACCTTCAGCAGTTTGTTTAACATTAAGACAGTTTGACTAAAGTTCAAATAGCTGATGTTTCCTGTAGTTTGGGGCAGATTCAAAAAACAGCTGCCTCCACCTTGCAAAGGAGGACGAAGGTTTGCAGCCACTACAGCTCTTTTTGTGTCATTCTTATTGTTTCGAAATATTTTTGCAGCTGCTTTTGTGTGACGAACATTCAACATTCATTTTAGTAAACAGCTATACCAGCTATTTGTTTTGACAAAAGAGAAAAACTCACACTGACTGTTTCTGTGTTTCTTTCACATAAACAGTCAGTTTTTTTCTCTTTCACAGTAGATATAACTCTAAAAAAGAAAAATTTACAGTTATACCTATTCTTTTTTTTTTAATGGCCTCTGTTGACTCCTATTTTGAGTTAATGGCCAAGTTGTTTTTGCTTTGGTTTACTGTCATGTCAGTTTCGGTTGCTGTTGCAGCTGTTTTTAGTGAAATTGTTCTAAAAGTCCTTTGTAAAATACTTGCCTACCTCTAAATAACAGCACAAAGTAGGGAGCAAGAACTTAGAACATAGTGGACCATCAGAAGCTAAATAGTCAGATAAGAAAAAAGGAAACTGAACATGACACATATGTACATCAGCTCAGTATGGCTACAAACAAATGCTACCATAACATTAGGTGATTTAAAGGCTTAAAATACTTTAAATTCAATTAAATATAGCACCAAATCAGAACAACAGTCAACATGTATTGACATTTGCCATACATCAGACTAGACAGTGGTAACTCCCCGACAACAAACTTCTCTTCTCTTCTCTTCTCCTCTCTTCAGCTGTTGCAGATTGTAAATGCATTTTGACAGGCATGCCCATAATGTGACAGAAAGAGTGATTGTTTATGACAAAGGCATGCCAGATCCATCATGAAGAGGTTTATTTTAGCTTTACGTCACATAACTAATTTAACATTTGTAGCCTTGTTTGTTTGGCAGACAACAGGCGTGGAGCTGCTGATGAAGTGTATCAACATCCCAGCGACCAATGACAGCGTGGTGAGTCCAACCATGTGCCTAGAATCCATTGCAGGACACTAGGTGGAGGCTACATTTTGTTGAATGAAGCAACAGATATTAGCCACCCAACCACAGCTTAAAGTTCATCTCTCAGCCATGGTTGTAAAAGGCTGATGGAGTATTGTCGTCACCCCGCCAAGTGGGCTGCATGGACACTTAAGTTTGTGAATGCAGTAACTAGAGAACAAGGCCATGTAGGATTTTGAAATTGATAGTTGTGTCGACTAGGAGGCTGAGGGGAAGCACTGGCAGCCGCCAGTCTGTTTTTAAAATGCTGACAGTTGAAATCCATCACTCAGTGTGGAAGAAGCTTTCCCAGACATATAATATTGTTATTTCTTCATCTGAATTCAGTATGCTATTTGGCAGTATTGTAGGTCTAAGATTAATGTCCTTATAAAAGAAAATGTGAAGTAATTTGATTAACTTCCCGTGAATAACACTCGTCCGTCTCTCCCTTTCTCTGCTTTTCCCCACCAGGAGCTCTACATCATAGACTCTGCAGGGAAGGAGACATTAGTGGATTCCTGTGAGAAGATGGTGAGACTCGTTCCCTGGATTTTTTTTAATCTGCATGATACTAGATAAATTCATCATCTAGAGCTTCACCTCCTGTCATAGTAAAGTATTATTTGATTTGCTACACGAGTAGAGAAAAGTAAGCTGATGTGGGACCAATCATATGTCTGTCCCACTTCCTTCATTCCTTGTATATAAAAACCAACATTTCCCACCTCATCACCACTCGTTCCTTTCTGTAGTGGGGGGAACCTTCGCTGCTGTGCCTGGTTTTCGACCTGACTAGTGAGCAGTCTTTTGCTAACTGCAGCCGCTGGCTGGAACGAGTCCGTGCTCATTGCCAGGGTCTCCATGTTCCAGGTAACACCTCACAGAACGTGAAATACTGGGAAACGGAAAATAAAAGGGAGGGAAATCAATCAAGACCACTGTGGTCAGAAGAAGACTGATATTACCAGCTGTGGTAATTTTAATATGGTTAAAGATAAAATGAGTATGTCAAATTGAGGTGGCTTCCAAAGTGTCTTACAGATGTGCAGCAACAGGAAGGCTAAAGCTGCATAAACAGCATGTGCTACATAAGATAGCCAGTTGTATGTGTAGAAGGGTATCAGCTGAGCCAACTTACACATGTAACCCACTTTGCAACCCACCCTCTCCCTGAAAAAAAATACATTTGAGTACAAATCTGTGAAAAAAAGTTTCAAAACATTAACTCACAAACCACAAGACTTATGTAACAAAATCTTTTAGACAGATGAAACCAAAGGGGATATGTTTGCTCATAGTGCACAGTGTTTGGAGAAAAATGGAACTCTGAATTTGTTGAATAACTTATTGCTCTTTTTACTATTGGTGTACTTAGCTTTTCAGATATTGTTTCTGGATTTTGTTTGAATAAATAAGGAATAATGACAGTGTAATATGTCAGCAGTTCCCATTGATGTGACTTTATTTCAATAATTAACGAATTGGTAAGAATCAGATAAACTGTTCCGTTACTTTAACTTGTTAATAGTTAAATAAAGACCCTAAATCTTTACAAACATCTCAAATGCATCACTTAGTCTGATGCCATAAAAGAAGAATTTTTGAATTTTTAGAACTTTTTGAATTTCCTAGTATGTGGACCCAATGTCAGCCCAGATTAGACGATAGTGCAGATGATACCCATCTACCCTGTTAGTGTCATGTAAGGTGAGCTATTTGTGCAGCTTTAGCATTCCTGTTGCTGCACCCCTTTGTTGCCACTTTGCAACCCACCAAAAAAAAAGACACATTTAACTACAAATCTTTAAAAACAAGTTTCCAAACATTAACTGAACAAACAACAACACTTCTGGAATAAGTCTTGAATCTGTGTTTATGTGCATCTCTAAGTGCATCTTTCTGTTTGCGTGTGTTCCAGGTGTCCTGGTGGGCAACAAGTCAGATCTGTCTGCTAGAAGAGAGGTACAGGCATCTGTGGCCAAGGAATGGGCCCAGAGTCAGGGACTGGAGTACCACGAGACCTCCGCTGTGAGTGAGCTTATCGCGCACATCGACACAGCGTTCACGGCAGACTTTAACAGTTCCCACATCTGAAGGATGAACTATGCAGGAAAATATCCCATTCTTTATATCTTTTTATAATACAGTGACTACTGCCTGCATTTCTGTCTGTTCATGTTTGTCTTTTACAGAAAGAGATGGAGAACTGTGATGCTCCTCTCCTCTGTTTAGCTCGGGCCTTCCATTCTCTGTACCAAGAGCACCATGAGACCATCCAAAACCTTAATCCAGCCTAGACCACCGCCACCCTGCCCCACTTACCACACACCTTGATTTTTCACCATTAGGAGGATACAAAGTATCTCTTCTGAGAGAATTTCATCGACTGAGGGCCTTTGAAACTTACAAATTCAGATAATACACAGCAAAACACTGTTTTCTACCACACAAGCAAAGGGATAGCTTGTTCAGACAGATATTTTCCTATGACCACAAATAAAGTTGTTTTTCTCTGATAATAAGTGATTAGCCATGTTCTCTCTTATCCGTGTGTTTCCTCCTGGCGTCAGCTTTGCCTCACTTGGCTGTTTTTTGGGGGGGGGGTTGCATTCACTGAATGCTATTTTCTGTTTCTTCTCTTTTCTGTTCAGTTTCTTTCTCCCGCTGTTCATCTACTGCTTTCTCCCTTGCTGTGTTAACTCCCTGGCTGCAGCCCTCGCACATCATTTCAGTCATGTCCCCTGTGCGGCGCTAACAACCAGTAATCACCGTTCTAATTAGCGCTCTCCCATTCAAACCAGGTCAAAGCCATGTCCTTGTTCTTTCTCTGCCTCTCAGACCAGCTGCTACCATTCAAATGAGGGCACACTGGTTTGAGGCAGACACAATAGTTTTTATCTCATTATGCACCACATATAATAACTGCAGCATTTACTCATGACGACTCTGTCCTGTTTTGGAGTCCAAACTCAGTCGCAGAATTTGTTTTTTGTGTGGTCTTTTGAAAATCGCAGCTGTGTTTATTCCCCAAACATGTGCAGTAACTGGATAACACCTAAAGGAACTAATCTGGAAACTTTATCCCCTGCAAAATGGTTTGTAGTGAAGTTCTTACCAGAATCTGCATTAAACAACTTATAATTGTTATTGCAGCTTTTGTACTCATTGAGTGGGTGATTATAATTATAGCAATTAGGCTCTCTATCCTTCTCATTCTTTCTCTCCTTGTTGTTTTGTGTCTGTAATTGGTATGTGTGTTTGTGAGGGTGTCTGCATGTGTTCTTTCTCTTTGTGCCCAACAATGTGCGCTTGCATCTCCGTAAATGTATTGTGGCACTGGCAACTGCAGTTGGCTCTTCAATGTGGAACCTGTAATGTAAGTACTTGCGTGTGATGGATTTTTTGGAAGTGTGAACTCATAAACCTGGAAGGCTTGGGCTTGGTGGAGCCTTTTTGAAGCGTAATTACGTGACTGTCTTCTGTTCTTCATCTACAGAAGCTTCAAGGACAACCTGGCTTATTGTTGATACAGAAAATCGCTGTGTTCCCTTTATATTCAGGGGAGGGTAGACATACTGTAGAAGTAGGAGGTCTAAAAAAAGTCTCTGTGGAAGGTAGGTCATAGCTGCAGTAGCGGGTGTGTTCATCTTTGGACTTAGTTCTGACTGCCAAAAACTGCATTTGTCAGATGGCCACTTGAGGTTTGATCCAAAAAGATTGACATAGCTTTAGGGTCTGAAAATTAAAGCCTCAAACCTGCATCCTTTTTGATGACTGCCAGGTGGGAGGGGGAGGGGGGGGGGTCCTCTGTTTCAAAAAGAAGTTGTATTTATTTTCCTCATATGGCATCAACTGTCCATCATATTTGGATGTGATGCAACCACCGGTTGCTAGGGAAAATTTGCATTGCCTGACTGGTTGGCAGTGGTTTCTGGAGGTTGCAGAGAAGGTGCTGCACCAAAAGCTTCACAGTGATTGCTGGAGTTTTTCATGTTTCATGCAAATATTATGCAAGTAGTAGCCCAGTGATAATGAAACTTGAAAAAGTGCAACAAAAACTACAAATGGCCCACAAAAAAAGTTGTCTGTTGTCTACAGCTCTGAGGCACAGCTTTTACTTTGAAGGCGAAATTTCACAAGGATTTCTTTATCAACTGGTTGAGAAATGCACATTTTTCTCTAGTGAAAGGTTGTTCCCAGGGGATCACTGATTGGTCTGTAGGCCTGTGTGGCTGGGACCAATATGACAGAAACCAGATTGCATGGATGTGATAAAACAAAGAACTAAACGGCTACTTATTTTAAGTGAAAGAAAGATGTTTAGTGCAAAACTGACCTCTGAGGGCTTTTATGGAGCGCTGGCACACTGAGCCAGGTGTTGAAAACAAGCCCCACCACCTCTCCAGTGGCTGCAGATGAGACCTGCCACACAAACAGGCCACAGGTGGAGCGTCACAAATCATTTTCCGCCCGTCACTGTACCAGCTTCCAGCAACCACTCACAAACGATTAGGGAATACTCCATTTTTCCTTCACGACAGGTGGTGGCCTGATGGTCATGGACAGGCGTGTGTGACAGGGGCCTTACTCACTTGAAAATACATTGTCATGCAATAAATGTCACATATTCAAAATGGCAGAGAAGCTCATGTCATGTGGTTATTGGTCAGATGTCTGCAAAACCTCAATAGAAGTCTGTGAAAATGGCCCTTGGCTCTCTTGCTCTATGACAACAATAAACATTTTCCTGATGAGCACAAGCCTACCTAATAATGAACAAGTTGCTGTTTCCTCGGGTCCCATATGAAAATACCAAGATGACGACTCTGAGAGCACTAAACTGGAGGATTCACAAAGGGACTAACCAAGGGACATCATTAGATTCATTTTTTATGTATGGTCTATGGTCAGTTCCCATAGAGTCCCATGTTTAAATTAGTCTTGGGCTGAGGTGAATTTTTTATATAAATATATCTGTATTTTAAACTTCATTTGTGCATGAAGAAAACTTTAACTCATGAAATTTCCATAACGACACTTCCTGTCTGTATGAGGACACTCGGGGGGGGGGGAAACAATTCCCTAAACAGCCCTTTGAAGTTGTCAAGAGGACAATCCAAATTTTCAAACTATGGTTTTGAGCTACAATTTATTCACACAAACATAAACACGAACACACAACAAGGTACAGTATAACACAAGCTCTTGACTATCCTAGAAAACCATTATTATTACTTAAACAGTGTCCCTCCTGTCCTCTATTCAATTTAAATGGGGCATCATGCCTCGGGAATATCACTTAATAATATCATAAGACGGAGTGTGGGCTGGTTCTTATTGCTTCGGGAGACACTTCTTCATTTCCACAGATATTGAAACAGGTTTTTAGAGATCACGGCAAATGTCGAGCTCTTTGCTTTCGTGCTTCTCTAGCATGCTCAATCATCTTTCCCTACTAAACACAATCATTTCCTCTCAATGATTAGTATTCATAACAGGTTTGCTCGGCCTGTAATACAACACAGCAGGACAGATGCTTTTCACCTTCCAAGTATAAGTGAGGTAAATGTGGCACTAACACTCGTTCAAAGTAGACATGTTTGCAGCAGGTAATAGTGGTCGGCTTTATGATGTTTATAGCTGTTGACTCTTCAGGGGGTCCTCAAATTTTGTGTCACTGTAACATTAATGCAATTTCTTTATGGCTTTAATTATTACTGGTGTAAAACACAATCATTTCTGTGTCTGGAGTTTGTTTGGCAATAGTTTTACATTAACCCTTCATAATTATAAACAGAGATGGGCAGTAACGCGTTACTATAATCCGATTACTTTTTTCAAGTAACGAGTAAAGTAAGGGATTACTATTGCAAAAACGGTAATCAGATTACCGTTACTTTGCCGTAGGAACGCTGCGTTACTGCGTTACTAAAACCGTGATTTTTTTTTGCGAGAATGTCTCACGACAATGACGTAAGCGAGTGCGACGTTTGTGACAACAGCTGTGTGCAGATCAACAATGGATCACATATCGATTGTGGGAGAGAGTATGAGCGTGCAGCGTTTAAAGCGTGGAAGTACTGACCTTACTTTGAGTTTGATTCCATAAAAAGTGACAAAAACATTAGCGTCCGTTGTGCGTGGGAAGAAAACTTCTTTTTACACCGACCCCCCCCCCCCCAAACAAGCTCCGAGTGCGCAACGACGTAATGGGAAATTCACAGAGAAACTTGCGGATTCTTCCACTGACCGCTGCGGCACACCTGCACCAGGGCAAACCTCCGCCTACACCACTCCTGCTTTACAGGTGAAAATAGAGCAACAGGACCGCTGAGTCTTTGACTTTATTTATTTTCTGCTGTGTTTTACTTGCATCTATTTGAAAGACTGAGTGTAAACACAAAAAATATTTTATTTTATGTGCTGGAATGTGCAGAAAATAGGTTTAAATGTTAAACTAATTTATTCAAGTCAGAGAATGTTGCATATAATTTAATTTTTGCTTGATGCATAAAGTTAAAAGATTAAAACTAATAAAACAAGTTTTAAAAAGAGACTTTTCCATTTGATTACATTTTGTATGATGGATTATGCAGAAAAAGTAGAATTGGGCTGAAAGATCTATCGCTTTATCACCTCTTCAGGTTGTAAATCGTGTTTTTAAAAAGTAACTAAGTAACTATGTAATTAATTACTTTTGAAAATAAGTAATCAGTAAAGTAACGGGATTACTTTTTTGGGGAAGTAATCACTAATTAGTTACTGATTACTTTTTTCAAGTAACTTGACCAACACTGATTATAAAGCACTTATGATTCTCTAATATAATGAAGTATTTAATACTGTAAGTAATTCTGGGTGTTTTTTGCAGTACTTAGCAAGAGCATTGACTTTAATTGTGTATCGTATGGGACATAAAATTGCAATGCTGCTGCTTTTCCAAGTCGGTGAATAGTGAATGGCAAAAATAGTTCACATTCCTAAAATCTATTATTATTTTTGATTTGATTAAACTTTATTTATATACAACCAAATCACAACAGCAGTTGCCACGAGGTGCCTTATATTGTAAGATAAAGACCCCTGCAATAATACAAAGGAAACCCCAACAATGAGATCACCGCCTGTGAGCAGCAGTTGATGGTAGTGGGACAGAAAAACTCCCTTGTAACAGAAAGAAACCTCTACAGAACCAGGCTCAGAGCAGAGCAGCCATCAGCTACAACCAGCTGCAGGTAACGGGAGCAACAGAGGACAGAAGAGAGGCAGAGATTAATAATAACTAATGATTACATGCAAAGTGCTGGAAACTCAGTTTAAAAGCACATTAGGAATTGTTTAAATGCCTAAGCACCTCATTAAAAAAAACAACAACACATATTTATAATGAAGCAGAAGAACTTAATATAATCATATTTTGTATGATATCTACTGCTAACAAATTCTATATAATAAGAATTAAGAAGTTTAATGTAAACTTTCAGTTTTTCCTGGTTATTTAGGATATAATATTACAAAATGGGTATACAGACAATTGACAAGTGTAGTTTCCATTTAAGGTAGTGTAAACTAGGTTACTTTTGTGACAACAGTTAGCAAATTTTTATAGCATTTTAGACATTTGATAAAAGTTAGAACTTTGTGGTTTCATCTTTTTTTTGTTTTTTACATTCCTTCAGTCTTTGATTCAACCGTTTGACGGTTGAAGATTTGGTTTTAGTGTTAACGTTAGAATAAGGATTGGATTAACCAAACAAACACATGTACATGTATTTTGCCACTCCCCCTAAATACAGAGTGGAGTAGGGAATAGCCTCTCTATGGGAGAAAAAAAAAAAACACCCTGTAGCCAAAGTCTGAAAACTGCTCATACAAACTTCATCAACTTTGGCACTAGAGTCCCCAGCAACAAATTTTCCAAATTGAAGAGGATTATATGAACGGTTATTGAGATAAGTGAACAAAGAGATTTCTGAAATTACTACTCACGTGTGGGCCCACAGTGGGTAGCTGTGGATGAACTGTGGGGCTATGTGGGCAGCACAAAAACCACACTTATTCCACACAGCGCTCAAGGGGGGGTGCCTACACAGCCCCCACAGCAGTTTTGTCCTTTTGGATCACACACTTCTAGAAAACAGCAGAACATGGGCCTTCTTACAGAAAACTCATGTGGGGCCCATGTTGGCCCATATGGGGTACGTAGAAGTTCTGACCCTCTGGACCTCCAAATCTCACTTTGCCCACACTGGGCAGCACACCATGCTGGCACTCTGTTGATACGCAGACAGACATATGTCACCTGCCTAAACTGCCTTTGTGCAAGTTCCACTAGTAGTTTCTCCAAAACTACATTTTGTCACAGTAACACAAAACAGCTGATCAACAGAAATTTGTGAGAAATGTGGATGAGAAAGTGTATGAAAATAAGCAGAAATTCTTAAGTGCAAGCCTTGACTGATGAATTTCTGATTCAATTTCGCAGACAGTTGTCATCAGGTTTAATGCAGTGTGTTGAACTTAAAGCAGAGCCTAAGCTGCTGCATTGAAAATCCCCACATGTGCAAAGGTTGAGTAAACACTTGAAGCACTAATTGCTATGTTTGGATACAACCTAATTGACACTTTGATTACCTTAAAATGCCACCATATGTTTATATTTGAGTCAATTATGCTTGCTGTGCTCTTTTACACTTAATAAAAACGCATCAGACATGTTTAATGGTTTGACAGTGACTTCATTAAAACCAATCCATGCTCTTGGCGTAGCACAACACAGCACATCATATCTGTGGAAGGTCTGAGTGTGCTTTGGGACCCGAGGACTTGATTTGAGCTACATTTCACTGCAGTGCTCCTCATCCAACACAGAGTTTTGTATTCATGACACAGCCTGAGCACAGGGCGGAGAGTTCCAACTCATATCTTACACCTACTCTGGCTGTTTTTCTGTTTCTGTCGCACTTTTCCTGCAGATCAGCTTTCTGCCTGTCTGGTGGCTTACTCTCTGAAAAATCTGTTTCCATTTGCTTAACACCTGTAGTTTTTAAAGTCGCTGCTGCTCTTTTACAATTTATATTCGTCTCATGCCACAGCAGACCAAGAAGATTGACGCCAGGCACAAATCTGTGCAGGTTTATTAAATTGACACACCAAATTATGCAATAATTATAAAAATATTCTAGCTCACAATCTTATCATTTGATTTAATTTGAGGTGAACTGACCTCAACCTTGATTTCTCTTCTTTTTGCTTTTTTCGGTCTGTGTGTAGGCTTGAATCTAAGCATGGTTTGTTCTATAGCCTCTAACTGTCCATGACCTAAAAAGCTTACTAATTGCAGGTGAGGGAGGACACAGCAGCTGTTCCCCCAGATCTGCTTCCCTTACAATAATCAGCTACCGTGCCTCTGAGCTCATCTGCGTCACCACAAAATTTTTTTGGTTGTTTGTCTTTTATTTCATTATCTTCCATTTGAGGTGCCATTTGTTAAAATAGCAGTCATTGCATTTGCATTCTTAAATAATTAAGGTAACCTCCAGGCAGTATTGTAAGAATTGTAATATTACATTTGAGATAACCATTAACATTCATAACTTCCCCCCCATTTTGTTGTACAAAGCAGTCCAACAGATGTTTTGTAAATCCTTACCAGAGTTGCACAAATAGTAAAATGGCCAACAAATACTAGCTTAAAGTCCTCAGGCGAAAGCAAAACAGAACAGTCATTTGTAGCAATGTGTGAAACTGGCAGTCGTCTCATATCACAATAAAATTGCGAGCTCCCAGCCAGTAAGAGTGCAATACTGTGGAAAAAAATTCAACCAACCCTCAAACCAAGTCATTTTGTTCTTGAAACAGACCTGAAAAATAACAGAAAGTTCTCAATTGAGCAAAGCGAATAAAGGTAGGTAGTAGTAGGTTCAAAGGTAAGGATTTAAGAGGCCTGACACAAGACCTCATTTGATCCATCTACTGTCCACTGAAGCCTCATCAGAAATGGTCTCAGTGGAAGGTTAACTGTCAAGGAGCCATTATCAATATCAGTGGGGCAACAGTGATTGTCTACAGCCATCTGTAAAACATGGCAAAGGCTCTGTCATGGTTTGGGGCTGCATTTCAGCCATTGGTGTTGAGGATCTCGTCAAGATGAATAGAATTATAAATGCAGAAATGTACTGTCAGATTTTGAGCCACCATGCAGTTCCATCTGGAAAGTATCTGACTGGCAGCAGCCTCATTTCTCCCCACAACATGATCGAAAACACACTGCCAGTGCTTTAAAAGCACACCAGGACAGAAAAACACTCGCAGTCAGCCATGGATTGGCCTCTCCAGAGCCTGGACCTCAACATTATTTTAAAATTATTGTGCAATCATCTTGACAGACAACAGAACGAAAGACAGCCAACATCCGAAGAAGAGCTCTGAATGCCCTTAAAGAAGCCTAGAGAACTATTCCTGAATTCTACTTAAAGAAGGAAAAGGTGGTTATACCAGATACCGGCTTTGTGCAAACTCTAGAGAGCAGATTTGAAAGATTGCTGAGTGACAGATGAGGGAATGATGTAAAGTCTGCCTGCTCCTAGTCAAAAAACCCTTCCTCTAAGCATTTGATTATAGGGGTTGTTTCAGGGGCTGTTGGCTTTCTCCCTCTAATATTAAAGGGTCTTTACCTTACAGTATAAAGTACCTTGATGGCTTTTGTTGTGGAATGATGCTATAAATATATTTAAAATCTTTCTAGACTCTGTTGTGAATCAACAAAATTTAGCCTCCAATATATTCATGGTGCAAATGTTCTGTGGAAGATTTATGTTCCCTGCACTTCGGCGAGGTCACCAAGTTCAAATTTTGTGATGAAGAAAAATCATTATGTACCTCCGGTCCAGATGGGGGCAGCGTGCTGCTGTTTGAATAGAGCAGAACTGCTACTCCACTCCCTTTACTCTTTCCTCCTTCCCTCCCTCCCCCACTCGCTCACTGCTCTTCAGTGATCTCAGCAGTACTGCAGAGAGACATGCCAGCCACTTTGATCATCACACCGGGGGAGGAGAGAGAGTGGGACGAAGGAAAGAGAGGGACAGACAGCGCATGAGACAGACTTTCATGCAACATGCAGGACATCGAGGCTGATTTAAGAATTTGAGATTTATTCCAGAGCTCATGAAAATGGCAGGACAGACAGCTGATGAAGAGCTGACAGCAACAGAGAAAAAAGTGAAAGAATGACAGAAAGAGGGATGCTGAAGAGTGCTGTGAATGAGTGACTAAGAAGGCAAAGTCAAAGTGAATGAATGAAAGTGACCGAGTATCACCTGAGCCTCTGTGAGCCAAACTGCTAGGATTGGCTGTTCCAGCTGAACCAGCTTTAACCATTTGGAAGTGTTTCACTCATGGCAGTAGGATCTCATCTACTGCTATGTAGAGGCACTCCCTACAGTTTTCAGAACAATAAATGTCAGATTTAATTAGCTGATTTTATTTAGATTAGAGTTAGTGGCCCAACAGTTACGTGACGCACCAGAGTGTCACGAAGCGGCCATTTGCCCACTTTTGCATTGCTCTGTACCTTATCAAAGAACGTGACATTTCATCGAATGCTTAAACAAGTGGTGAATATCAAATCTATGACGTGTTTTTTAGATGTTACACCTTAGATTTATAAGTCATTTGTGGGAAAGGACACATTAGCAATGTCCTTCATTAGCAGTACAGCTAACATCAGTGATGCATCTATAATGTCAAGTAAGTAAATAACACATCCTTGAACATTAATGTTCTCATCTATCACATACTTAAATACCACATCATGAAAAAACAAAACTTCTGGGCTCATTTTCTTTTTAGTTCTTCTGGCTGAAAGACTCATGCAGTGGCGAGGCATCCGTGCAAACTTCCACAGAATGATCACCAGTGCTGGGCATAATGTGTTCCAAAGTAATGCATTACTGTAGTCCCAAAATATTTTTCAGTAATGCAGTAATGTAACGTTAGTGCATTACTGTTACTGTACTAAATGTATTAATATTTATTAATTACGTTATGGTTACAATTATGCATTACAAAGGTTATTTACACAGCATGGCTACAAGGGAAATAAATCAAACAAAAATGCAGAAACAACTGAAGTATGGTGTATCTGCTTAGTCAGCATGCTAACACAAAGCTAGCCATAAACCCAGAGTGATGATAAAGCTGAGTGCATGCTGACCCCCAGCCCAGCAGCCAGAGCCAGATCTTCAACAGCAGCTGTAGTCTCGGTTTCTACATGTTCATGTTTCACGTTCACGTTAGATCAGATATAATACAACAAAGACTCATTCAGTTCCCTACGGGGGGTTCAATTTTTATTTGTCATCAGGACTTGATGCATCCAAGTTCAGAATCATTCAGTTTTGGCACCTTGAAAGACATTATGTTTTTTTGTTTTTTTGTTTTAATTTGTCATTTACAACAACACAAAGCAAAACCAAAGAACAAGAAAATGAGATAAAGAAAGAGACTAAGGCTGTGTGAAAGTTCAAAGTAATGGAGGAAATAAAATTAAATGAAAAGGCAAGATAAGATTCTCTTCTGTTTAAAAAAAAAAGCCTTGATACGCTTTTCAAAGGTTGTTTTTTTTTTGTTTCAAGCATGATGAGACCCCACCCCAAATAACCCACTCAAAAAGAAAACAAGATAAAGAAAAGTAGAAATTGACACAGTACTGTAACATTAATTACTACTTTTTTCACTCCCACTGCCCTTACATGGTATCATTGTTCAGTTGTTCAAAACATAGGTTCCTTAAAAGCAGATCGGATGATTTTAGATTAGCATGCATGTAAATTCTTAATTTTTTTTTGGAGTCACTTAGCTTCAGCTCACTCGTAGCCATGTTCTCACACGCACTACTTTGTGTCTTTGGCAGTAGTGACGATTCATTGTCCATAGTCATCTGCAAGTTTGCAGAGAGACCATCCATTACCCAGAGTTCTCTCTTCACTTCACCCCTGTATGGGGCAAAAGCAAGAGTGGCCAACTCACATCTAGCTGACCCTGAACAAAGATGGCTGCCAGGGTTTTGGCGGAAGGCCAAACGATTTTGTTGTTGTTGTAAAAGAATGTGATAATGTGTCTAACGCTAACCAATACCAGTTTATCAAGTAGGCTGAAGCCTTTGCCCGTCAAATGAGCCAGTCACAATGAATCCTCCGTCTTGGTTTAGTTTCCATGACGACTCGGTTTAGTTTCATTGTAGGTTACGTTGTTTCTTTCTTTTTTTTCTTTTTTCTTGATATTTTTTGCTTCAGGGAAGTCGAGTCATGATTTATTAACATATATGTTCATATATTTATATATAATCAATACATATATTAACTTATGTGTTTTTTCTTGGTTTTTTTCTCTTTTTTTTGCGGCCTGAAATGCTCCCTGCTAAAATCCCGTACCGCAATGGTTCACAGTATTAATGCGAATAAAGAATGAAATCAAGAAGATACAGTAACTAAAGAAAGGAGTAGGGTTTATAAGGGAATTTAGGGTGCGTGTGTTGGGGGGGAGGGGCTTGTGGTATGGTAGTGCCAGGGTTGGTTCATAGGCAGGGCCGTGGGGCCTTTCAATCAGACTGAGGAAGAGTAAAAAATATAAAGTTCGCCTATAAATGGGCAGTTTGGCCCAGCCCACCACTCCACAGTTCCACAGCCCCGAGACAACCACCAACCACCCCAACCCAGCATCATGAATGCCCCCCATCCCCACTCATCTTTCCCCGACCTTCCCCTCAACTCTTTACAAACATGTTCAAAACTTGTTAAACAATGGTTCATGGGAAAATCATGCATGTTTCTTTTTTTTATGCAATTTTACTCCATTTCCTTTTTATTAAACAGAAACTCTGTGATTATCTGAGGCGCTGTGGAGCTCTCAGAACTTCCCCTCTGTTGCCTACCCCTCGCTCCTCAGTCTTTTGGAGCCCTCTTTCTCTTTCTGTTTCCTTAAGCCACAATCTTTCCCCCCAGAGTTCCTCTGTTTTCTCTTAATGTCTGTGTCATTTTCATACAGGTGTGGTGCGCCGATTGGCGGTGTTGCTATGGCCACCTGAGTCTTTCAGGTCCTTCTGGATGCAGTTGTGGACCTGCAGGAAGTTGTGGTCCCTCTCCGTGGAGTTATAGGTGGCTGTCGGAGTGCCTGTTTGGCCTTTGGGGAGCGTGTACATGGACAGCTCAGTGGAGGGCAGCGTCCCAAAGGCCTTCAGGCCCACTGGCGATGCCTCGCGAGAGTGCGAGGGATCTGTAGAACGGGATGAAGAGCGCGAGCGGCGTCGATAACGGTAGCGGTAGCTTGGGATGCGTGTGATGGCTGCCCCTTGGAGGTAGTCGGCGGCTCGTGCCCCCACACGCAGCTCCCGATGTCGGTCGATGAACATGTGCACAGCCAGCACACCCACCATTTCAGCCATGATGAAGGAGAGGGCGCCAAAGTAGAAGGACCAGCCGTAGGAGTAGCTGTTCTTCTTGGAGTCACTCTTGGAAGGATCCCCAGCATTGGCTGATATGTACACAATGATTCCTATAATGTTGCTCAGGCCTGGGTAAAGAAATGAGGGATGGAGATTAGCTCAAGAGCTAAAATGCAGCCAATCGCAGACAAAGCCACACGTTAAGCACACATGAACCTCAGTATAATGAAATATTCACAGCCACACTATGACCACCACCCTAATATTGTGTTGATCCCCCTTTTGCTGCCAAAACAGTCCTGACCCATTGAGGCATGGACTCCACTAGACCCCTGAAGGTGTGCTGTGGTGTCTGGCACTAAGGTTTTAGCAACAGATCCTTTAAGTTTTAAGGTTGAGCCTCCATGGATGGGACTTGTTTGTCCAGCACATCCATTCAATTCAGAACCTCAAACTTACTGTTGTGCTCCTCAAACAACATCGAATACTGTTTCCATGAAAGTGTGTACATGATCTGAAAATGTTGCCCAAAGCATCACACTGCCTCCGCCCACTTGGCTTCTTCTCATAGTGCACTTTAAAGACAAAATGTTCCCTTACTCCCTAATATATCCTACCCACTAACAGCTGCCATGATGAAGAAATAAGCATCATAATTCACTTCACATGTCAGTGGTCATAATGTTATGTCGGTGTATGCAAAGTAAATATGCAAAAACATATATGTTATAAAATAAGGTCAAATTAAGATCATCATATGTCATATTTATATTTTCCTCTTAATAATCTTACCTTCCTCCACACTTTTCACTGTCTGCTCAGACTGACTACATTTTTGTAACTTTTCTCTGTATGGAGGGCAGCAAGTACTGTATTTAGGACAGCTGGTACCAGCAGCAGCTGAATCGAGTTCAGCATGTACAGTAGGGTCCACAAGTTTTTTGGACTACGCAGCTTTTGTAGTTTTGCCTCTGTACACCACCACTGGGGATTTCAAATCAAACAGTCGACATGTGATTGAAGTGCAGACGTGCGGCTTTAATTTTAGCGGTTTAACAAAAAGGATCACATTAACTGTTTAGGAACTACATTCATTTTTATTCATAGTCCCCATTTTCAGACGTACAAAAGTAATTTGGCAAACCCAAGTGTAGGTCTTTAATACCGAACATTTTCCCTGAGGGGAAAATCAAACCTCTGAAAGCTTAAAATGACTTATTATGATTTGTCATTATTTTGACACATAGTAGTGTTTCACTGAAAGTATAATGATTCAATAGGCAGTCACAGGGCCTAGAATGACATTTATGATTATTATAAGAAAGCAACCTTTTCATATTTAATTGAGGCTTTTATGTTGAATTTGTTTACATTTCAACTGCTATTGTTATCCACCAGGAAAGTGGCCAAATAGCTGTCCTTCACATCTGATGGCTGAAGTGGCTGATCAGTGAGCATGGCAGAGAACCATAAATATGCCTAAAATAAATTAGTAAATTATCAATGTGCAATGTGCATCTATGCGCAACAGCATTAATATGAGTAGAATCAGTGATACTTGAAAGAAAGCATATTCCCAAAAGTGCAGGATTTTTTCCAAACTGGGGCAGGTTCACTTTTATTTCTTATGTCTTATTTGAATGTTTTCATCTGTGCCTTTGTATTTTACCCTCCTCTATCTCCCCCCAGCCTCCAATGAGCTTCAACTCACATCCTTTGTCAGGCTCTCTGTTATCTGGGTGTGTGTAGCCAGAAATAGACACAGACATGGACAGACAGCCAGAGAGACAAAAAAGACGAATACAAAGCTAAACGGTGAAAACAGTTCTGCACAAAGACATAGAGCAGCAGTCCGAGGTGTGAGGACTTTGTAGGCCTGATTGAGATGGATCAGAGAAAAAGTATCAGGGACACCTTATTTTTAGAGTGTAATCCCAGTGGCCTCCTCTTAGCCTAGCAACAGGGTGAGAGAGTCAGACGCAGACAGTGAGAAAGAGAGAGAGAGACAGAACTGCATCTCTCACTTCTGACTTGGAGGGGAACTAGTTATCTAGTGCAGCACAGTAGGCCATGGCCTAGAACCATGCACAGCCACACACACATACACAATCAGAAAAATTCTGTGGCAAAATGGCAACTTGCACTATCTTTGTCTTGTGTCGGATGCGGTGCTGTATAACACAATGCAACTGGACTCTAGAGCAGTGCAGACATGTTCTCTGGAGTGACGAATCACACTTCTCCGTCTGGCATTCTGATAGACGAGCATGGGTTTGGCGGTTGTCAGGAGAACGGTGCTTATCTGACTGTATTATGCCAACTGCAAAGTTTGGTGGAGGGGGGATTATGGTGTTGGGAGTTGGGCTCTGTCCCTTAGTTCCAATGAAAGGAACTCTTAATGCTTCAGCATATCAGGACATTTTGGACAATTTCATGCTGCCAACTTCATGGGAACAGTTTGAGGATGGCTCCTTTCTGTTCTAATATGACTGCACATCAGTGCACAAAGCAAGGTCCAAGAATAAGCACATTTGGCGTGGAAGAACTTGAATGACCTGACCCCAACCCGACAGAACACCTTTGGGGTGATTTAGAGCTTAGACTGTGAGCCAGGGCTTCTTTTCCCACACCAATGTCCCACACCTCACAAATGTGCTTCTGGAAGAATTATCAAAAATTCCCATAAACACTCCTAAACCTTGTGGAAAGTTTTCCCAGAAGAGTTGAAGCTGTTATTGCTGCAAAGGGTCAACATCATATTAAACCCTATGAATTTAGAATGTGATGTTACCCAAGTTTAGATGTGCGAACAAATACTTTTGGCCATATATATAAATATGGACATGGTCAAGTTCACACTTAAGTGTTTCAGATCATTAAACAAATTTAAACAGAAGTTTCAAAATGAATGTGTTTATTATTAAGAGGAAAAAATCCAAACCTACTTGGTCCTGTGTGAAAAAGTCATTGCCCCCTAAACCTAATAACTGGTTGGTCTACTCTAAGCAGCAGCAGCAGCAACTGCAATCAAGCATTTGTGATCAAGCATTTGTGATCACTGGCAATGACTCTTTTACAGCCCTGTGGAGGAATTACGGCCCACTCATCTTTGAAGAATTGTTGTAATTCAGCCACATTGGAGGGTTTTTGAGCATGAACCACCTTTTTAAGATCATGCCACAGCATCTCAATCTGATTCAGGTAAGGGCAAGGCCACTCCTAAGTCTTCCTATTGTTTTTCTTAAGCCATTGCGAGGTGGACTAGCCAGTGTGTTTTCACTTTCAATCACTTTCCTAGTAGTAAAGTAAATCATACCACTGTATAATCTATATATATTATTTTTCACAGTGGTAACATAAAATCATCAAGTCTAACAGAAACCTTTCTTAATATTTGCTTAATATGCTCCCCTTCCCTTTTCTCCCAGTATATCAGTATAGTTTTTAACTTACGCTGGCTCTTTGGTCAGCTTCATTTTCATCTGCCTCTTCATACATCCACAAAGATTTTACCTCCTCTAACTTGCTTCTTCTTAATGTTTACCTCCATCTACTCACCCACTTTGACTGTTATATCTCCCGGTAAGTCTGCCTGTTTTCCTATTTCCCTTAATACCTGCAGAGACGAAGAGGATGCCGGCGCTGAGGATGATGTTATGCCGTGACTTGTAGAACTCGCTTGCGGCGATGCACAGCCCCCCCATGAAGAGCAGGATCACACTCAGGATGGGGAAGATACTGGAGGCTCGTACAGCACCTGCACACATGCATCAAGGCAAAAAATAGTTACCATAATTGTCATCGGTGGACACGCTGACATTAGTTCCTTGTATGGCACAAGTTATAAGCAAATACAAATCTTTTAACCAGAAGCTAACAAAGTATGAAAGGTTTCAGAGAAATAGCTGCTTTCATGCTTTGCTTTTGGACTATTAAACCTCAAACAATGATCATGAGTAACAGAAATTTCCCATTTGTAAAGGTGATCTGAATTTCTTCAGTCTCTTTCAGTAGCAATGCTGCACTTGACAGCACAACAGGAAATACTTTTAACAACTTAAACCCTGTTTTTTTATGTAATAAAAACTTCATCTAGGTCTCGTGTTCTTCAGTGACTTTTTCTAAACACTTCTACACCCAGGTTGCAAGACAGGGACTTCCAGTGTGGAAAGGGTTAAGCACCATATCTGCTATCATCCTGTTATGGTATGATGACTTTGAAAACAATTATGCTTAAAGCGGTGTACAACATTTGCTTGCACAGATTTCAGCAGTAGGCCGAATTACCACTTTGGAGTGCCTCGGTACAACTAATCCTTGATATGATCCTAAAGAGGGATCTTTTATTGCCCTGTATATAATATTATTGTTATTACTTTGTTTAACTTCATTGCCACTTTTCCTCCTTTTCTATCTGTATCAGATCCTTCAATGGGCATTGTGTCTGTCTCCCTCCATGAAACCCCTCGTCATCCCTTTATCGCCCCATCTCTCTGTATGTGTCTGTCCTCATCATCTGTCTGTTTGCCATCTGCGTTGCTGATTTCCTGATCGGCCTCAGGGTTGTCATGGCATTGCCGTGGCCATGGAGCTGGTTTCTGAGGAGACCAGTGTCACGATTCTGAAATTTTGATTGTATTTCAGCAAGCTCATTCAGGTTATTTTCTTTTCCCTTGCAGAAAGTGTCCCAGTATTCTAAGCTACGATTTTCAATGAATCTAGCATTAAAATCCAGATGTGCGAGACTCTGTGAAGCAAAAACTATTCTTATGCTTCTTGTGAAACTACTAACTAAAGTGTTTATTGTAAACAGCTGCAATTTTGCAGACCTTTGACCTGACTTTACATCCTATGTCTCTCGAAATTATGGTCACAAAGCAAAGGCAAAACAATGCTGGCTGTAATAAACCAGAGTTTGCCTCCATTGCTTTGCTCAAAGGTCCTTAAAATGAACAAAGAGCAGGTCTTGTCCCTGGTATTGTTTCTAATGTCAGTAGCTCCCATATTGGTTTTCTTTTCCCTCCCTCATTTTGTTTTTAATCCTGCATTTCTCTCTCCCTCCAACTCTCTATTGCAGCTGCTCTCTGACCGTTTCATCCACTGAAGCAGATCAAATATTAAGGTGACCTCAGAGTTGGAACTGCACCAAGATTCCCCTCCTCCTCTTCCTCCTACTCTTCTCCCTCCTATTTGTTTTAACCCCATCACCTCTTCTTCATGTGCTGTCAGTGCAAATCGTCTTCAAGGTGGAAATCCTTCATAACAGGTGCACACTGTACGTACACAAAGACACACACATATTCAAAGAATAGGCAAAGTTGCCTTCTGTCACATTCACTCACAGTCATGTAAACATGACTTCAGAGGACGTTACACTGAGTTGCACTCCTGGAGAATCAGTCCAGCATTAACTACTACTAACTACTACTACTAACTACTGCCTGCCCAAGACCCCAGTCACACAGGCCTAGAGACAGGTGAGTATTCCCTGACTAGTTGTGAGTGGTTGCTGGGTGTCACTCTGAAATCAATTGCTAAGGCTCCAGTCTTGCAGGTCAACAGATCGGTGACCTGCTGGTAATGACCGGTTACTAGGGAAAAATATATATTCTCCAACCAGTTGGCAAGTGGTTGCTGGAGGTTGCTGATAGTCATTAGTAGAAATTTGTCAAAGAAGTATACAATTCTGCACTGATAATTTTAACAGCTTTGGTCACTAGGACATTGCCACAACTGCAACTATGTTTCTGTAGACACAAACAACTATTCGATAAGTGACAATGCAACTTTAAAAACGCAAGAAACAGAGAATTTTTGCCTTCAAAGTAAAAACTGTGCCTCTAAAAGAGTTAGGCTGTGTTTGCAAACAAGTTGGCATCTTCCATGCAAACTATGGGCACCTGCAGCAATCTCTTAGCAGCACTCAGCAGCAACCAGCAACCTCCACCAAACATTTGCCAACTGATTTGGCAATATGGATTTTTCCATAGTGAATGGATGCTGCTAGGGAGTTGCCAACTAGTCACTAAGGGTTACGGCTGCGTCACAGTAATCTTTACAGTGACAACATGAGTAATACCTATACCACACACACATACCATTTTGCTTTTGCTGTGAGGACACTTGTTGGCACAATGCGTTCCCTTAGCTCCTCGGTCACCAATAGAGGGACCAGACCACAGTCCTGATTCCGACATAGACCTATTGCTAAATTTTGACAGACTGTTTCTATTTTACTCTGCCCAACTCATTTTCTCATCTTTACAGTAGAGTTATTTTAATCTGTTCAGCCTTTTCTTTGTCTTTACAGGAGTCAGTATATGTACAAATCATTCAGAGCACGTGTGAAAACAGACTACTGCAAGAAGCTGAGATGCAGAAGTCCAAAGACAGAAGAACCCACTACTAAAGAAAACAACAAGCAGCAGAGATTTGTTTGGGCCAAGGATCACAAGAAATGGACATTAGACCAGTGGAAATCTGTGCTTTGGTCTGATGAGTCTATATTTGAGATCTTTAGCTCCACCCGCCGTGATGGATGGCCTCTACATGCATGGTTCCCACTGTGAAGCATGGAGGGGGAGGTGTGATGATGTGGGGGTGCTTTGCTGGTGACAGTGTTGGGGATTTATTCAAAACTGTACCAGCATGGCTACCACAGCATCCTGCACCAAAATGCCATCTGGTTCGAGTGTATTACTTATTTGCTTTGAAAAAATGGTACATGCTGATTCCAGGTCTTTCTGTAGCTTTCCACAAGTGGTCCTCGGCTTTTGGAAAAGTCTTCTGATAATTCTTTTCACTCCTGTGTCTGAAATCTTGCAGAGAGCACCTGGAAACTTCTGTAGTTTAGAAATTCTTCTGCAACCAATGCCATCAGTATGTTTTACAACAATAAGGTTTTAAAGGTCTTGAGAGAGCTCACTGGTTTTACCCGTCATGACATGAGACACCTTTTTATAGGCCCTCAGATGGGACTGAACCAGCTGATATTAATTTGGTCTTAGTGTCACAGTGTACAAGTTGGACTCACGTGCTGGACTCTGGGGATTGATGCACACAAGAGAATTTATTAGTGAACAATGTCCAATGAGTGTATATACAAAAGGTGCGGGGCAGTGCTATATACAAAAGGTGAGAGGGGCAGGGCTCCGAGGGAAATCCAGGTGAACACTCTCGTCTCTCTCCAAACAATCCAAACACGAATCCACTCGAACACTCGTCACTCAGGGAACACCAGGGAAAACAGTCCAGAGGTTGAAATTCTCACAACAATCCAGCGAAGAACAGCCGTTGCTTCCTGGCTTAAATGCCATCCACACTGATGAGGCACAGGTGTTTCCTCCTCTGAGGGCGTGAACCCATAATGAGTTCCGCCCTGGTGAGAGGGAGAGAGAGAGAGAACTAGAGAGATAGAGCGAAACAGCTGATCAGCGACCAGCTGAACCTCCAGGCCGTGACACTAAGTGGCAGGATTGATTTCTAATTATTGAGAGATTTCAGGTGGTGTCATGACTTTCCGTGCCTGCTTGTTCAATACTTTTTCTGTTTGTCATTTCTCATTATTAAAATAAAAGGCTGCACTTTGTTATCAGATTGGCATTTTGCTAAGCTACTACACAGCTACGTTAGCTAGCACTATCAAACCTGTCAGGTTTGGCATTGTGGCATACAACATACTTTACAACGACATAAGTGGTTATGTAAATTCTGACACAATGGATTCAGAGAGAAGTATGACATGCTTAAATAAACTTCTTGGTTTTACCCGGTGAACAAAATATGACAACACTCTGACAACATTTTTACATTTTCCAGTTGACTTGATTGAAAGTAGAAAAGATTTTTTTTTGTATTTTACCACTATGGCTGATTTCATGTTAATTTGTGCCATAAAAAAGTGAATAATCAGAATCGAGGGAGAAAGAGAGTGAGAGCAGGAGTGGGTTTCATAGATAAGGAAGAAAAGAAACAAAGTTGCAGTAAGCATGCTGTGGCACTGCAGGTTTTTTTTAACACACACTGCATGTATAATTATAGGATTCAATGAGAATAACGGGCTAAATAGGGAAAGGAAAAGAAAAAGAAATAGAGGAGAAGTGCAAAGACTGCAGGCTTTCACTTCTCTGTGAAGCTGCTTTGCCTCCAGCGATCCCTCTCCCTCTGTTTCCCTCCCTGCACCTATACTTTAAGCAGAAGGCAGGGAGTTAAAAAAGGAGAATTTTTAAATGCGCTGGCCTCCAGGCGCACCCTGCCACCAAGCACATCATGGCACAGAGACAGACAGAGAGAGCTGAATTGAGAGTGAATGAGTGTTAGTGTCAGCAGTGTGAGGAGACATATTCAGTATGGTTTAGTTTCTTTGTTAAACAAGCAAACTTTTTCCCACCTGTTGTGATTTGATCTATCTCGAGGCCACCGTTTCTTATCAAAGTACGCCAAACACTAAAAGTCAAACAGAGCATTACAAAGTCCAACTTTCCAGAAATATCTTCAGTATTGTTGTACCAAAATGAATTCTTCAATTTTATTATACAGTGTTCCAAAAATTAAAGGAAATTTCCCAGAGGTCTTCTATTGGATTTAGGTAATGCAAGCGTGGAGCCCAGTCAAGTCCTTTGACCAACGTTACAGGCAATGTTACAGACAGCGCAACGTTCTTCGTGATTTCTTTAGACCCTTTTACGTCTGGCACATGTGCTCACGGTGTACCTGCTCTCATCTGTGAAATGCACAGGGTGCCAGTGGTCATGAACCTGCTTCCAAACGTCTCAAAACCCTATCCATAGAGGCAGCACACTGCAACCAACAAGAACAAAGGATTTGAACACTAGAGAGCACCTCCAGAAGTCTCATCATATGGACATGTTATGGCTGAGGAATACAACAGATATTTACTGAAGACAATCAGAAAGCAAATTAAAAATACCAATGAGCAATTTGTTTTCACTGGCTTCCATGTGAGAACAATTGCAGCTGACATTACAGTTTGTGCGTGCCACTGGTGAGGGGATCAACACCTTATTATCTGCACATCTCAGCCTATTTATCTATACCCCCTTATACATGCCGAAGGAGTTCGTGGCTGTCTTAGCTCATAATTGGACGAGAGGCAGTGTACACCCTGAACAGAGCACCTGTGTGCTAATTATCAGCATGAAATTGGTTCGTAATATTGTTTCTACATTCCCCCGTTGGACCGTGCAACACTATTGGTTTAGTGGTTCGAAATTAGGAGAGAGTAAGGCTTTGCATTATTGCTGCACATGGAGAAACAATCATTCAGAGGAGGAAGCAGAGAATGGTGATGATCATACTATTGCTGTTGATGCTCCTATACTACACATCAGTCCAGCAGTTGTCAGCTGTGTGACATTTCATCTCACTAAACGTGCCAAAAGCTGCATAATATAAGACTTTTTCTCCAGTTTGGATTTCTCATTTCCAGAATCTGTGCATATGAGCAAAGTTAAGCAACACTTTTTGAGACATTAGGTCATTCCTACATCCACACCAGCACAATATGCACTGAGGACTATAATTCAGATGGAATATACAATCAGATGGCAGAGCACTCACACAGACATACACACAAACCAACACATTCGCCTCGCTGCTTTCAAACAGCTTTTCTTTTTCTTTCTATGTATTACACTTTCATCTTCCATTCATTTCCCCAATTGCTTGGCTGGTTCTGCTGCAGTGGTGTGTGTGTGTTTGTGTGTGTGTGTGTGTGTGTGTGTGTGTGTGTGTGTGTGTGTGTGTGTGTGTGTGTGTGTGTGTGTGTGTGTGTGTGTGTCTGGCTGACTTATGGTTTCATTAGCTGCAGCAGAGGAGAGCCTTGTAATTGTGGCTGAATTATAGAGATGGGGGTGGACACCACCATGGGAGCTCCTTGGGTTCACACACACACACCTACACACACACATAGCTGTGTTATGTGTGTACACATAATCTACAGTTACAGTACAGCTGAACCCCCCCCCCCCCCCACACACACACCCCAATTACTTTCTCTCTCTCTCTCTTTCTCTCTCTCTCTCTCTCTCTCTCTCTCTCACACACACACACACACGTTAGCTCAGCAAGCTACAAAGTGAACACACTCATCGATCAGCCCACCACCTACTCACTCGCTCATTCTCCAAAGTGGGGTGTTTCCCATACACACTGTACACTAACAATGCTGGAACAATCTGCTCACTCTTTCTGTCTCCCATTCACACAGACACACACACACACACACACACCTACACACACACTACACACACACACACACACACACACACACACACACACACACACACACACAACTTCGCCCACGTGGGAGAGCCCAGCAGCAAAGAACATGTGGTAGTGGGAACTCAGCAAAACAGCTTCAGGGGAATAACTATCTGTGTGTGTGTGTGTGTGTGTGCGCGCGTGCGTGTGTGTGTGCGTCCATGCAGGGCTGACGAACGAATCATTTTTAGGAAACAAACTGCATTTATTTAAATGGAGGAAGAAGAACAGAATAATGAAAA
Source organism: Simochromis diagramma (assembly GCF_900408965.1). Lineage (NCBI taxonomy): Eukaryota > Metazoa > Chordata > Actinopteri > Cichliformes > Cichlidae > Simochromis > Simochromis diagramma. The sequence goes on along the minus strand of NW_024387291.1, from coordinate 1,314,711 downwards.
TAAACGCCACCCTGCAGATGTGTGTTTGCACGTGCCTGTGTGAGTGGGAGCACGTGTTTGTGTGTGTGTGTGTGCTACACGCACAGGGGGAGCTTGCACAGCCTGCCAGTCATTATCATGCCGTATTACTCATGTAAATCGTGATATGCCTCCATGTCACAACTCGACCGCCAAAAATAGCTGCAGTGACATCGGTGGGCCTGATGACATCATCAGTGGGTGACGTCACATGTCTCCTAGCATACCGATTCAAAGTATTAGCATTATGTATACGCATTCAACATTCTAATTATAGGAGCTAGAAGGGTTTTCAGTGCAAATCAGGACTCTGAGGGTGTGTGCCCTCTGTACCAAATCTTAGACCTGACTAGTGAGGACATTTATTCAAAGTCACTATATTTTTCCTGATCCTCACTTGTTCACCTGGCTTTTTATGCTTTAAAAATTAGTTAAAGGTCATAAGTGTAAAATAACTATATATATATTACCTTAAATACTCTATTTTACAGAATTAAGCTCCGCCTCACCCAGCACATTAATGTATTAAAGTGAGCTACATCCCAACATGAGTGCTTTTTTGTATATGACACATTTTTCTAATCAACAGTTTTACTTACAGTATTAATTAATAGCAATAATATATAGTTTCTCCTCATAATGTATACTCTAAAATTTGAATTGTTAGGTGCGTTGGGAGGTTTGTAGTGTAGGATTTACAGACTGCAGTTCGGCATGGATGGCTAGAGGGCGTGAGTCCACGTAAAAGCTTCTGTTTGAAACAGTTGAGCTGAGTGTGTTAGAGTAAGAGCCAATGTGTTTTCAGTTAGCCAAAATACTAATCTTAGTAACAGCACCTACTATACTGAGCCCAGCTGCTGAAGACGATGTCTTATATCTTTCAGTTTAACTCATTTTGTCCACTACAGAGGATATAATGAAGAGGCTATTTTAGATTTTCTGTTTGTGATGCTAACTTTTGATGCAAATGGTTTTATTGATCCAGTTAAACAGCTTACATCATATTTTACAAAATAAATTGTACAGTTAGCTGACTGAATTCAGAATAATTCAGCTTATATTTATGTAGCGCCAAATCACGGCAACCGTCACCTCAAGGTGTTTTATATTGTAAGGTAAAGACCCTGAGTTAATTTAGCTACGTGAACACCACTGCTCTAATAGTGTTAGCTAGCTGGCATTACCTGTTTTTCTGAGGCAGCTGCAGAATAGCTACTCTGAAACCGACTGCTATGAACGTTGTTGTTATTATTGAGAACAAAATCTGCTGGCAACACCTTGTAAAGTGTATTGTTTTTGACAAAGCCAGTCATTGCCCAGGTCTCATTAGTTTAATATATACTGGTAGGAAGCCTCTGCCACGCAGACATGGCTAATTCTTGGCCAGTTTGTCGACTTCTAAAAATCTCCCTGATTTGTGCATATCAGGAGTCACAATCTTCCACAATACCAGTAAAAACTGACACTTTCATATGTTATTGTTTGCTTTATCTGTAGGTTCCATAACTCCACTACTAGAGCTTAGTTAAGGTTAGGCAGTGGTTTTAATGGTTCTCGGGAGTGTACATTTAGTGAAGGGTCTCATAAATGCACACAAATGTGTTTGTGGTTGTGTGTGTGTGTGTGTGTGTGTGTGTGTGTGTGTGTGTGTGTAACTCTGCCTTGTTCAAGCCAGTTAGGGCCAGTGCTGAGCTGTTAGCCATATCTAATCCCATTCATCAGCTCCATGCATGACACAGCACACATAGACACTTCAAAAGCTTGCACATACACTGTCTCTCTCGCACACACACACACACACACACACACACACACACACACACACACACACACACACACACACACTTTGTGTTGTATGCTTCACAGCCTTTCCCTTTTTACTCTTTCCAACTCTGCAAACACACACAGCTGTAGTAGCCTATGCAAAATCTGTGAATTATAGACTTCATATGTTTCAAATTAAAGCCTCAACACACATAACTCATATGATACCCAAGTCAGAACATTTACTGTAACATGTCCACAAAGGCACATCAGTACACATATAGCCACGCACCGTGGGCTTCGGATTTCCTCAGTTTTAAAGCCAAAATGGGATCAATTATGTAACAATTTCAGGAAATAAATATAGATAGCTTTTTTTTCTTTGTCTTGTTTTTGGATATAGTGAATGCACATTAATCCACCTTGATGACACCAAGAAACATGCTGTCACCTAAATCTGTTATCCAATAAATGCAAGCTCAGGTTTCAAGGACACCGTGAGTTCATGTGCAATAATAGCAGACAGTGCAAGACATATTATGGATAGTAGGCTATACATCAAAACGGTTTTATATAGGACATAACAAGCGTCTCAGCAAGCCGAGGTGAAATGTATGTCCTTGTATAATATTTGTTTTCAAGTGAGCCACAAGTTCTGATTTTGTCAGGTGCATATTTTTGCACAAGGTTTCATAAAAGTCGAAGTTCTGACCAAGAAGCCGGCTGTGATTGCCTTCATGGTTTCTGCACAGCATGAAACAGACCAAGGAAAACCCCAAAGTCTTCATGCATAAGTTAATGTTTTAAAATTAAGAGATCTGAACGAAAGGAGACGCCAGTAAAATTTTCCAGGAAACAGAAAAAGCAGTTGAGTCACACAGAGAGAGATTTCTGCATCGACAGTGGTGCTCTCTGGTTTAGATGGGTACATCGGCAAGGTAAATCGTCAGCTCTGTCCTCTATATTATGCTATGCCGAGGAATTCTGGTGGCAGATCTGTCCTCTCTCTCTGTGGCTGATAGTACAACTGCTGCAGGACGAAGGCTGACTGCTTGCTCTTACATAACCACATGTACAAATTCACCCAGTGAGAGGAGACCTAAAAGGGAGGGGGGCAGGGTGAAACAGCTCAGAGAGCAAGAGACTGAGGGAGAGAGACAGAAAATGCCCTTGGGCAGAGAGAGAGGGAGACAGAGAAAAGGAGAAACAGTGTGTGAAAAGAATCTCTAACAAATAAAGGAATCTATGTATGCACGTGTGTGTCGGTATCCGTTCACCTGATATACTGCAAATTTTGACAGTGTTTTTCTCCGATTTACTAGAGCCATGCTCATGTGTTGCCTAAAAGCTGTTTTCTGTTGCACACGGGCACCTATGAGGCATCCCGGGCAAAACTTTGCTACATAGCAATGTATGAAAATGTATGAAACCATAGTGACCGCAAACCCGAGTTTCTTATGCTGCAGTCACGCTCGGGAAAACAGTGATTGGAAACTGCAGCATGACCGGAATTATTACGACTGTGTGGAATGAAACTGCAATCTCATTTCTTCTTAAATAGCTGCTTTGGAGAAGGGGATCAGATCAGCCACCATTCACAGTCAGTTTCCGGACATCTTCGAAGCCACTCTGGTGCATCGAGATGGTACTAAAACGGCAATATAATGGAATCAGTTTGTTATCAGTCTGTATCAATTTGTCATTGAATGGGGTCAATTTGCAATTATATTCAATCTGTTTGCGATAATATGGCAGTTAACTGTGATAAATCAGTGAAAATTCCACATCTCCTCCTGTCTGCTGAAAATCTGTCGCCATATTCACATTAGATAGAAATTCATATTAACTATTTACATTGAATCCTGCAATAACCTCCTAGATTTGAAACAGAAATTCTTTCTGATGTAGTTGCTGCAGGATGGTTATTTAACTACAGACTGACACAGGCACTGCGTCAGACTATTTACAGGATAGGGCAGCACGGTTGTTAGCACTGTTGAGCAAGAAAGTCCGGAGTTCAATTCCACTGTCAGGCCGGGGTCCTTCTGTGTGGAGTTTGCATGTTCTCCAGCTTCCTCCCACCATCCAAAGACATGCAGTTTGTGGGGATAACTGATTAATCTAAATTGCCTGTTGGTGTGACTGTGAGTGTGAATGGTTGTCTGTCTCTGTGTTAGCCCTGCGACAGACTGGCGACCTGTCCAGGGTGTACCTGACCTCTCGCCCTATGACAGCTGGGATAGGCACCAGCACCCCCCGCGACCCTGGAAAGGATAAGTGGAAGCGAATGGATGGATGGATATTTACAGGATGCAACCAGCTGAGTTGAGTCCCCTGCTGCAAATAGCCAAATGCAGATGAGTTGCGCTCGCTGGTGCAACCTGATGCAGATTGATCACAAGTGGAAACGTGTTGGTCAGTTAATAAAGTTGTTCCTCTTTACTTTTAAGTGTTGCTGTAATTATACAGCAGTTATTTACAAACCTTCACCAATCTGTCTGAGAGTGACTACAATCTTTTTGACAGACTACATTAAAACATGTAATTGTTTTGGGAGCAGCTTGCCTTCCATCAGATGACCTGTGCAATCATGTTGCCATCAAAAGTGGTCACCCTGAGGGTCAAGGGAATTCCCTGCTTAACTTCTGGGTAATTAGTTAGCTGTCCCTACTATTTGCTATCGATTGCCTTAATTCAACTTTTGAAAACCTTGCATTAAGGCACTCCTCTAGTCTGAATAACAGCCTTTGTCATCACATTAATATTAGTCTGCTACTGTTTGAATTGTTACAGAATGACATCTGACATTTCTGCCCGTCTCTGTGCTTCTGTACACTTTTTTATTCATTTCAGTTCCGGAGCTGCACAACTGCTGCACTTCATTAATCTGTGGACAAATCCCACTCAGTCATGATGCAAGAGGTGTTATTTAGTCCTTTTCCTTTTTTTTCTGTGCAGTGAATCTCAACTCAAAAACCCATCTGGGACAGATCGTGATACTGCAACAAAAACAGGAAAATGTTAGGGCTCGTTTGCTTTCTCCTTCTTAATTTGCATCTTTGATGTGGTCTGTGATGTTAGTCCATATATCACCACAAAGCTGCATTCAGACATGGAAAAGCAAAAGAAGAACAAAGATTTATTTCACACGCATGTTTTCAAAACTGTTGGTCAGAGCTTAATGACTGATGTGATGTGATATTACGACAGAAAAAAAAAAACAGGTGAAGGTAAAATACCTGCATCAATGATCGGACGTCCTTTTCTGTATAAATCAGAGTACCTGAGAACAGCTTTGATGTTTCAGGATGTATTGAGGAAACCAGCAACCCCAAGTCAGCAAATATTGAACTCTATTGTTTCACTCCGTCTCTCTGGCCGTCTTTATTCAGGCTTTTGGCAGCAAAACAAAGGGATGGAAATTCAAGGTGGCAGAGGTGGGCTGGGATTTACAGATGCAGCACTTGAAGGTTAGCTTTTTGAAGGGGAATGGTTAACCATCTACATCGACTATTGTATAATGAACCCAGCAAGTTCAGTTGAGCAACTAGTATGAGACTGTGGCTATAGTGGGAAGCTTTCAGGTGGGAATGTGTATGAGCAGAATAACAGAGGAAAAGATCTTGCAATGATAAACAGATGTTGCATCATTTCCATCTGTCAAAATGTGTCATCATCCACACTTTACATTGTTATTGCTGTAATTTAGCTGACACTGTTAATCAGAGTGACTTGCAGTGAAGCGGACAGTAAAATGGGCTTTGATTACCATATCACTGAAGAATTCAGGAAGCCAAAAGCAAATAGTGCAAGAGTCAGTGCGTTAACGCATTTATACTAGTTACGTAACCTGGCAAACTACAAAAGTGGTGCTCAGATAGCAAACAGAATAGGAGCAGAAGGACAGTTTGTGCAAATGGTGACAGTTACAATTAAGCACTTGACACAGCGATGAATTACAGCATATAATTACAGCTGAGTTCAGCATTTAACTGTTTTACCTGACTTGTTGTCAGGGTTACAGCTAATGACTATTCTAATTAAGGTAGGTCATTCTCGTTGGACAGCAGTGGTTACATCTCATTACAAAGTCAACGTTAGAAAAAAAATTACATTCAGTTTATTCATGTCCAAGTGCATGTGAAGGCTTATTAACTCTTGCAAACACGTGTTCGTGTTCGTATGGTCAGGTTCAGTTTTTCCCAGGCCTAGAATTGCCTCATTATATGTCTTTATACCAATTTTAAAATTAGAGATTCATTATGGAATTTACATAATAACCCATCTGACATTATTAAATGGAGGATTAATTATTAATTAAAGTGAGGAGGGAGAGTATTTTTTAGGCTTTTCAACCCCTGTTTCTGTAGAAAAACCTCTAGTATCACAAATTAGGTCCTGTTTTACCTAAAAATATTTTGTGTTAGCTGTGCAGCAGACTGGGGACCTGTAAAGGGAGTACCCTGCCTCTCGCACTAAGACAGCTGATATAGGCTCCAGCCCCCCAGCAACCCTACCAAGGATAAGCGGAAGAGAATGGATGGATATTTTGCGTGACTTTTAACAAAATTTCAGGTTAATCTTTTACTGCTACCATATATCAAAATGATTCAAGTTTTGACCTGAACAGTATATAAGGAGGACTCAGAGCGGTGATCGCCCAGGAGAGCTGATGGGCATGATGGCATCCCAGGGGCTGTGGTCAAAGCCTGGCAGGGATCCTCACCAGCTTCTTCAAACTCTCCTTGACTCATGCCACTGTTCTCACCTGTCTGAAGGCCTCCACCACCCTTCCCATCCACAAAAACACTGGTATAGACAGCCTCAACGACTACACACCTATAACCCTCATGTCTGTAGCTATGAAGTGTTTCGAGCAGTTGTTTCGCACATCAGAGACTGTATACCCCCTCCCTTGATCCTCACCAGTTTGCTTACAATCCACATCGGTCCACGGAGGATGTCACCACCATCACCCTTTACAGAGTGCTTAGCCATCTGGAGAACAGGAAGAGCTACATTAGGATGCTCTTCGTGGAGGATCCCAGACATCCTCACCACCAAACTGGACCACCATCAGGTCCATCCTGACACCTGCTCCTGGATCAAAGACTTCCCAACCAACTCAGGGCCATTAGTGACAACAGGAAGGCTGCACAGAGGGTAATTAACACCACAGATACTTTTTTTGGCTGATAGGTCAGAATCTTCTGTCTGAAAGGCCTCAGAGAAAGCCTTATGGCATCGAGAGAATTGCCGCAACTCACTCCCTGCTGTTAAAAAAACGATTAACTGTACACTATCCAGTCTCAAACTAGCAAACTTCCCATGTCACACTGTGCGCATCCGTTTCAACTAAACCATCTTCAAACTTTTGCAAACTTTTAAAAACACAAAAAAAGATTTTTGAGTGGACATGACAACAAACTCAGTTCCCTCGCTTCCCTGTATTCCTCGCTCTACCCCACAGCCTCCATCCACCAGCTGTCAGGCAAGCGTGAAGGCCTCGGTGGAGATGGACAGACATATGGATGGAAAGCAAGAGGGAGGAGGTGAGGGGTGGCTGGATGGATGGAAGGAAGGAGGAGTGGGAGAGGTGTGACCCACTTAGCAGAGCCTAGAGTATTTATAGAAGAAAGTGTCCTAATTGGCAAGCCGCTGGGAGAGCAACAGCGCTGTACTGCTACCCTACTCCTTGTCCTTCACCTCCTCAACCTTCCCTTCACTGAGCCATGTGCTTTCTCCTGATGCACCTTCCTCCTGTCCTCTTTCACCTCCCACAATCTTTCTTCTTGAGGACTTTAACTATTTCTTCTTCCTCCTCTTCCATAACAGTGAGATTCCCCTCATTCTTCCATTCACATGCCTGACCCCTCCTCTACCGAGTCTCTGCTGTAAGTGTACACTGCCCTCCATAGTTTCTCCTTGTCTCTGACTTTCTGCCACCTCTTCCTTTTACCCTCTCTACGACAAAAAAGTGTGGTTTCTCATCCCAGCCCCTTTCCCCTCTTCCTTTGATCTTTTTCCATTTTTGGCTAAGTGTGCTGTCACTCAGCCCACATCCTCACTTTCCATCCTTCATTTAATATGTTTGTAGGCTTTTCAGAGAGTTCATGATAAAGACACGAGCAGTGAAAGATAACTTTAAGATCAGATGTTACTGACTCAAAACCAACTAAAACCAGAAAGCATGAATAGGTGACAACTTCGGGATTATTCTGGGATTATGAAGGAAAAAAAGACTCACGTAAGAAGTACTCTGAGGCATCCGCCTCATAGTCAGCATCCTCAGGAAAGTGATCTATCTGCTTGCACATGCCTTTGAAAGAACCTGTGAGAAAGAAAGAACATATTACAAAAATCAGCACTGACAAAATCTAAAATTGCACGTGTAAACATGCGTTTATGTTTGTGTTCGTCTGAATGACTGAACGCAAGCAAACTCAATTTTCCCATTTTTTCCTGCATGGTATCGCAGATTGTATCAAGTCTCCAGTATTCTGCTCGGTGTCTGTATCAACCCTTTTTTGGGACAAAAGAGATGAGACAGGGAGGAGAACTTTGTCAGGAGCTTTGAAGGAAACATATCACAGAACAAAAAGTGACAGACAAGGAGAAATAAGGAAGACGATTGGAGGAGCTCAGTCTAAACAACTCAAAAACGCAGGTGGGAGGGTGAGGAGGAGGCAAGGGGAGAGCAAAATGCAAATGATAGACAGGAAGAAAGGATAGTGCTGCTCATTAAGAGAGATTGTGTGTGGGTTTGTGTGTGTGTTTTTGGCTTAGTGCAGCTCCTGTAGTAATTGTTGTACCCTCCTAAACCACTGCAATTAAATGGCCCCTTGTTAATTGGCGATTGAAGGACGAAAGACTAGCGCCGGCTTTCAAATGGGCATCGGCTGCGCACACGAGCACACTCTCACAATATGTCTCACACTTCCAGACGCGCACACACACACACACACACATTCACACACTGTAACATCAGCCCTGTTACCACGAGTCTCACTCCAGCCGTCTTTTTCACTCATCGCTGGGGGAGTGTTTGCTGCTAAACTTGCATTTTTATCATACCTGTGGAGAAAATAACCATTTTATAACAAAGCCTGATAAATAAAAGTGAAAAAAGAAAAAAAAATCATGACAGGACTCCAACAACAGCCTGTTTCGTATTTACATATCTTTAATACACCTCAGAAAACTCTCAGACGAACAAAGTGTTTTTCATCAAGTGCACTTTGATAGATACATTAAAGAAGATATTTCACGAGGAAGCGGCGCCGAAACCTTTCAGAGTCCTGCAAAAACACTTTCATCTTTTCATAATTTCAGCGTGAACTGCGTGTAGAGCGCCGTGTTGAGATTGCGTTCGCTTCCTGAAAGGACCGCGATGAGTGACAGCGCACTGTGTTTCAGCAGAAAAGTTTCACATCTGAATGCCCCTTTGTCTCACTTGCTTACAGTAATTGTTTGTTGGGCAAATGCGAGTCGGTACTACAAAGTTAAAAATACTGCAATCATGCTGAGTGTGCTTCACAGACACACTCACTTTTCTACAGTAAGCGCCGATGACTAGACTTTAAAATGATGTCATTTCCCCTCCAGTGGACGTGAAGGAGATATTTAGCACTTCAGCGCAGCCTCTTAGAAACTGTTTCTTTGTTTAATCAACAGAGCTTTAAAGGATGGTGGTGACAGCTGCATTGTTCAAGTTACATTGGTAGAGGATAATCTAAGAGCATGAAGAGTGTGACAAATGAAGACGTCATCGTACTGTGAGACTGTCCTCCCTCAGAAAACAGCACCACACGTTTGCACGAGGTTTTTTTATATGACCCATAAAAACCTCAGTGTGAATAAGAGCATGTTTAATGTGCACTGAGCTCTCCAAAAAAATGAGGATGCCAAACTCATTTTACCACATACAGCCCACTTTGATCTGCAGTGGACCAGCCCGGTGAAACTTTCTGTTAGTATAAAGGTGTTTAACTGCACGTTTAATCCCTAAGATGTCTTAGGATAAGAAGAAGAGATGCAATTTCAACCTAATGTCTCAGTTTTATAAGATGATAAAGAAATGCTGCTGTAGTAAGCTCTTTGGGATTGAAATAAGAGTGTAAAATTACAGAAACAGCTCTGCTGGCTCATTGCCCAGACTGCCCTGTCATTACAAAGAGGAAAGTTTTTGTCAAAACAGAGAAAATGTCCATTTTAGTTATTTATTTGAATGTGGACACGTTGTAAAAAACAGACACTTCTAAAGTAGATGTCATTTAATTGTTTATCTGTTACCTTTACTACTGTGGGGGAGGTCTTTATCAGCAGAACAAGCTGTAAATTTGATGAAAATACAGTTAAAATCTAAAATTTATGTCCTCCTTTAAAAGTCCGGTGGGCCGGATTGAAGTCTTTTGTGGTCTGATTGTGGTCCCCAGGCCTTCTGTTTGACACCACTGCTTTAACCTCCTAAGACCCGAACTCTTTCATGGCATGTATTTTTGATTTCTCTTTGCTATGTGGGCTGATTGGGACCTGATGAATGTAAAAAGATTGAACTTTTTTTTTTTTTTTACCTGATTTTTTTGTCTCTGAGAAAAATGAGATCCACATATGAGGATATTTGTTTTAAATTTCTATAGAACAGTGGCAGTATAATGTCCTCGTACGTGGATATCAGGCCTTTGTGGAGCAAAATTGAGTATTTTGGTCTAGACGACCCAAAATGTGACGTCCACATATGTGGACGCCAGGTCCTAGGAGGTTAATGCATTAGTCAGAGATCACTGATTCGATCAAGATTGTTGGGGGCAGTAATTCCAAACTAACGTGGGAAGCTTAAACTAAACTTGGCATCATATTCAAAGAACCTGGGTGTGACGTAGGTATCTTGTGGGAAGTTTCTGACATCTGAAGTGATGTGCATATCTTATGTTGTTGTTAGCAGTGATTACATTACTGTCATAAACAATAAAGTTTCTGCAGTACATATGAAAAAAAGTACGTTTAACAGCTACCTAAGAAAAGAAAAGAAAAAATAATGTTTTGATGGTGTCTCTCTCCCTGAGTGCCCCTTGCTGAGTTCCTCCAAACCGAAGACCACGCAGGTAACCTCTGGAGCTGAGGAATGATGCAAAAGTGGAAGTGTCTGAAACTGTAATTCCTTGAAGTGCCACCTTGAGTTTGGGCCCCAAAGTGAGTCAGTGCCCCAAAGGATGGAAATTTGGCTTAGTTAAAGCAAGGACACACTTTAGAGCAGCAGTTAAAGCCATTATGGTTTAGTCAGACTAGAGATACATCAGTACATGTGCATTAGACTTGTACCAATAAGTCTAATGCACATCTTGTTATGGACCAACATCAACAAGTCAATAATATCACATCATTAATAGAGTAAAAACAAACTTTGCATTGACCCAGACTCTGGGTCTTATAAGGACTATGTGGGATATGATTATAAAATCAGACACAATCTCTCACACACACACACACACACACACACACATTGAGGGCCCTGTGCAGTATCTGGACAGTGATCTCAGATGTTGATACTGGGATCTGCTGGAGCCACTCGCCCAGTTTGGGGGTTACTGCCCTGAGTGCTACAGTTACCACAGGGACCACGGTTCCCTTCACCTTCACATCTTCTTGAGCTCCTCTCTCAACCCTTGGTATTTCTTTACACCTATCACTGCTATGGTTAGTTAGCCATCACCAGTTTGTCCGTCTGTATCTGAAAGTTCGACAGAATCTCAGCTCAGTCATTGTCTCCCATTTTGACCTCGGGACTTCCAGGCCATACTTGGCACGGAAATTCCCGTATACTGTGCTGACCACTTGGTATGCCCTGCCTGCTAGCATCTTGCACCCTGCTAATATTTGCTGGATTGTCTCAGGGGTGTCTTTACACAGCCTGCACTTGGGGTCTTGCATTGTGAGGTAGACCCCAGCCTCTGTGGAGCTTGTACTTAGAGCTTGTTCTGTGCTGCAATGATTAATGCCTCTGTGCTGTCTTTCAGTGCAGCTTTGTCCAGCCACTGGCAGCCATTCAATATCAGCCACTTCTTCTATCTGCCGATGATCCATGCCATGCAGAGGTCTATCCTTCCTCACGTATTCACTAACATGCGGTCAGTTGTGTCAGTCTTCCTGATGTACTCATGGATGTTTGTTGTTTCATCCTGGATAGCGGTACATAGTGGTATATATATATTCATCATTTTAAGATACGTTATACGGCGTCTTTCTTGTGTAGCTGGGAGTATACAGCCACGGCGCTGTTAGACTGGTACCACCATTTCCTTTAACTTTAATAAAAGGACTTCTTTTTTCCCGTGTTTGGTTTTCTGTATAAATTTATTGGTTTGATCTCTGGTGTCTTCAACCCACATCCCACAGCATGTCAAACACATCAATTCGCACACACTCACAGCTATGTAGAAACTACATTATATCTATTCTTCCGTTGCTGCTTTCTCTCTCTCTCTTTGCCTTTCACACGCTCCCTCACTTGCTTCAACACATGCCCACCCACACTGCACCACAAGCACATGTAATCTGGAATTGTATTTTCCCTTCCTTCTCCTTGCTTTCGCTCCCCCCCCCCCCCGCCCCTCCCATCTTGCTCTCCTGTCTGTCTCACATACATGTGCTCGTACCCTGAAGACCAGATTCCCATTTGAAATGAGCTTGCAGCTCAGCCCGTCCTCTGGGCCTCCCTCTCTCTCTCCTTTTTATTCCTTCTGCAATTCAAATTAAGACCATGCTTTACTGTCTTGACTGGGAAGAAACCTGTGCAGTGCATTTCATTTCTTGGCTGATTCTTTTTTATGAATTTTGTATGGGCAGTGGGGGTTAAACACATGATTCCATGGCCTCTTTATTACATACACTCATACCTGTGATTATAGAGCAATATAGCACAAATAGGATTGCCAGCTTTCACCCATCAGAGTGAGGCTGTGGAGAGAGAGAGGGGCTTTGAGCATTTGGCTCTATTCTACTGATGCCACATACTTAAGAGCAGGAAGGACATCTCAGCACAATCATACCACAAGTACTTCACGAGTGGATATTAGCCTAAATCTACATTCTGTCTTATTGATTTCACGTGTGAAGATAACTGATCAAACTTTGGTGAATTATGACACAAAAACATGTGTGAGACAAACTGGAAATATATGAAATGAGTACCTTTTCATATATTTCCAGCAGCTTCCTGCTCACACCGTCTATAGTGGGAGTGGGGTGCTGCTGATCTCATCCATGGATATAATAAAGAATTATTCGAAGATCTCAATGCCACCGAAAGACTTTCTGTAGTAAAAGCACAGTTCGGGAACAAGAGGGATGACTCGCCCATCACTGTGTCTGAGGTCACCAAGGTAGTCAAAAAAAGACTACTTAGAGATAGGGTGAGAATCTCGATTATTTGGGAGGCGGCTCAGAGTGGAGCTGTTACTCCTCGATGTGGAAAGGAGCCAGCTGAGGTGTTTTGGGGCATCTCCCTAGGATACCTCCTCAGTGAAGTGTTTTGAGGAGCCTCACCGGGAGGATATTAACCTGTGAATCCAGTCATAAGTGGCCATTCAGCCCTCAAACCCCAGTTTGAGCTAAAACAGAGTTGGCTTCTTGGAGCTGGATAGAAAGAAAAAAAGGGGAAATGATCAGCTTCATAGCAGTAAATTTGGTTTCCATGAAACTGCGAAAGGTCTCTTTATGAAGCAATGCTGTGTATTAGCAACACAAACCTCTGCTAGCAAACAAATCCGCTTTGCATTCATTTACGCTCATTGTGTATTCGGCTTTTGTCAGCTTTGTCATCGTGTTGAAACAAACTGGAGTATTTTTTGATGCTGCAATACATCAACCAATCTTTCGCTCAGATAAAAGAAAAAATGCAGACACCTTTGTGCCTGCTGAGAAATCCCCATCGGAGAAACTCCTCCTCTTCCCTTCTCCTCTCGACACAGCCATCGTAATGACGCATCGCTCTTACAAATTGCCCCTTTTAAATTATACATTCTGCTTTAAACATGGAACAGATACTATTATTCTGAGACCAACCTACACCTCGGGGGTCAGGACAGCTCTGTCACCCACTTATGCTCACAGCAAGAGGGGCCGCTGTGTCTCACAGAGGATGATTTATACCAATAAGAGGAGACCCCGATGACCCCTTTGCTGTCATAAGCCAATTAGAATCCTGCTCGCTGACCGACCTGGTAGCTGTTAAGGATAAGTTAATACAGTATGATGAAACACTAGAAGACATCCTTTCATGAAGCATTAACATCGTAACCCACTCGGCGAGATACGTGAAAATGTGTGTGAAGAGTAAATGCCCTCCTCTGAACCGGTACTGTGTCTTATGCAAATAACTCGGCGTGTCTTTATTCCTTTATGCTAATTATGGCTCAGTCTGTGTGTTAAAGTGCCACTAAAGTAATCCCTCAGTGGCAAAGGTGGATGAACATCAGAGACCTCAAAGGAGACGTGTTGCACAGCAAAGGTGGCTACCAGCTCAGTTCAGTGGATTACAAACACGGTACACAGGAAATGTGCTCCTTTCTTTTCTTGATCTATTAATGTAAATTCACCCAGGAGAACATTCATCCCTGCTTTCATGCTTTTGTAAATATTTCTTTGTGTTCTTTAGGCTCCTCGGTTGTTCCGAATACGAACATTTTCGATTTTCTAAAAGTTTGCAACAACCCCACCCATGAACCCTTAGCAGAGATGCTGAAAACGCTCCCTAAACGCCCCACCTGCTGCATCTGATCCACCTATCTCCCCAGTCTTTGACTTTTAGTGGCAGAAAGGAATTTAAAGTAAACGTACAACTAACTACAACACATTTAATCTCCCTCAGCTACATCACATTGATGATTTTCTTCTATATTAACAAGTGGGTTAGCAAAGAATATGACCTTAATTATTAATAAACATCTGCAGTGTGGCTTATATAATTTAACCTTCTGAAAACACCGTAAGATTTTCAAAGACATACACTGGAGTCGAATGGGAAGGGAGATGTCATGGTTTGAACCATCTCAAAAACATGTTTGTCAGTTAAACCTGTTTTGCACTGTTAAATGTAAGGCTAAAGATCGCTATTGATCGGACGCCACAAGCGAAAGATTCATACTGGTGGAACATCACTATATGGAAACATAAACATTTTAATTGTCGTTATTTAAATTCTTTATAAAGAGCACCTCAAATAATAACAATTTGAATAAGCAAACATAAGGAAATACACTTATACGTTTAATATTTTATAAACCCTGTTAAGGTTTCTTTGTTATATGATTAAATTCAGTTTTATTTCTATAACACCAAATCACAACAACAGTCATTTCAAGGCACTTCATAATGTAAAGAGCCTACAATAATACAGAGAAAACCTCAAGAATCAGATGACCCCCTATGAGCGAGCACCTCGGCGATGCTGGGAAGGAAAAACTCCCTGTTAACAGGAAGAAACCTCCAGCTGAAAAGTGGGAAGTTAAAGATAAGAATAGAGCTTAACTGCTGTGCCCTGTAACTTTACATCATAAAATTTAAGAATAAAAATATTTTGTTGCTTTGTTCTGTTGTGAGAAACATAAATATCTCTGCAAACTTTCACCTTGCGGGATGTTACTTGCTTAGCAGAGGAAGACAGAGAACCCGGTGCACCCACCACCCAATTTTCAATATGAGAGGATAAGATGATAAGACTTGCTTGTGAACATACACCCAGGCAGCTGTCATGTTATTCAACTTCCTATTGCTCTTTAAATCAGGCCTACACATGTGTAGCTGGTTCCCTTGTACAATACTATCACAGCAAATTGAATAGTATGCAGATTTCCAGAGCCTTGCATTCGTATTCTCCTGCTGAAATTTATATCACTTGTGCTCGTGTATGTGTGTACACGTTACAGTTCAGGTCATGACCCAAAATCAGAACAAGTCGGGAGACAAGAGGATTACCAGGGAAAGTGAAAATTGGATCAAACTGGATTGTAACATATTGTAGTAGGAGACATAATCAGGTTTCTCAGCAAGTCAGGGTAAGCAGCTGCTTGACTCATTAAACCCCATTTCCTGACTTCACCTCATATGAAAAATGCAAAATGTTATTTCTGTACAAACTCAGTTCAAAGAGGAAAAAGGCTTCATTTTCTCCTACTAGTCCCAAATGGTCCAAATATAATGATCCATATAAAAGGAGCTCAGACAAAATTCATAGAGTAAACATGCGGCCAGAAATGAACTCTTCGTGCATTTTAAAACTTTGATAGAGAACAAAAGAACTGAAATGACTGAAAAAGCCTTCAGTTCATTAAACGACTTCATTTTGAGCTGTATTTCATTTTAATCTTTGAACTCGCACGGCCAATTCATTTCCACGCAATTTCAGCACACGTCTGGCAATAGACAGACCTATTAAAGATAATTGTAATAAATGTGGAATTAGATTCTCACCCTATTTGTTCTAACTAATTTAGAGTAAGCAATTACTTTTCCTACCAGCAGGCATGCACAAGTGTGCACACGCACCACATAAATTACTTTGATGTCTGGTTGTGACAGAGAGAACTGCTCGGGTTTGCTCCTGATAAAGAAGCCTCCATCCCGACTTTGATTTTTTTTCCCTTTTTTGTGACGGGGAAGTAGAGCAGCCTGTTGTCATGTGGCACAAAGCAAAAAGGAGCAAATGACTGGTTAGTGATAATTTGGCAGATCATGGCGCTGTGTGGTGGAGGTCACCGTAGCGTCCAGGTGGTCAGAGAGCATTTCACAAGTGTTCACACTTTTAGTCCAAATTAGTTCATTGCTCAGATTTCCCTCCGCGTTTAAATGACTCAACTTGGGTTAAGTGCTTCTGATCAGTAGCAGAGCAAAAGCCAAGTGGACTAACGTGGGTAAACCAAGTGTGATACAGTAAATGCATCCATCCATTCGCCATATCTTTTACTCTGTATATGGCTATAGGGGGTTGGAGCCTATCCCAGCTGGCACAGGGTATATCGAGGGTGGGCAACTCAAGGCCTCGAGGCCAGAGTCCTGCAGGTTTTAGATCTCACCCTGGGTCAACACACCTGAATCAATGATGATTAGTTCATTACCAGGCCTCTGGAGAACTGCAAGACATGTTGTGGGGGTAATTTAGCCATTTGAATCAGCTGTGTTGGATCAAGGACACATTCTGCCATCTGCCATTCCTACAGCTGTGTATCCTGCTACAGTGATGCCAGCGGAACATTTTTATCAATGGCCTGTGTCACTTTTCTTTCAGATGTTGAAGGACTCCTGTTGACTCTACAGGACTAACCTGCACATTGCCAATAGATGCTAAATAATACCAAGCACAGCTCAGTGTAAAGCCTATGGATCCAGATGCCTCAGTATGTGAAACCTTGGAAAGAAGAGTGGACCCAGCCAGAACCGTCAGTCTGTGGACAACAGTGCTGACCTTCCAGGCTGCAGACAAGACTGGATGTTTAAATGACATGACTGTGTTGCTGCAGCTGCATGCAGAGAAGCAGGCAGAAAAGCAGCTAAACAGGTGAAAGAAAACCAGTGTGATCCTTGGATGACTAAGAAATATCCTGTTTTGCCAGTGTGTCCAAGATGCTGCTTGAAGCGAAAGGCAGATATATAGATATATATAGATTCAGTTATAAGCTGTTAAACAGACTACACTGAAGTTGTAAGGAATCAGATTGCATCTCATATCATGCAAAGTTTTCAAGTTTTGCTAGATATGAAATCCTGCAAAATATAAAATACATCAAGTTGAAGTCAGTCATGTAGTTAATAAAGACAAATTAGCGACAGCAATAACAGCAAAGTTGCAATTTCAGTAGACTTTTTCATTAAAGCAGTCACTTAATTAGCAACACTGGCATTCTAGCAGAAGGAACACCTTAAAATAAACAAGCTGCTTGTAGAGAGTTCATCTGTAACATAACTTGGCATTGCATGCATTCAGTAAATAAACAGGGCATATGGTGACATTATATCTGTGATATAACATTTATTTTAAACTACTACTGAACACAAACATAGTTAAGCCTTTGGACTACATGGTTTCAGTGTTGGTGAAATGTGATGACACACAGCGTCTTACAGAAAAGTCATTTGTGATTTTAATCACTCAGGCAGAGTCAGTGTATTAAAGCTTAGACTATAGTTTAGCTTGTTTATAACAGCTCACATCTTGGATATCTGTTTTTTATGTCTCTGCTTCTTGTATAAACACATTATGTAGTGCTGTTACACAAAAAATCAGTCAACAAATGTTGATATTAACTGTGTCGGACATAAAAACTGTACGTCTCAAGTAATGCGTATGCCTTCAGTCAGATATACTAATCCAAAACTGTCATCTTCTGCTATCACGTTTGGATTTGCATTTACGGTACTTTTAAAAAAGTATATACAGGGCTTCACAAATTGCCACAAAAACAAGAGAATCCATGAATTATTAATTCATGGATTACAACGATAAATATATTTTTAGCTTTAAAATACTGTCGTTGATTAAAGGATTTGTGCATAACTAGTGGATTCACCATTACAGAAACATGAAAAGTGATTTTGGTAATTACCAAGGCTGTTAATGTAGGATAGCAGTGGCAACAACCTTACATTGGGTGGTGCTTGTGACCCTTTATGAAATTGTTCATTTTTCTTTTCTTTTTAAATGAATGCCAAGCGGAGGATTCAAAAACCCATTTTACCCAATCAAGAATCAGCCTGATTCATAATGAAAAATTTGTCATTTGTACACAATGTTTGCTGTATAAGTTAAACAACAAACTTATGGATGATATTTCTACTGTTGCGATATATCATCAAGCTCTTGGCAAGGCAGATAATATTGGCATTTAAGGAAATATCAAACGATTCATTTAAGCTGCGATAGAGACCAGAACAATTATGTCAACTCCAAGATCATGCCAAATTTCTATATTCATTTTAGAAAAATCCATCAATGCAACCAACAGTGTAGTTGCTACTCAGTTAAAGTTAAAAAGAGAACAAAATCTAACATGCACGTGAGACGCAGCACGCCGCACCATTCATCTCAGATCTCAGCTAAAAACATGCGAACAACAGAGGCGTTCACGCATCATGAACATCATCTTCATCTGTGCATCCAGCACTAATATATTTGCAGACATCTATCTTCATGGATCCTCGTTACACTAGCTCAGCACGGCTGTCTCCTCTGATAGCGCCACACAAAATTAAACGTGTGATCAGACATAATCACACCATCTCAGAGAGCTGAAAAACTCAGCAACACTTTTTTGGGGGGAGACAGAGCTGCAGAGAAGCAGCAGTTCAGCTGTTAAAAGTAGGATTTGTACTGTGTCACCAGCATGTAGCACTCTTACAACAAGAGTGTTACAACTTGGCGAGCGAATGCAGATTTTCAGAACACATTACACCACCTCACGAAAAACAGCTACAGCTCTTTGAAACTGCCACATGAGAAAGGACGTGAAACGACAACTGAGTGGTGAAAACAGGGCCATCATTTCTTAAGTGAAGCGTTTTTTAACATTGTACTCTGGCTCCACCATCTTAATGTGAAAATAGACGGTTGCGAAACAACAAACACGGTAGCTCTCGCAGCTCTGAGAAAAACACACAAGCCCTTTACACTCTACATCTCTGTGAAGGAAGGTATTTTGTTTAAACTGATGGCGGCTAAAAATGTTGCACCCTGCCAAGAAAGACGAATGCTTATCTTAGGAATGCATTGATTTGTATAAATATGTAACTATAAGAAATAATATTCAGCACCAGCAGTAAAAAAATGGTCAAAACGCGAAAGATAAATCAGACACTAATCAGTGCATGAGTGAAGCAAACTGGACAAGGTTGCTGATGAGACAGTTACTAATTACGGAACATCCACCTCCATCTGTGGCTGTACACGTGCTAATTGCAGACATAAATTTGCAGATGGTCTCTCAAAGTCTTTAAAAAAAGAAGATTACCAGGTACAGCAAATAAACAATTCATTTTTAAAAAGGGAGTACCATCAACCACCTGCAAACAACCACACTGTCCCCCTTTTGAGAAATCCCTGAGCGCGCCGTCTCTGGTCCCTTCCCTGCTCTATCCTAGTTTTGTTTAGTGAAACTTTCTGCAATGTTTTCCTCCCCCCCTCCCAGCTCTGATAAATTCCTTTGGCACACATGTGAAGAAAAGAGGAGCGAAATGAGGAAACTGAAAAAAAAAAACCAGCAAAAGGGTGGAGGGAGGACAGGAAGGAGACAGACAGACGAGACATGTGAGACAGAGAGGTGACAAAAATAAGAGAAATGTGAGAGATCCACAAAGCCTGCAGCGTCCTGGTGAAGCTTCATTGATAAATGAGGCAACAGATGTTTAGCCCCATATAAAATTACAGCAAGCTGCTATATGTGGAATAGATACCTTCCCTCATTCTGCAGCTCTACATTACATCCTCCCAAAATCATCTCTGTTGCAGCGCACTGGGCAGCTGCTCATACGTCCAATATTCGGCTAGGAAACTGACATTTAACTCGAAATGTTCACATTTTCTCCCCATTATAAGGTGTCAACAACTGCATGTTTACTGTATCTCACTGTGAAAGCACATAACGTGTGCTGGTGAGAGAAATACTTAAGCCAAAATGCTTTGTCTGTTAGACTGACAGGACCTGTAGATTATTTAGTGTGTATTTCAACATCTGCTAGAATTTAGAAGAAAGTTGTTTGGCTGAACAGATGGGTCAGAGTTTTGAAGGTTACAACAGAGCACTGCAGTGACTATTTTGAATCTCTTACGTGTGATGTGTGACTCATTTCAACTTGTTTTAAATTTTTATCACCACTGAATATCCTGAAATATCAAAAGGACTAATCATCATTTACTAATTAAAAGCAAAAACAGCTGACTATAATTAAATGACTATAACTGAATTTAATTGTGCATATTTGTGACGCAGCACGAGAGACGTAGCTGTGCACAAAAGCAGCAACGCAGTGACACGGGCTTTTCTGTTGTTTCCAGTGTTTGCTATCTTAACTTCACTGTCTCCAAATGTCTCTCAAAACTCAAAAAGGTTTACTCTGTTTAACAGTTTGTGAAGCATAAACTGCAAATAATCAGTGCATTATTTTTCCTCAATTTTCACCCAGCACAAACCTCCACACACATGGCTGGAGCTAAATCCAGGATGGAAGCTGAATGGAGATTTCTGTTGAAAAGTATTTTACATGCTTTATGCTGCAGTATTGTGAAATTCAGCGGTGCTCCATTCTGAAATAGTCACTAGCTGTTTTTTTTGCACTGTGAAGGTTTTTATTAGTGTAGTCTCAAATTAGGGACATTTTGATGGTAAGACCGACCAATGAAAATGTCTTTAATAGTTTTAGAGACATTCAGGTTCAAATATTGCTGCAGATTTCACTGTGTGGAAAAAGGGCCTGAAAGTAGGTCAATGGACCATTTTCAAAAAATATAGTAACACTTGATCCTGTGGAGAAGTCCTGTGACCTGGAAATCATGTTGTACATAGTACTAGCTTTCTTTTCAAATGTAGGAAATGCTACATTCATATTAGTCGTATACCGTCATTCAAGTGCTTAATCTAGAACTGGTAACACATTGCAAGGTTGGAACCACTGCACTGAAGGCCAAAGCACCGAAGCGTTGGTTTGATTGGTGTGAATTGTGTTCAAATATTGAAGGGATTGATGGCAAGCCAAAAGGCCTGGGAGAGTCACCCCCCCCCCCCCCCCCCCCCCCTCCCACCAAAAAAACCCCCCAAAAAACAAAAAAGCAATAAAGATGTGATTCAGTGTGAATTAAACTTCTAAAAGACATTATTATCTCTGGTGTCCATATTAAATTGGGGTTTATTTACTTGAGACCTTAATCCATTGAGGTTCTTGGTGACGTTGGTGATGACCCAAATCCTTCGGAGTCGCGCAAGAAGTCATTTTTTGGAAAAGAAAGTTTTTCATGTGTATCAGGTAGAATGATTTAAGATCTTTGTTTTCTGATTGCGAGACTGGGAAGAATCATTTCTATCAAGAGCAAAAATGAGATATTCTGGTTGGGGTCAGCGTTTAGGCTATAACTAATGCTGACTTACACCTCCAAGGCCTAAACTTTCTGATTAATGCAGATATAATGCTCATCAGAAATAAATTGATTCTTGATAGGTATCTAGGTTTTGGGGGGTTTTCCGCCTGTCACGTGAGGACATGACAAGAGCAGAATATGTCTGAACATTTCAGAAAGTAATACAACAGAATTACAGTAAATTTTACTTTGTTTGGTTAAAAGAAACAACAAGTGGTCATGAGATATTCTGACTATTTGCAGATTTTTAATTAATCTCATTTACAGCATACATTTAAAGCCTTGAGTCATTCAGAAATCTTTACATAATCACATTAATCATCAGTGCCTGTTTTTCAAATACTGAAAATCTTTTAATAAACCTTATTCTAAAATATCTCCTCGCTTTAAAAGCCCAAACAAATCAGCTGGGTCGGGCTGTTGGTTTAATAAATGATTTAAGCAGAGGTCTAATTTTCAGCCTACGGTGAAACTCGTCGCTGGTGCAGTTAAAGTCGGAGTATTACGTGTTGGTTAGAAACCACAGGCCTAAAATAATTTTCTTCCTGTATTTCTGACATGGACGTGAATTGTTTGACAGATGGGGATTGCTGAATGAAAAAGCGGTCATGGTCATAACGTCACACATTACACCACATTAAAATACATTCATGCTCCGGTGAAAAACGCGCGTAAACGGGTCAGAATCAGCCGTTAGCTCAAGAGGGTCGACTGATCGGACCGCAGGATCTGGCAAGATAGTGGGTCAGTGACCAATAAATGGCGAGTGCTTGCTTTCTCCCCCTCTCTCCTCATTTAAGTCTCCCGTCCACTGTCTTTCCTCCCCATCCGCGTCTCTCTTACTCTACCCTCTTACCCCCCCCCCCGGTGTGTCTGTGATGGACGTTGCGTAACATTACTAAAGAAAAACGACACACACCAGTGTGCAGCATCGGCGAGGGCTGGGAGCTTGGAGGGTGGGCAGGAGGATAGGGTGGTGAGGGAGTCGAGCAAAGAGCACTGACCCAATATCTAATGAAAGAGCAGAGAGAGATGAAGGGAAAGGGAGGAGGAGGGTGGGGTGGAGGGCAGAGACGAAGTCGACTGGAGAGATGGAAAGAATAAACGGAAAAGAAAGAGATGAGGTTTGGTGTGGGGAAATATGGAGGGGAGGAAAAAGGGAAAGGGAGAGAGGCTAGAGGGGGAGACAGAGACAGAGAGGGGCAGACAATGAATTCAGGCAAAAAAGAGCCTGAGCATTTAAACTATAAATAACCAAGATACTAGCAGCAACACTGGTCTTCTCTTTCTCTCCCTCCATCCTCCCCATCTTTCTTTCCCCCCGTTTCCCTGCGTGTCCGTGCTTGTTCTGCTTCACAAAGTCTGTGATTTTGATCAGCTTACGCTCTTCAGAAGGACAAACCCCATCTGACTTTGATTTAGTCCTGTTGTGACTGGCTGCAATTTTGGTTTGTTTGATTTGGTGATCACAAGCATTTGTTTTATTGGGATTTATTTATAAAAAAAAAACAGCACAAGACATTTAACCAGGTTAAATTCCAAGTCCCGTGCTCTCATTGGCTGGGCAGGGTATAGAAAACCATAACCGTAAACCATAAATAAATTGATATTCAATTACAATCACAATTGATACAGGCACTGATTCATAAGATGATTTTCTCTGAAATATTTTATTTTGTAATGATATTTATTTCCCAAAACATGTTTACATTTTTCATTTCTGCTTCTTCATGCAAATGAGTGATCTGTTATCGGGTTAGCTTTTTGCCTATTGGTTGCTTAAGATCACAGTGTAAATGCTAGCGTCCAATCAGGGGACTGCTAGAAAGCAG
This sequence comes from Simochromis diagramma, assembly GCF_900408965.1. NCBI lineage: Eukaryota > Metazoa > Chordata > Actinopteri > Cichliformes > Cichlidae > Simochromis > Simochromis diagramma. The sequence goes on along the minus strand of NW_024387291.1, from coordinate 1,290,978 downwards.
CAAACAAAACTTTCACATTTGTCCTGCAAGATTATGCTGTCAGTGTGGACTGCTGCATTAACAATACATGAGTTTGAAAAATATCTTTAACACAAGAAAACAATTGCACAAGTTTTGGCAGCTTTTGATCTCCATATAACACTCCCCTAAGCTACTCAAACCTGAAGAGCACCTTGCATTATGTGATAATAGCTCGAGAACACATATCCAGCTGTGTTAATGTGAATATTGGCATGAGAACAGACATGACCGTGACCTGAGTTTATCTAGCACAGGAAAATCTCAGCTCCAAAACCTTGAAGCTTCATCTTCATGTAGAAGGGAAAAACCATGTAACAAGTGTGGCCTGACATGTAGGAGCCTCAAAGTTCAGTATGTAAGCATAAGGTTTGAGTGCTTCACTTAAACGACACCTCAGCAATGGTTCCTGAGGGGAACTGTAATGATGGCTGCATGTATGTATTTGTATTTATGTTTGTGTACATCTGCGTGACTGTGTGCACTTGTGTGTTCATGCTCTTGCATGTGGGAATGTGTGAGTCTGCCTTAAAAGTGTTCATCTCTGCGCTGTGCGTGCGCACCTGTGAATGCATGCGTGGTCCATGCGTCCACGTGTGTGTAAAAGTGCAAGTGTGCCTGTGTGTACATGCATATGGATATGAGCCATTAGCTGTTATCCACAGGGAAGACATGTTAACAGGTTTGGCTACCACTGAGAGAATTGTTAGGAAACTGTGTGTGTGTGTGTTTCTGTGAACGTTTGTCCACACGCACACATGTATACATGCCCAGCTGCGTGTGTTTGTGTGTGTGAGGTCCCATTGAGTCAGTGGAAGGAAGGCAGGGGGTATGAGTGTGAGGGGAGGGAGGGCCTGGTGGGGGGAGGTGGGGAGGGTGCTATGAGTCATCCTCCGCATGGGCTTCTGGCTCTCTCACTTGCTTAGTAGCTCACCCGCTCGCTGTCTTTCCCTGCATAGCAACGGCTGTGCAAAAGCTCATATAGGTCCCTAGCAACCAGTACTGATCGTGTAGTAGCCTGTAAACACTCCATTAACAGGTCACAAGGACCCATTAAATCATAAATACACTAATCAATGCGCACAAAATTGTTTCAAGACGTCATGTAAACACGTAAACAAAAATGATCAGGACAATAAGAGGAATGTGGGGGGCAAACAGAATCTATTTTAAGGACAAATTCAATAAAACTCAACAAAACCAGCCTACAACTTTAACTAGCTAATGTCTTAAATATGCTTTCAAGTGAAGAAAAACATATTCACATCTATTTGCTGGAAGTAAAAATATGACTTTCCCATAAGGCAGGATTCACACACAGGGATCACTGAGTGATCTTTTCATACAATCAACGAAGCAACAACAACCAGTTGCTCACAAGGCAAGCTAGCTGAGTGTTTTTTAGTAATTAGCATTATCAAGCTAGCTATATGTAACTAACTAGCTAGGGTGTATCGGATATCCCGGGTTGCTGTTACTGCCTCATCAAAGTAATGTTGGTCCAGGATCAACATTGCAGCTGACCAATCATGTTGCTATCATAGCTTTGCAATGTGGGGGGAGGAAATCCCTTCATTATATAAAACTCTCTTCAAGAAAAAATAGTCAGCTATTCAAGTGTTTCCTTTATTAATTTATACAATATAATAAATATATTATTAAGAGGTTTGCTCTTAGTCAAATTTAGGTTACTTCTGTTGGTTTACTAGAGACAGGTTTTAATATCTATCAATTTAGGTATCAGGAGATTTCAGGTTAGCTCTGCCAATCAGGAAGCTCTGTGATGCTGGATAGCTTACTTGTCCCCCAGAAGCAGAAGGCAGAAGGCATTAGCTGCCCGATAGTTCAACACATTGAACACATAGATTCGATACCATTTATGCAGTTTATCGCTTGCTAGGAGAAAAAGAACCTGGCACTAATTTGTTCACGTTTGCTACACATTGGTGCAGAGACCTTTTTCACTCAAAATGTTTAGATCCCTAACTCGGAATTTTGAGGTATGGATGGTAGAAACAAGCTTAATACATTCTAGCAACAATTTAGTTGCTAAATGAGAGCATTCAAAGTTTAAGTAAGCAAAAATATTTCTGAGTGGCAAGGGCTAAAACCATAAAAAACCTGTCATTACGTTTAGGTAGGACATAAGTTTAGTACAAACAGATTGCTGGGTCATTGCCTGCATCATCACAGCCCAATCACTTGATCCTTACCTCCACATCTGTCTTGGAGTTTTCTAATTAGCTCCCACAGTATGCATACCAGTCCCCCAGTTTCCTTACAGACTGACTCTTGTGCTTTCGTGCACAGTTCTCCAGTTCACAGACCTTGTGCTCTTGTTTTGATGATTTTGATTCCCCACCATGTACACTTTTTGCATCCCATCTGCCAGAGATGCCACTGTCAGAGAAACTGACCTTTTACATCTTGTCTTATACATTTCCCAAAATTGAACTCTGAGTCATAGGGAGGTGGCGAGAAAAATGCTGCCCCGTCGCAGGTCTCAGCACTCCGGCCCATTTCTAGAAACAATGTCAATGCACAAGTGAATACAAATGTGCAACGGCAAGTAATCTTTGAAGGAAATGAGAGCGGATTGTATTTCTGTTAAAAAAACACTGCATTGCATTTCAGCAGAAAATACATAGAGTGCAAGTAATGTTTTCTGTGATGGTATAATGTTGTTTTGATCTTGCATTACAGTGTTCACTTGTTACTACAGCATTACTGAAGTTTTTATGGTTATTTTTAGGCACTCTAATCGCTTACATTCAGCCAAAACAAAGTGTTTTCCCTGAGAACAGCCCAGCCGGTAATTATATTCCCACCTTAGTGTAATTGAAAAAAAAACATTTGAAATTTGTAGCCTACCAAGAATCACAGGAATGCTGTTTGCTACCGCAGCTGGAGCACCTGAAGGGTTAATAGTGATAGATGGGGCAAATAGTAAAGCTAGTAAGCCATGCTGGTGATCGATGATGTTTCCCAAAAGGCTCAGCTGCGGTGTTTTTACCCAATCAGCAAAGGAGTAAACAAGAAGAAAGTGTTGTCTGTCTCTATCAGCTGATGTTTCTGCGGCGATAAAAAATACACGAGCTTCCACTGTCTGCTTGCTGTGTCAACAACATTAACTGTCACTCAAGGCAGCGTCAGTCATCACCTCGGCGCGCTCTCACTTTAAGATCTCTTCTTCCTCTCACCTCACCCCCCATTAAAGACGTTGATCTCGGTACAGATGTTGTTTGGAAAGCTTTCTCTCGTACACATCCACGGCTACCTCGCCCTCCTTCACAGATGTTGTTTGGCACATGTCTACCCGTCCCCATCTTCTGCTTTTTCGCCTCACCTTTTACCTCCATCTCTCTCTCTCTTTTTCCACCTTCTCTTGGTCACCAATGCTGATTTTCTCTCCATCTGGTCTTTTTTCCCCCCAGTTTCCCTTCCTCACTTCTCCCGTTTATTTTTCACCTTCCTTTCAGACTTTCCCTCTGTGCTCAACCCAGATCTTCTTCTCACTTTGCAGCAGCATCTCTCCCAGATGTTTCAGGGCACAGACGATCTCTCCTGCAGATGCAATAAAACTGAAAAGTCTCCTGAGGCAAGAGAAGTACTTGTTGTTTGGGTTGGGTGGGCCGGTCACAGTAATACGCTTGCAGCCTGCATAAAGAGAGCAACACATACTGTCACGCAAGCTGGGAAACTGTGTGTGTGTGCGCGCGGGTGTGTGTGTGTAGATATTCAGCTGTGAACTGTGTGAGCATGTATAATTCTAGCCTGGTGTCTAAGAATCATTTCCATCTTGGTTTCAAGGCTGCTGATTTGGGTCCAGACCCAAACACAAAATCTCATTACATGGACAAACATGAAAAAAAGTGAAAATAAATAAATAAATAAAAGGAAAAAGCAAGAGGCAATTTTCCTGGCTGGATACTGAAGCAGCAAGAGTCGGGTCTCAACATTCATAAGATTTCAAATTGCATAGAAGGTCACCACATTTTGTTCTAAAAACCAATTTACGGTCTCTTTTACAAAGGTTACAAACACATGGTTAACTCTGCAAGCTACTGAGTCGATGAGGCCAAACGTGTTTAATGCCGAAATGGGGAGAATAAGGATAAATGTTTATGTCCATGCCAAGAGTAAACAACCTTAAGGTGGCAAAAACTGCAATTCCTCAATGACCGCACGAGCCTGCTTCTAAAAGCAAGACATCCACATGTCAAACCCCACAATTCTAGACCAGAACAAAATGTTCACTGCCTGCTGCACTAAATAGTTTTGGCTTGTTTGGGTAGATTTCCCCATCATGAAAATTTGTAGCGCGGTCAGTTTTATACAATAAATGTTTTTAAAAATAAATGACGCACACAAGTTGTATTTAAAGTTTAACATCATGCAGTTAGGTGCAAATTATAGCCAGATGTAGCAATTATGATATAAATTAAAATTCATATATGTAAATTCATATTTGCTTAATTTTTAAAAAATTGTCAGAAGTTTCAGTAATTAAAATTTTCATGGTTCAAGCTTTAAATGGTAAGTTCTATTTAATTCTAGGGGAACTGTGGCTTAGTTGTGTGCTGTATATTATGTATTACAGGTGGACGGATTGATCCAAATATCGATAGTATAGTATTGGTATTGGATTAACACTAGCACAGTAGGATACTTTGTTTTTATGCTCATGGTTCAGTATATAACCCACTGAACTGCGTTGAATAAATTATAATTATTGTTACATAAGCTGCCTTTACAAATTAAAACTGTCAGTGTCAGTATCGGTAATACTGCCCTATATTTACTTGGTATCAGATCGATACCAAAGCACAGCACTAATGCATTAATAGGATTTCTGCCTAATGTTCGCCCTGTGTGTTTTTACTGCTCGTTCTTGCAAGTCAAATTACTCATTTATTAATAACAAGCCAACAATCTGGTTTTATTAACTAGACAGCTGTTAATAGGGGAGCTTTAGTAGAACGTAATGGTCATTTGTCTTCATGTTTGACATTTTACAGACTGAACGATTAATAGAATAACCGATAAATTAATCGGCTTGGGTGGCTGAGGTTGGGAAAAAAGCTCAACAGTAGAAGAAAACAAAACACGGAGACCCTGAAGACAACCCAGCTCAAACAGGTCCTGCCATTTCAGTGGATTTCAGCAGTAATTGGATTTCCTTTTATCCTTCACCTGTGCAGAGCCTTGAAGGAATACTTTGACATTTTAGGGAAAAAAGGGTTATTAGATTACTTGTTCAATACCGCTCTCATATTGATCCTTTAAATATAATTTTACACGACCGAGTGCTGCTTGGATTGGTTTAGCATAAAGAGTGCAAAAATAAGGAACTCTTCCTCAGGCGCTAGTAGGAGTTTTTCTGACTTTGCACCTATTTTTTTCTGACCAGCAGACTACTTTACCAACTTTCTTGTTTCGCTTTTTTAAACTTCAGAGCAGAGATAGTCATTTCAGAGTAGGTGTGACTTTAAAATCTCCAACTGGTGGATTTCCATGAAGGCAAGAGATATTTCCTCCCTGAAATGATCCAAAGAGCGACTAACGGGGGCGCCACAACAATCGCCATGACAACAATGATTACTCATCTCCAAATAAGTGAAATAACAATGAATAACATCTAATCAGGCTCAGCGCGCTGAAGGTGTGATTATGCACACTGCTGCTGCTTTGCCACTTTATGCAAACCATCTCTCTCTCTCTCTTTCTTTCTTCCTCTCTCTGTCGTTCTCAGAGCGCTCTGGGCAGGATGATTAATTTGCGACTATTGATTCCTCGAGAATGTGGGAGGGATTGAAAGAGAGCGAGGGAGGGGAGAAAGGAGCATCCAGTATTCTGAGTAGCGCCTCGCTGCAGCTCTCGCCTCCAGTCTTTCATTTAAGAAAAAGCCAATGAGTACAGAGTTTGGATCTGCCAGAGCACCTCCATCCACCCCCCTCTCTCCCTTCTTCTTCCACCTCCTCTGCTCATCCTTCCTTTTTTCCTCTTCCCTTTCGCTTCCTTCTTTCTTCTTTACTTCCCTCCTGCCCCTGCATCCCCTGTTGTCTAAATTATCTGTGAATATTCAACAAATGCAAGCGCGCCTGGCAACAAGCAGGAAGGAACGGAGGGAAGGAGAGAGGGCGAAGTGCTTAGAAAACAAAAACAAAAATATTTGCTCCTTTCGAAGTTCATAAACTGTTTCGTTCCATAAATATCTTGAAACCAGGAGGCCAGCCCTCAGCTGTGTTTCACTGCAACTTCAAAACAGTAACAGCCGATGAAAAAGTCACAGAATAATTATTAATAATTTAATATTAAGAGCAGTGAGCTAATACGCCAACTTCTGCCGTAGTGGTGGCAAAAGGTACATTTTAACACAGCGCCAGTTCACAAACACAGCAGCAACACAAAAACAGAAAAAGAATCCCGTGAAGAAACACACAGCAGAGAGTGAACGTCTCGAGCCAACCCTCATTTTTAATTTTGTTTCTAAGAAGCTGGATTTTTTTAGGCGTTCTCAAGCAATAGATTTCCTAAAAGATTTCTCTTCTTTAAAAAAAATATACTTTAAAGCAGATTAACTTTTTTAAAAAAAAATCATGCCCTTAGGAAACCAGAAAACATCCAGCAAAAACCTGACACAGGACCCAAGAGATGCACTTGGGCCTTTAGTAGATCCTGTTCACTGAAGCCTCAGAGAGCTCAGGCTGTGTTGAAGAATAAAGATGGCCACAAATATTGACTTTCAAGGTCTTTAGTATTGTACAAATTCAGTTTTTGTCTTGTTTCAACATGTTTCAATAAATCATTGCACCTATTTCCCATTTGCCTAGCAAAGTAAAAAGCAGTGAGGATGGCTACAGACTTTTCCACTGTGCTGTACATTTCGGATCATATCAGAACTTATGTGAAACCAAGTCAAATTTGCATCTCAGTGTTTTTGTTTTTAGCGTCGTTGCATTTTCTTGTAATTTATTTCTAACGATATGAAGTTTTTACGTTTGCATTTCTCTTGAACAAAAAATTATAAGGTGGAAATATACTTGTAAGTTCAGTTTAAGTTAAAATTATAACTCCACAGGAAAATAATTGGGAGACGATGGAGTGATAATGTATTCACAGCTTCACTATCATAGCAGGGGACCTTCAGTAGAAGAAAAGTCAGAAAGACTTGAAAGAAAACCAACCCCAAAAAAAGTCAGCTTCAGCCTCCCATTTTGAGGGAGGGACACACACAAGTGTCCTGTCATCGTGACTTTGTCCCTTAAAACCTGAGCAGCTCTCCCACACGCCAGAGACTTCACCAGAGAGGTCGTATAACTCCACATTTAAGGCAGAAGTTAGCTTCAATCTAGTTGTTTTAAAAAAAGAAAAAATAGAGACTAGAAATACCGAAAATACTTTCCTGATATTCACTTAGATTAAAAAGTGAATGGAGCCTATCCCAGCTACCATAGGGCGAGAGGTGGGGTACACCCTGGACAGGTTTCAGGCCGATTGTGATTACACTAAACCTGCTATAAACTTGCATTCTTCCTGATGACCAGCAGGGGGCTATGTGTCAGTGGGAGGTCAATAGGAAATCAACACTATAGTTCCTTGATCTAAGAAGAGGGTATTCTTTGACTGCAGCCACCTTCTGACTGATAATTACTTTCTATGTGAAGGTGATAAACCCATTGCTTATGATATTATGGTTTAAAACCCAAGATGGTGATGGCCAAGACACTCACCTCAGTGCTTCAGATCTGGTTAACATCCTGGTTCCTAGGTCCCTCATTTATATACAGCGTATGATATGGATAAAACTTTTGTCTGATAGTCAATATGTTATCCACTGTGATATATCGCCGTACCAAAAGTTCCTACCTTTGCATATGGAAACACTGTTTTGCCACAGATAACAAGAAGGCAGCTTATGGATGTGTGACTACAGTCAGAGTGCAGACAGAATAGAAATTGTCCTCTGACTGCTTGTCTTAGAGCACTATAGCTTTTTTACATCCAACCCTCTCAAAAACCGATCGCTTGTTGTTAAAGAAACACTTGAAATCCTAATGAAATGACACAGCTGGAAAAATGTAGGCATCTGTTTAGCGTACCTGCTGTGCTGATATTGTGCCATGTTTTTTGGACATTAATCAACAGGACGGCTCTACAAAGGAAGAAGAGCGTTCAGTCTGGAGCATCAGAGAATCACACACTTATCTAAACACATGATGCTGGGAGAGACACTCCACTGTACGGTTAGCAGATGGCCGCAACGTGTTCTCAATAGCTTAATTCACAAAAAGGTTTACAAATAATACACAAACATAGCCGCTGCACACTGCAAATCCTGCGCCTCCCACGTGCGTCACCTGTCGGTCGGCACGTCTGGACAGAGACGCAACACACCGAACAAGGAGATTTAGCTGGAGGCCATTTTGTGTCCACGCGTTGTTGTCACTGCACTGACCTGAACTCTGAAAGGCTTCAGGAAACTACTGAATCGTTTCAGTTTACTCTGAGTCGACTCATGCACTGCAGTACCTGCTGCAGGGAAGAAGCTTCCTGTTCCCTCAAAACAGCACGATCCCGTTCTTGAACGCTTCATCAGCTGCACGCACGTAGCTTGCACATCAGAATCGCAGTGAGGTTCACAGACAGTAAACCGGGTGCTTTAGATTCTCTCAGGAACAAGGAGAAAACTTGCATTGAACTGAAAGTTTAAGGAAATTTGCAGGATACGAGAAAGCATTCGTATAAATCAGCTGTCAGTCAACCTGCCCTTTAAAAACGTTTTTTTTCCAGTTTCTTTAAAGAACAAGTCTGTTTCACATCATTGTTTAGCCATTATCTAGAAAGAAGACTGGTAAGCCTGGAAATGGTGCAAGTGTAACTTTAACAGTGGAATAATGAATGTGCATGCAAGTAGTGTCTTAGCAACACACACTCAGTCTCCTTGTTAAATTTACACACCATCACACAGCACCACCAGCCCAGTACAAATACAGTCTTTTGCTGGGTCATTTAGCAGCTGCAGTTGATCAATGAGTAGTTAAAAGTCCAGTAACTGATTCATTCCACACCTATTTACTGTATGTCTCTCTGTGCCTCTCCAGTTCAGTCCTAAGGGAGGGATTAGTAGTATACTGCAGGACTGAACCCCAAGTCATTTAAACCTTGTTTTTCAGATCATATCTGCATAAATTATGATTTTACAAATTGACTGCCATTTGTACAATTTTGCATGGCTGAAACTCAAAGAAAACGGCCATTGTCTACATACAGTTGGCCATTGCTATATACTATATACTTGCTATTACTATATATATGCACATACATTTAGAAGCTCTAGCTGTGTAGGTCAGCAAAAAGGGGAACTTCACAGATAAAACCATCTGTTTAAATAAGCTTTGATCCTAGTGCTCCTTCACTTGCAATACTCTACAAGGACAATAAAGGGTGAGTGGTTCCCTCTGACTCCAACAGTGTCAGGTTGAGAATCCATTCTACCCCCCAGGTACAGGAGCTTCTGCAGCAGGACTGATGGAACCACCAGCTAACACAGCAGCATGCTAAGGAACCTAGCTAGTGTAGCTACACTGTACACTGCTAAGCAGAGGACTGTTTAATGTACTGATTTAATGAAGTGATGAAACTTTATGTTGAGATATGTGTTCAGAGAGAGGCTGTTGGGTGGTTATCGCCACCATTCTCGTTAAGTTGACGTAAGTTATGTGCCACACATACACAAGGTATGGCGTGCAAACTAACAGTCCTCTTTTCTGACTTAACGCTAAACATAACCACATGTTTCGACTTGTCACACATACGTTCTGACATTCAGGCTCAGTCACACTGGAGTAAAAACTAAACGGGAGCATCTTTGCGACGAGGAAACGTTGGTGGTTGACCAATGCTAGCAATTAATTTTTACCCATTTTGTGACCACTTGGAAGCAGTTGGGCAACCAACTGGTCACCCAGAGGATGAGTGTTCAACAAACAATCTCCTTGGATGTATTTTTGTTATATTTCTATTTAAAATTAAGGTTGCCAGGCACCTCTGTCCTTTTTATATCACTGTTTTGCAGAAACTAGGTCACTATTTGTAGCAGAATTTCAGATTTTTTTTGTTCTATGAGGTTAAGACTGCACTCTCAATTTTAGTAGTTAATGTTAAGTCCAACAGATTTGCAATTTTTGCTGATTTATCAGTTAATCCATGTGTTGTCACAAACAGATTGCCAACTAGACCCCATTAAATCACAAACTGATAGCAGACTGAATCCATCTTACTGCCGTTTTATCTCCAACTTAAAGCACCAAAGTCACTTCAAGGACGGTACGTGACTGCGAGTGGTGGGATGGCTGGTGCCGTCTTTGAAGCAACCATATCAAAGGCAATGAAATATTTGTGCCTTGGTCTCGAACCACTGTTTTGCCTAGTGTGTCTGCATTACACACCTTCCATTTCTAATGCACCTTTAGTTACAGTGTGCAACTGTGCTTCAAAGGAGTGCATTTGATATATGCGCTTCTTTATTTAGCACTGCACAAGAGTGATTGTTCCCTTCGACCTTTACATTATTATGGTGTTATATATTTGTATTAATTTAAATCTAATAAACAGATCAATTTTAATCGTGTCATTTGAAGTATTATTTAAAATGCCACCAATTATGATAATTATCCCGAGACTGAGTAATGTTGTTTATCTGTTTGAGAATGATTTATGAGGCTGATTTAATAACCTAAACCTACAGCTGAACATGTCCAGAAGGCAAAGCCATGGTTTCATGAACCTAAAGCTAATACATGCAAATGACTAATTATGAATTTATGCAGGCTCATTTTCATCTATACTGTTTCCTCCATGCACGCAAGAGTCAACCTCAGCTGTGAATTATAGTAATGACCACATACTGGCCTCTTTACTTTGTAGAGGTTAACAGAGCTGAAGCACTCAGTGAGGACTGGAGGTACTTACTGCAGGTAAATGTCCATCAATGAATTACTATACTCAGTATGCTGTATTATAAGTATCACTCATTTGTGTCTGAGATGATTGGCATCTGCTAAATTTATTGCTCTAATTTTCCATCTTCAATCTTAAAGACTTTACCTGAAGTATGGAACTCAAGCATCTATCCTCAGAAAGTATTACTCCCAAACATCTGTAAAAGTACTTTGATGTAAAAGAATAAGAGCAGTTCTTCTTTAAATACTTGGCTTTTAATACTTTAGAATTTTCTTAATAATTCATCTTTTTACAGGTGTACTTCTCAAAAGGCCTTCTAACCTTTGTTCATCAGTAGGCGGATGTGGTTTGATCAATTTTCTTTTGCAGTAACCAAACAATGTACCAACAGTCATCAAATTCTTGTTCAAATATTGTCGCTCTGATCGGTGCAAGGAGCACAGCCATTTAGACTCATTCCATTAGTCTGCACAGAAAGGAAACATTTGTTTTCCAGGTCTTTGAAAGCTTAGGCTTTAAAGCTGCTCTCAGATGACGCGCGGACCTAATAAAATGTTCTTGCTGTCGAGGTCTGCCAATCAAACATATCTGATGCATCACATATACAGTACCTGTAAATTCCCAAACTAACTCACGAAAAATGCATCCAGATGGCAACACGCACACACACATACAATTTACAACAGACCACAAATCATAACGGCAGACAGTGGAGTTTATTACAGCCTTCATAGTGTTGCACCATTATCATTACTGTGAGTTAGACACATCTGCAGTGTAGCTATAAACATCTTCTGCTGACCATGAAGACCTGGTGAATCATAACCTCACACCTTGTTTGAGTTTTCTTTGTGCATCTGCATGTCTCTCAGTTAATATCTTTCTATTTTTATGAAGCATATAGTTAGTGCTGATCAGGTGACTCTGAGTCCTCCTTTAGTTATGCTGTAATAGGCCTAGGCTGCTGGGCCTTCCCATGATGCATGATGCATTCTTCACTCACCTTTTCTCACTCTCTGTGTGTTAATAGCCCACTCTGTACTTAATCATTAGTTAGCTCTCTTCCACAGCTTGTCTTTTGTCCTGTCTTCCTCCCATTAGCCTGAACCAGACACGGCAGATGGCTGCCGCTCCCCAAGCCTGGTTGTGCTGGAGGTTTCTTCCTGTTAAAAGGGAGTTTTTCCTTTCTACTGTTGCCAAGTGCTTGCTCAAAAAGGGTCATCTGATTATTTGAATTTCCTCTGTATTATTGTGCGATTTTACCTTATAATATAAAGCACCTTGAAGTGAATGTTCATACACTCTGTAAAAAGAATTGAGAGGAATAATAACTGGAGTGTCCATGAGTCGTAGTGTCATGTTCAGGTGCTTTGCTCATCTTCACTGACAAACGTAAACCCTGTAATTCAATTGCTGCTCAAAGCATATCAAATCTGTCATGTTTTAATATACCTCAGTCATAAAAGTGACATTTGAAGTAAGCCAAACCAACTTTCTGTCACCATGTGGCCTAATGCTGAGTGAAGTGCAACAGGATCTGGCACTGTGACTGCTATCGTAGTGTTCATTCACACTTCAGTGTCTGCCAGGTTGTGCAAAAAGTGGCCTCGGTGGTTTGTGTCCTGGATTGTATCCCGCAGTAGTGCATCTGCATCCAGGCAACATAAATATCATTCTAGTGCATTTTAGTACTGTTTCCTGTATTAGTTAAGAGCCTAAACAAATAAGTGCTTTAATACAAATGACTTACTTCTAAATGTTACATTTCAACAGGTAGGAGGATTGGTAGCTCATATCTACTGACGTCAAGTTTCGACAGTGTTTGTATATGTGTGTGTGTCTGTGTTTAAGACTGAGTCGTTGTACTTAACACATTGCTTAACCTTACAAATTTGACCTCTGAACACCTCTTTAATGAGAAGTGCATGTGTTTGTGCTCTGTAAATGAAGAGCCAAAGTCATGACATCACCTCAGGGACTGGCTTCTGCAATTTCTTCTGTATGCAGCCGCCTCTGCCCGGCTGTACACACAAGTCCGAACTGCCAAGCTCTGTACCAAGGCTGCACGTTATTACTCACACAATGAATGTGAGAACATAATTACATAACGTGCATGCGTGCGGGTAACGTTAGTTTGGCTGCGTGTGCACAATGTGCTTGCGTCTTAAATGTGTGCAAGCAGTCCACGTTTAACTCATATTGCCTGTGCTGTGCTGAAATCAGCTTATTTTACTATCAGGTAATCAATTGACTAATGTATTGTTTACAGGAAAGTGAGACTGTGAACACACACACAGGCATTATGTTTATGAGTCATGTGGCTTAGAGATGACAGCATTGTTACTCCATCAGTTCGACCATATGTTACTACTAATGCAGATTTCTTATCGGCTTTACCCTGTGTTCATAATGACAGCAGCCCAGTCGAGCTGCCGCTCTGCTGTGACTGATGTGGGCAGGGTCACAGGCTCTCGTGACTTCTATCTAATGAGCGCATGGATGTTGTAGTATTTTTCCTTCTAACAATAAAGAGTGTTTGCATCGTCACCATGTGACCACAAATACTCTTTGCAAATGTAAATGTAACAGGTTTATATGCACATACATGCACTGCCTGGTCATTCCCTTTGGCTCCTGTTGTCTGCAGGATTAGGGAGCAGTCGGCCTGTCAGCACCTCTCCCACCAGGCGTTAAACAGACTGTGTGGAGGTGCCAACAGATCCCCGCTACACCACAGTCAGCCTACTATACTGTAAAACAAAGAATGTGACATACTGTTACTGTTACTACTGTAAGAGGCTGGGCTCTCCTGTGACAACACAGATTGTAATACAATGCAAGTCATTCTGGATGATTTAAAATAAAGCCTATAGATCTTTTCGGTGTGGTTTAACAGTCAAGGATTGGCTTACACTACAGAAATAATGCACTTGTGCAGGATAGTGCTGCTACTACATCGCTCTGGCACACCTTCCTCTTGTAACACCACAGTCTGCTAACAGCTTTGTCCTGTTGCATAACCCTGTTAGTGAAACACTTCAGCATCCGCAGAACAAACACATGACCGGACACACTGCTGTAGTTTTCAAAAGCAATTTTAATGTTAACACCTGGGGCTTTGGATGCCCTGTGACCCCAAACATATCAAAAAAGATTTACAAATATAATGAGGGATTTGATTTGATTCAAAATGTAAATGTATTCAGTCTAAAAACAAAAAGTCTTTCTTCAAAAATACCCACCAAATTAAAATTACGTTAGTGCTCACTGTCCTCTGCCTGGATATTGTCCTCCATGAAAATTATTACTGATCAGAAATGACTTGTGTATATAATTGTATTGAGACTGAAAAAAAGTTTGGTTAAAGGTTGGAATAATTTTAGTATTTGACTATACAGTACATGAAAATATTTTGGTTTTTAAGATTTTAGTAATGGATTATGTTCACACATTACATCAACTACATCTGCATTTTTACCAATGCATCATTAGAGGTGGGCAGATTGATCCAAATATTGGTAATATCACCGGTATTGGTATCGGATCCGATCCTCCCAGTTCAGTGTGTAGAACCAGTGGATTTTGCTAAATGAACCCATTTTTTTGCAACTGAAAAAGTATGCCTCAAACATGACAGATGGCTGAACCTTTTTTTGTTGACTCTCACGTCTGTTTTTTGTAAAAGCTGATTTCATTGTGCTGATTGATTATTGCGGAAAGTAAACATTTACAGGGATTTAATGGTCATTAAAATGTGTTTTGGAATTTGGAAAGACGATAATTCATCTTATAAATCATGACATACTGCTGTCTCCTACAAATAAGCTGCCTTTATAGGTTAAAGATATTGATATTCTTCAATTATTCAAACTTCAATTTTGTGGTAAACAATCAACAGTTAATATGTCAATGAATCGTTTCATTGAGTCCCATATGGAAAAGATATATATAAATCTTTCCCTTGAAAAATGATATAAATGAAACGTGTATGTTTTGGATACTTACTAAAACAATATATGAAAGTAATGAGAAAGTGGCCACTTTCATGAGTAAATCATGTAAGCCTTATATGATTCACCACATGAAGTAGGCATCTTATGCAAGTCTTTTATAAGCTTTTACTATTTCTTTTCCATATGGGGTTTATATGTTTAGATTGTTGTCATATTTCCTTTAACTATTTAAAATTTTTGTATTTATTTATTTACTTTTTTCTTTATTGCTGTGAAGGTTTTGCAAAACTGTCCATTTATTGTTATTATTAGTTTCATTGCCTTATTTAGAACAATGCTTGTGTGTTGTCGTGTCTCTACTACACTTGTGCATGCGCTCGCTCTTTTGCACGTAGCTGTTTGCTGCGTGTGTGATTGATGCCCCTCCCATGGCGCGGACTGGAGTGTGTGTGTCAGTCCCAGGTGGTGTGAGTGCTCGTAAACAGTCGCTTTGATTGAGAGGCCGTGATGCCTGTGTGACAGCCGGCCTTGTGCTGCCAACAGAGCTCTGCATCACCATAGTTACGCCGTGTCATGTGGCCATAGATGCCCAGCAATGCCATGAAAGAGGACAAGCAACACTGCTACAAATAGGAAGTGGACTAACTGCATTAATTGGTTAACACAGAGAAGGTTGGGGTAATATAAACTAAATTAATTAAAATAGTTTTTCTCATTTTAATTTGCTCCATTTGGATCTTGGGCTGTCTTGGGGGGAGTAATGGTGTATGTTTATATAAACATGCCTCTGAGAAAAAGTGGTAAAACCCATGTAAAACATTTGTTCACGGTCATGACAACAATGACTCGGGCGTTCAAGGACACAGACAGGAAAAACACAATTTCTGGGTTTATCCATCCATCCGTGTTCTCCCACTTATCCACTTCAGGGTCTCGGCAGGGCTGGATCCTATCCCACATGTCATAGGATACACCCTAGATGGGTTGCCAGTCTATCACCGGGCTAACACAGAGAGACAGACAATAATTCAAACTCACGTTCACACCTACAGACAATTCAGAATTACCAATTAACCCAACATGCATGCCCTTAGGCTGTGGGAGGAAGCTGGAGTACCTGGAACCCACGCAGGCACTGGGAGAACACATAAACGCCACATGGTGGAGTCGAGCCCAGGACCCGCTTCCTGTACTAAACTACTGCACTACTGTTTTTCCAGTTATATTATGTAATCAAAACAACAACAACAAAAAAACATCCAAATAGAACTTAAGCTCTTAAACCCAAATGATTGTATTATTATTTTTTCCTTTTTAATTCTAATGCCAGTTTTCATTAGCTTTTACAAGCCTGTGATAATGGGATGCAGGATTACTAAAAGAAAATGAATAAATAAAAGTCAGCCTGAGGTCACTTGTCGCTTTTCTGTAAGTTAAATTCTTCACTTCACAGAGTTTATGCACGCACAGCAAGTATTTGTAGCCATGCAACATGGTTATTAACTTCCAATTACAGTTCTCTGTTATGGCGTACAGTTATATAAGTTACACCACAGAATAAGTGTAATTATGCAAGAATGTATAAGTGTGTTCACAATGGCAACATACAAGGTGAAGAGAACACAGAGGCTTCCAGTTTTTGACCAAACAGGTCAGTGTTTTGACTTTCAGCCTGCCAATAAAAATATTAAAAACAATTCTTTTGACCTGGTGCTGAAGAAAAATACAAAATCAGGTCTTTAGCCTAAAATAAACGCTTATCTCCATGGTAACCTAACCCTTACAAGACAGCCTCACAATGACAGAGTCCCTCACTGTCTTTAAACAATCCTTTGCGATACATACATGTCCGCACACATAAGCTTACAGGTGTACATAGCGCACAGCCTGTGTTTTTGTCAGTCCAGGCGAGTGCTGCATAGATGGAAATTATTCGACGTGGCAGGGTTTTTAAAGGTTCAGGCGGTTCAGATGGCTTGAGCAGTGAAATGATTTTGAGTGTGATGAAAGCTAAAATTGACGGTGGTACAAACACATACTCGCAGCACACTCTCAGACACTCACACCTCATTCCCAGAAACATATCTGCTGTCACACACACCTCGCTCGCTCTCAAACCCGCCGTGATGGAGATTAATAGCAACATTTAGAGCCTGCTGAGCTCCACCTGTCAAGGCTAGGGCCCCCAGGGCAGCTCCGGTCTGTGCCTACGAACGAGAGACTGTCCCGGGGCAAGATCCATCACGGAAACCCACGACAGGCTGGATCTGTGGAGCCTGCCTCCACAGCTGGACCACCGACACGGGGCCATCCGTCCAGAATGACAGGCACGCTGAGCGGATCCAACTGGAGCAGACTCGATAGCTGCTGGATGGAGGAGTGTGGGGGTCCGAGGGGACGAGTAATGGCTGCACGGATATTAGGAGGCTGCTCCAGGATACTGTGTGCACTTTTACACAAGTGTAAAATACACATATACACAAAAGTAAAGTTGTCATATGTGATATATATAGATTTAAGGGCGACCGTGGCTCAGGGGGTTGGGAATTGCATCTGTAACCGGAAGGTCGCCGGTTCGATCCCTGGGCTCTCTGTCCTGGTCGTTGTGTCCTTGGGCAAGACACTTTACCCTGCTTGCCTACTGGTGTTGGCCAGAGGGGCCGATGGCGCGATATGGCAGCCTCGCTTCTGTCAGTCTGCCCCAGGGCAGCTGTGGCTACAACTGTAGCTTGCCTCCACCAGTGTGTGAATGTGAGAGTGAATGAATAGTGGTATTGTAAAGCGCTTTGGGTGCCTTGAAAAGCGCTATATAAATCCACTCCATTATTATTATTATTATTAAAGATTCATTCTGCCTATTCCAACTGATTCTACTGTAAGATTCTATAGCCAGATTCGCCTGTCAGGGTTGCCCTACAGGACTTCCATGGACTAATCTAAAGATGGCAGCCCCACTGGGAGAGGACTCCCAGAACATTTTTGTGTCAACTTTTATTGCTGTAATAAATAAGTCATAAGTAAAAAAGTAACCATACGTTACTTGTTACTTTTTTCTTCATAGAACAAACCAGCAGCATCTGCACAGCTGGGCTGTTGTGGCAAATACTTTACACTTGTCACCAGTTTAATATAACTGAACTGCTGGTTAAGAAGTTTTATGTGGTCGTGTAATAGTAAAACATGTCATTTTGACTGATGTGCCAGTTTGTCAAAGCAGCAGCATATCTCAATTTTCTCTGACTCTTTAGGAAGGAATGTCCGTCCATTTTCATACCTGCTTTCCTAACTCTGTCACAGGGTGAAAGATGGTGTACACCCTGGAAAGGTCACCAGTCTGTCACAGGGCTAACAGGGCGACAGATACACATTCACACTCACTTTCACACCAACGACCAATTTTGAAGCACAACGATAATCACCTATCACGCAGGTCTTTGGACTTTGAGAGGAAGTCAGAGAAAACCTATAAAGGGAAAACATGCAAACTCCACCCAGAAAAGGCCCCAGCTGGTTGGTGGATTCAAACCCAGGACCTTCTTCCTGTGTGGTGACCGTGACACCCACTGCACCACTGAGAGGAAACAGCATAAAGCAAAATTGCTGCTTTTTCGGACAGATTTACTAACTAGCTTACAAAATAGCATGCGTTGGGTTCTTAAAAGTTGGGTTGATATCTAGCACAAAAGACGACATTTTTTTTGGGGTTAAATTTTCTATAATTCGCGTGTCGGAAATGCCAGTAAGTCTGATTTAAATATTCTCCTCTCTGTATTTTACGTCTTGTGGAACGAACTCTTAGAAACATGAACATCTTTGTGTTTCTGCTTGAAAAATCAGTTGAAATTCAGAATTTTCACTGAAATCTCACGAGCACGAGAATTTCATGGTTTCATCCAATAGTTGAGCTATCACGACCGCTTTGTTACGTATTTCAGGATGTCAGTGAGGCAGTTTGAACTGTTTTTGGGAGAGCTGGATCACATTTGAAGAGGCAGAGAAATCATTTCAGAGGGCCTATTGACCTGCAGCAGCGTACAGCTGTGCGTCTAAGGTTTTTACTATCTCCGTTTTGAGCTACGAGCGCGCTTGTTGCCAAATGCAGTGGTCTGATTGGTCAAATCTGTTTATTCACATGTGAAAATTCAGAAAAATCAAGCTTGGTCAGAAAAACATGCCTCCAATTCATCCTATGAAATTTTGAAGTCACTGTAAATGGCTGCAATAAGAACAGAGGTTAAAGTATTTTTAATGCACTAAACATTTACACAAGTTTTGCGTGTCCGGTGTGTACAGGCGTGTTTAGACTTCATGTTCTCAACAGGGATTATGGGAAAAAAGTGGGGCATTTTCTTTAAATAAGTTATAAGGCTAAAAATAATTCCAAATAGGTTTTGTTGTCTCTGTTGAGAAGAATTTCCAGTAGTTGGGTGGCTGTGGTTTGACAGCTGCCTTGACCTGTCAGTCACTTCTATTACAGTATCAACAGCAGCACGCCCACAGAGCGCTGCTGGATGCTGACTGTTTGCAGGCCTCTGTGTGGAGACAGAACAATGGTTCTTATTTCTTACACCAGCACTCCTCTTTCAGACATTTTTTAGGATTTGTAGCATTTAATTAAGCAGCTACGTCTTCAACCTTTCCTCTCCTTAGCATGAGTTTGTGTTATTGTAGGAGGGGAGAGGTTTACACATTTGCAACA
This sequence comes from Simochromis diagramma, assembly GCF_900408965.1. NCBI lineage: Eukaryota > Metazoa > Chordata > Actinopteri > Cichliformes > Cichlidae > Simochromis > Simochromis diagramma. The sequence goes on along the minus strand of NW_024387291.1, from coordinate 1,271,343 downwards.
TTTTATGGTTCCTGATTATTAATTTCTTGTGAACTACATTGGATGTACTGACCTCAGGGGAAGGACGTATTGTAATTCGGTTCATTTTAAGCTAAGGAGATGACAACAATAGGGCATAATTCTCAGTAAGTGACTTAATATTTGAATGTAGCCTCAACACAAAGGTATTTTTTAGAACTAGTCCTGTGCAATACTGCAAGTCAGTACAGTGCCAATGTTGCAGATACAGATACCAATACAGATGCTGATATTTCTGACCTGTAAAGACAGCTTACATGCAGGAAAGCAGTGTGTCGTGATTTATGGGATGAATCATCAGCAGTTTGCAAAGTCTAAACACATTTTATCGATCACTAAATCACTGTTTTTTCTTTAATTTTCCACAATAATTAATTAACTCAATAAAGAACACCTTTCAGCTGCTCATGTATTTTGAACCTGGATTTTTTTGGAGACATGAAATGTGAGCACTTTGGGTTAACTTTGGGTTAACTTCTGTGTTAAACATAACCCTAAATATCATCATAAAATATGAAGAAAGCTCTAATCTACAATAATGCCTGAAAAAAATCTAACACCCGTAACTTGAGGTGAGTGTTGTGGTGATTTGATGCCGTATAAACAAAGCTGAATTAACAACATAGACTCATAATTAACTGTATAGAAAACACTGAGGTAACCACAGTGGAAGTTCAGCCTGTCAGTCTAACAGTTTGCATCATTTCATTTATTTCTGGTTGGAACTCGGAGCCTACAGATCCCAGATCGCACATTATCAGGTGACTTTGGAGTAAATCTGTTTGTAATCATCATTTCCCGCTCCCCATATCAAGTAATGAAGCATGCGATAAAGCAGTGGGTGTTCTTTTGCAGTCAGCCGTCCCTCCCTGCACTGACTCTCTGACTAGTGCTTGATATGAAAGATACATGACTTTTTTTGTCCAATCAGATTACTACTGTAATCTGATTACAAGCCATTTGTGCTCTCCATCCACTGATGCACTTACTGGGGCTTTAGATAAAGAGTTGGTCTGCATATTTTTTCTGTGTCAGTAGCTGGATTTTTGTATTCTGGATCCCATGTAATTAGTTACTCCCCTATCCTGGCATATCACTATCTGGGGCTTTTGATAAAGAGGCAGCGTGGAGAGGCTCTGTTGACGATCAAGCACGGCAACGCTACCGGAGCTGTTGGCTATTAGCATAATTAATGTCATCGCCGTAATGCACTCCAATATGGAGACAGAGCCCTGCCTCACGCAGAAAGACACAGGCACTTTTCCATCCGTATACAGAGCAGAGCTTTAAAGCAGAAACATTCACAACTGCAATAACGAACACAAGCTCGACGTGACAGTGCTGCGTGCGATCTTTGGTGTTGTTGTGACGCCAGCGTTTCACCGTGATGACAAAACCTTTAACATTCACTCAGTAGTTTCTACAAATCACTTACATCACGTCTCGAGCATTAATGTAAAATCACTGTCACACTGTGACGTTTTATGTTAAAAGGCGGGCAAGATAGGTTAGATAGAACGTGGGCCTGTGTGTTAAAGATAGCACAGGATGCCTGAGGGGGTGTGACAGCAAACCAGGGCTGCCTGCTCTTTCTATCTCTTGCCCCCCTCCACCACCACCACCTCCGTTTTTCTCTTTCTCAACACCTCCCAATTCTTCCTCTCCTCCCTCTCATTCTCTTCTCTGCACCACACAGCCATAAAGCAACTGTAGCTCTGAAGGCGAAGCACAACAGAGCAAGCTGGATCTCTCTCAGATTCCTCTCTGCTCTTAACCATTTCAAATCTCTGGTGCCAAGGACACAGAGCGAGCCTAGAGTGTGAAAAGTAAAGCCACTTAGCGAGGAAAATAAGCATATCACATGGAGCGAGTTGGCGTGGCCGCGTTCACATCCGCGAACGTGTCGTTGATTTGACACAATTTTTTAAAAATTCGGTGCCAAGTTCTTCGGTTTTTGGCCCTTTTTTTGTACCTACGTTCATAAACCAACCGGCGTTACGTGCAACATTTGTTATCCATGACCCGCGCTCAAAAATGATTGCATAACGTGGACACATGGCCGATCACTCGTAGCTGTTATCACACCTGCACAAAATGAGCCCTTTGTTTAAAATAGAGAAGCTAGCAAGAAGAGTTGTGTGAAATACGCTGCCTTTTGTTTCTGGGCTAAAATTTAAAACAGTGCTCAGGCTGCAGGGTGAAAATATAAATGCTGGAAGGAAAGTACGTTTCACTTTTCATGCAAAACCAAAGATCCGTGTTGTCCAGTGTATTTCTTTTTGCAACAGATGTGTTAGCACCTGAGCGGTGATGGCGGTAGCCATCAGTGGGGAATTCAGTTTGGGTTAACTGAGGCTGTGTTGCCACTGATAAGTGTTTTTTTTTTTTTACATAGACAGCTTATAGAAAGTTTGTTACCTTAATATAGCGACTGAGGTGACTGAGGGTTAGGTTTCAGTTTGGTTCACTGTTGTGCTCTAAACCTTTATCACCCAAGACTCACACAGGACACCAGGACTTATTTTGGTCATTTTGTAATCTCAAAGCTGATTTTTCCATCTGTGGACCTGTGAATGCTTTGTGCTACCATGATCCCAAATCTTCTCTTCTATCTGCAACCGTTTGAATTGTGTTTCTAGCGAAATTGCAATATTAAAAAAAGAGCCTAGACCTGATTCTCTGAATGTGGTATAGGACCTTTAAGCGCTTTTCATAACCTGACTGGTGTTTAGCTGAATGAGCAAGCATTAGCAACTGTTTGTTTCAGTTATTGGGAGCACTGTGCTATTCCTGGGCTAGTGTTCTGTTGAGATCAAGTCGAATTAAAAACCACAGTTACATTTATTGCTGTAGTTTAACTCGTGTAAAACAGACAGACGAAAAAAAGTGCTACATCTTCCAGGTCTTGGGCACAGGTTACGCTGTTATCTGTAATCTTTCTCATGGCAGACATTTGGAGTCCTCCCAGCAAGGGATGCGCAGGTGTATTAATGATGCATGTTGGTTTACTACCATGGCTTAATGGGACATGTGGTGGAACTAAACCACCTGTGCTTTCCCAAGTTAAAAAAATATCTGTGCAAAACTTATTTTGATTTAAATCTCTGATTAATCATGAACACGGCCCTTCATGTTTTTGTCCAGCACTAGATGAGCTCATTTACAAAGAGAAAAAGGAAAGATGAGGGTTTTTTTTTCGTTTACCTTGCACGTGGTCAAAGGATCGACCAAGACATGATGGTGTCTGGCCAGACATGACCTCATCACCTACATACAGAGTCAATACGTGTACAACCAGGAGTCCTACAAAGCTTCAGAGACATAGGAAATATTAAATCATATTTGAAACTGATATTTTAGACAAAACTATAGATATGATGTATTTCCTTTGATTAGTTCTACGCTAAGATTTGACCAGAACTGGACAATTTTGTGAGAGATGTGCCATGAGCTTCTGTTAGATAGGAACAATGACGGTAGTGCTGTTAGTCCAGGATATAAAAACCTGGTTAAAGGATACATTTTTTTTAGGAAATACAACAGTATTGAGCAAAAAAAGTGATGTCAGTGATGTTCTGATGTAATTAAGTTTTGAAAATTAGTGTGTGATGTTGCAGCTTCATCTGCCACCGGATCACCTCTATGAACTTTTTTTTTTTTAAAAGAAAGAAGTGATGAAGGGATAATTTAAGATGTTCTGGAAAAATAAGGTGAGATTATTGTATGAGATCACAGTTTAATGCCATGAAGTCAAACAGCAGGAGAGCTGAGAAAGAAGAGAATACAACATGATGTTGTGCCATGGAAAAAAAACATTTAAAATTTGGTGATCAAGTGAAAGAAGCAGCTGGAGTTGTCATTTTAAGTTTCACTACACGTCTTTTCTATCTTTGCCATGAAACTGAAAATAAATAAATAATATGAGGACAGAATCTACAGGACTTACTGATAACAAGCTCGTCTTCTAATCATTTCTGTGAGCATGAATAACAAAGGTGTGTGACAGGATCAGGCTTCATGGCTCGACCGGTGTGACAACGTGAGGTCACAATCAGGGAGCGGCGCGTCACAGCGTCCTCACTGTCGCACACACACAGTCTCACACACACACATATACATGAGTAATAGGTAGGTGCTGATTATGACATCAAACCAGACTCAGCAACATGTCGTTTTCTGTCAGATTTATCACAAAGGTGCTGATTTCAAGGCCCGATTCAATGTGCGAACACCGTGTTGCACACAGAGCTTCTTGCTTTCCATCCCTCCTTCTCCCAAACGCCCGTCCGGGCTAACGTTGAACAGAGCAGTCGTGCAGCCTCGCTGAATCGTGGGAGAAATCCCACAAATGCAGTGAATCTCCGTCACTCGAATCTGTGGGCTTGATATTGCGTGATTTATGATCACGACCGATTGAACATGAATGCCGTATGTAAAGTGTGCGCGTGTGTGTGCGTGACCCTCTGCAGTGCGAGCGTTTGTGTGCATGTGTCAAAGACGCTTTCGCATGCAGAGACACTTCACAGCTTTTCCTTTTGTATGATCACAAACTCACACTGCAAACTCGCATATGCTTTCCTCTCTCTCTCCCTCCACCAAAAACCGCTCTTCCTGCACACATCAAAGACACATTCATGCCAGTTTTCTATCCATCTCTGCTCCCAAACACGGCTGTATAGCAGGGGTTTTTTATTATCCATTTGCAGCCAGTATTTTGAACACAGCAGTGCACCTCCATAGATTTACAATCAAAAAAGTTAAAACTGACTTTTTTTTCCTTGTTCTTTTTTTTTTTTAGTAGAATCCCAATAACCCCGGCTCTAAAATAAGCCCTGCTGATGCATCACATTGGTTTCCCCTCTGTGATGCAAGGATTTTGGATTTCGCTCCCCATCTACATCTACAAGACTAGTATGGAGAGCAGGAGGGATTACTGTGATCGCTGAATTGCTCCCCCCACATAGACGTAAGTAAGAAATATGGGTTCATCAGCCTGCCGCGGAGATAAACTTAGCTGTACACCTGGCTGGACCGTGTGTGCCATGTGGAGCCCGCTGTGGCAGTTTGCTAAGTGGGCCAGGCTGCTCTCTGCTGGGACAATTAAAAAGACATTCTGGCCACACTGGCCATGACAGACCATGAGGGCAGCCCCAAAACTGCGGACGAGGATGTGACCATTTGGTAGACAAGCCATCCAAATCACTGCTCAGGAAGAAGCTGCATTCATTTCAACACACAAAGAAGGAATGATGTCACACAGATAGATAGACAGATAGTGTGGGAATGGATGCAGAGTACATACAGAATAGTGTGGGCATGTGAGCCTATGTGTAGGCATGTGAGTGCAACTGCAGGACTGTGTGAATGTGTGTGTGGGCATGTAGGGATCGATCTGCTTGTGTGCCTGAGTGTGGTGTTGTTGGTGTATATATATATATATATATACACACACATGTATATACGCGTACGTGTGACTTCTACAGCACAGCTCCAGCTCACCTTCCAAGCAGCAGGTCCTCCAGAGGCCTGAGTGCGTCATCACCTCCTCGTTCTTCTTGCTGGTCTCGTTTTCGTTGTTGCTCTTGATCTTGCAGACGCCGCGCGAGTACAGCCAGTAGTCTGTCCCCACAGCGATGGTCATGAGGCTGAAGGCAGCGAAGGCCCCCACCGTGGTCAGCAGCATCTGAACCCCGCGGTCAAACACGCCCATGTTGCCGCATTCCACGAAAGGGGGGCCCCCTTTCCTCTTGATGTACAGGAAGTAAATATTTGTGAGTTTGCGTCGCCACGCCAGCTCGGAAAACGGGGGGTGGGCGGCGTCGGGCGGGCGACGGTGGCGGGGGGCGGCTGGGGGGGCGGGGGAGTTCGGGGAGCTCGGGGGAAATCGTATGGTTGGTTTTTGGGGGGGTTCTTCAAAAGGGTGAAAAAATGAAGGGAAGGGTGAAGCTCTGAGATGGATTTGTCGCTGTTTGACCCAACAGAGCAAGGGGGGTGAGGGTGGGTCAAACAGACTTTGGCAATGACAGCAGAACCCTCAGCTCTGAAGCTGTTCGAGTCCTCAAACGGCAGTAAGTTGCCCTGCTCTAGAAAAAAAAAAGTCGACCTAAAAACACAGGCTTCAAGCAGATCCCACAAGAGACCTGGTCTGGGATCTAGGCCTACTTTGTTGAGTTGGAAGGCCTCTAAACGTCAAACTCTGAAAAAGGCCCAGATCAGGAGAAGATGGAGGATTCTGCTCAGCTTCTCCGGGGCTGTTTTTAGACCTGATTTAGGCTTTCTGAACCGACTCAAACAGTTACACGTATTACAATCCTCACAGCTTCAACGGTGATGTGATGTGCATGGGAGCGCTTGATTTTTTGTGAAAAATATATATATTTATATATATATTTTCCACTCACAGAGTCTGTCACACACAGCCTACACTGTCATTCTCCTGCTCTCTTGCACACACACACACACACACACAACACATTCGCTTGCAAACTTAAACTTTCACGCACCTGTGCATGGACGAGCACCCGCATGCACACAGGGTGAATTAATTCATACTGAAGAGGAATGAAGAAACATAGGGGGGTGGGTGGAGTGTTGTTAAGACTAACACAGTTGGCGGCCTGATTTCTTTAAAACACTCCCCGAAGAAGGCAAAGCACAGATCTCTAATTAACGATAACACAATTCAGTGATGGCTAGCTCGGTGTGAACCCAAGTGGATCAGTGAATCATGGAGGTACATGTCAAGCACTTCTGACGAATCAGGCTGAGCACATGTATTCTGATGGGAGACAGGCAAGACAGACAGGCAGGCAGGGCCCGGGATATGTTAGGGAAATTAGGACTAAATGTACCAAAAGGAATGAGAGGACAGACTCAAACCAGCAGAACCAAGCACTTCACCCACCCACCCCAACCACACACACACACAGACACACACACACACCTCCAAATCAAGGACAGAATGATAAATACTGCCAAATATCAGCCAGTGCCATGACTGCCATAAAAACCAGCCATTCCTTAGAAGACAGGATGGAGAATTAAAAAATAAATAAACAAATAAACCAACCAGGGACGATCAACCCCCCTCCTCCTGCCCCCCTCTTTCTCCAAATAATAGGAATAAAAATCAAGCAAAGAAGAAGAGGAACAACATCAAGTTGTGCAAATCAAACGACAGCCTGCTTAGTTTTCCTTTTTCCTAAAATTCTGGTCCCCAGTTTCCATATGTGGTCCCTAGACCTTTCTCCGGCAACAGTGGAATTCTGCTACAGGGGGACACGGGCAGCGGTACCGACGGCACACCGCGGAGAGAGGGGCGCATCCAGGCGGAGAGGCCGAGCATCACCGGTCACACAGCCGGTCGCAGGCAGGAGGAGGACAAGGAGGCATGGACAAAGCTTCCCGGAGCGTCAGAGCCTCTGCCTCCCGCATCCAAACGGTCCTTAGACGGTTATATCACGGTCAGCCGGAGAACAGCGAGAGCACACAGACACACACACACGCACACAGCCGTTTACTGTCATCACATGAAAAAAGATCGGAAATCATCAAAAAAAAAAAAAAAAAAAAGGGGGGGGGGGGGAGCAGCAATTATTTTATGGCAAGGCTGTCGGGCGTGAGGAGGTGGTGGGGGGTGGGCAGTGTGCGCAAAAAAGGAAGAGGCAAATTTCAAGTCGAGCAACACATCAATCCTCGGTTCCCTCGGTTTCCTTCTTCGCAGCGCCGAGATAGAAGTGGAGAGAGGAGAAAAAGAAGAGGAGGAGGGGGTGGATGATGGTTAGGAGCACAGGATGAAAAAAAAATCGACAAAACCAGAAAGCGAGAGAGCGAGGGGGGATGTTCCGTGCGCAGCAGCAGCAGTACTTTACGCAAAAACAAGCGCACTGCAAAAAAGGAAGAAAAAAACATGCCCTTTACCCACGTCAGTACATCCATCACTTTATTATTTGTCTGAAGCAGTGTGAAAACATGTGCATGTTCCATCAACTCGTTTCTAGAAAGGTTTTCTTTGCACTCCTCTAAGGTTGGGCAACTTCATTTGTAAAACGGCGACAGGCCAGCGCTTTACTGACGGTATGACACCGACATGACACTGAAAGTGTACTAAGGAGCACGAGTTTAAAACAAAGGTCAGAAAAATTAGCTGGTGTAGGATAAAACGATAAAAAGTAGATTTTAAAAAAGTAGATATAGGCACGTGTGGTAAAGTAATGAAGCATTTTTGAGTTGTAAGTTTTAAATTTTATGAAGCAACAAAATAATAATAATAATAATAATGAGCAGTCTGGAGAAGCAGACGGTTTCTTCCCAGATACCAAAGAATATAGCGTGAACTAGACACGCATGCAGAAGCCACGTTACCAGCAGGGGGAGATAATTAAAGCCAAGAGTTCGGTTGTGAGCAAAAGAGAGACAAAGTACATCCCAGGATCGCTAAACAAGATTAAGCTAGGTGGCTAATATGTATTTACATGTAATTACGTTTTCATAATGTCTGTTTAAATGTTTCCCCGTGATTATTTCATGTTGGTTTGAAATAAAATATCTCCCTCTGCTGTTACTGCAACTTCTGCATGCATGTCCATGTCACACCGGCCCAGTGATGTCCGTTTGAAATAACTAATTATTGAAGTGAGATTCCTTCCGCTTTGGCTGAAATCCTCCAAATATGTAAAGTCTTTAACTTCAATGATAGTAAGGACACTATTAAAGTAACAAATGACAATGAATTACAAAACCAGTCTGTAACTTTTTTAGCACTCGGGGTCAGATACCATTTTAAAAAAAGTTGTTGTTGTTGTTTTTTTTCTGCCATATTGTAACACCCCCCCATACACACATACGCGCGCGCGCGCGCGCACACACACACACACACACACACACACACACACACACACACACACACACACACACACACACACACATTTCTATAGTAAGTGGTGGAAAAACAGGACATCTCACATCACCTCAGGTTTATCCATTACTTCATTACTGTGGTGTCATATGACTGGTGACAGGGGAAGTCGTTGTCAGTAGAAAAACTTGTAAAATGTGTTAAAATATATTTAACAAAATGTATGCTCTCTTTCACGTTTTCTAAAGCCATCCAGTGGGCCGGATTGAAGTCTTTGGCAGGCTGATTCTGGTCCCCGGGCCTCATGTTTGACACCCGTGGTTGAGTGGCATCACAGTGGCTGTATTTCATCAGGCAGCGTATGTTTGTGTGTTTTTATTTTTTCTTTAAACCAAGTTCATGTCCTGCAGACCCAAAAGCCTCTAGTTTACTGCAGGAGTGCTGCTGTGATGTGACCTCCACCTTCTAGCCTTTTCTATGAGCAGGGGAAGCAAGAAAAAAAATCTGACAGGGATCAATAAAGTGTCACATTATTGTCATCATCAGTGCGTTATTATTATTTTCCAGCGAGCTGGTGTGCTCATTCATTTCCTGGGGAGAGGCAGATTCGAGACACAAATGATGAAAGGGGTGAGCAGAGTGTGTAAAACACCTGAGCGAGCAGTTAAGAGCTTGGATGGTTTCTACAGAAATAGATTGGTTAGGCTGTAAAACTCACTGATCCGTGGTCAGTATGTCTGACTCTGTCATATGTTTCACATCCCCTCGCCTTGCAGAAACTACAGTGATTCTAATGCTGTCAGAGCCACTCGTATATACATCATGTTATATGTAGCTGCACGTTAAAAATACCCTAACGAAAGGAGTTTTTCAACACAGGTCATGAAAGCTTTAAAGGCCAAATAGTTTTGAGGAATTCCTGCAAATAGGTGGCTGAAGGCCACATATAGCAAGTGGAAATACAGTGCAGTACGTGGAATCTTAGTAAACATATCTAATGTTTTGTTTTATATTATCCACCTAAATATGGAACGTTTCAATAGGAACATCTGTGGCTTCTGCTGCCTCATCGTGGTGCTGAAATGGACAGCTCCTCCAGTGACTCCACAAGCACGGCAACTGTCTCCCTCTTGTGATAGGCTGCACTGTATCCACATGGTATTTTCATGGGTACTGCTAGTAAATAGACACAGATTCATGTGTATATACACACAAACACACGTAGAAAGAAAAAAAAACTGAGTGTTGCCTGAAGGCAGCAGGAGTTTTGTTCCTCTGAGAAGGCGAAGGAACGGATGCTTCTCTTCTTGGCCAGGATTTTCTTCAAAAGGCGATGTTTAATCTCAAAACTGATTAACTGATTAAAGCGAAGAGAATCCGTATCTTCGGATTCACCTGGATTTCATTGGATTGGACATTATTTCTCAATGCTAGATTGAAAAGGCATCACACAGAACATCATGACGCACACTAAGATGAAGCTGATGATATCGGCAGTACTGTGTTTTTTCTAACTTTGGAAAGTTTGTGAACTTAAGGGGTGCAATACACTGACACACACATCTGCTAATTACTGCCATGTAAGAAACTAATAAAACAAAACAATCTCACTTGCCAGAACTGAAAACACCAACTTTTAGGATAGGCTGTACCACACAGCAGCCCATAATATCAGATCGTTAAAATAAATAAAATGCTCCAAAAAGCACAGAGAGCACAAACACATTAGTGAGGTGGGGTTCATGGACTCTAATTTAGCAGAGTTGAAGCCCAGCAGACTTCTATTAGCTAAAAGCTGCCAGTGTCGAACACCTGCCAATCAATGCTATTATCCAGATGGATGAGTTAGATGAGTTAGAAAAACAAAAATAAAAACTCTCCCATTGTGCACTGCAATGAAGAGGAAAACTATCAATAAAGGCCAAATTAGTTTTTTGCACAAGGCTGTAAATATGCTTCTTTAATTGTCTGATTTGGGGCATTTCAAAATGTTTATATCTGCAGCAGAACAACCATCATCTATCCATCCTTTCATTTTCTGTTGCTTATTTAATTCAGGGTCACCAGGGTGGCTGGAGCCAATCCTAGCTGCCGTAGGGTGAAAGGAGTGCACCCTCCTAGGTTGGCAGTCTGTCCCAGGGCTAACACACAGACACTAGGGATGAGAATCAAGAACTGCTTCTTGCAGAAAACCAGTTCCCAGTAGTCCAGTTCTTTGGAATTGTTAGTCTACCTGCATATTGATCCCGCTCATCGGTTCTTGCATTTGCCCTACAATCAGCTGATTTCAGTTCGCATGTCAGAGGAAAATAATGACACAGTCCAGAGCATGGATATGAACATTTATTTTTATTGCAAAAAAGGACAAGATAAATGGTAAAGTTGAAATCTGCATCCATGATGGAAACAACTGCAGTATGTTGCTAACACAACTTTGGTTCTTTGCATGCAATTGCACAAACAGCATGCAAACGCGAAGCTAGCCAACAAGAAAGCTGAGTGCAGCAGCCAGACCCCGAACTTCGACAGATAACAAGCAGATGAACAGTCGGGCTGCAGCCCCCCTTTCTCCCTGTTCATGTCTCTAAAGCAGAATCACTGTGGTGATCGCTCTTTTGTGCTGGTTTTCATCTTTGCTTTGTGCGGTCAGCTTTGTATTCTATTAAGAGAAAGATCTTAGAGATGTGTGTCCTCATTAGGGATTTGTGTTGGTGTGTGGGGTTGTAGCCTCAGGTTTCTGTTGTTAATTGGTGATTACAAGACAGTGTGCTTCAGATATTTTACCGAGTAACATGAGAGTAATGTAACGAGTATGTCATATACCAACTGCATGTCTTTGGCCTGTGGGGGGAAACCAGGGAATCCAGAGAGAATCCACGCAAACACACAAAATTTCCTCCACCATGAATCTTCAGGGTATGAGTTTCTACCCGTCAGCCATGATTGTCAACAAATTGATACCACGGGTGCATCTTCTTAAATTCTCGGACGAGCTCCAATCTCAGTGATCTCAACCTCAAGGTCAAGGTCAGAGGTCAAGTTTTCTGAAAATCAATAACTCCTGTAGGTAGTCACCAAAGATTTTTATACCATACTGTAGGTTCATCAAGGCATATTTTTATATAACTAGCATGTTAAAGCACATGAGAATTTACAGCTATATACATTATATACATTATTAGGGGCACAGTTACTCTGAGTGACATGTTGGTCCTGACTAGCCCTCTACCTGTCTGCTAATCTGGACCTCAGGTAATGTTTCACTGAACCTCACAACCGTCTTCAGTGTTACCATAGTGATTTACTGCATATAATATGGCTTCCCATGTGGTTTATTGGAGAAATAGAACAAACTGATGCAAGAAGCCTGTCCAACACACCCATGCAGTCAATGAATCCTGGTTTCTAACCAGAATTTTCTCAGGTGAGATGAATTCTGAACTTTCAGATGGATACAGCTGAGCTATGTGGTGCAAAGGCTAGCTCACAGAGTGCCATATGAAACATTTCATGATTTGTAAGTACATTAAGACTTTTTATAGTGACCCTTCTATATGTAGAGTTATTTGCTGCAGCGTTAGCTAAAAGGGCTGTAACTGTTTTAAAGCCTGAAAAAGGCATTTAAAAGATTAGTGTGAATGTATATACAGTGTAGCAAATGGTTCCACCTATATATACATTTCTACATATATCCAGCATGTTTCAGGTGATGCCAGAGACACACTACTGCAGAAGAAACTTGGAGCAATGGTCTTTGACACGGTTCCAGTTTTGAAATTATAATAAGCTGCCTGTTGGGGATTCTCAAATTAAATGTCAAAACTTCAGACGCTGAAAGGCCATACACTGCAGCACTAGTCAGATCTGGATGTAATGAGGGAAGCTCTACCTTCTTGCTGATCCCCCTGCAGCTGCCTGCACCATTTGTGGGTGATGACATGCCCAGTATGCTTCTTTTGTCTTTCTCCACAGACAGTCCATAGATTATGTGCTCCTGTCAAAGTCTACAGCTTTAGTATGCATGCAACAGTGCTGGCGCCCCACGTTAGCTTATGTTCTACTCTGGAAATCCACTGCATTAGTATACCTCTGATTTACTATGGAGTAAACAAACAACACGTTACATAGCTGTTTGAGAGCCTGGGTTGTTTTTTTGCCTTTGCCTTTTACCAAAGCAAACCAGCTGCTGGTTTTAGCTTCATAATCTGTACAATCTACATATGTAACAACAAATGACTGAACCATTGGTATTACCAGGATTTCTGAACCGATTACTGACATAATCTGGTCTGATGTTCATCCAAGTTAGAGTTACAGACAAATATAATGTACCTGATTGTCTATGTGTTGGTACAAGTGACACAAATAGTTATACACCAACCAGGCATAACATTATGTGGCTGACAGGTGATGTGAATAACACTGATTATCTCTTCATCATGGCACCTGTTAGGAGGTGGGATATATTAGGGAGCGAGAAATCATTTTCTCCTTAAAGTTGATGAATTAGAAGCAGGAAAAATTATCAAACATAACGATATGCCTTGGCCAGTTTTACCTTGGCCAGATTGTAATTGTTAGATGACTGGGTCCAAAACTGCAGTTCTTGTGGGTTGTTCCCGCTCTGCAGTGGTCAGTATCTATCAAAAGTGGTCCAAGAAAATAACCAGCGTAATGGTCGAGGACGCCCAAGGCTCACTGATGATGTGTGGAGTGAAGACTGACCTGTGTGGTCCAATCCAACAGACGTGCTTCTGTATGTCAAACTGCCCAAAAAAATATGCTGGTTCTGTTAAAACGGTGCCAGAATACACAAAGTATTGCGGTTTGTTATGAGGCTGCATAGCTACGACCAGTCAGGGTGCCCATGCTGACCCTTGACCACCTGAAAGTGCTAACACGCATTAGAACTGGATCACAGAGCAATGGAAGAAGGAAGCCTGATCTGATGAATCACATCTTCTTTTGAATGAGCATTGCTTACCTGGAGAACACGTGGCACCAGGATGCACTATGGGAAGAAGGGAATCCAGCAGAGGCAGTGTGATGCTTCGGGTAATGTTCTGATGGGAAATCTTGGGTCCTGCACCAGCTACTTAAAAACTGTTACAGCATTGTTGTACACCCTTTAATGGAAACAGTATTCTCTGATGGCGGTGGCCTCTTCCAGTAGGATAATGCTCCCAGCCAAAAAGCAAACGTGGTCCAGGAATGGTTTGAGGAGCAGAACAATGAGTTTGAGGTGTTGACTCGGCCTACAACTTCCCCAAATCTCAATCCAATCAAGCATCTGTGGGAAGTGCTGGACAGACCATGGCCCTACCTCGCAACTTCCAATATTTAAAGGATCTGTTGCTAACATTTTGGTGCCAGGTATCACAGCACACCTTCAGGGATCTAATGGAATTCATACCTCAACAGGTCAATGCTGTTTTGACATCAAGTGGGGCCAACACAATATTCAGCAGATGGTCATAATGTTATGACTGATCAGTGTAATCTGCATATCAATACTGAACACACGGGATAATAACTGTACATGATCAGCTTCAACAGTGACAACCCCCATTAGGGCATTTCCTTGAGTAGGTTGTGTGTATTAATGGCGTTAGGTGCTTCCTAACTATCACATTCACATGTCAGTGGATGCAATTGTAAGGTTTAGTATCTTGCTTAAGGACTATTTGATATGCAGACTGGAGTAGTCATGGATCGAACCACAGAACCTTGCATTAGTAGATAACCAGCTCTACCTCCTGAGCTGCAGCTGCCCATCAGTAGTCTTGATGAAACAGCTGTCTCCAAGCCAGTGCATCTAAATGTGTCTATGGTAAGGACTCTGACATTTCCAAAACACAACAGTTTTTCCTTTTTCCAAACGTTCTGTTGTTGATTTGCTTGTGTACTTTGTGTCACTGCATATTTGCATCAACCAGATTCTCCTAAGCTTCAGGTCATGGACTGCTGCCCTGACATTCACCTGTAAAATGTCTGGATACGAGCTTTAATTAACCGTTTCTATGACAATCTAGGCCCTGAGGTAACGAAGCAGCACCAAACCACAATGCTCCATGCTTCAAAGTGGTTTCCTTCACGGTGTCTTTAAAGTTACATGATCGTTATTTTTTTCTATTTTTAAACACAGTTTTTAGATTTTTTTGGTCTAGATTTTTAGATTTTTGCAATTCTGTTACCACCGGGTTCTTTTTGCCTCCTCGAGGGTCTTATGCCGCTAGTCTGTTGTGATCTTTGATTCTCAATGTGTGGATAGTAGCAGCAATACCGAGGGGCACTTCTTATTATCCACACTTCCAATATGACTGACTGAAAATGGCTTTTGAAAAAGTTGTTAGCAAAATTGACTTTTTTTCAGCCTGGACTGTGAGTTGTCTGTAAGTATTAAAGCCAAATCACATTTATCTGCAACTATGTCACAAAACACACACTTTGATCAATTGCTGCAGAAATTCTGATGCATGTTTTGATATAGCTGACATTCTTAAATTGTATTAAGGAACAACGCATGCTAGGGGCATGGTTGCTTTGAGTGACAAAGTTACAGAAATCCTGTTAATATGCAAATGTTTTCTTGCACTAGTTCCCAAAATGTAAAACCATGCCTTTACCACTAAATGTAAACATTTAGTTTATAGCAGGACTATAAGTGTTATGTGGTTATTAATATCTTGTTCTTTTCCACAATGTGTCTTTTGTCATGACATGCTGCCCCTCCCTGATCCTGGTCTGCTGGAGGTTTCTTCCTGTTTAAAGGGAGTTTTTCTCTCTCACTGTTGCCAAGTACTTGCTTGCACTGTCTTTACCTTACAGTATAACTAATGTTGTTGTGATTTGATGATATAGAAATAAAAATGAATTGAACTGAAATTGCTCAGCATCAACAGCAAACATACGTGATATCAGGTTGTGACTGCGATTTAGTTTATTTCCATTCTTTAAATCATGTTACAACAATCACTGCAGTCTAATCTCTACTGGGTTAAAGTTTGCCTCGGAGGCCTGTTAATAATATAATACTGTGCAAAAGAAATTGTGATTTGTTAAATTAAGGCATGTAACTTTCCTGACCCATTCAGAAAGAACAGCAAGGTATTATGGTATTGCACTTTCAATCATTCTGAAAGAATAGAATGAGCATTACCTCATTTGGTGACGCAAATCCTAATGCCTAATAACAGCTGGTACACTGACAGAATTACAATAAGAGTGACAAACAAAATTTGAGCGATTCAGAGCAACTCACAGGGTGACAAGTATGAACGGTTTCCAAATTAAAGACAAAAAATCTCCAAACAAGAGATAAGAGTGGGAGGAAGAAAGTGAGGGAAAGTGATACAGAGGGATAGAGACTGAGCCATAGAGGCACAGAGCGAGCAGTCTGCCATGTTGGCCGCCCTCCCTCCTCCTCCTCTGGGGTCTAGAGGACATGTTTAACATTCCACTCTACTCCTCCTCCTCTCCTCTCATCCAGCCACAGCCTCAAGTCCCTGCTGCACTCGGGTTACTGATGGCCAGAGACGAGAGGAGCGGCACAGAAAATCCCTTAATCATGACCAGCACGGCATTGTTACTGCATTGTTGTTGCTGCATCTCATGAACCCTCTCTGCACAGGCAACAGCCGACTCCAGTTTGGCATTTTCATCTTAAAAGACCTTTAGATCAAAGCTTGTTCTGCCAAGCAACGGATTCAATGCGGCACCAAATATCCAGCATAAATCTAAAGATTTGTCCCTTTTGCCAGTTAATGAAGACTGCGTTTTGTGTACATGTGTGTGTCTTCAGATTCTGGAGATCAAAGTCTTAGTGTGTTTTCACATTGCGGTAGGGTCTAGACTGTGAACACGTCCACTTGTTTTTCTGGGCTTGGTCACTCGGAAAGTGGCGCAGGAGCTAAATTCTTTCACGCGTTATTGCATTTATGCGCACCAAAATCTTGCAAGGTTGACAGCCTAATCAGAAAACATTAAGATCACAGTTACACATCTACATAATCGTGGCTGCACAACTGATCTCTAACCACGTCCCAATGCGTTTGTACTGGGACTTAACCAGAGAAGTGACAACATCAGCGTTGCTATATCAACAGTTCTTATAATCCACTATAAAAAAGTCAAACCAGAAACTGTATATAAAGACAGATTAAAAATGTTTTCAAATGTATTTCTTTACCATTTCAGAAGAGGGTGACTCCTTTGATTGCAAAAAGAATTCAGATTCTCTGTGGGGAAAGTGACCCCATTGCTCACTTGATGTATGATCTCAGTAAACACTTTCCTGCTGACTTTATGATCTCAATCAATAGCAGATGGGTACAGAGGGATGCACACTGCATTTAAAGTGCTTTAATGTGACCCTGATTCCAAAACATTTGCTTTCTGTGTAAATTTTCCTCTGCAAATCATCTAAACTCTATTATTAGAGTACTGGATTGTATAAAGTACAAGGAATTTCCAAGAAAGTTGATTCGGTTCATCTGGAAGTGGGTTTTATGAGAGTGGAAAATATAAAATAATAAGTTTCCTTTTTGTTTGATGGCTTAAAAAGAAGCAGCTGGTTCAAAGACATCTTTTTTCACTTCTTTTAACAACACTCTGATTGGGAACTGAGGAAACCGTCTCTGTAGTTTTACAAATGTTTCCCATTCTTCCCAGACAGGATTTCAGCTGAACCTCTGTTTTCATTTCATAATGCACCAAATGTCTTCAGTGGGTGACAGGTCCGACCTCCACGCAGGCCAGTTTAGCACCCAGACTCTTTTTCTGCTGAGCCATGTTATCGGAGTACATGTAGATAACACGTGATGCAGCTTTGTCTCGCTGAAATAAGCAAATCCTGCATAAGAAGTGCAACGCGCGTTTGCGTACATAAGATTTTCTGGAGGAGGACAGACATTTGTTTAGAACTCTTAAAGATGTCGAAGAAGCTCCTTTAAGCAATTACTTTGGTGTTCCTCCACCTCCAAAGAAATGTCAGAAGGAGTGCGAACCCCAAGCGCGTATTCTTGGAAAAGTGGTTGCAGGTGGTGAGCTGGCTTCAAAAAAAGGATGAACACACAGAGATGTGGTGCAGAATGTGCCGTGAAAATCCCACTCCAGCGGACAAAAACAGTGCCTTTTATATGTACGCGAACGCACGTTGCAGCTTCTTATCTGGTCCACTTATGTGCACCCCTGACTATAGAATCATATCTGATTATAATGCAGTGTCTCTACAGAGCCCAGGATTACAAATAATTAGTATTGGTTTTGGGACTTTTCCCTTGAGTTCTGACATTTCTCTAGATTCATGTTTTTTTTAATGATATAAGTGCGATTGAAAATGAAGTCCACTAATTAGAATAAATTGTTGAACCCCTGGGCAGCAGTGTGGTATTTGAAGTTGCTGCCTTCAATACAAG
The DNA here is from genome assembly GCF_900408965.1 of Simochromis diagramma. Taxonomy (NCBI): domain Eukaryota; kingdom Metazoa; phylum Chordata; class Actinopteri; order Cichliformes; family Cichlidae; genus Simochromis; species Simochromis diagramma. Next base: position 1,253,052 of record NW_024387291.1, on the reverse strand, counting down.
AAGGTCCTGGATTCACATCCACCAGTGGGCTGGGGCCTTTCTGTGTGGGGTTTGCATGTTCTTTGTGCCTCTGTGCATGGATTCCTCCCATAGACGTGCACGTAAATCACAATGATTATTCTAAATTGGCTGTGGGTGTGAATGTGTCAGTCTGAACTGTTGACCTGCACTCTGCCTTTTGCCTTATAATGCTTAGTATAGGGCTCAGCCCTGCAATCCTGAATTAGAAAAACAATTAAGAATTTTTTTATTCTTTAAATTTCTTTATACTTTGCTTGGAAAATAGGAAATAGGTACACGTATACTTTTTAGGGGTGGGGGGACTCCAGGCCTCAAGGGCCGGTGTCCTGCAGGTTTCAGATGTGTCCTTGATCCAACGCAGCTGATTTAAATGGCTAAATTAGGTCCTCAGCATGTCTTGAAGTTCTCCAGAAGCCTGGTAATGAACAAATCACTCGATTCAGGTGTGCTGATCCAGAGTGATATCTAAAACCTGCAGGACACCGGCCTTGAGGCCTGGAGTTCCCCTTTACAGAGATCTGCAAACATAAATGAAAATGCAGTAAAGCTTCAAAGTCAATGTTTTTATTCTTCAATGCAGCCTGAACTCTCTTTGGCAAAAGCTATCTTCTCATTTCGTTGGGTAATCTTCAGGAATAGTTGTCCAGGCTTCTTGAAAGACATTTAAAGCTTTTCTTTGGATGTTGGCTGCCTGTTGTTGCATCTCTATCAAGATACTATATCAGCAGTGTGTTTGGGATCATTGTCATGCTGAACAGTGAAGCCAGTGCCAATCTACACTCTCCTTTGCATAGTGGATCAAATTAGACGATACTTTTCTGTGTTTATAATCATCTCTGACAAACCATGACAGAGACTCCATCATGTTTTATAGATGGCTGCAGGAGAGAGTTGTACCTCTCTCCTGACCTGCTCTGTACATATTGACAGATAAACCAAAAATTTCAAATTTGGATTCATCACTCCATGAGACTTGTTGCCACTGATTTTCAGTCCAGGTTTTGGTGTAATTTTCTCCAGGTTTCTTAGAAAGCGCTTCTTCACAGCTTCCCTTCCACTGAGCCTGTTTCTGACGAGGCTTCAGTGAACAGTAGATGCACATCTCAGGTGCTGTTTTAGGTCTTTGCTAGATTTTTCCTTTTTCTTACGAAAATGACTTTCAGATACTGTACTCAATCCATCCATCCATTCTCTTCCACTTATCTGGAGCCTATCCTAGATGCCATAGGGCGAGACGCAGAGTAAATCTGGACATGTTTGCCAGTCAGTTTGCTCTCTGCTGTAAATACTTTTTTTGACCGGCCATTTCTCTTGTAAATATTTTTAAGGACTCACCACATAACGTGCTGAAATGTGGCAGGTTTTGACTGACAGCTCTTTCTTTTTCACAGTGTAGTGTGAAAATACCGTTGTATGTCTGTCAAACTGTTACCTTTAGCATTTTTCATAGATTCACCTGGAGAAATGGGAAAAAAGTGATTCTTTTTTGCAATATTTTTCTAGTAATAAAGTTCCTAAAGCTAAAATTTCAAGTTGGTCATGTGTAAACAAATGTGGAAAAAGCAGTCAATGTCCAAATAAACCCTGTGAACAATCTTCAGAAAGCCTGGAGTGCCAAAGACCACGTTAGAAAAATGTCTCCTTGGAAACAAAACAAAATCAAAGAGAATTTTGCACATCTCGGAGTTTTTGATGAATTTGCTTAAATGAAAAGAAATTCAGTCTTTAAAACATCTGTATTTAAAATATTGAAATCCGTTTTTCACATTTTCTCATAAAACCCCCAAAATTTTTTATGAAATAAACTAATTTCTGCACAAGTATTTTTCAAAAATGTGCATCCATGTGCCTTATTTGTAAACACCAAATTGAGACTAATGCAGCCACCTTCTTTCCTCTCTTTCCATCTCTACTTTTTTCTCCTTTTTAACACACATTTTATACATTTCTTTTTGGCAACATCCCCAAAGATTTCCACTATCCCATCTCCTGCTTTTCTTTCCCCCTGCCCTTCACCTCTTTCCCTTCTGCCTCTCGTTGCCCAAGGCTGATCCAGGGTGTCCTGTTCCTCTCGTTCTCATCACAAGCTTCCAGTTTGCATGAATGACTCTGCGTTACCTGCTGCAACCTGGCCTACTTTGAAAGTTCCTCCTCTGCTCTGTTCCAGCGCCACGAGCAAAGTCACAGGCAGACAGAGGGAGGCGGTGGGCTGGTGAATTAGCAATGTGGAGGGAGGAAGAGAGTGAAGAAGAGAGGAAATAAAATGACACAAAACCTGGGTGAACTTCTCCCCAGAGCTGATGTAAGGAGCTTCATGCAGCAGCGACGAAGAAAAAAGAAAGGCAGAGGAAAGTTTCTCATCCACATCTGTTTGTCCATCTGTTCTTCTTTTTGACCTCTTCTTCGTGTTTTGGGGAGTAAAAAGGGCATAACAATATTATCATTGTTATCATTTACAGGGGAAACATCCAGAGTCCAATCATTTAAATAAACCATACTCTGTTTCATTTTCAGACATTCACACATTAGACCATCATTAAGATCACAGGAAGTCCTGCACGCTGAATTAAAATGGGTCGAAAACTGTGTGGAATCTGCTGCAGATCCCCAAAGTTTGCCTGAATTTAATATTTTAATCTCATCAGTGTTTTCTAACTGCAGGGATATGAGAGTTGGTGTTAAATACAAACACAGGTTTGCTCTCGTGAACTGGGATCTCAGTCCTCAGAAGTAAAAATAAAGGAATCGTGAGAAGACGCTTTTTTTTCTCCACTCAGTGTACAAACTGCACGCATGTTTATTTGTGCCTGAAATCTTCATGCATGAATTAGCAATTTAACTGGAGTGCTGCATTATGCAATCAACATTTTTACAGATGATGAGTGACTCATAACCTATAAAAAGCCTCGCATCCGCAGTCGGGGCTATGGGTCAAAAAGCTAATCACCGGAGAACATGTATGCCATCCATCCTTAAGCCACGGGTGCTTTTTGAATAATCAGATAAGTGCAGGGATGGGCGTGATGAAGGGAAAAAAAGGGAGAGACGGGCTAATTGCTGTGGATCTTCAGTCCTCTGAGGTATTGTCTCGGCAGACCCTGCTGTTAGTGAGGTGAAACTTCTCTCTCCTCTCATCTCCTGGGTGAAGGAGGAAGGTCCCAGGGTGGCTCTCTCTCTGCAGAAGTCATCATTAACGGGGGCAGAGGAGAACAGAAAGAGAGCATTTTGCCCCCTCTTTCTCTTTCTTAATTTTCCACTCTTACTTCTGATTTCCTGTTGGAGTGTGTTTGTTTTTGCGGTGTGGTGGCGTGTTGGCGAGTCCTCGAGAGTGTGGATGATACTGACAAAACAGCACGCTCGTCCAAGAACACGAGCCTACACGGAGATTACGGCGCCTCATCCGCTGTCACCTGTTCATCCTTCGCTTTAATCACAGTTATTGTGCAGGAATGCGAGCATTTAAAAAGAAAGAAAGAAAACAGCCCGTCCTTTAAAGTTGCATAGCGGGTTATTTTGGGCTCCCTCGGTTCCATGAAATTCATTTTCAATTCATTTTCTGCATGAACAATGTTAGGTGACTAGCAGCTGGAGCGCATCCAAAGCTTGGCTGAGTACAAAGCTGTCCCCGCTGATTTATCAGCACAAATAATCAGCAGCTTTGCTAGAAAAATATCTAAGACACGGCTTAAGCAAAAGTACTAAGATGTGCACCGAGTACAAACATCAAAGAATCACAAGGCTAAAAATTCCTTATTAATGGAGGTATATGTATCTGGCAATCATTAGCAACGTGCAACTGTGAAGTGTTTAGGAAACACTACATTTCCATGATTCGCAGTTTTTGGCCGGCTTTGTCTTTACAGCAAGTGCAAACATGCAACACAAGACGGGAATAAATACAGTGGGGACAAATACATCTCAGATGTGTGGTGTTGTTTCTGTAGCGAGCGCCTGAATGCAAACCATTACAAATGATGGAAGAGACATGGTGTAAATCAAAATACACAGTTTATTATTGCCATATTTTTGTGTCACCCCATAGGAAGAAGATCCTGGGGTTTGACTCCACCATCTGGCCCTTCTGTATGGAGTTTGCATGTTCTCCCTGTGTCTCCTGGGTTCTCTCTCTGAGTACTCTGACTTCCTCCCACAGTCCAAAGATATGCAATTAGTGGGGTTAGGTTAACTGTTGATTCTAAATTGGTCATAGATGGTTGAAGGTCTTTGTGCGTTAGTCCTGTAACAGACTAGCGACCTGTCCAGGGTGTACCCACCTCTCACCCTATGGCAGCTGTAATAGGTTCCAGCCACCCTGAACTGGATAAGAAGATGGATGGCTATAAGGATGGAGGTTTGAGTTTTGGCCTTTATTGATAGATTTCCTCTTTATTTCGATGCACAATGGGTGCAAACGAGACCCTTAATTGGAAAAGCAGAAGAAAATGGATGGATTGATATTCTTACCGGTATGTCAGCAGTTGCATTAAGTAGAAAGATGCAAAGACAGCCAGTGATGAAGGTTGAGCAACATGACTGATATCAGTTTAACTGACCGATTGACCAACTTTGGGTCGATGCTGAATAAAGTTGTAAATGTTACATTGTTCCTCATTATTCCACAATGCTGAGTGGATTTGTAGAGGTTTAAGGGGAGATGAAAGACAAGAGTGAGAAATCGCACCTTAGACAGCCTGGATTTGTCCACCTCGTGTGGTCTGCAATGAAACTGCAAAGACATGTTTCGCAGATTTTTCGTAGCTGCATATAGAAAGCTTTAGCTGAAGTCCACGTTTACCCGCTTCTTCTTCTTCCTCTCTCTGTTTCTTCCTCTGTCTCTCTCTGGAAGTTAAAGGGCCAGCGGAGGCTGATTAGAATGCAGAGGAGGAAGGCTCTGCTGCAAATTGAAAACATATTGATTCTCCTCATGCTTCCGGGGAGAGAGAGACAGAGGGAGAGAGACAGAGGGAGATGGGAGCAAAGGGAGAGAAAAGAAGGATAAAAGCTGGTGAAGAAACGGAGGGAGCAAGACATGCTCCCACACCACCCCCCACCCCACCATGCCCGTAGCAACTTGTGTGTCTGGTGTCTATCTCTCTCACACTCCCTCTCTGTTTCACACTCAAACAAATATGAACTGTTTCACATGGGCTACCAAGATAACATCTCACACAGGCTGAGGTATCTGTCGCTATGGCAATCAGGTCAGGGCAAGCAGTCGTACATGACTGCATGTGCGTGTTTGCGTGTGTTTGCGTGTCTTCTACATGCGAGCGCGCGCTGTCATGTCCAGCTGTGTTGGCGAGAGGCCGCGGGATGCCAATGAGAGAGGACAGCACACAACACGTACAGATGTGCTGACTGCACAGTTTCTATGGGAACCAGCCCCCACCCACCCCTCGCCTTCCCACTACCACCAACATATCCCTCCTCCTTCCATCGCTCGTCATTGCTCCTGCAAGAGCTTGACAAGCTCCTCTAATGCCTCTCGCTTCGTCTTTATGCAAGTCCAAGCATTCCTGGTGGAGCTCTCACATCAGCTACAGCTCAATCTGTCTCCCCCGCTTCCCCCCAAGTGTGCATGTCAAGTGCGTGTGCATGGGTAAGAGCCTGCGTGTGTGGATATTCAGTGGACACGTGCGACAGGCTTGTCTTCTTCTTTAATCAAGAATGGGGGTGAAGGCAGGCGAAGTGTGAAGTAGGTGGTGAATATTATCAAAGAGACTGGCCCTTCTGTCATCCGCACAGAAACAACGCAACAAGCACAAATAACACACACATGGAGCAAACACAATTTGTGTGCACAATCGCAGACATTGCTGGCACCCTGTTGACAGGGCTTGATTTATTGTGCGTGTGTGTGTGTGTGTTATAACTACCAGAGCTGATCATAAACAATACTGCTGTCTGCTGAATAAAAGCTGCCATCATATGGCTGCCTGCTGCCATTGCATGTCTGATCGTTTCACACAAGTCTAGATTTTGGAATATTTGCGTGTGTGTATGTTACATACATGAGCAGCTGCTTAAAATTTCATGTTTCTGTCTGATGTTTTAAAAAAAGACACAAATCATGAAAAATTGGAAATTTTACAGCAAAGTAAAATAAACTACACCTTCCCAAAAAATTACATCTAAATTAAAGGTAATGAAAAAACTGCACATAAAAATGACATATGCTTTATGTGTGATTAAAAAATAGAAATGTCATTGACTTAAACATGCTTTTTGCCAATTTCAGATAATCTGGCAGGTTTTTTTGTTTGTTTGTTTGTTTGTTTGTTTGTTTGCCAAATCCCAAAGTTAAGTTATTGAAGTTTAAGTCCAGGTATTTTTTTAAAATAAAAAGTCCATATGTAATTGCCTTTTGCAGTTTCCTGATTGACTGACTTTTGTTGCGGGGCACTTCCTGTACTTTAGCGTTTTAGCATGATGTGCACTTAAGCAAACAATGCAAAACCATGGAACTATAAAATGAGCTTAGTGTAAATTTAGCTCTATGAGGATTTTTGACAAATACACAATTTTTGCAGTGTTGAATCTGCACATCACCACAGTGGATTTTAAATGAAACAATCAATTGCAGATTGCAGATGTTCAGCATTAATTCAAGGGTCTAACAAAAGTATTGCTTTAAGAGTTTAGGAATTACATCCACTTTTTGAAACCAGGTTTTCAGAGGTTCAGATGCAACTGGCCAAACGAACATAATTTTAAATGTGATTTTTTTTTATATATATACTTAAATAAAAATCAGTCAATCAAACATCATCACATGCTGTGTTTCCTACCTTGTGATGCTCTGCCAGGCCTTCACATATTTGAGGGTCTCTCTGCTTCTCTTCTTTCTTCAGTGACTGTAACTCTGTTGGGTTGAGACCAAGTGACTGACTTTGTCACTGAAGAATACTCAATTTCTTTGCCTTAAAAAGCTCTTCTATTGCTTTTGCAGTATTCTTTGGGTCATTATCCATTTGAACTGTGAAACAGCATCTACATGAATCTGAGCAGAGTATAGCCCTGTACACTTCACAATTCATAAAGCTACTTCTATGAGCAGTCAAATAATCAATAAACACTATTATTTCATGGAACAAAACCTGAACAGCCATCATCTGACAGTTAAACTGCTTGCCATGCAACAGTCATGTGGATATAATACAAGCATTCACTGGGGTAAATGCTTGTGTGTGAGTGTTAGATAAAACCAATGTGTTTGTAAATGATGAAATTAAACTTATAAGATAGTAGAAATTATAGAAAAGTAACTAATTAGAAATTATTATTTATTTATTTTCCCGAAATTCAGAAAAAAAAATTAATAAATGCAGAAATGTGAATTTGAATTCCAATTCCGTCTAGTCCGCTGTCACGCAACATACATGTCAGGGGCTTTTATTTTGAAAGGTAGGGACAGGAAGGTTTACAGGAGGTTTCCTGTAGGGGTTGGGCAGTGACAGACTGCGGTTAGAAGGTAAGTTGCAAGGAATTTACATTATAGCAACACTTTGCAATCCAGCTGAACAACTTATCAGAGAGTTTTAGTGAGTCTGCCGTGCCGTGTTGCTCTTTCACACACTCACGAGCTTCTGCCGACGCCCAGCAGCTAACAGCTAACTGTGGTTACTAGCAGTGCAATGCTAAACACAACTCACCTGCAAGTTCAAACCCTAAGCATCACAAGCGTGCAGTGTCACTGTGTAATATTTTAAACAAATATATACGTTTGGAGAACCGGCTGCAGCATTTCTACAGCCCGTTCTCTTAAACTATGGTCTGATTTGTTGAGTGGAGCATGTTGAATGCGAAAGTGTGGAAGTTAACAGAGACTTTCATGGTGTTTGCATGGTGTGACAAGCTGCTTCAAGTACTAACCTTATGTAACTCTGTTTAGACACATTACAACAAAGGGGAAAAAAGCCTAAGCTTCGTGTGTCTCACCTGCTCAGGCAATGCGCATTGGTTTGCCCACAGCAGAGACACTACAGGGTGGATCCTTAAAAGCTTTGCTTTTGGTGAGTGTGCGATTTCCTCTAACACTTGGCTCATCAAGTTAGGTAAAATGAAAAAAAAAAACCGTGCTTTGCTCTAACGTTTATTCATTTCTCTTGTCAGACAGTGCTCCTGAGCCTGTTTATGTTCCAGCTGCTGAGGACCGTGGGACTGAGGGCCTTCTCCATGGCATCTGAGACGTACACATCAGGCACACACTCTGCTGCCTTTGTCACCTGTCCTAATGACACAGTTGCTAGAGATTTAGCCAGGTGATTCAAATGGCACAATAACAGTTCTGTTTATAATATATGCACACTAGACACTTTATTAGGTACACCTTACAAGTACTCGGTTGGACCTGTTTTTTTGGCAATAATTGAACAAGCTGCTGGAAACATTCTTCAGAGATTTTGGCCTGTGTTGACGAGATGGTTGCTGCAGAACATTCGTGCAAATTTCCTGGTCCACCACTTTCCAAAGGTGTTCTACTGGATCGATAGCTTGTGAATGTGGAGGCCACTTGTGTACATTGAACTCACCGTCACCTGTTCAGTAAAACCATCTTGAGATGATTTGAGGTTTGTGATGCAGTTTGTTGCCATCAGGTTTCATGAAGGGTCTGAAATGGTCAGCTACAATATTCAGGCAGGCTGTGATGTTTAAACCATTTCTTTTTGAAGCCAAGTGCTCCAGAGTATATCCCCCACACTATTAGACCACCACTAGTCTGAACCATTGATACAAGGCAGGATGGATCCTTGCACAAATGTGCATGTTCAAGTAAAAAGTTGCTGGATACAAGGACCATGAGATGTTTTTCATCTGTGCTCATTTCATTCTTTTATTCTTTCTCACAGGGGTATTGTGGAAAAGAAGCTAGCAGCTTGTGTCAACATTGTCCCAGCGATCAAATCTATGTATGTTTCACATTAGCTATTCTTTAGTATCATGTTGCACTGAGCTTTCTTTGCCAGTGTTGTTTTTTGTAAATTATAGACTATATTTATACTGTTCTAACTAGCAGAGGTCTTCCTGCCTTTGAAGCTAGTACTTAATAACCAAAAATAATTGTGTGCTTTTCCTTCAGATATGAATGGCAGGGGAAGATTGAGGAGGACAATGAGGTGCTTCTGGTGAGTGCTTTCTGGGTACTGTTATATATTGCCTAGATGCAGCTAAAATCCATTTGTATGTCTTGGGGGCAAAATGTAATGCAAGACTGTTATTATTTCAGATCCTATTATGGATATAGATTAATTTATTAGTGAAATAATTTAAAAGAAAAAATTCCTAATTTACAGAAGTATTTAGACCCTTTGATGTGATGCTCCAAGTTGTTGTCCGATTTCTAAAGTCTTGAGTGCTCCCCACAGCAAGCAGCATCGGTAATTGTGAGATGGAAGACGTTAAGAACCACAGAGACTCTTCCAAGAGTGAAATCAGTCACAAAATCATGTTGGTACTTGGTTACAGGGGCGATCAAGACTCTGTCCCTCCAACAGAGTTTCAGAAGACCTCAGGAGAGAATTGTGAAACCTTTTGAAAGGTGGCTCAACTGAGCTCCAACAGTTAGTTTTGTTTTTTGTTTTTTTTGGTTGAGTAGTTCAATGGAAAACAATATAAGTAAATGCTATTATCTAAACTTCAACCAAACGATTTGTAAGAGCAAAACCAAAAAAGACAAACTCTAATATTTTTTGCATTTAAGTCCAAATTCTGTTACCGGTGAACACAAAGCACTGATTATTGGCTACGGTACCATCCCTGCGATGTAGCATGGTGGTGGTAGCATCATGCTCCGGGAATACTTCACAGCAAACAGGGATGGGAGATGTATCACAATCGGGGAGAATGAAAGCTACTAAATAAACAGAGGTCCTTGAAGTAAACCTGCTGCAGAATGGGACGTGAAGGAGGGGCAATGGTTCAAAAAAGTAATCCGAGACACTTCTAGAGTAACTTGAGGACAGAAAATTGAACCTGGAAATAAGATTATTCTATAGAAGAGCTATAGTTTTTAAGCTTAGGTTGTGACTAAATGACTGTCAATATGAGCTGTTAGTAGATAGACTCGGTCCTACTTTCTGTAGTCACTGTTAGAGGGAACAGCACTGATAATCATTCTCAGCTGTGGGCAACATTTCAGTATTTAATATAAATATTTTTTAAAGCAAGTAAGTCGTGAATGCACCTGTGAAGACAGCAGTGAATGGCAGTACTGCTTTGCAACATGTTTTAAAATGTGCAGAGGCAGGTTTCAGGATAGATCCCATTATTTGTCTGCTTACTGTGACATATTAGGTCATGGTCTCTTAGAACATGGCAAACTATATTTTAAACTGTTCAGCATGAGCTTTCTCCTTCATGAAGTTGATTAAATGGAAAGGTAGTATGTCTGAAGTCCTGTTTGACACAGTGTCTTTCCAAATCTAGATGATCAAAACAAGAAGTTCCAAGGTACCCGCTCTTGCTGAATATGTCCGGTAAGTTTGTTTTAATATTCAACACATAAAACAGATTGCACTAGAACATTGCATTCATCATTTGCTCCATTATGTCATGATTCATGCAGTCACAGTTTTAAGTACTGGCTTTTCTCTGTTTATTTGACTCATAATGGATTGTCCTCCACAGCTCTAACCATCCCTATGAGGTGGCTGAGGTCATCAGCCTGCCTATTGACCAGGGTAACCCGCCTTACCTTAAGTGGATTGGAGACATTGTTCCTGAGTAAAGGTGGACAGTTAGATTAGTGGAAGAATTTTGGGATAATTGATGGATGTAAAAAAAATTATATAATACAAAAGTTCATTATTTTCAAACACACCCCCGTTACAAAAAACCTGTCCAGATTTGTAATTATTATTACAAACTGCATTAAATGTTGGGATTAAAAACATGTTCTGAAATATTTGCAATGCTTCTTTCTCCTAGCAATGAGCTGAGGCTTGTAAATAACCGCCTTCCCTCTAGTATGTGGACCTCTAGAGGGCAGCAATGTTTTGTCCTTTTTCAAAGTTAAACTGGTGCAGAATTTAACTTTGTCTCGGTGAACCCTGAAATGTTTAATGTGAACAGACATCTGTTACATCTGTTATGTCTTTAATTAATTTTGCATTGTGAAATAAAGCCAACGGTTTTTCATTGGTTTTAAGCATTTTTTTGGTGAGCACGTTATGACGGCGTGACACTTACATACATGCTACATACATATGTTAGGCACATACTATATACATGTCCATATGTTGTGAAGTAAGTTACATGACTTTTTTTTTTCATACAATACCTTTTCTTTCTTTTTTTTAAACATTCTAGGTGGTTACAGTAAACATTTATTTAGCCTACTGTCACTACTTGGCTTTAATACTTCACCATAGCATTAAAAACATCACTGATAATACAAAGTTCTGATAGTGGAAAAAAGACTTAAACAAGACGTAAAACACCAAGATCACAATAAATGACAAAACGTCCTAATTTTTCAATGTGACTCAGTTTCTTTACACTAACTAACACTGTGTAATGCTGAAAACTATGCTGCTCATTATGCTAAAGTTAAAGGAACACTTTAATCAAAGTACAACATGAGGTTTTAAACTTGTGGGATATTGATCTGGTTAGTTAAGCAACAGAGGGGGTTGTTCATCAGTTTCAGCTGCTTTGGTGTTAATAAAATTAACAACAGGTGCACTAGAGGGGTAACAATGAGGCAGGCACAAAAACAGGAATCTCGTCTTTGCGGACTGTTTTTCACTGGTTTTGCACCTGGAAAGTGTCAGTGTCACTACTGGTAGCATGAGGTGATACCTGGACCTAACAGAGATGCAGTCCAGCTCCTTCATGATGGCACAGTGGGTGTGGGGAGACATAACCATGGAGGGATGCACAGACCTCTACAGACTAAGCAACAGCACCCTGACTGCCATTAGGTATCAGGATGAAATCCTTGGACCCACTGTCAGCCCCCACGCTGCTGCAGTAGGTCCTGGGTTCCTCTTGCAGTGAGAGTATGCAGGCAGTTTCCTGACAGAATTAATACTCTTGACTGGTCCTATGCTTGGCAGAGCCTTTGAATTCAGTCCTCTGTAGGCTGATAATTTCCATCAATTGATATGGTATTCTTTATCTCTAACACGTTACCCAGTCCTTATCAGCTGAGATCTGATGTGCTTTCAAAGTGTTCCTTTATTTTTGAGCACTCTAAATATATAGCTTTACAAAATTAACAAAAATTGCACTTTAACTTATTAAACTCATTAAACATTCAAAGTTGAATAAAAATCACAATTAATGTAGAGATTTTTAACAACAGTCTATTTAGGTCACTAGCAAGTATATTTATTATTGCACTTGTTCTTAAGCTGCGACCTAAAGCATGGTTTTAGTTAACCTTAAAAAAGAAAAGTAATTGGTTGATCTCCACGCATATACGCTAATTCAGGTGAAAATGATGCACACAAGCCTGACTGAGAGGCGTGTTTTCTGAAAACAGTGCTAATTATCTTTGTGGGCTGCTCTCAAAAGCCAACACAATAAAAGTAAACAGCTGACATTTTTTCATTCCACAGTGGGTCATTAGTCTTGTGGTTTCCCACTGGGGCATGATTCATTTAGTGCATTAGCCATTTCAGCACAAGAAGTTTCAGAAGTAACAGTCTGGTTCAAAATAACAGCAATACTTACAAACAGTGGTCATTCAGGCATCTTTGTGTGTTTGTTGTGTCCTTCAGGTTTTATTGTGCCTGCCGCTATAGTTTCTCATGGTTAGATTAAGTTGTTACCCTTTTAATTTGTGGCAAAACACTTGCATTAATGATGCCAGACTGTTACCATAAACTGGTATTAAAACCAACTTCAAAGACGCTGTAATACAGCAGGTACCCAAATCCACTGAAAATGGGCAAATTTCTGTTACAGGTAGCTGATATCAAGCACAGAGTTTTGGTCCAGGAATTCTTCAGGTGACCTACTTCTCTTACTGGCCAAAGAGGACACTCCCTCAGCAGGATCAAAGCTTGCACCCTGGTCACGTGTACCCCTCTGTGTGACCTGTGTCCTTGAGTCCTCTTTTACTCCGTTCTGATTCCCATTCTGTGATGTCTTACAGATTTCTCTCATCTGTATGGCACCTTCTATCCCACCTATTTCCTCCTCTTCTTCATTTCTACTACTTTCTTTCCCATGCACGTGAGTGATTCCCTCACTTATTTGCTGTCGGAGAACAATGCCGCCCCACTCCTCCGTGGGCCTCTGGGCCTCGATGCCGGTTCTGTCGTTGCTGTTCACTCTGCGCGACGTGCGGCACAGCGCCTTCCTGAAGCCCCTCTTGAAGTTGTCAGACAGAAATCCGTAGAGTATGGGGTTGGCGCAGCTGTTGGCATATGAAAGAACAACAACAAAGAAGTAGAGGCCCCTGAAGTCTCGAGGCAGGACCACAAGGAGGTTGAGAATGTTGAGAACATAGAATGGCAGCCAGCAGAAGATGAACACCGCCACAACAACAACTACCATCCGGGTGATTTTACGCTCTGACTTCTTGCGTCTGGAGGATGTGGCCTGTGCCCGTTTTCCAACACTTCTTACCTTTAAAGGAGAGGAAAGCAAATACCCTCAATTTAAAAACAGGTTAATGAGAAAGTCTGTCCAAAATGTATGCAGGCTCATATGAAACTGATAACACAAATTTTTGCAGATACAGATGTTTTTTTTACAGAAAGAAAGAGACTAGTGTACCAGATTAATCCTGTTTTCTGGCCTGTCCGAGGTCTACCCCGCCCTTTGCCTAATGAGAGCTGGGATAGGCTTCAGCCTCCTTAATGACCCAGTAGTTAAAAAGATGGATGGACAGATGGAGGAATGGATGGATGATTAGATGGATGGATTTCCTGAAATAGAAAAGTCACTGAAATAACGTAAACTGTCAAACAGTACACAACTATGACAAACAGACAACACTATCTGAGATCCTGCTGGTGGTTAGGGAGGATAAATGGTAAATGGCCTGTATTTGTATAGCGCTTTACTAGTCCCTAAGGACCCCAAAGCGCTTTACACATTCAGTCATCCACCCATTCACACACACACTGGTGATGGCAAGCCACAGCCACCCTGGGGTGCACTGACAGAGGCGAGGCTGCCGGACACTGGCGCCACCGGGCCCTCTGACCAGTAGGCAATGGGTGAAGTGTCTTGCCCAAGGACACAACGACCGAGACTGTCCAAGCCGGGGCTCAAACCGGCAACCTTACGGCGAACTCCCAACTCTTGAGCCACGATCGCCCCATATACATGATTCTGTTTGTTGTTTAAACATATTTATAGAGTTAAGAGTTCAGATTGCTGGAAGAACAACATTCACGCAGTCTGATTGCTGTTTTTCTCCCAAAATGTAGAAACACCTGCTAACCATGGCACACTCTGCTTTTCCATTAGGTCTGTGCAAATACTACTTAAGTACACTCATCCTCCTGTGCCATTAGTGATATTAACAGAGTGTAGTCCATTTACGTTGGACTTCAGCATCTACGCACATGTTGGCAGATTTTCTGAGTAATGTAAGTTTAGGAGGACGTCACTGTGGAGAGGAGTGAGGTTCTTTTTTTTAAACAAAAATAACCGAGACAGAGTTTTAGTGTGGAAGGAGCCATTATGTTCCCAAAGTTCATTTATGTTTCCCACAGATGCAGCAACATGATTCACAATGAGTCAACATGAGCAATGTTAATCATGACTGCAAAAAGATTAGCAACTGTGAAAGTGGAAGATGAAAAGTTATAACCTTGTTTACATATAAACAAGTTACAGTAACAGTGTATACACACACTCATGCAGATACCGATCAGGGATAACATTATGACCACAGGCCACAGGTCCCTCTTTTGATACCAAAACAGCCCTGAAGCATGGACTCCACTGGAGCCCTGAAGGTGTGCTGTATCTGCAACAAGATTCTAGCAACAGATCCTTTAAGTTCTGGAAGTTGCGAGGTGGGGCCTCGGAGCTTCTCAACCATAAACATGTTGTTGTACTCTTTAAACCAGTCCTGAAACATGTTTGCTTTGCTGAAAGAGGGCACAGCTATAGAGGCCATGTATTTCTGTTGCTCCATGGTTCAGTTCTGATGCTCATGTGCCCATTTTTGGTGCTTTCATGAATGCACAGAGGTCAGCACGGGCACCCTGACTGGTCTGCAGCTATGCAGCCTCATGCGCTGCACATGACCCTGTTGCTGGTTCACCACTGCTCCTTCCTTGGACCACTTTTGATAGATACTACTGCAAGCCGGGAACCCCCCACAAGAGCTGCAGTTTAAGGGATGGGTACCGGTATCTGGTGCCATGATGGCACCGGTTCTGACATAAACGGTAGTAACCAGACCGAAAAGCAGCGCACATTTCGGTGCTTTTTTTTCCTGAGCTGTGATACACTTCTAGCCAATCATTTTACGTTTCCGAGGATAGTAGGCGGAGCCAGGTACGTACGTTCTGTTAGAGCAGAGCTACAGATTAAAAATGCCCAAGGCGAAGCGGTCAAAAGTATGGATGTACTTCACAGCAAAATATGCAAACTCAGCAGCAACAAGTGCTTTAAGCTGATACTGTGATACTGTCAAAGGAGGTAACACCTCAAATCCGATGAAACACCTGGCGACGCATAGCGTTTTTTTTAAAAGCCCAGAAATGCGCCGTATGATAGCTTGCTGCGAGACCTCACACCGAGCGCATCTACTGTGCGTGGGTTGCCTGTTATCTGACCCGGAGTTAGCAATATCCCCCAAAAACCCCGAAGAGGAGAGTCCTGGCCCCTAGCCCTGCCAGTGTAGCAGAAATGATGAGGATGATGATGGCAGCAGCAGCCGTTCTTCTCTGCGTGAGTAGCTTAATGTTAGTGTGTAATTTACGTTGCGTAGGCTAACCACGTTATTACATTAATGCATGTAAGGTGAATTAGCAAACATCATCATAGCTACATGCAGCTGTCTTCTTGTTTGATGGCAGATACTCCCTTCACCCTGGCCAAAAAGGCTAAAATGACCAAAGAAAAAGTGGAAAACAGTTAAACATGAGAGGTTTTGGACAAAGTTTGTGTTTTTCCATTGTTTAAGCACTGCTTCCAGCCAAGAGTGATACCATATATGCCCCATAGCTGCAGAAAAGGCTAACATTGTTATCTTTTTACAAAAAACCAGCTGAACATGAGAGGTTTTTGGACCAATTTTGTGTTCTCCATTCTTTAAGCACCGGTTTGAGCACCGGCACCGTTTCAAAAGTACCGATTTGGCACCGGTATCGGATAAAACCTAAACGATACCCATCCCTATTGCAGACTCACTCAAATCCCTGTGCTCGCCCATTTTTCTGCTTCTAACTCATAAACTTGGACTACAAAATGTTCAGTTGCTCCCTAATATGTCCCACCCACTAACAGGTGGGACAAGAAATAATCAGTGTTATTCACTTCACCTATCAGTGATCATAATATTAAGCCTCATTGGTGTATACTGTTAAAATTAGATACTCATGTTAAACATGGCCCAAATTTGTAAACCTTGTGGCCAATGCATGTGCAAGTAATCGCTGTGCACAGTGAGGTTTAGGACAGTGTTTACTGCTTGTTTATCTGTGTAATATGTGGGGACATCGTTAATATGGTCATCTCATGCTCACAGCTCTGGCTGTGAACACAGCCATCGCCTGCTCTTTCAACCTGTTTATAATGAACAGAAGAAAGCTGGCTTAAAGTGAGGGTGGCTGTTATAACCCTAGCAGGCTCCCACAGGTTCAGCTGCCGCCCATTTCTCCTGAGGAGCCAGTGTATAGCTGGATACAAGCTTGTGAAGAGCTCCTCGGTGTACGCCAGTGTCAGTACTGTGGTGACCTTAGGTGTTTGTTTCCCAGCCTGCAGAGGCTTGTGTAGTGATGTGCTTTGACGATGAGTTTAGCGCTGTGTTTGAGCTAGTAGTGAGCAGCCAGTGCCCTATGTGAGAGTGAAGTTTTTCTTTGATTAACCATTTCTTGTCTTTTCAGCAGATTCTAGTCTGTTGACATCCTTTGTTGGAGTGATATAACAGTATAGTTGACTCGTTATCTCTCCCCTGAACTTATCATTGTTAATCCCCTCATCCCCTAGCCCTTTCCTGAGGGTGTAAGAGAGGCCTTAAAGGAAATGGCTTGTTTTAGACAGTGGATGAACAGTTAAATGTCAATCAAGTACATCAACATTAGTTGACTGAAGCCACAATACTCTTAAAACAGTTTGCAGCTGAAATCGGTTTACTTGTGGATTCTAGTTTGATTTAAGTTGGCCATGACACTAATGTTGCGGTGTTTTAATCAACAATAAAAGGCTCCTACTTCACTATTGCCCATCTGAGTTAGACTATGTAATATTTTTAGAAAAGAGCATTGAATAGACTACACTTTTTCAAAAATGTCTCCAACTTCCTCCTTTATCTTAAAAACTCAAATTATTTCAGTGTTAAAAAAAAAAAGTTTTTGGAGGTTTTTTTGAATTTGCGCTTGTTTTTTGCTTTCACTTTGCAACGTGTGAACTGTGTATAGAGAGCGACAGCACTGATCTGTGAGTGATGATAATTTGTGCACCAATTCCTCTGACATCGTCTTAATCGTTAGCTTACATGCAAACAGACAAGTGAAACTCCCGCAGCAAGCTTAAACATGTGAGGTTGATCGCGCAGAGAATCGCTGAGCTATGTGAGTGCATGTGTAAAAGCAGCACGATATATATTTTAGTTCTGCTGAGCCAAATAAGACAGGTCGGGGTGAAGAAGTGACAGCCAAAGAAAGCTTACCACAAAACGGAGAAGTTATGACAAATCAGACTATAAGGCAAAAAGAAAGTGCAGCTTTATGGTTTCATGGACAAAAGAATTCTGTGGCTGCAATATGAGCGCTAAATAACAGGGCTGCACATAAGTGGTCCGCAGGTACGCATTTGCTGTCAAAATAAAAAACGCGCACAAGGGTTAGGGTTAAATTTAAAAACTGTACTTTTGAGTTAAAATATATATTTATAATTTTAATAAATGACAAATTAAAAATGCATGAACATTTTTGTGTATCGAAAAAATATCGAACCGTGACACCAAAGTATCGAACCGAACCGTGAATTTTGTGTATCGTTGCACCCCTAACGGACACATCTAAAACCTGCAGGGACACCGGCCCTCGTGGACTGGGATTGGGGACCCCTGATGTAAAGGATGCTACAAAGGATGAAGCATTTTCTCCAACAACAGATCTGCTCGAACAGAAACTGAAAACAGAACTCAGAAAAGGTCCCAGAAGAAACTTTATAGCTTTACAGACACATTTCAGTGGACGAACAACCAACACGGCTGATTTGTTGGAAGAGTTGATTAACTGGTCATCTCCAAAATATTAGAATACACCTTTAATACATTAATTGCTTTATATTTCATGTCCACATGAAGTGTGCTAAATTAATTAACTTTGCTTTCTGTAGGGCTGCTGATCTTCTACTGATGTGAGCTTACCACAACTGTTGCCTGATAGTCGTTAACGCCTCGATGGAGCTCGTCCAGTTTGCATTGCTGCCTCAGGAAGTCCCTACAGCTACGGAGCAACACCTCTGCCCCCTCCTACTCTCATTTCCTGCTCCTTTCTACTCCCTCCGAACCGCTTCACAGCTTCAACCAAGATGACACTTCGTTTGTCCTTAACAGCTCGTGTCAAAATTGCACCAAAAGTAAACCAGGATCCCCCCTGGCTTGGCTGGAATTTCACCCACTCATTTATGGCATCGTTTGTGTCGTGGCTTGGTGGGAAACACTCTGGTCATCCATGTTGTCGTCAACTACACAAAACACGAGTCAGTCACAAACATCTACATCCTCAATTAGCCATTGCAGAGAGCTTCATGCTGGGCCTACCCTCTTGGCGGTACAGAACGCTTTGCTCTCGTGGCCTTTCGGCTCTCTGATGTGCCGAGTGGTTATGACAGTGGATGCCATCAACCAGTTTACCAGCACTTTTGTCTAACTGGTGAGGTCAGGGACCGATACCTGGCGGGGTGCATCCCATCCGCTCTTCTTGGTGGCGGCGCCCCCACGTGGCTAAGGTATCAGTGCACCGTTGGGGCGGTCCTTTGTGGTGGTGTGCCGGTAGTGGTTCGCGGACGTGCTGAAGGATAATGGGAACTGCAGCACGGGTGGCCTGAACCAGCAGAAGTGTGGAAGACATCGTTTATTGTCTACACGTGCACTGTTGGATTCTTCTGCCCCCTGCTGGTCATATGCTTGTGCACTTGCTGATCGTCATCAAGGTATGACTTTTTAGAGT